>NC_073249.2:200476607-201078571 GCF_029289425.2 Pan paniscus
GAGGTGGCAGTGAGCCAAGATTGCCCCATTGCACTCTAGCCTTGGCAACAAGAGCAAGACTACATCTCAAAAAAAAAAAAAAAAAAAAAGACAGTAGTCAGGAATTTCTCATTCACCTTTTTCTAAATACCTCATCCCAGGTATCTTCTCACCAACTATTCCCCTCCAGAGAAATCCACTGTTCTGCCGTACTTTTAGCAGGATCCTGTTTCAGAAACACACTCACCTACCCCACCCCCACCCCACCAACTTTCCGTGCTCTTCACCCACCAGTCCTCGTCCACCTCCACCCCAGTGCCCCAGCCAATCACTACTGATTGATTGATTTGGGAGGAGGGGGAAAGAGGATCGATGGAGGACTCTGGGCCTATTCTTATTCAAAGAAAAAGGTTTAAGAGGGGGTGGATATTCATTGTGGAGAGGATGCAGAAATCGCTGTGGCGCTCCACAGCCTAGCTGATGTGGTCTGCAGCGTGGGGGAGGATGGGTCAGGCCACTGGGGGTGGGGACGGACGCTCTGAAGGCTGGGAGGACAGTGGTGTGGGGGCTGATAGAGGTAAGAAGAAGGCACGCATCAGCAGTCTGGGCATAAGGTGAGGTTCCCCAACGCTGCCCCTCAGGGAGGAAATTTATGACCGAGAGTCATTCTTCCCAGCTCAGAGAGGATGCCCTGGGTACTCTCAATGTCCAGCAGGGGACACCCTTACCCCACATGACCCCTTTCCTCATCCACCATCACTAAGTTCCTTTGTTCATTCATTCATTCATACATTGAAACGTTGTTTGAGTGCCACTATGTGCCAGACACCATGCCACAGACTGGAAAAATACAGGCATGAACAAGATAGATACACAGACAAATGAGGTTCCAGGCCTTGTGGCACCAGCAGGGCAGGATTACAGTGAATAAATAGTTATAGTGATTTAATTTAAGGGAAAGGAGATCAGAAAAAAGCTTTCCTCAGAAACTGACTTTGAAACAGAGACTTAACAGATGCCTAAATCTTGACCAAAGAAAATGTGAAAAAGAGGTAAAGGGGGGGGGCGTTTGTATGTGTGTGCATGTGTTGAGAGTGTGTTTCAGGCAGAGGGAACAATTTATACAGACCTTGAAGCAGAGAAGATCAAGGTCCCTTTAGAGGGATGAACAGAGAAACCTGTGCACAGCTGGATTCAGCTTTGGTTGGAGGTTTAACCCTTTAAATTGTAGAATGCATGCATGTGGACACACACACAGACACACACACACACGTGCACACACACAGCCGGGGCCTCCATTTCCCAAGGCGCAATTTTCCTGGTAATCACTTTTTTTTTTTTAAAGAGAAGGCAAGGACAGAGAGCCAGCAGACCTCTGAGGCCTTTCCAAAGTAATCAAACTCAAAACCTGTCTTCCAGGAATGAGTGGAACAGAGGTAGATTTAGCTTAAGCTTCAGGGCTTCTCCTTGGGAGGAGTTAAGTAATGTGTGCAAATGATTTTTTTTTTTTTTTTTGAGGTGGAGTCTGACTCTGTCATCCAGGCTGGAGTGCAGTGGCACGATCTCGGCTCACTGCAACCTCCATTTCCCGGGTTCACGCCATTATCCTACATCGGCCTCCCGAGTAGCTGGGACTATAGGCGCCCACCACCATGCCCGGCTGATTTTTTGTATTTTTAGTAGAGACGGGGTTTGACCATGTTAGCCAGGATGGTCTCGATCTCCTGACCTCGTAATCTGCCCGCCTCAGCCTCCCAAAGTGCTGGGATTACATGCGTGAGCCACCACACCCGGCCTTTTTTTTTTTTTTTTTTTTTTTGATATGGAGTTTCGCTCTTCTGCCCAGGCTGGAGTGAAGTGGCAAAATCTCAGCTCACTGCAACCTCCGTACCCCAGGTTCAAGTGATTCTCCTGCCTCAGCCTCCCAAGTAGCTGGGATTATAGGTGCCTGCTACCACGACCGGCTAATTTTTGTATTTTTAGTAGAGACAGGGTTTCACCATGTTGGCCAGGCTGGTCTTGAACTCTTGATCTTAAGTGATCCGTCTGCATTAGCCTCCCAAAGTACTGGGATTACAGGCATGAGCCACCATGCCCGGTCAATCTAATATTAATAGAAGGCACAGAGCCCACCCTGTGGGGGCCTCCTCATCTCAAGGTGAGACCAGGACTCAACCAGGGGAACCCCTGGTCAGATGGGGAAGACACAGAACCTGCTCTCTGAGAATCTGATCCCCTGACCTTCTCAATACTAACCTTGGCTGGGAGTGGTGGTACATACCTGCAGCCCCAGCTATGCAGGAGGCTGAGGTGGGAGGATTGCTTGAGCCTGGGAGGTTGAGGTTGCAGTATGCTGTGATTGCATCACTGTACTCCAACCTGAATGACAGAGCAAGACCCTGTCTCAAAACAAAACAAAACAAAACAAAAATCACTAACCCTGCCCCTTCCTCCTCATTCTGCTCCTAGATGCCCCTCCAAAACTGGCTGGCCCTTCAGGCCCTGAGGTTGTCCTCCTCTGTGCAGGAGGCCTTGTACCAGGCTATGTTTCTTCAAAGCCCCTCCTTCCTTCAGCCTGTGGGGGTTTCCTAGAAACAGAGTGGTGGTGGTGAGAGTCTGCTTCAAAGTAGCCACCAGTCTGCCCCTCAGAGGTTACTTTGGAAGGTGATACCTTCCCCTTACCCACCACCCTCTCAAAGCCTGACCCCTCACTGGCACACAGAGCTGCTGTGACAGCTAGCTCGAGGGAAACCACAAGACCAGAGGCTGAGCCCCCCAACTGCTCAGGGAACGCCAGGGGTAGAGGGTGGTGGGGAACAAGGTCCCTGCTTGGCAAACCCAAGTGGGCACAAGGTAAGTGTGCAGGAGCAGGAGGCTCTGGTGTTACAAAAGCAGCCCCAGGCCCATAGAATCCTCTGCCCAAGAGTCTGTCTCTGAGGGGACATTGAACAGCAAACAGGTGCCCCTCTTCCTTGCACTCATTTTAAGATGTGGAAACTAAGGAAGTGACTTGAAGACACTTCCAGAGCAAGCTAGTGACAGAATGAGGCTAGAATCCAGATCTCCCAGTTCTGTCCGGTGTCTTCTTTCTGCAATCCCAATGGTCCCTTCACGAGGAATCCAGGACTTTCCAAACCCATGGCCCAGTCATGGCACTGGACTGTAATGCATGACTGACTTGTCTCTTTCATCACAGCTCAGGGGCCCCTTGAGGGCAGGGACCCTGTTTCCCTCTCCTTTATATCCTTTGCCCCCAGCATGGGGTCCGGCCCCTGTTTGAGACTTAGGACACATTTGTTCACCACACAAATCGACAAAATGAATGGAGTGATTTCGGCTGTGAGCTTCTGGTTGTTGACTCATTCATTGCACATGTTTTGTCAGACAGCACCCATGTATGTGAGACTGTGTGGGGGTGTGGATGTGAGTAAATAAATGCTCAGGCTCTTTTTCTGCCCTGTAAGATGATATAATCTGGAAGGAAATGGCAGGAGAGGGGACAGGAGGGGAAAATAGCCATCTGTTGAATAGTAGTTAGGCCCTGAGTAAATTCGTTATGTGGGTGACCTCTCCAACAAGGTGGGTATTAGCAACCCTATTTCACAGGTGCAGAAAGAGGTTCATAGAGGCTCAATAGCTTGCCCAAGGTAGGCTGTGGCTGATGGGGCTTAGAAGTCATCCAGGCCTCATACCCTTCCCACTGTCATCATGACATAGAGTAGAATAGACCTGAGGAGGTGTCTGTCTGTACTGAGGGCTGGGGACCCTCAGAGGTAGGATAGCTTGCTGAATTGGGGTCTAAGAGGCTTTTACAGGGAGGAAGTTGCCCAGTGAACCTTAAAGTTGAGGTCACTGATGAGATGGGGATTGGGGATCCTCTCCAAGGGTATGAAAACCGTGGGGCCCTGGGAGAGTGTCCTTGGAGTGCTCTGCAGCTGGCAGGTGGACAGGAGAGGGTGGATTCATGGTCCAGACTCTTTGCTAGATCACGTGCTTCTTTTTTTTTTTCTTTGAGACAGAGTTTCACTCTTGTTGCCCAGGCTGGAGTGCAATCTCAGCTCACTGCAACCTCCGCCTCCTGGGTTCAAGCGATCCTCCTGCCTCAGCCTCCTGAGTAGCTGGGATTACAGGCATGTGCCACCACGCTGGCTAATTTTTTGTGTTTTTAGTCGAGACGGCGTTTCACCATGTTGCCCAGGTTCGTCTTGAACTTCTGACCTCAGGTGATCCACCCGCCTCGGCCTCCCAAAGTGCTGGGATTACAGGCGTAAGCCACCATGCCCCGCTGTTGATCACGTGCTTCTTTAAGAAGCCTCTGGGCCCAGTTCCTCCTGCAGCCCTGTGGCACCAACCACACCTCTTGTTTTTGGTCAATGTCAGTCAAATAAATGGATCTTTCTCTCCTGACTCCTTGGGTGAGCAATCAGGATTGGCAGATCTTGGCCCCATCCTAGCAAAGAAACTGCTGCCTTCCAATCCCTCCTTGTGGTACCCAAATTGCCCCAATTTTCTGGGGTGGTGGCCCATCCAATCCAGGGGGTTGCTCATTGAGATGCTTTCTCATTGAAAGGAGGATGCCAACTCTTTCCCCAAGCTGAAAGGAAAAGGAATCATGGGCTAAAAGTAACAAGTCCAAGTACAGAGCACTGATACAAGGGCTCACGCTCTGGAATCAGACCAATGTGGCTTCAAATCCATTCTCTGTCTGGCGTAGTGGCTCACACCTGTAATCTTAGCACTGTGGGAGGCTGAAGTGGGAGGATCGATCTGAGTCCAGGAGGTCGAGGTTACAGTGAGTTATGATTGCATCACTGCAGTGACTCATGCCTATAATCCCAGCACTTGGGAGGCCGAGGCGGGTCAATCACCTGAGGTCAGAAATTTGAGACCAGCCTGGTGAACATGGTGAAACCCCGTCTCTACTAAAAATACCAAAATTAGCTGGGTGTGGTGGCAGGTGCCTGTAATCCCAGCTACTGGGGAGGCTGAGACAGGAAAATCGCTTGAACCCGGGAGGCAGAGGTTGCAGTGAGCCGAGATCGTGCCATTGCACTCCAGCCTGGGTGACAAGAGTGAAATTCCATCTCAAAAAAGAAAAAAAAAAAAAATCTACTGGGCATAGTGACACACGCCTGTAGTCCCAGCCACCAGGGAGGCTGAGGTGGGAGGATGGCTTGAGCCCAAGAGGTCGAGGCACCAGCGAGCCATGATTGTGCCACTGCACTCCAGCCTGGGAGACAGAATGAGATTCTGTCTCAAAAAGAATTTTTTTTTTGTTAGGAGGCTAGATCTTATGTTATGTGTTCTTACCACAAAACAACAACAATAATAACAACAGCACGAGGAAGCCTTTGGAGGTGACGAATTTGTTTATTACCTTGAATGTAGTGATGGTTTTGCAAGTATATGCATATGTCCATACCCATCAAGCTGTACACATTAAATATGAGCAGTTTTTTGTATATCTATTATACTCCATTAAAGTTTTGTTTTGTTTTGTTTTTTTGAGATGGAATCTTGCTCTTGTCGCTCAGGTTGGAGTGCAGTGGTATGATCTCTACTCACTGCAACCTCTGCCTCCAGGGTTCAAGTGATTCTCCAGCCTCAACCTCCCGAGTAACTGGGATTACAGGTGCCCTCCACCACGTCCGGTTAATTTTTGTATTTTTAGTAGAGATGGGGTTTTGCCATGTTGGCCAGGCTAGTCTCGAACTCCTGACCTCAGGTGATCTGCCTGCCTCGGCCTCCCAAAGTGCTGGGGTTACAGGCATGAGCCACTGCACCCAGGCTGAAGCAACTTTTAAAAACAACTTTAGAACTCAGTGCTCAATGGCGCCCAGGCTGGAGTGCAGTGGCGTGATCTCGGCTCGCTACAACCACCTCCCAGCCGCCTGTCTTGGCCTCCCTAAGTGCCGAGATTGCAGCCTCTGCCTGGCAGCCACCCCGTCTGGGAAGTGAGGAGCGTCTCCGCCTGACTGCCCATCGTCTGGGATGTGAGGAGCCCCTCTGCCTGGCTGCCCAGTCTGGAAAGTGAGGAGCGTCTCTGCCCGGCCGCCATCCCATCTAGGAAGTGAGGAGCGCCTCTTCCCGGCCGCCATCACATCTGGGAAGTGAGGAGCGTCTCTGCCCGGCCGCCCATCGTCTGAGATGTGGGGAGCACCTCTGCCCTGCCGCCCCGTCCGGGATGTGAGGAGTGTCTCTGCCCGGCCGCCCTGTCTGAGAAGTGAGGAGACCCTCTGCCTGGCAACCGCCCCGTCTGAGAAGTGAGGAGCCCCTCCGCCCGGCAGCCACCCCGTCTGAGAAGTGAGGAGCGTCCTCCCTCCTCATCTGGGAGGGAGGTGGGGGGGTCAGCCCCCCGCCTGGCCAGCCGCCCCGTCCGGGAGGTGAGGGGCACCTCTGCCCGGCTGCCCCTACCGGGAAGTGAGGAGCCCCTCTGCCCGGCCAGCCGCCTCGTCCGGGAGGGAGGTGGGGGGGTCAGCCCCCCGCCTGGCCAGCCGCCCCGTCCGGGAGGCGAGGGGTGCCTCTGCCCGGCCGCCCCTACTGGGAAGTGAGGAGCCCCTCTGCCCGGCCAGCCGCCCCGTCCGGGAGGGAGGTGGGGGGGTCAGCCCCCCTCCTGGCCAGCCGCCCCATCCGGGAGGGAGGTGGGGGGGTCAGCCCCCCGCCCGGCCAGCCGCCCCATCCGGGAGGGAGGTGGGGGGATCAGCCCCCCGCCTGGCCAGCCGCCCCGTCCGGGAGGGAGGTGGGGGGATCCAGCCCCCTGCCCGGCCAGCCGCCCTGTCCAGGAGGTGGGGGGGGCGCCTCTGCCCGGCCGCCCCTACTGGGAAGTGAGGAGCCCCTCTGCCCGGCCAGCCGCTCTGTCTGGGAGGGAGGTGGGGGGGTCAGCCCCCAGCCCGGCCAGCCGCCCCGTCCGGGAGGGAGGTGGGGGGGTTAGCCCCCCGCCTGGCCAGCCGCCCCATCCGGGAGGTGAGGGGCGCCTCTGCCCGGCCGCCCCTTCTGGGAAGTGAGGAGCCCCTCTGCCTGGCCAGCCGCCCCGTCCGGGAGGGAGGTGGGGGGGTCAGCCCCCCGCCCGGCCAGCCGCCCCGTCCGGGAGGGAGGTGGGGGGGTCAGCCCCCCGCCCGGCCAGCCGCCCCGTCCGGGAGGGAGGTGGGGGGTCAGCCCCCCGCCCGGCCAGCCGCCCCGTCCGGGAGGGAGGTGGGGGGGTCAGCCCCCCTCCCGGCCAGCCGCCCCGTCCGGGAGGGAGGTGGGGGGGTCAGCCCCCCGCCCGGCCAGCCGCCCCGTCCGGGAGGGAGGTGGGGGGATCAGCCCCCCGCCCGGCCAGCCGCCCTGTCCGGGAGGTGAGGGGCGCCTCTGCCCGGCCGCCCCTACAGGGAAGTGAGGAGCCCCTCTGCCCGGCCAGCCGCCCCCTCCGGGAGGGAGGTGGGGGGGTCAGCCCCCCGCCGGGCCAGCCGCCCCGTCGGGGAAGTGAGGGGCACCTCTGCCCGGCCGCCCCTACTGGGAAGTGAGGAGCCCCTCTGCCCGGCCAGCCGCCCTGTCCGGGAGGGAGGTGGGGGGTCAGCCCCCCGCCCGGCCAGCCGCCCCGTCCGGGAGGGAGGTGGGGGGGGTCAGCCCCCCGCCCGGCCAGCCGCCCCGTCCGGGAGGTGAGGGGCGCTTCTGCCCGGCCGCCCCTACTGGGAAGTGAGGAGCTCCTCTGCCCGGCCACCACCCCATCTGGGAGGTGTACTCAACAGCTCATTGAGAACGGGCCATGAAGACAATGGCGGTTTTGTGGAATAGAAAGGGGGGAAAGGTGGGGAAAAGATTGAGAAATCGGATGGTTGCTGTGTCTGTGTAGAAAGAGGTAGACATGGGAGACTTTTCATTTTGTTCTGTACTAAGAAAAATTCTTCTGCCTTGGGATCCTGTTGATCTGTGACCTTACCCCCAACCCTGTGCTCTCTGAAACATGTGCTGTATCCACTCAGGGTTGAATGGATTAAGGGCGGTGCAAGATGTGCTTTGTTAAACAGATGCTTGAAGGCAGCATGTTCGTTAAGAGTCATCACCACTCCTTAATCTCAAGTACCCAGGGACACAAACACTGCGGAAGGCCGCAGGGTCCTCTGCCTAGGAAAACCAGAGAACTTTGTTCACTTGTTTATCTGCTGACCTTCCCTCCACTATTGTCCTGTGACCCTGCCAAATCCCCCTCTGCGAGAAACACCCAAGAATGATCAATAAAAAAGAAAAAAAAAAAAAAAAAAAAAAAAAAAAGACTACTTTAAAAAAAAAAAAAAAAAAAAAAAAAACAACTTTATTAGCCGGACGTAGTGGTGGATGCCTGTAATCCCAGCTACTTGGGAGGCTGAGGCAGGAGAATCGCTTGAACCCAGGAGGCAGAGGTTGCCGTGAGTCAAGATCGCGCCATTGCACTCCAGCCTGGGCAACAGAGTGAGACTCCATCTCAAAAACAAGAAAAAAAAAGTTGCTTCAAATCCTTACCCTAAGACTTCTGCTGACACTGCTGCAGAAATGGCTTTGATCCGAAGCCTTTAACCTCTTTTCTTCCACCTTCCAAATCTCACCCAAATGTATCTAGATTAGCAGATCCACATTCACATCCAGAGCCCTAGCTGCAAGGGAGTCTGGGAAACGTAGTTTTTCACTTTCCATTTGTGCAGTCCAGGAAGCCACGCTAGGAGGAGGAAGGAATGTTGAGTGCCAAACCACCATTTCTGCCACTGCAGAGCCTGTGGCTTTTCATCAAATTACCTGACCCAGGGTCTGCTTTTTGTGTGGGGGATGCTGACATATAGGTTTTGGTGGAAACTTCAGCTGGTCCCTCATTTCTTAGAGCTCCCATTCGAGCAGGAGGCGTTTATGGGGAACCCTAGGAAGGCAGTCAAGTGTAAGGAGAGCAGGAATATTCCTCTATTTCTCTCTTTCTCTCTCTACCTTTCTTTAACGGCTTTATTAAGATATAATACACCTATTATACAATTCATTTATTTAAAGTGTACAATTCAATAGATTTTAGTCTAGTCACAGAGTTGTGCAACTATCACCACAATTTATTTTAGAACATCTTCATCATGCTAAATAATGCAGTCTCCATTCCCCTCCCCCGCCAACCCACATCCTCTGGCAACAACCACTAATCCACTTTCTGTCTCTATGGATTTCCCTATTCCGTATATTTCTTTTCTTTTTCTTTTTTTCTTCTTTTTTTTTTTTTGAGATGGAGTCTCCCTCTGTCGCCCAGGCTGGAGTGCAGTGGCGCGATCTCGGCTCACTGCAAGCTCCGCCTCCCAGGTTTACGCCATTCTCCTGCCTCATCCTCCCCAGCAGCTGGGACTACAGGAGCCCGCCACCATGCCCGGCTAATTTTTTGTATTTTTAGTAGAGACGGGGTTTCACCGTGTTAGCCAGGATGGCCTATTCTGTACATTTCATATAAATAGAACTACATAATATGTTGCCTTTGTGTCTGGCTTCTTTCACTTAACATAAAGGTTTTTACTGTTGATTCATGTTGTAACATGTATCAATACTTTTTTTTTTTTTGAGACAGGGTCTCACTCTGTTGCCCAGGCTGGAGTGCAGTGGCATGATCATAGCTCACTGCAGCCTCAACCTTCCGGGCTCCAGCCACCCTCCCACCTCAGCCTCCCAAGTAACTGGGACTACAGGTGTGTGCCACCACACTTGGCTAATTTTAAAATTTGTTTGTAGAGACAGGGTCTCACTATGTTGCCTAGGCTTGTCTGAAACTTGGGCACAGCAATCCTCCTGCCTCGGCATAGGCATGAATGGATAAATTGTATTGCATACATACAATGGAATATTCATCCATAAACAGGAATAAAGTATTGATACATGCTGCAACGTGGAGAAACTCCAAAACATTATGCTAAAGCAAATAAACCAGACACAAAAAGTCACAATTGTATGCAATTGTATGATTCTTTTTTTTTTTTTTTTTGAGACAAGAGTTTCACTCTTGTTGCCCAGGCTGGAGTGCAATGGCGTGATCTCGGCTCACTGGAACCTCTGCCTCCTGGGTTCAAGCGATTCTCCCGCCTCAGCCTCCCAAGTAGCTGGGATTACAAGCCATGGCTCCCAGCCATTTAACCTTTTTTTTTTCCCCAGAGATGGGGTCTTGCTCTGTCACCCAGGCCGGAGTGCAGTGGCACAGTCATAACTCACTGCATGCTCAAACTCCTGGGGCTTAAGTGATCCTCCCACCTCTGTCTCCCGAGTAGATGGGACTACAGGCACATGACACTGCACTCTGCTAATTTTAAAATTTTTCGGTAGCGATGAAGTCTCACTTTGTTGCCTCGGCAGGTTTCAAACTTCTGACTTCAAGCAATTCTCTTGCCTTGACCTTCTGAAGTGCTGGGATTACAGGCACTCGGCCTCTGTTTAGTTTTTTGAGGAATTGCCCATCTGTTTTCCATAGTGACTGTACCATTTTATATTTCTACCAGCAATGTATAAGGGTTCCAATATCTCTGTAATCTCGCTAACATTTGTGTTTTTTTCTGTTTTGGTTTCTTTTGTGCAATTGTAGTCATCTAGTAGGTGTGAAATGGTATCTTGCTGTGGTTTCCACTTGCATTTTCCTGATGGTTAATGATGGTGAGCATCTTCTTATGTACTTATTGACCAATTGTATATCTTCTTCAGAGAAATGTCTGTTCAGATCCTTTGCCCATTTTTAAATTTGGTTGTTTGTCTTTTATTATTGAGTTGCAAGAGTTATTTTTATATTCTGAATACAAGTTTCTTATCAGATATGATTTGAAAATATTTTATCTCATTCTGTGGGTTGTCTTTTCACATTCTTTTTCAAAAAATAATTTATTTAGGTGAAATTAATATAACTTAAAAGCAACCATTTTAGGGCTGGGCAAGGTGGTTCATGCCTGCAATCCCAGCACTTTGGGAGACCGAGGCAGGAGGATTGCTTGAGCTCAGGAGTTTAAGATCAGCCTGGGTAACATAGCAAGACCTTGTTTCTACTAAAAATAAAAAAAGAAATTACCCTGGTGTGGTGGTGCATGCCTACAGTCCCAGCTACTCAGGAGGCTGAGGTGGGAGAATTGCTTGAGCCCAGGAGGTTGAGGCTGCAGGCAGCCATGATTGTGCCACTGCACTCCAGCCTGGGTGACAAAGGGAGACCCCATCTCAAAAAAAAAAAAAAAAAATTAGCCAGGCACGGTGGCTCAAGCCTATAATCCCAGCACTTTGGGAGACTGAGATGGGCGGATCACCTGAGGTCAGGAGTTCGAGACCAGCCTGACCAACATGGAGAAACCCTGTCTTTACTAAAAATACAAAATTAGCTGGGCGTGGTGGCGCATGCCTGTAATCCCAGCTACTCGGGAGGCTGAGGCGGGAGAATCGCTGAACCCAGGAGGCGGAGGTTCCCATGAGCCGAGATCGCGCCATTGCACTCCAGCCTGGGCAACAAGAATGAAACTCTGTCTCAAAAAAAAAAAAAAAAAAAAAAAAAAGAATCATACAATTGCATACAATTGTGACTTTTTGTGTGTCTGGTTTATTTGCTTTAGCATAATGTTTTGGAGTTTCTCCACGTTGCAGCATGTATCAATACTTTATTCCTGTTTATGGATGAATATTCCATTGTATGTATGCACTACAATTTATCCATTCATCTGTTGATGGACATATGGGCTGTTTCTACCTTTTGGGCTGTTTCAAATAATGTTGCTATGAACATGAATGCATATGTGCTTGTTTGAGTACCTGTTTCCAATTTTAGGTATATGCTAGAAGTGGAATATGCTAATTCTTTACCTTTGAGGCACCACCAAACTGTTTTGCCATAGCACTTGGACCATTTTGCATTTCCACCAACAATGTATGAGAGTTCCAATTTCTCTACATCCTTGCCAACAACACTTGCTTTTTCTTTTTTTTCAAGACAGAATCTCTGTTGCCCAGTGCAGTGATGCAATCTCAGCTCACTGCAACCTCTGCCTCCTGGGTTCAAGCAATTCTCCTGCCTCAGCCTCCCAAGTAGCTGGTATTACAGGCACATGCCACCACACCCAGCTAATTTTTTGTATGTTTAGCAGAGACGGGGTTTCACTGTGTTGGCCAGGCTGGTCTCGAACTCCTGACCTCGTGATCCACCTGCCTTGGCCTCCCAAAGTGCTAGGATTACAGGGGTGAGCCACCGCACCCGGCCACCAACAACGCTTATTTTCCTTTATTTTATTTATTTATTTATTTATTTTATTTATTTGGTTTTTTTTGAGACAAAGTCTCGCTCAGTGAGCCACCATGCCTAGCCTATTTTATTTTTATTTAAAAAAAATATATACAGCTATCCTACACTTCCTTTGATTGAATCTTATGAAGCACAAAGGCTTTTAATTTTGGTGAAATCCAATTTTCCTACTTTATTTTTTGTTGCTTGTGCTTTTTGTGTTGTGTCTAATAAAGCTTTGTCTAACCCAAGGTCTGAAAGGTTTGCTCCCATATTTTCTCCTAAGAGTTTTGGAGTTTTAGCTCTTACATTTAGGTATACGATGCATTTTGAGTTTAGTTTTGTATATGATAAGAGAAACCGATACAACTTTTTTTTTTTTTTTTGTGATAGGGTCTTGCTTTGTTGCCCAGGCTGGAGTGCAGTGGCCCAACCACAGCTCACTGCAGCCTTGACCTCCCAGGCCCAAGTGATCCTCCCATCTCAGCTTCCCAAGTAGTGGGAGTACAGACGCACACCACCACGCCCGGCTAATTTTTGTATTTTTTTTTGTAGAGAAGAGGTTTTGCCATGTTATCCAGGCTGGTCTCAAACTCCTGAGCTCAAGCGAACCTTCTGCCTCAGCCTCCCAAAGTGCTGGAATTATAGGCATGAGCCACACTGCACCCAGCCAGGGATACAACTCTTTTTGTATGTAGGTATTCTGTTTTCTTAGCACCATTTGTTGGTTTTGTATCCTGCAACCTTGCATTAGTTTCAATAGGTTTCTGTGGATTCCTCAGGATTTTCTTTCTTTCTTTATTTTTTTTTGAGATGGAGTTTCACTCTTGTTGCTCAGGCTGGAGTGTAATGGCGTGATCTCGGCTCACTGCAACCTCTGCCTCCTGGGTTCAAGTGATTCTTCTGCCTCAGCCTCCCAAGTAGTTGGGATTACAGGCACCCGCCACCGTGCCCGGTAAATATTTGTATTTTTATTGCCATGTTGGCCAGGCTGGTCTTGAACTCCTGACCTCGGGTGATCCACCTGCCTCAGCCTCCCAAAGTGCTGGGATTACAGGCATGAGCCACCAAGCCCGGCCTCCTCAGGATTTTCTATGTACAAGATTATGTCCTCTGTATATACAAACAGTTTTACCTCTTAATTTCTAATCTGGGTGCCTTTTTTTTCTTTTTTTTTTTCTTTCTTTCTTTTTTTTTTTTTTTTTGCCTAGTAGCCGTGGCTAGAACCTTTAGGACAGTGTTGAATAGAAGTGGTAAGGGTGGATATGGTCTCATTCCTGATCTGAAGAGGAAAACAACTCACCTCTCATCCTAAATTCAATCTTAGCTGTGTGCTTTTTGTAGAAGCCTTTTATCAGGGTGAGGAAGTTCCCTATTCCCAGTTTGGTGAGTCATTTTTTTTTTTTTTTTTTTTGAAATAGAGTTTCATTCTTGTTATCCTGGCTGGAGTGCAATGGCACGATCTCAGCTCACCCCGCAACCTCCTCCTCCCGGGTTCAAACGATTTTCCTGCCTCAGCCTCCCAAGTAGCTGGGATTACAGGCACGCACCACCATGCCCAGCTAATTTTGTATTTTTAGTAGTGACAGGGTTTCTCCATGTTGGTCAGGCAGGTCTCGAACTCCCGACCTCAGGTGATCTACCGACCTTGACCTCCCAAAGTCCTGGGATTACAGGCGTGAGCCACTGCACCTGGCCTGGTGAGTGTATTTTATCCCAAAAAGGAGTGGTGGATTTCGTCAAATCGTTTTCCTGCACCTATTGAGATGATCATGTCCTTTATTCCACTGCCATAGTATATTATAGTAATTGATTTTTGCATGTTAAACCATTTCTGGGATAAAACTCACTCACTCATGATGTATAACCCTTTTTATATGTTGTTGAGTTCTGCTTGCTTCTATTTTGTTGTGGATTTTTGTATTTGTGCTCACAAGAGATATTAGTCTGTAGTTTTCTTATGATCTTTGTGGTTTTTTTTTAATTTTTAAATTTTTTTTGTAGAGATGGGTTTCACCGTGTTGCCCAGGCTGGTCTTGAACTCCTGGGCTCAAGCAATCTTCCTGCCTCGGCCTCCCAAAGTGCTGGGATTACAGGTATGATCCACTGCAGCAAGCCTGTCATTGTTTTTTGATATCAGGGTAATATTGGTCTCATAGGATGAGTTGGGAAATGTTCTCTCCTCTTCTGTTTTTTGGAAGAGTTTGTGAAGATTTGACATTATTTAAGTGTTTAGTGAAAACAATCAAGGCCATGGCTTTGGAGACAGCTAGAAATGTGGAAAGGTCTTGGGCTCTGGGACCTTGGGCAGAGGCTGCTGAATCTGACACACAGACCTATTCTGATTGGCATACACATTACTTTAAGACATTGGAGAGCCAGGCGCAGTGGCTCACGCCTGTAATCCCACACTTTGGGAAGCCGAGGCGGGTGGATCACCTGAGGTCAGGAGTTTGAGACCAGCCTGGCCAACATGGCAAAACCCCGTCTCTACTAAAAATAGAAAAATTGGCCGGGCGTGGTGGCACGTGCCTGTCTTCCCAGCTACTCGGGAGGCTGAGGCAGAAGAATCTCTTGAACCCGGGAGGCGGAGACCATCAAGCTTCCGATGATTACGCAACAAAGGCTCCAGCCAGTTCCAGGTGAAGACACCACCCCTGGCCATCAAGAAGCTACCCTGCCTCCACTAGACAGTACAGGGTGAGAGTTCCATGATCCCCAATAGGGAGATCATGCCACTGCACTCCAGCCTGGGTGACAGAGCAAGACTCTGTCTCAAAAAAAAAAAAAAAAAAAAAAAAGACATTGGAGCCATTCTTTTAAAAAATATGGAGATTTCACGTACAACTCCTGATTTTCAGATTCTCTGGAAAAGTTGGAAGACTGGCAACACTGGCCCCTGATTATTCTGAGTAGTGGCTGATCTTTAAGAATGGACCATGCTCTCTGGTTTGCCTCAGTCCCAACCCTTCCCTGTTGGAAGCTTGAAACCAAGACTGAGTGTCAGGAAACAATTTTATCATACTTATTCTTGGATCACTTTATGTTAACTACATGGCCACTGTAGGCATTTGAGTTGATACTACCTGGTATACCCTTGCTGAGTCTTGTCTGCTCATCCATAAAATGGAGACATTAAAAATTCCTACTTTGGAGAGTTTTTTTTTTTTTTTTTTTTTTTTGAGATGAAGTTTCACTCTGTTGCCCAGGCTGGAGTGCAGTGGCACAATCATGGCTCACTACAGCCTTGACCTCCAGGGCTCAAGCAATTCTCCTGCCTCAGCCTCCCAGGTAGCTGGAACTACAGGCCCGTGCCATCATGCCTAGTTATTTTTTGTAGGGAAGGGGGTCTTGCTATGTTGCCCGGGCTGGTCTCAAACTCCTGGGCTCAAGCTATCCTCCCACCTTGGCCTCTCAAAGTGTTTGGACTACAGGTGTGAGCCACCATGCCTGGCCAACTTGGAGAATTTTGAGGAAGATTAAATAAGATGATCATAAAGAGATTTGGCATATAGGAGGCATTGAGTAAATTTACCTCCTGCTTTTTCCTGGCTGCATAGTATTCTGATGCATGGATGTACATAATATGTAGCTTTCCTCTAATGGTAGACATATAGGTGGACTTTAATTTTGCCCCGTTCCACACCAGGCTGGAAAGGACATACATGTACATGGTGGGCAGTTTTGCACAGTGGCTCAGATTACATTAGCTCTACTGGATTTGAATCCAAGCAAGGTGACCTCTTGTCTCCTATTCTCTTGGAATGGTTGAGGATAAGTGGCATGACCTTGGATATCATTTGAAGACGCATCTGCAATTTTACCCACAGAAGGATTGGAAGGTCACAGATGGGTGCAGGGGAAGACGCAAGAGTGTCTGTAGGCCCCTTCTGCAAATGTAAGAGCAGGCACGCCTTAACTCAAGATCTCTTCCCCCCCTTGGGGTGTGAAGCCAAGGGCCAACTCAAATGCATCTGACAGACTGACAGCTGGGCTGTCTGGGGAGATAAGCATGTGGGTGTCAGGCAGAGGGAGGGAGGTGTCAACCACAGAGCAGAGCCAGGCAAGAGCACTGTCAGCCCCACCCTCAGCTCTGCCTGTGGAGGCACACCCCACAGCTGCTTAACCTCTAAGCCAGTGATGTCCCAGATCCCTTCCTGACCTGGGGTCCTTACCTGGTGCCTCTCAAAAGTGTCCATGTGACAGAGGTCCTGGACCCATGTGCTGAGCTGACTGGGAAGTCAGCTGGCTGGCCTCAAGGTTGGAGGTGGCAATGGATATGGGTTGAAGAAGTTTTTAAGGTTTTCAGGGAGGAAGTGGGGCTTCTGGCTGTGGTTCCGTTGTCTCCCTTTCTTGGTGCATGAGTCAGCCAACCCCACCCCCAGTTCTACTTTGCTCCTCCAGCCCCTACCCTCCTAATAATAAGCTCAGATGTACATTACTTTCCATTTCACAACATCCAGCAAGCTTCTTGATAGCCGGAATGTAATTCCAAGGTCTGAGTCATATTTCTATGGGCTGTATTCCCAGAAAATAGTCCAATGCCTGACACATAGCTGGTAATTAATAAATATGTGAATTACTTTGGGAGGCTGTTTGAGGGCAGGAGTTTGAGACTAGCCTGGTCAGCACAGCCAGACCCTGTCTCTACCAAAATACAACAAGAAAGAAAGAAAGAAAGAAAGAAAGAAAGAAAGAAAGAAAGAAAGAAAGAAAGAAAGAAAGGAAGGAAGAAAGAAAAGGCAAATAAATATGTGAATGAATGACGTTCTTGCAGGGTACCAGATGCTAATTCTGCAGCTCGTTTCAAGATGGCCTCTGTTTTTCTTAATTTTTCTGGGAGCCCCTTCTACCAAACATATTTGTGGCACTTTTTACTTCTTCAAATGCCTGGAAAGTCTTCCCTAAGCTCTCCCTCACCTCTGGGACTTACAACCTCAACTTGGGTCATGTGTTTCTTTTAAAATTGTATATATTTAAGATCTACAACATGATGTTTTGATACACATATGCTCAGTAAAGTGATTACTACAGTCAAGCAATTTAACACATCCATCACCTCACAGTTACCTTTTGTGTGTGTGTGTGCACGCACGTGTGTGTGTGGTAAAAGTACCTAAAATTACTTTTAGCAAATGTCTACTATATAATATTACTAACTATAATCCTCATGCTGTATGTTACAGCTCTAGACTTATTCATTCTAAGTAACTGCAACTTTGTACCCTTTGACCTTCATCTCCCATTTCCCTTACACCCCAGGCCCCTGCCCCTGGTAAAGACCTTTCTACTCTCTGTTTCTATGCTTTCCACTTTGGGGTTATGTGGTGTTTTTTTTTTTTTTTTTTTTTTTTTTTGAGACTGAGTTTTGCTCTTGTCTCCCAGGCTGGAGTGCAATGGCACGATCTCAGCTCACTGCAACCTCCGCCTAGGTTCAAGCGATTCTCCTGCCTCAACCTCTCAAGTAGCTGGGATTACAGGCACCCACCACCATGCCCGGCTAATTTTCGTATTTTTAGTAGAGACAAAGTTTCACCATGTTGGCCAGGCTGGTCTTGAACTCCTGACCTCAGGTGATCCACCCGCCTCGGCCTCCCAAAGTGCTGGGATTACAGGCATGAGCCACGCCCAGCCAGGTCATCTGATCTTAAGTGAGTCATTTTCCTTATCTGAGTGTCAGTTTTCTTGCCTCTAAAATGGGAATAATGGCATTCATCTCCCAGAGTCACTCTGCTGATCCAGTGAGACAAAGCGTGTGGAATGGCTTTGCATGGTTCCTGGCATATAATGAGGGCTCCCATGCCAAGAGCTATTATTATTGTCGTGTGTGGATGGGGTAGGAGAAGACTGCATTGAATGAGAGCAATGATCCCCAACCAGGGAAGGGTCAATAAATAAAGCAAGAAAACTAAATGTAGTTAATCTCTCCAATTGTGCTGCCCAAATTCCGATCTTCCAAAATGGGTCAGGAATAACCATCAAAATTTTAACACTTTTAGGAAGCTGACTTGCAGATGCTTGCCTAACTAGGTAAAGGGTAATGTACAATATAAATAGTCATCCACATTGGTCAAGTGCTTGCTTTGGGCCAGGCACCATCCTAAGGGCTTTACATGGATTATCTTGAGGAAACCTGGAAATAATTCTATGAGGCAAGTGCTATTATTATCCCCATTTGACAGATGAGGAAAGATGCACAGAGAGGTTAAGTGATTTGCCATAAGTTTACCCAGTTGGGATTAAATCCAGCAGAGCTCGTATTCTTAACCATTCCGCATACTGACTCTGTCTGGAGGTCTTTTCCAGCCTTGTGTAGAAAGGGGAAAATTGGATCCCACCCGTATGTCCACCAACAGGGGAAGGCTACATATTAAGCACAACCCTGCAATGGAACATTATATAGTCAGGAAAAAGCAGGAGGCAGATAGGTATGTTCAGGGCATGAAATGATGCCCACAATGGATTATTAGAAAACCCAGAAGAGACTGGGCATGGTGGCTCCCAAAGTGTAATCCAACACTTTGGGAGGCCAAGGTGGGTGGATCACTTGAGGTCAGGAGTTTGAGACCAGCCTGGCCAATGTGGTGAAACCCCGTCTCTACTAAAAATACAAAAAAATTAACTGGGCTTGGTGGCACATGCCTGTAGTCCCAGCTTGAACAGGAGAATTGCTTGAACCCAGGAGGCAGAGGTTGCTAGTGAGCCAAGATCACACCACTGTACTCCAGCCTGGGAGGCAGAGTCAGATTCTGTCTCAAAAAAAAAAAAAAAAGAAAAGAAAAGAAAACCTGGAAGAGCAATGTGCATCAATATATTCCCATGTTTGTATAAAACACAATTTAGCCTTTCAGCCCCTATGCTCAGGCCCACTCCAACACTGTGGAGTGTACTTTATTTTCAATAAATCCCTTCATTTCTTCGTTGCTTTGTTTCTGCTTTTTGTCCAATTCTTTGTTCAAGATGCCAAGAACCTGGACACCCCCCACCACTGACATATTTTGGCGAGCCAGCCCGGAGGAAGGGCCGCTCAGGGAAAGAGAGCCCAGAAACCTGGCATACCAGCAAAAGGAGGCCATCAAGCTTCAGATGATCATGCAACAAAGGCTCCAGCCAGTCCAGGTGAAGACACCACCCCTGGCCATCAAGAAGCTACCCTGCCTCCACTAGACAGAACAAGGTGAGGGTTCCATGATCCCCAATAGGTAGGGACTACGCCCCATGCCAGCATGAAGCAGTCGCAGGAAAAAGACCATTGGTCCCTCTGCCTCCCGTGAAGATTTACGGGGACCACAATCACATCTCTTAGCGGGGAGATGAGGCAGGAAAATAGGGGCTGGAGGCAGGAAACATAAGGCCAATTCACACTTCAGCTCTGACAGGAAATAGCTTCTCCCTGAGTACATGACATTGTAACTTTACTTCATTCTCTTCATTTACATAGGGCGTACCACAAGCAGAAGGTATTTAAACTCTCAAAAACTCTGTAATGGGGCCTTTGAGCCCCTATGCTCAGGCCTGCTCCCACACTGCAGAGTGTACTTTCATTTTCAATAAGTCACTTCATTCCTTAGGAAAAAAAAAAGCAATTAAAAAAATCAATTTAGGCCGGGCGCGGTGGCTCACGCCTGTAATCCCAGCACTTTGGGAGGCCGAGGCGGGCGGATCACGAGGTCAGGAGATCGAGACCATCCTGGCTAACACGGTGAAACCCCGTCTCTACTAAAAATACAAAAAATTAGCCGGGCGTGGTAGCGGGCGCCTGTAGTCCCAGCTACTCGGGAGGCTGAGGCAGGAGAATGGCGTGAACCCGGGAGGCGGAGCTTGCAGTGAGCCGAGATCGCGCCACTGCACTCTAGCCTGGGCGACAGAGCGAGACTCCGTCTCAAAAAAAAAAAAAAAAAAAAAAAAATCAATTTACCTGTTTGTTGGTTCATAGAAAAATGTCTGGAAGGGTAAACACTAAACAATTCACATTGACCACTGGGAAATTGCGAAGGAGGAGGCGCTTCCATTTTTCGTTTTTACATTTTCTGTTGTTTGAAATGTTTACCACTAGTATGTATTATTTTGCAACTAACGAAAGGAAGAAGAAAGTGTGCAGTGAGCACCGGGAGCCCAAGGACCCAGCCCCTCCAGCTCTTGTCCCCTAATGTGGAGGCACCTCCTCTTCAGAGGCCTCCCGAATGTGCCCCTTGCACCTGGAGTCAGCTCCCTACTCCCCCTCTGTCTGCACTTCCCAACCCACTCTGGTGATCATGGGCTTTCCTTGGCTTGGGTCTCTGGTCTGGGTCAAGGCATCTGCTCAGGTTCCTCAGTTAGAAGACCATGGTCCTCCCTTTGTGCTACCTCCCCAGGGCATGTGGGACAAAGTGACACCACATTTAGGCCTGTGACATCACAGGGCATGGATGACACAAGACAGATGATCTGGGAGATGACAGCAAGGAAGGGCTTGGCAGGCAGAGGCTTCTCCACGTGGGAACCTGAGGGAGTCTGTCCTCAGCCCACCTCCTGGGGCATTTCCTAGCCAAGCCAGGGAGCTTTCAGGATTGGAGACCTGGAAATCTCCAAGGCCATTTCCTTTTTTATTTTTTTCTAACAGAGAGGTTGTGCAAAGTGTTCTGAGAGCTGGGAGCAGAGTGTGATGCCAGGAGGGGGCACAGCTGGCAGATGGAAGCCAAAGGTGTGTGGGGAAGTGCCTTGGAGGGGAGGAAACTTCACTCGGTGCCCCTCACTTCCCTGTGATTCCCAGCAAGACAGCAGGGGAGGCGGGCTTGTGGCCTGGGGGTCTGAGAGGGCTCTTGCTTTTAGGGAGTAGAGTTTTGGTGAACTAAGCCCCTCCATTACGCTGAAGGATACTGAGGGGGCCACTGAGGAGTTGGGGGAAGGACTGGGAACAGTATGTGGGAAGAGAGAGCAAGAAAGAAAGAAATGAGGGGGTGGCTGTCGTAGTGGGGGAAGCTGACATGGCCAAGAGATGGCAGAGTCTGAGGTTTACCACTAAAGAGCTCTTGGCTACTTGTTGTGTGACTCTGGATGAGCTGCTAATAATAAAATCCACCACACAGGCTTATTGTGAAGACTAAATGAGATAAAGTTTATGAAGCCCCTAGCACAGTGCCAGACACAGCAAGAAAGCTGTTTTTAAAGGTGGCTATTTACTCTGTTCCTTGGACAATTCCAGCTGGAACCCTGTTACTTTATCTTCTATTCTGGGCATGTATAATGCAGAATTATCAGTTGTAAGCTACAAAAACCATTTCAGGAGGAGTTAAGCAGAAGGAATTTGTTTAAAAGATGTTAGAAAAGCTCGCAGGAGGTCTGAGAAGGCTGGAGAGCAAGGCTTGGAGAATAGGATGGATCAAGGGAGGCTGGAACTAGACAGGACCATGGCCAAATATCACACCCCAGGACCAGCCCTGCACAGATTCTGCAGCCTCCCCTGAACCCCCTTCTTTCCTTCACTGCCCTGGAAGCCGGATGTGGTACCACAGCCTTTGTTGTAGAGAGGAGTTTCCACAGACCTGCCACCTCAGGACCAGTGGCTTTTTTTATTGTATTTTATTTTATTTTGAGATGGAGCCTCACTCTGTTGCCCAGCCTGGAGTGTAGCAGAGCCATCTCAGCTCACTGCAACCTCCGCCTCCCGGGTTCAAGCAATTCTCCTGCCTCAGTCTCCCAAGTAGCTGGAAATACAGGCACGTGCCACCACACTTGGCTAATTTTTGTATTTTTGTAGAGATGGGGTTCCACCATGTTGGCCAGGCTGGTCTTGAACTCCTGACCTCAAGTGATCTGCCCGCCTCGGCCTCCCAAAGTCCTGGGATTACAGGCGTGAGCCACTGCGCTCAGCCAGTGGCACTAGCTTCTGACCTGCTAGTCTACTGGGCTGCGGTGGAGATTAATGGCTGCTTGGGGCTTTTGTACCCTGGGCCAGACTCACGCACACGAGAATTTGTGTGAGGCCACAGGGGTTATGCCTCTTCTCATGCTCACAAGACCCGGCTTGGCAAGGAAATGTCCCAGGAGGTGGGCTAAGACAGACTCCCTCAGGTTCCCACGTGGAGCAGCCTCTGCCTGCCAAGCCCTTCCTTGCTCTCGTCTCCCAGATCATCTGTCTTGTCAGCCTCCATGCCCTGTGATGTCACAGGCCTAACTGTGATGTCACAGCCTAAATGTGATGTCACTTTGTCCCACATGCCCTGGGGAGGTAGCACAAAGGGAGGACCATGGTCTTCTAACTGAGGAACCTGAGCAGATGCCTTGACCCAGAACAGAGACCCAAGCCAAGGAAAGCCCGTGATCACCAGAGTGGGTTTGGGAAGTGTGGATAGAGGGGAAGTAGTTTTTATTTTTTTCTAACAGAGAGGTTGTGCAAAGTGTTCTGAGAGTTGGGAGCAGAGTGTGATGCCAGGAGGGGGCAGAGCTGGCAGATGGAAGCCAAAGGTGTGCGGGTCACCCCTTCTGGGTGGGGACATCTGATTGACCTAGTCCATGTATGCCTGCATGAAGTGCTAGTGAGGGAGGTTGGAACTAAGTATTTGGCCATTTCGGCTTTTATAATGGGAGGTACCTTTTGCCTCCCTCAAGACTCATGTAGGGGAAAAGTTTCAGAGGCTGGGCATCCAAAAAAACCTGACAGATGTCTACATGGAAAACCAAAATGAGTAGACAGAGGACCCTGTCCTTGAGATGCTCACAAACATGTTGGGATCAGTTATGTGGAGGATGAGTCACAGCCCTAGGGGCTGAGCTGGCAGAGAAACCCCAGGAACATGCCCCAGCCCATGGTGCACAGCCTGAGATGTCCCTGTATGTTCTGGGACACCAGGGGGGCGTGGCTGGGGTGGAGATTGATGGCTGGTTGGGGCTTTTGCACCCTGGGCCAGACTCACGCACACCAGAATTTGTGTAAGGCCGCAGGGGTGATGCCTCTTCTCATGCTCACAAGAATAATGACATTGCTCAGGCTAAAAAGCCACTTTCTGGCCTATGAGGTCTCCCTTTTTGTATCTAGACATGTCTTTTCCTTATTTATTAATTTTTTTTAAGACAGGGTCTCGCTCTGTCACCCAGGCTGGAGTGCAGTGGCATGATCTCAGCTCACAGCAGTCTCGACCTCCCTGGCTCAAGTGATCCTCCCACCTCAGCCTCCTGAGTAGCTGGAACAACAGGCATGCGCTACCATGCCTGGCTAATTTTTGTATTTTTTGTAGAGATGGTGTTTCACCATGTTGCTCATGCTGGTCTTGAACTCCTGGGCTCAAGCAGTTGGCCCACCTCAGCCTCCCAAAGTGCTGGGATTACAGATGTGAGCCACCACACCTGGCCTAGTCATGCCTTACACCCATTTTGCTATGTCTATTTTTTTTTTTTTAAAGAGACAGGGTCTTTCTCTGTCACCCAGGCTAGAGTGCAGTGGCGATATCCTAGTTCACTGCAGCCTTATATTCCTGGGCTCAAGTGATCCTCCTGCCTCAGCCTCCTGAGTAGCTGGGACCAGAGGTGCAAGTCACCACGCCCAGCTAAGTTTTGTATTTTTTGTAGAGATGAGGTCTTGCTTTGTTGCCCAGGCTGATCTCAAACTCCTGGGCTCAAGAGATGGGTCTGCCTTGGTCTCCTGAAGTGCTGGGATTACAGATGTGAGCCACTTCACCTGGCCATGTGCTTGAATTATCTTTTGCCTCTTGGGACCTCTAGATTAGAGGATAGAACTTTCCAGGGTCAGGAGATCTGAGGTGGGACTTGGAGGAGGAAAACGTGTTTGCTGTATCTCTGTGAGATCAGCTGCCTTCTCTGTCCTCTGTCTCATTCCATACCCTTCTATGTTGCCTGTTCTTGTCTCTGCCTGTTCCTGTCCCTACCTGTCACCATCACTGTCTCCCTGTCATCATCAATGCCTGTCTTCATCTCAGCTTGGCTCCCCTCCACAGAAGGCTCCCCTGTTCAGCCTTTGAGCCCTACTCTGTCCTCCCGTCCAGCCATCTGGGTACTTTGAGAACAGAAATAACAGCCTGCCCCCCTCACACACACATCCTGAAATTCCAGTAGCCCCAGTTCACTGCAATCCACATCAGCAGGTTGTCCTCCAGAGTTGCCACAGGTAGGCAAAGCTGAGTGGATAATGCCCCCTTGTCAGACCTTGCAGGGCCCCCAAGCCTGCCTGCCCCCACTTCCTATCTGTGGCAACTTCAAATGTAACACCTTCCTGCCATCTCTCACTCCCACTGGGGCCTCAGCCACAGGCAGCTGTGGCCTGGCTGCCCACCTCCTTCCTTCCCAGCCAGGAGCACTGCTGCAGCACCGAGTGGAGAGCCCCACAGCCAGCAGCCCTTCGGGGGGCCATGGTATTTGCTTTGAGACCTGAAGCAGCGTTGGGAGGAGTGAGGAAAGAGGGAAAGGAGAAGGGGTTTTAGAGGGCTGAGACACTGGAGTGAGGGTCTTAGGGTCTGAGGGGCATTTGGGATTCAAAGAGTGGTCCCTGAGGGGACGGGGAAGGGGTCTTGGGGCATTCGCTGGGCTGAAGTGTTCCCTGTGCTGTGTGGCCTCAGGTGGAAGATGGCAGAGAAGCCTGGTGCTGGGTGAGCAGACAGCTGGGCACTCGCGTCTCTCTGTCAGGCCAGTCAGGGGCATCCGGGGGCTTGGTCCACTCATTCAGGCTTTATTCCTGGTGAGAGCGTTGAGCTGGGCAGCCTGGGTGACACGACACTGAGGTGTCCTCAGCTGTCCAGAAGAGCTATCTGGGTGAGCTAGGATGCAGGATTCCCCTTGGTGGGGGGCCTCTGGTTGGTAGAGTCAGGGACCCCTCTCAGCACAGAAGGGGGTGGCTTCTTTGTAGCCCTGAAGAATCTGGAATGTTCTCTCAGATCTCTGCACTTACTTGGAAGTAAGCTCCGTGAAGGCCTTCCTCTCCTCTCAAGAGAGCTCTGCTCTTCACTTCTGATTGGCTAATCTCCATTGATTGATTGATTGATTGAGACAGGGTCTTGCTCTATCCTCGCCCAGGCTAGAGTGTAGTGGTGTGATCTCAGCTCACTGCAGCCACAACCTTCCAGGCTCAAGCAATCTTCCCACCTCAGCCTCCCAAGTAGCTGGGACCACAGGCACAGGCTACTACACCCAGCTAATTAATTAATTTATTTTTGAACCGAGTCTCACTCTGTTGCTCAGACTGGAGTGCAGTGACGTGATCTCGGCTACTGCAACCTCCGCCTCTTGGGTTCAAGCGATTCTCTTGCCTCAGCCTCCCTAGTAGCTGGGACTACAGGTGTGAGCCACCACACTCAGCAAATTTTTTTTTTCTTTTCTTTTTTTTTTTTTGGAGACAAAGTCTTGCTCTGTCGCCCAGGCTAGAATGCAGTGGTGCTATCTTGGCTCACTGCAACCTCTGCCTCCCGGATTCAAGCGATTCTCCTGCCTCAGCCTCCTGAGTAGCTGGGATTACAGGCGTGCGCCACCACACTCGGCTAATTTATGTAGTTTTAGTAGAGACGAGGTTTCACCATGTTCGTCAGGCTGGTCTTGAACTCCCAATCTCAGGTGATCCGCCCGCCTCAGCCTCCCAAAGTGCTGGGATTACAGGCATGAGCCACCACACCTAGTCTAATTTTAATTTTTGGATTTTTAGTAGAGATGGGGTTTCACCATGTTAGCCAGGCTGGTCTCGAACTCCTGACCTCAGGTGATCCACCTGCCTGGGTCTCCCTTTTATTTTTTATTTTTTATTTTTTTATTTATTTTATTTTTTTTTAGAAGGAGTCTCATTCTGTTGCCCAGGCTTGAATGCAGTGGCACGATCTTGGCTCACTGCAACTTCCACCTCCCAGGTTCAAGTGATTCTTGTGCCTTGGCCTCCTGAGTAGCTGGGATTATAGGCATGCACCACCATGACTGGCTAATTTTTGTATTTTTAGTAGAGACAGGGTTTCACCATGTTGCCGAGGTTAGTCTTGAACTCCTGACATCAGGTCATCCAACCGCCTTGGACTCCCAAAGTGCTGGGATTACAGGCCTGAGCCACCCCGCCCACCATATTTTTTATTTTGTAGAGATGGGGGGTCTCACTATGTTGCCCAGGCTGGTCTAGAACTCCTGGCCTCAAAAGATCCTTCCTTCTCAGCCTCCCAAAGTGCTGGGATTACAGGCTTGAGCCACGGCACCTGGCCAATCTCTATTTAATCTTCCCACACCTACCAGGAGAGCATCACTGGCTTCTAAATGTCAACATTGAGAGAATCCTTACGCATCAACTAGACCAACCTTCCCATTTTGCAGATAGGGAAACTGAGTCCAGGAAGGGACATGAATAACTTGTGGTCATGCAGCATGCTAATGGGAGAGCCAGTCCTAGAACTCAGACTCCTGTTTGGAGGACCTTCACAGTTTACCTCTAACTCACCTGTTTCCCAGCAGGTAATGGGGATATGAAGGAAGAATCAGCTGCACAATTAGGTTGTTGTCATAGGCCCATGGCCCTGGGAGGTACAGGGGGCTCCCTGTCCCCCAGCCTGGACTTCCAGCTCTTCCGAGGTGACCAGGTAAGGTAGAACCCCAGCCTTACCTTTGTGGGTAGTCTGCTTATAGTAGGAGGTGACATTAGGAGGAAAAAAGGGAATGTCTGAAGGGACCTAGATCTCCTTCCCAGTCTGAGCACCCCCTATCCCAGGCACATCATAGGGATGTTTCTTTGAGGAGCCAGACACCCTCTCCCCATGCCTCAGGGGCCCAGACTCTCCTGTGGGGAATAAGAAGCGGAAGCCTCGTGCAGTAGGCTTGGCTGCTATGACCATGGCCTTGGGCCTTAGTGAGCAGGGGCTCAGGGCCATCTTGTGGAGTTTATAGTCTTTGATGGGGATTTTCTTTGTGCTCAACTTGGTGCCATTCAAATTACAGTGATGGTCTGAGATACACTGGGGACCAGGGTGGTCAGAGGTACATGGGTTCGGGGCAGGGAGGGAGAACAGGGCTAGAGAGGGCCCTGGGGACAGGAGGAGGGCAATCTTGCGGTGGCTGGGAAAATCCTGGGGGAAAGAGATCTTTGGATGAGGGAAGAGATGCCATTTGAGTGACAGATATGGAGTGTGGTGGCTGTTTTAGCTTATTCTCCCCGTTGGAAAACAAAATAGGGGTAGGGGCCATCTAAGGGACCCATGGAGTCCCAGTCACCAGCCCCCAAGCCCCTTGCCCCTGCCCTCCAGGTCTTCTCAGCCTGCAGACCACTTCCAGACATGGTGGATGCTCATGGCCCATCCTGTGCCAGCTGGCTGTGTCCCTTGCCCCTGGCACCGGGCAGGTCTGCACTGCTGGCCTGCCTACAGGACCTGGACCTGAACCTGTGCACCCCACAGCCGGCACCCCTGGGCACAGACCTGCACGGCCTCCAAGAGGACGCCTTGAGCATGAGTAAGCCCAGGGCACCGGGCTGCACCTGCGCCTGGCAGAGGCTGGAGGGTGGGCGGCACTGCTAGGTTTGGGGATGGGTGGTGGAGAGGACGCAGTGTCACTGATGAAGACAGAGCTTAGGCACACTTTACTTCCACATTTTGGCCTTGGAGTTCTGGCCTGAGGGTGCAGGGGGCTTTCGAGTGGTGATACCTAAGCCAGAGAAGCTGGGCACTGACTT
The DNA here is from genome assembly GCF_029289425.2 of Pan paniscus. Lineage (NCBI taxonomy): Eukaryota > Metazoa > Chordata > Mammalia > Primates > Hominidae > Pan > Pan paniscus. Next base: position 200,504,423 of record NC_073249.2, read on the forward strand.
CTCAGGCATGTGTGTGGGAGCTGATGTAGGTATAGCCAAGGTCATGGGGGTTGGGGATGGTGCTTTGTCTGCTTAGAGAGGTGTTTTTTGTTTGTTTGTTTGTTTGTTTTTGAGATGGAGTCTCGTTCTGTTGCCCAGGCTGGAGTGCAATGGCATGATCTCCAGTCACCGCAACCTCTGCCTCCCAGGTTCAAGCGATTCTCCTGCCTCAGCCTCTCAGAGTAGCTGGGATTACAGGTGTGCGCCACCACCCCCGGCTAATTTTTGTATTTTTAGTAAAGACAGGGTTTTGCCATGTTGGCCAGGCTGGTCTCGAACTCCTGACCTCAGGTGATCCACCTGCCTCGATGACCCAAAGTGCTGGAATTATAGATGTGAGCCACTGTGCCCAGCCCTAGAGGGATCTTATAAAAGTACTGGAGGCCGGGCACGGTGGCTCACGCCTGTAATCCCAGCACTTTGGGAGGCTGAGGCGGGCGCATCACGAGGTCAGGAGATTGAGACCATCCTGGCTAACACGGTGAAACCCCATCTCTACTAAAAATACAAAAAATTAGCTGGGGGGTGGTGGCAGGTGCCTGTAGTCCCAGCTACTCAGGAGGCTGAGGCAGGAGAATGGCATGAACCTGGGAGGCGGAGCTTGCAGTGAGCCGAGATGGCACCACTGCACTCAGCCTGGGCGACTGAGCGAGACTCCATCTCAAAAAAAAAGCACTGGGCTGGGAGTCAGGGCATTGGGGTTGGAGTCTCGGTTCTGCCCTTTCTATTTCTATGGACTTGGACACAACACCGAGGTCTGGTTTCTTCATCCATAAAAGTGTGATCTCATCTCTGCCTGGGTTCTAGGTTTGTTGTAACACACCATTTCCTTATGTGACGATGACCCCCTGAAGGCAAGGACTCTCTTGCTGTGTCCTTTATTTCTAGGACCCCAGCACAGAGCACAGAGTGAAACGGCTCAGTGAGATTGATTGAGTAAATAAATAAGGATCCAACCAGAAGACAACTTGCTTTTTTTTTTTTTTTTTTTTTTGAGATAGGCTGGAGTGCAGGGACACAATCATGGCTCACTGCAGCCTCCAACTCCTGGGCTCAAGCAATCCTCTCTCCTCAGCCTCCTGGGTAGCTGGGACTACTACAGACACATGCCATAAACACCCAGCTAATTTTCTTTCTTTCTTTCTTTCTTTTTTTTGAAACAGAGTTTCGCTTTTGTTGCCCAGGCTGGAGTGCAATGGCATGATCTCGGCTCACCGCAATCTCTGCCTCCCGGGTTCAAGTGAATCTTCTGCCTCAGCCTACCAAGTAGCTGGGATTACAGGCATGTGCCACCATGCCCAGCTAATTTTGCCTTTTTAGTAGAGACGGGGTTTCTCCATGTTGGTCAGGCTGGTCTTGAACTCCCAACCTCAGGTGATCTTCCCGCCTCGGCCTCCCAAAGTGCTGGGATTACAGGCGTGAGCCACCGTGCCCAGCCTTAATTTTCTTATTGTTTTGTAGAGATGGGATTTTGCTTTGTTGCCCAGGCTGGTCTCAAATTCCTGGGCTTAAGCAATCCTCCTGCCTCAGCCTCCCAAAGCACTGGGATTATAGGCATGAGCCACTGCACCTGGCTGACAGTTTATTTTTTAACAGGTTTTTTATTTTAGTACTCTTTATCTAGAATAGCACTGTTTGGTAGAACTCCCTGCAATAATGGGAACATTCTATACCTGTGCTGTCCAATACTATACCTGCTGAGCACTGTAAATGCGACTGGTGCAACTGAGAACTTCATTTTTTATTAGAATCATTGTAATTAATGTAAATCTAGTCATGCGTCCAGTGGCTGCCATTTTGGACATAGCAGATCTAGCCTCACCCTTATGTGATCTTATCTGTGCCCATGGCACCTGGATTTATGTCTCCAGTTCAGACCTCTCCTTTAAACTCCAACCCAGTTTATCCATCTGCCCACTTGGCTTCTCAACCTGGGTGTCTAATAGGGACCTTGAACTGCTTTCTCCCCCTGAAATTGTTCAGCACTACAGAAATGCTAGCAGGCTCGCAGGCTGGAGGTCTTTCTCAGCCCCGAGTGGGGCAGGTTTGATGGAGGACAGAACTTCACCCCAGACTGTGGGGATCTGACCGCCTTCCTTTTCCTGCTTAGAGCACGAGCCACCAGGGCTGCACGCCAGCTCCACCGATGACAAGAAATTCACAGTCAAGTACCCACAGAACAAGGACAAGCTGGGAAAACAGCCAGAAAGAGCTGGCGAGGGGGCCCCCTGCCCAGCCTTCTCCTCTCATAACAGCTCTTCCCCACCACCGCTGCAGAACAGAAAGAGCCCCAGCCCCTTGGCTTTCTGCCCCTGTCCCCCTGTCAACTCCATCTCCAAGGAGCTCCCATTTCTCCTCCACACCTTCTACCCTGGATACCCACTTCTCCTGCCTCCACCCCACCTGTTCACCTATGGGGCCCTACCTTCTGACCAATGTCCCCACCTCCTCATGCTGCCCCAAGACCCCTCCTACCCCACCATGGCTATGCCTAGCCTGCTGATGATGGTCAATGAGCTGGGGCACCCCAGTGCTCGGTGGGAGACCCTGCTTCCCTACCCAGGGGCCTTCCAAGCCTCTGGCCAAGCCCTGCCTTCCCAGGCCCGAAATCCAGGTGCTGGAGCTGCCCCAACCGACTCCCCAGGCCTGGAGCGTGGTGGCATGGCATCTCCAGCAAAGCGGGTCCCATTGAGTTCCCAGACAGGCACCGCAGCCTTGCCTTACCCGCTGAAAAAGAAGAATGGCAAAATCCTGTACGAGTGCAACATATGTGGCAAGAGCTTTGGGCAGCTCTCCAATCTCAAGGTATCTGCCTCCTGGGCTCTGCTTCTCCCCTCAACATCCTTCAGGGCCCCCCATGCACCCGAGTCTGCTTCTAGAAGCAAGGACCTCAAAGCTAGAAGGCACTCCTGGGCAACCTCTAGGGCCAAGTGACCTTGGATGGTTCATTTGGGTGGAGATATAGGATAAGACGGCCACCAAAGTCCTCGCCACCCTAGAGGACTGCCTATGAGATCGTCTCATTTAGGTTAAAATGGGGAGACTGAGGCTTTTAATGGGCAGCGTTTGCCTAAGATTACCCTGATTTAACGGTAGTGTTAGGTTTAGTCTCTCAACATTTGCTCTGGGCAAAGAAAGCCCTTTCCTGGACAACCATCCTTTCTGGACTCCAAGTTAAGCTTCTTATTTATTTTTTTGGGCAGTCAGATGAGGGAATGGGTAGATTTTGGTGAGTCTAGACCACAGTCCGATGACCAACCTTTTTCAAGTGGGATCCCACAAATCTGCGCGACCGCCGATGCGATTGGCCTCACCATCCGCATCGCCCAGCAGGGGGCGCCCAGGGGGCGCATCTCAGTGCGTTAGCAAAGGGCGGAAACTGTGCGCCCGCTGGCTAGATCTGAAGTTGAAGGCACATTGTGGTTATGGGGAGAAGCCCTACTGGATCCTGCAGGGCAGGAGTTCTTAAACTTTCATGAGCCTCAGACCACCTGGAGAGCTAGTAAACATGCAGATTCCTAGAGTTTTTGTGATCCTCCCACCTCAGCCTCCAGAGTAGCTCCCAGCCCCAGAGTTATCTTTTTTTTTTTTTTTTTTTTCCATATGGAGTCTCATTCTGTCGCCCACGCTGGTCTCAAACTCCTGGGCTTAAGGGATTCTCCCACTTCATCCTCCCCGGTAGCTGGGACCAAGGGTGCACGCCACCACACCTCGTTAACTTTCAAATTTTTTGTGTATACGGGGTCCCAATGTGTTTCTCAGGCTGGTATTGAACTCCTGGGCTCCATTGATCCTCCCTCCTCGGCCTCCCAAAATGCTGGGATTACAGCCACGAGAGTGTGCCCAGCCCTCCCAGAGTTTTTGATTCAGCAGGTCTGGGGCCGGACTTGAGAACCTGCATTTCTAACATGCTCCCAAAGTGTGATACCAGCGCTGCTGGTCTGTGAACCACATTTTGAATAGCAGTGCTCCACAATATACCTGGGGTACCTCTTACCCCTGGCCTTTTGACCACTGCCATCTCCCCTACAGGGCAGCAGAAAGAGTAGAGTATCCTGGGGATGATGGGCCCTGAGGGAGATGACGGGGAGGGAGAGAGAAGTGGGCAGAGATTTGGAGAGGACCTCAGGCCCTGCTAGGGGTGCTGGGCAGTTGGCAGCATTTATCCCGCATCTGACTCAGGTCCACCTGCGTGTGCACAGTGGAGAGCGTCCATTCCAGTGTGCCTTGTGCCAGAAGAGCTTCACTCAACTTGCCCACCTGCAGAAGCACCACCTGGTGCACACTGGGGAGCGGCCCCACAAGTGCTCGGTGAGATCCTCCTCCCCCTACTATGTACTCCTATAGGCTGGAGAGGAGTTTTAGGCCCTTGGAGGGCTGGCACCTGCAGCCTCCATTCCCCAGTCCTCCTGAGCAAGTGGAGATGGGAAGGGGGAGTGAAAATTGAAAATGACTCCTCTCAGCCTGGAATGGGTAATACTGAAGGTCACTCCAAAGGCCTGCAGGAGGGAGAGAACAATGAAGTTGGAGGTCATGGAGAGTGTATGTATACCCATTATCTACCTCCCTGAGTTATTGGAGGAGTTAATGCTATAGTGTACCCAGAGTATCCAAGTAGGAAAACTATTAGCTTGATGTCAGCTCCCTCCTTCTGTGAGCCTGGCCACATCCCTCGGGAAATCAGAAGGGCAGGGGTTCTTTCCCATTTTACAGGGGCAGAAATGAAAGCAGTGCCACGATTATGAGTCCGGGCTGCATAGTCGGGCCACCTGTGTTCAAATCCTAGCTCTGCCTTCAACTTGCTGTGTGACCTTTGGCTAGTGGCTTCACTCCTCTGAGACTCTGCTTTCTTACTATAATATAGGACTTGTACTAATACTTAGTCATGCTTCCCTAGGGTCCTGGGGAAGACTAGATGAAACCAACTGCAGGCATGTGGCAGCCCCCTGTAAATGTTCATTACAATCTACTGAAGCTGCAGCTTCATACTTAAGAGTTCTATGTGATTATCTCATTCAGTCCACCATATCTATGAAGCTAGGTATTAATAACCAATGTTACCAATGAGGAGAGGAAGGCTCAGAGAGGAGAAGTTACTTTTACAAGGTCACACATGGAGTAAAGGACACTAACCCAAGTTGGCCTGGTTCTAATGTGCTAGATACCGTGGGTCCCAGGGAGAAATCACTGGAAAAGCTTCCAGGCCTGGAGGGAAAGAGAGGTGGGTCATGGGTATTTCCAAGATGAGGAGAGGGAGTAGAACGCCTGAGCCAGCCCAGAGGACAAAGCTGATGCCAGTGCTCGTTCCCGTCAGGTGTGCCACAAGCGCTTCAGCAGCTCCAGTAACCTCAAGACCCACCTGCGCCTGCACTCCGGGGCCCGGCCCTTCCAGTGCAGTGTCTGCCGGAGTCGCTTCACCCAGCACATCCACCTGAAGCTGCACCATCGGCTGCATGCCCCACAGCCCTGTGGCCTGGTGCACACCCAGCTGCCCCTGGCCTCTCTGGCCTGCCTTGCCCAATGGCACCAGGGGGCACTAGATCTTATGGCGGTGGCATCTGAGAAACACATGGGCTATGACATAGATGAGGTCAAAGTGTGCTCGACATCCCAGAGGAAAGCAAGAGCAGTGAGCCTGAGCAGTGCCGGGACTCCCCTGGTGATGGGGCAGGACCAGAACAATTAAAAATGTTTCTTCTGTCATGCTTTGAGGCTTCCTGAGCTTCAACAGTTTAGGTGTGGGGTGGGGGTAATGGGGGAAAGCCACTGTGTTTGCCAGACCTCACACTTCACCCGGGAGCAGGTCAGGGGACTCAGCCAGGAAGAGCCTGTGCTGCCTGTGTGTGCGGTGCGTGCCTGCAGCCATCTGCTTCAGCAAGGCTTGAGTTCCACTCCCCGTCTAGGACCAGGCTCTCCTTGTCTACTCACCGACGGACAGTCCAGCCCTCCAGCGCGCTGCAGGGTGCCGACCATGCTGTCCAGCCTGGGCACATTGTCCTGTTCCCAACACCTGTGCAGAGGGTCCCGCTGCCCCCACTGCCTGGGTCTCACCGTTCTTATTGGCCACTTGCACCTCAGCTGGTACTCCCTGCATGGTCGTTGCGAGGTGGAGGGGGAGGGTGCCCCTCATTGTGGGTCTATTGAAGAAGGAGACTCGAGATATCAGGGTCCACTCATGACCCAGAAGCATGATGTCCTCTGTCAACCGGGTCTAGTTACCACAACAATCTGGGCTAACAGGGTGCCAGGCTCAGGGAAGGCGTGGAGGCTGCAGCCAGATAAGGGCTACAGGCAGAGACCCTGGGGAGCTGAGGCCTGATGGCCCTTCTCCCTGTAGGCCCGGAGGATCCTCTGAAATGTACAAGGTGCTCCCCATCCCCACTCGAGTCAGAGAGGCCGCGCCAGGCGGAAAAGGGTATTGCCTGGGAGGCAGGAGGCCCAGGTTAGGATCACAATCGATGATAGTTGTTATTAAATAAGAGCGATTTGCGGACAGAGTGGGGTTCTCTGGCCAACTTCCAGGAGGTGGCACCGTCCGCACCCCGTGGATTTCCGTGCGGCTTCCCCACCGCGGTGGTGATGGGATTCCCGCTCCCGGCCGTAAGTGCTTCCCATAGGGAGGAGCAAGCCCCACTGACCGTGGCAGAACAATGGCAGGGTGGGCTTCAGCCCCACCAGTAGCTAAGGTCCCGGTTCCAAGCCCACCCGTGTCACACTTTGGGCCCCGCGCGGGACGCCAACCACTCGCGTTAGACCCTCCCATTCGGCAAGACCACGCCCATTCCGAACCATCCACCCCTCCCCGCAACTGCCCCCCTTGTCCAGCTCCTCCGGCTCCTGGGGGATCCCCCTCGCTCGCTCAGCCCCGCCTCCCCGCCTCTGTTCGCCCCAGGCCACTTTCCCTGTCCGGCCTCCTGCAGGTCTTGCTCTCGGGCTAGCTCACCTGGGGCTGCGGGGGGCCCTGGCGCCTCCAGGGTCTTGAAGATGTAGCGCGGACCGGGCGGAGAACCACGCCCCCGGGGTGGGAGCAAGGGCTCTTGCCGAACGTCTGGGGTCTGCGGTCCGAGGAGAACAATGAGGTTGGGGGTCCTGGAGAGTGCCCCAGGGCACGGGCAGCATCTGGATCGGGTCACCGCCCGCATGGGCTGCGGGTGGGGCCGCTGTTTGCTAGGGGGGCGGGCCGGAGGAGGCATTTCTCCGCAAATGCAGCGGATGCGGGTAGCCCCGGCGGTCAGGTGCTCCGACGGCCGGAGCCCCGGGTCTTTCACTCGCCATGGCCGAGGGGTGCGGAGGCCCGGGGGCCTGCCTGGCCCACCTTTTGGCTGGGTTAGGGGTCCGGAGGGAGCACAGAGGGAAAGAGATCTCGGAGGCCACATCCCGGGAGAGGTGAGGAGAGATGGAGAAAGGCCGCGTGGGGAGCCTCTGGGCCCTAGACCGTGTGTGTGTGTGTGTGTGTGTGTGTGTGTGTGTGTGTGTGTGTGTAGTGATCAAATAAGCGTGTATGTGTATCTCTCGAAGCATAAAAATATATGTGTCTTGGGAGTCCGAGGCGGGCGGATCACGAGGTCAAGAGATTGAGACCATCCTGGCCAAACAACATGGTGAAACCCCGCCTCTACTAAAAATACAAAAATTAGCTGGGTGTGGTGGCGCACTCCTGTAGTCCCAGCTACTCCGGAGGCAGAGGCAGGAGAACCGCTTGAGCCCGGGAGGCAGAGGTTGCAGTGAGCCGAGATCGAGCCACCGCACTCCAGCCTGGCGACAGAGCGAGACACCGTCTCCAAAAAAAAAAAGAAGAAGAAGAAGAAAAAAATATATATGTATACACACACACACATATGTGTGTGTGTGTGTGTGAATGTACCACGATTTTGGATGTGAATGTGGAATGGTCCCTGTGCTCTTTTAAAACTTTACAACTTATGTGGACAATTTCCTAAGTCAGGCAGGTAGCCTGCAGACGACAGAGACAGTTTAAGGGCAAAGGCAGTAGTTCTTCCCTCCCCTATGGACTTTGATTCTCGCATCACAGCTGATTTCTTCATATCCCTTTGTCATGAACCTGACAGGTTCCGTCTGAGACTGTACTGCATTTGCACTTAGATGCCACGGAGAGGTTTTCCCCTGTCGTCCCCACCCCTGGAGATAGCACTAGATTGTAATAACAGTAAGCCTTTATTTGCCACATGCTTCATACTTCACCTGGATTATCTCACATAATCCTCACAGCAGCCCTATGAAGCAGGTATTCCACATGATTCAGATAAGGAAATGGAGGTTCAGAGAGGTGACGTCACCTGCCCAAAGCCACACAGCTGGGGCGTGGTGTAGCTGGGACACAGGCTTTGGCAGTCTGACTTCAGAGCCCACATTTCTGAAGCTTTGTTGCCTGCAGGGACTGCCAGACTGCAAGACCCAGCTCCTAGCTGTAGGTGCCACTGGTTATATGACCCTGAGCAGATTGCTTCACCTCTCTGAGCCCGTGCACTGGTAGCTGATGTCTGAGGGGTTGTGTGTGTGTGTGTTAGAGTGTTGTGGTTGATCAAATAAGTGTGTATGAGTATCTTGAAGCATAAAAATATGTGTATCAATGTACCACGATTTTGGATGTTAATGTGGAACGCTCCCTGTGCTCTTATATCCTTTATGTATTTACTTATTTGTTTTTTAAGATGGAATCTTGCTCTGTTGCCCAGGATGGAGTGCAGTGGCACTATCGCATCTCACTGCAGCCTTGATCTCCCCAGGCTCAGGTGATCCTCCCACCTCAGCCTTCTGAGTAGCTGGGATTACAGGCACATGCCACCATGCCGGGCTGATTTTTTGTAGAGACAAGGTTTCACCATGTTCCCCAGGCTGATCTCGAACTCCTGGACTCAAGCAGTCTGCCCACCTCAGCCTCCCAAAGTGCCAGGATTACAGGTGTGAGCCACTGCACCTGGCTCTCTTTTCTTTTGATTTTTTTAAATTTTTTAAAAAATAGAATCAGGGTCTTGCTCTGTCACCCAGGCTGGAATGCAGTGTCACTATCATAGGACACTGCATCCTCAAACTCCTCCTGCCTCAGCCTCCCAAGTAGCTAGGAACATGCCAACATGTCCACCCAATCTTTTTATTTTTTGTAGAGTTGGAATTTGGCTATGTTGCTCAGCCTGGTCTTAAACTCCTGAGCTCTACTGATTTGACTTGGCCTCCCATCGTGCTGGGATTATGGATTTGAGCTACCAAGCCCAGTCCCTTGTGCTCTTTTTTTGTTTTGCTTTGTTTTGTTTTGTTTCGTTTTTGAGATGGAGTCTCACTCTGTTGCCCAGGCTGGGGTGCAGTGGCATGATCTCGGCTCACTGCAACCTCTGCCTCCCAGGTTCAAGTGATCCTCCTGAGTAGCTGGGACTACAAGCACGTGCCTCCACGCCCAGCTAATTTTTGTATTTTTAGTAGAGACAGGGTTTCACCATATTGACCAGGCTGGTCTCGAACTCTTGACCTCGTGATCCGCCCACCTCGGCCTCCCAAAGTGCTGGGATTACAGGCGTGAGCCACCGCGCCTGGCCCCTTGTGCTCTTTTAAAACTTTAAAATGTTTTAAACAGAAGGAAAAACATCCTGTGGAAGGCCAAGTCAAAAGGCAGGGAAGGCAGTATTGAGAATCCGAGAGTCCCACAGCTCCCCGGTCCTACATCCGTGAAGAGCATAGGGTGTGCTCTCACGCGTGGGTGTTTGTGTGTCTGCCCAGTTACCCGGCAATTTGTTCTGATCTTATCATGGCGCAGGTGTCTTCAGCCTGCGCCAGGGGGACTGGGGGTGTGGTGGGGGCAAAATGAGGGCAGGGATTTGTGCTGCTCTGTCACCCTAAAGAGAGAGGAGAGGAAGGTCCAGTCACCCTATGCCTGGAAGCCTGGGTGCCCTGGGGTGTCCACACCCTGCCAGTGCCCTGCCCGCCCCCGCCTGGAAGACACGCCCTCCCCCTTTACCCTGTCTGGCAGAAACCTGCCCTATAGGCCCAGGCGGCACTGCCCCTCCCTCTCTGGACTTGGAGGTGCAAATGAGTCAGGGGTGGGGAGGGCCGGGAGGGGTTGCTCAGGCAATCTGCAGGGCCGGAGTGATGATTCTTGGCCATGCTACACTTGCTCTCCGATCTCACCCGCCCTGGGAATGGGACCCCGGTACCGAGGCGGGGGCCTCTGACCCCTGCTGATTGCTGGGGGTATGGAGTGCGCAGAGGAGGATCCAAGGCACTTTCCTACCTGGCCCCCATTCATGCCGTGGTGTGCAGCCAACCTTCGGAGTGGAGTCTAAGCAAGTCATTTCACCTCTCTGGGCCTCATTTTCTGTATCCGAGAAACAGGGGGCACTAATATCCACCTTCTAGGATTACTGTGAGGCTTAGGGGAGATCATGTAGGTACAATGCCTAGTGCCAAGCGTGGCACACAGGAGGGCCTCAGCAAACAGCCAACTTTTGCATTATCAGGGCACTGTCTTTCTCTGTATTCCAGCCCCATAACAGGCCCGGCCCCCATTTTGCAATCAAGCCCATTCCTGTCTCTTTCTTTGCCTCTGGGGGTGAAGTGGACAGCTGGGAGAGGGAACAGAGAGGAGGCTGCCACATAGACCTTCCCCAAAATGTGTTAGGAGTTCATCCTGCTGGGCTGTGGGCCCTGAAAAAAGGTTGGGGGAGAGGACTTCCGGGTCCAGACTGGGGGTGATGGTGTTGGCACAGGAGGAGGCTACTTCATTCTCTTCCCCCTGTGCTTCCTTCCCAGGCCTCGGGATGGCCGGAGCTGCTCTGACCTAGCCCAGGGTACCACCTGCAATGTCAGCCTCAAGGTAGGAGAAAATCCAAAGGGGAGTGAGGAGGGCAGGAGCTCTGGGAGGGCTGAGCAGGTTGTGAGAACCCGGACCAACAAGTCAGACAACCGGAGCTCCAGTCCTCCCTCTGCCACTGATCCACCATGTGACCCTGGGCAGATCATTCCCCTCCTTGAAACCTCAGTGTTCCCTTCTGCAAAATGGGGACAATAATGCTCCACTCTCAAGGCTGTTGTGGGAGATAAAGTAATGGATATGGGACATCCCGCATGGTTGGGGCCCGGACTTTCAGGAAATGTGACTTCCTAAAGCTGGGATCTTCTGGGGAGGGATGTAGGGGCAGAGGGGCCTCGCTTGTCTCCATTCTCTTCTTTGGCCTGACCGCCTTCCATCTTTGGTCCCTCTTCCCCACTTCCTGGCATGGCCCCTCAGGGGTGAGGCTGGGCTAGTGGCTTAACCTCCTGCCCCAGTTTCCTCATCTGCAGTAAGGACCTGAGCCCTGAATTGAACAGTGAAAAAGTGTTCTTCCCTTGGAGGAGTGAGGGCAGCCTCCTCTGGAGGTAGCTCAAGCAGCCACGTGTCTCTCTTGGGTCTTGAATACCATGAGTAATTGCCAGTGTTTAATTGCCTACTTGTCATGTGTTGGGCCCTCTGCATGGACTATCTTGTACCATCTGTACCACACTCTCAGGAGGCAGGTACTGTTATTATCACACCCATTTTCCACATGAGGAAACTGAAATGCAAACGGTACTGCAGCTATTATAGGAAGCAGCAGGGCGGGGATTCAAGCCCAGGTTGCCTCGATCCCAGCCTCCAGGTTCATCACTGTACTCTTGTCTCTTGAGGTGGTCAGCCCCTGGGGAATGAGAGGCTGCATCTGTTTCATAGATGAGTAAATTAAGGCATTTGGTAGCAAGGATCCCTGCTAGGCGGAATTTTGACCTCCTCTGTTGCCAAGGAAACAGCCCATCTTTTAAAACGGGTCGTTTTGGGGGCAGTGTCCATCTGGGTCTGGGGTGCTGAGCCCTCTCCTCTTATCCCCACAGCCAGGCTGGACCCCAGGGGAAGACAGCAGAAGAGGTCAGGTGTTGTCCCATTTCAGGGGAACCCTCTTCTCTGGCTCCCTTATATCCCAGGTACATCCTCCCAGGTGTTCTGTCTCAAGCTGGGAGGGTACAAGAGAGGTGGCCGCAGTCTCTCTGTTAGCTTGGAATGGGCAGAGGCCATGGGCACTTGAGGCAGGCCTTCCCACCCAGCCCTCAGCCCCAGGGCGGGGAAGCACCTCAGGACTGCAAGGAAGCTGAGATCTCCAGCCTTTGGGGGGCATGGCCGGCCAGGCCCTGGGTGCCTTGTCACCTGGGAGGGAGTGCGGCACCTGAGCGTTGGGAGCCCTCGCTGGCTTGCTGTGTGATCTCAGTCATGTCGCCGTCTTCTTTGGGCCCCACTTTCCTCTTACATAGAATGGGAAGGGGTGAGTTAAATGCTGAAGGGCCTTCCCAGAGCTCTGTCCCTTTGTCCAGCTCTGGTGGCCTTAGCAGCCTCTCCCTAGGGCAGCTTACCTTGGTGTCAGAGCCCTGTTCAGCTTCCTTGTGACAGGGAAGATACCAGGTACCAGGGGTGCCTGGAGGGCAAGGGGAGCTGTCACTATGCCCCTGCCTCTCTCAGTGTCTATCTCTGTTTTCACCCAGGCCCAAGGCCAGAGCTGCTCAGAATGGGACATCCATGTAGGGGACCATGATGATTTCTGGATTTGGAAGCAACAAGGAATCTCGGGGGGTCCTGCTCAGTCCCTGGGGCGCCTACAGAGGCCAGCGGTGGGCAGTGCCTTCGACCTGGCCAGCCATGCCTCCCTGGGGCCTGAGAGTCTGGCCCTGGAAGTGGCCTCAGGAGAGTCTGCTCGTGCCAGGCTCCCCCCATACCCAGGGCCTGCTCCTGGACATGGGGAGCAGGGATCCTCAGGCTGCACCTGTCAGCAGTCTCCACCCACAGCTTCAGAGGTCCCTCTGAGGCCTGAGCCACCCAGCAACCTGGAAGACGCGCCCCTGCTGCTCCACCCTGCATCCTTCCCCAGGGCAGAGGGGACAAAGGGCAAGCCCGCCACCCCAGGGACTGCCTTGCCAGAGCCTGCCCAGACCCTACACATGCGTCCCTCTTCCAGGAGGACCCACTACTACATCACTGTCACCCTGCTGGGGCACAGGCAAGCACCAGGGGAGGAGGGTGAAGAACCGGCCCAACCAGCTCCACACCTCTGCGGCCCTGAGGAATCCGAGGGCTGGTGGGAGCCTCCCCAGGGGCCACGCCCCATCACAGGGTGCCGGACGGCCCCGCCTCAGGAACCCCAGCTGAGAGCCCAATCGCATCAGGGGAGCATGGCCCAGCAGCAGGAGCTCCAGGCTGGCTGGACACCTGGGTCCCCACGCAGACTGTGAGTAGAGGTCGGTCTGTGTGTGGAGATGGGAGGGGAGACTGCCCTGGCTGCCCTGTCTTGAGACTTTGCCTATTCCCTGGGCCTCTCCAGCTCTAGGCCCATTCATTCAGGACCCTGAGCCGACTCTGCCTTCCCTCCCTGCTCCAACCCTGCCTTCCTCTCCCTCCCTTTGCCCACAGGCTACCTCCTGGAACCCACTGCTTCTCACCCCCACTGTCCATCTGAGAAAGGGGAAAGCCTGTCAGGGAGAGGATGGGCAGGAAGGGGGGTTGCCTTCTTCACAGCACACACCACTCCCCAGTTCTGTTCAGGAGGCCACAGACTCAGCCTGGGAATTGGCACCCAGCCTAGGTGCTGGGTGTCCTGAGGCGAGTTGCTTAACCTCTCTGGGCCTTGAGTTGTTGAGAGGATTTGGTAGCTGAAAATGAGGAAGGAGGAGGTGGCTACAGGAATATACTTTGAACTCCAGAGACTGGGGGTGCCAAAATAGCAGGGATGCTTATTAATTATGTCTCAGTGACAGCAATAATTACCCCACCTGGCTCTGAGCTGGAAGCCAAAGGAGCAGGTGTCAAGTTTCCCAAGCCTAGTTTTATTTGTGTTGAAATGACTCTCCTAAATCTGCCTGGGGGGCGCAGAGGTGGAAGGATATGTCCCCCAAAGCTCATCAAGGAGGGATGAACATGGAACCTCCCAGGGATGACCCTGAAGAGGAAATGAGCCTGGGGTGGGGTTTTGAAGGGTGCTTAAGGATGATGGGGTGGCTGTCATTTGCAATTTGTTTTCTAAGCATAATTTTATTTAATCTTCCCAACCATCCCATGAGTAGGGACTGATCCCAACCCCTGTCACCTAATTCTAGGAGGCTCTGAAAGTCACTTGCTCAAAGTCAACTAGAAAGTGAAGGGGCTAGAATCTGAACTTAGGTTTCTATAACTCCAGTGCCTGTGCTCTAACCACTGCTCCATCCTGCCTCGAAGAAACCTCTTTGGCCCTGTGCAGAGAGTGGAGGGTTGGGTGAGGTTGCTGCGTGGGCTCCAGGGTTTTCTAGGCTCCTATGGCGGTGGATTGGGCAGCATTATAGTAGCAGAGGCAGAATCAGGGATGCCGGGGTCCTCCGAGCAGGGGTCAATGTGACTGCTTCCGTGCCAAGGAAGAGGGAGATGTAAGACCCAGGCTGGCTCTGAGACCTGCTTGGATGCCCCAGAAGTCAGGGGCTGGGGGACAAGGGCTACAGAGAGAGGGAAGGGGGGTGGAGGAGGCTACCTTGGAGAGGGGGACGGGAAAGAGAAGTAGGGTTAGCTGGGGGGAGGTGGTTTCTATCTGCCACTACCTGGGTATTTTGGGCCCAGGTGGATAATGACAGACTCAGGTGGGAGGCTAGGGCTCACTTAGAGCGGGGGGCAGGTGACCTCCAGAAACATCATCCTTCTACGTCCCCTTCCTGGGAGAAGGTTCTCTGGGCCAAGATTGGCAAATATGGGAGTCGAGAAGAAGTGAGACATAGCTGGGACTGCCAGTGGGAATGTGTAAGATACGTGTGCATCCAAGCATGTGTGTCCACGTTCAGGGGTAGGTGAATTTCAAGGGGAAGAGAGCTTGGGGCTGTGAATTGACTGTGTGTGTATTGTGAATGTGTGCACATGTGTGTCACTGTGTCTGTGTTTCTGTCTGTATGTGATTTGTGTGTCTGTTGTGGCTCTGAGTGCCTGTGCATGTTTGTATTTCTTGGGTGAGTGTATATTTGTGTGTGTGTCCCTGGTTGTGTATGTTTTTATAGGCGTCTAGGTGTATCTTTGTGCCTGTGTGATTGTGGGTCTGTGTCGGTATCTGTCTGTGTGTCTGTGCCTGCGTCTGTGTGACACAGCATGTGTTTGCCTGCATGTGGGCCTGTGGACTGGTTTGGCCTAGTTTGGGGGTGACTCACAGGTAAGTGGGGAGAATCCAGGACTTGTTGGGTTAGACAAGGCTCTTTCCCACACTCCCCCCGCCCCCTCCTCAGCCTCTCCCTTCCCAGCTCCACACGCCTTGTTTGGAGGTCACAAGTCACGCTGCCAACAAATCCACTTCTGGTCTGGGGCCCTGCAGAAGAAAGGGCTCTGGGAATGGCCCCTTCTGCTGGCCCAGGAGAGGCATCCTGGGTCATTGTATTGGGGTATGTCTTCAGAGCAAGGACAAAAGGGGGCATCTATAGGCAGGCACATTCCAGCAGAGTCTGAAGGACATTCTAGCAGTCATGACTGTTCAGGGACGGGGCAGGTGAACTGTCGAGTGGTGACCTCCCTGTCCCTGGAGGTATGCAGGCAGAAGCCAATGACCACATGCTTGTGGAATGACTGGCTATCAGGGGTGTTGTCCAGGGGTTGGGCTGGTTGAGAAAGACGTTAAATTCTGATTGGTAGGAGGTCATCGACAATATCTGATCTGATGATCGGCCACTTCCTTTAACATTGCTCTCCTGTCGCTTTCCTGATGCCTATGGCGCTTTCCAAATGTCCCTGTTTTTATGTCTAATTCCTTGGCCCCTGGTTTCTTAATATGCCACCTTTCATGAGAAAGTTGGCTCTGGTTCTGGTTGAGTCTAGCCAAGGCCTAGCACATCCCTTGATACAATTAGCACTGAATGAGTGAGTAATTGAATGAATGAATGAATGAGTTAGAGCTCAAGCTTTGCCACTTACTATAAGCACCATCAGAGACAAGGAAGCTCGGAGAGTGGAAGGCAGGTGGACAGGGGCTTAGGAGGTGCTCAGCGAGGGCGTCAAACTTCATTTGGGCAGAGTCCCAGCGAGGAGGGCGGGGGTTGCATGAGGAAAAAGGGAGCTCCCTAATGGGGACAGGGGAGTGGGCTGGGGCCTCAGTGAGAGGCTAAAATCCAGAGCCTTTGGTGTCTGGCTGTGTACTGCTCTCAGGAAGCCCTGGCCTGGGAAAACGACCAGGGCTCTACCTAACCCCTCCACCTTCCAGTCCCCCTTGGACCCTGTCCCTGACACTGTCATAGCCACCAGCAGTCCTGGAGTCAGGTCAGGCTTCCCGGGGCCTCAGTCTCTTTCATCTCTGCCCCTCATAAAGCCTGAGTCACTGCTGTGGCCACAGGGAAGGGTCAAAGTTCTGAATTCCACCAGCTTCTCAGGAAGGAGGACAATGGAAAATGGGGGAGGGGAGTGGGGGCAGTGGGTCCATTTCCTGCCCAGAGTCGGGTCTCTTGGGGAGGGGGGGTACCTCATGGAGAAGGCCCAAAGACTGGGGCTGAACAGGCTGGCCTCTCTGGGGTTCGTGGGGCCTAAGAATAGGATTGCCCTGGTCAGTGTAGCTTGGAAGTCAGGGAGTGGGGGTGGAGACGCCCTCCAGGACTGACGTGGCTCCCTGTAAATGTAAACCCCCAAACCAGAGACTCAGTTATAGGATACATATATTAGGGAGTTTGGTATGGTGAGTGAGCACTTAGGGTTGGGGTTCAAGTCTTGTTTCGGTTACTCTGTGACTTTGGACAAGTTTCTTAACCTCTCTGAGCATTTAAAAAATCTCATCTGCAAAATGGGAAGGTATGATCTAATTTATTAATAATTTATTCTTTATGAGGTCTCAAGCTCCTGGGATTCTTCTGAGGCTTCAATGGGACAATGAATCTAAAGCAGTTAGCAAGGTGTTTGGCAGAGTCAGCCCTCCCCAAATGGCTGTTGTTGTTGTTGTTGTAACTATTAAAACAGAGAAATTCACCTGAGAGTTCCTAGGGAGCTTAGTCTATTTTCTGTTGCTTATAATGGAATACCTGAACCTGGAAGCCCAAGGTCAAGGGGGTGCATCTGGTAAGAACCTTGTTGGTGATTCTCTGCAGAGTCCCGAGGGGGCTCAGAGCATCACATGGCAGTGGGGCTGAGGTGCTAGTTCAGGTGTCCCTTCCTCTCCCTGTAAAACCACTGGTCCGGTCAGTCGCAATGGCTCACACCTGTAATCCCAGCACTGTGGGAGGCAGAGGTGGGCAGATCTCAGGCTCAGGAGTTTGAGACCAGACTGGGCAACATAGTGAAACCCCAACTCTACAAAAAATACAAAAATTAGCCAGGCATAGCGGTGCAGGCTTGTAGTCCCAGCTACTCGGTGGGCTGAGGTGGGAGGACTGTTTGGGCCCAGGAGGCAGAGGTTGCAGTAAGCTGAGATTGTGCCACTGCACTCCAGCCTGGGCAACAGAGCAAAACCCTGTCTCAGAAAAAAAAAAAAAGCCTCTAGTCCTACTCCCATGATCACTCATTAATCCATTAAACCATTAATCTATTAATCCATGAGTATATTAATCCATTCATGAGGCATAGCCCTCATAACCCAATCACTGCTTAGAGGCCCCACCTCTCAATATTACCACATTGGGGATTAAGTTTCAACATGAGTTTTGGAGGGGACAAATATTCAAGCCATAGCAGAAGCTTAGAAGGTCTTCTTTGGCAGGTGTTAATATTATCCTACATTTAGTAAGGGAGGCTATGGAGACCCAGAGAGATCAAGGAAGAGTCAGAAAAGAAACAAGACCCAGGCCCCACCCCTCCAGGATGGAGGGTGAGACATGCTCTGCTGAGGATGATCACAGGAGCAGCTGGACATGCCCTAGAGCCGTGGCCTGGGGGTAGGAGGGAGGATGCCTGGATATGAAATCAGAAGATGGGAATTTAAATCCCTGCTTGACAACCTCATAGCCGCGTCATCCCGGGCCAGTCACTCCTCTTCTCTGACCCTCGGTTTCTTAACCTTCAGTAGGGAAAAAATCACAGAGGACAGAATCGAGGGAAGAGTGCCTTGTAAAGCCCAAGTGCCCTAACGGAGCCAAGGGGCTCCATTTATTTACTTTTTTTTTTAATTTTAATTTTGAGACAGAGTCTCGCTCTGTTGCCCAGGCTGGAGTGCAGTGGCGCGATCTCAGCTCACTGCAACCTCCGCCTCCCAGGTTCAAGCGATTCTCCTACCTCAGCTTCCCAAGTAGCTGGGATTACAGGTGCCCACCACCATGCCTGGATAATATTTTTATTTTTAGTAGAGACTAGGTTTCATCACATTAGTCAGGCTGGTCTCGAACTCCTGACCTCAGGTCATCGGCCTGCCTCGGCCTCCCAAAGTGCTGGGATTACAGGCGTGAGCCACCGCACCCAGCCTTATTTTTGTTTTTATTAAAAACTTTTTTTTAGGCCGGGCGCAGTGGCTCACGTCTGTAATCCCAGCACTTTGGGAGGCCAAGGCGGGTGGATCACTTGAGGTCAGGAGTTTGAGACTAGCCTGGGCAACATAGTGAAACCCCATCTCTACTAAAAATACAAAAATTAGCTGGGCATGGTGGCACATGCCTGTAATCCCAGCTACTCAGGAGGCTGAGGCAGGAGAATCGCTTGAACCTGGGAGGAGGAGGTTGCAGTGGGCTGAGATCGTGCCACTGCACTCCAGCCTGGGCGACAGAGCGAGACTCTGTCTCAAAAAATAATGATAACTTTTCTTAGCGATAAGATCTCTCTGTCACTCAGGCTGGAGTGCAGTGACACGATCATAGCTCATTGCAGCCTGGGCTCAAGTGATCCTCCCACCTCAGCCTCCAGGGTAGCTAGGGCTACAGCCACATACCACCATGCTGGCTAATTCTTTTAATTTTTTGTAGAGACTTGTAGAGTCTTTTTATGTCACCTAGGCTGGTCTAGAACTGCTGGCCTCAAGCAATCCTCCCACCTCTGCCTCCCAAAGTTCTGGGATTACAGGTGTGAGCCACTGGATCCAGCTCTGAGAGGCTCCATTTAGACCTACACTTGCACACAGACCTGCCCCTGTGCTCTGGAGACCATCAGCAGGTGCTCATGCCCGTACACACGTGTGCACACCTGCTAACATTTGGTCACAAATCTCCAAGGTGACAGCAGAAAGTTGATGAGCCAGCAATTTAGGTTATAAGGCGAGCATTTTGGGTGTGGTGGCATGTGCCTGTAGTCCCAATTACTTGGAGAGTTAACGCAGAAGGATCACTTCAGCCCAGGAGTTCAAGGCTACAGTGAGCTACTGCACTTCAACCTGGGCAACAGAGCAAGACTCAGTCTTATAAAATAAATTAAAATAAAAAGATAAAAAGTTAGGCCAGGCACAGTAGTGGCATATATCCATAATCCCAACATTTTGGAAGGCCAAGGTGGGAGGATCACTTCAGTCCAGGAGTTCGAGACCAGCTTGGGCAACATAACAAGACCTCAAAATACAAAATAAAAACTAGCTGGGGCTGGGCACGGTGGCTCACACCTGTAATCCGAGCACTTTGGGAGGCCAAGACGGGTGGATCATGAGGTCATGAGATCAAGACCATCCTGGCTAACACGGCGAAACCCCGTCTCTACTAAAAATACAAAAAAATTATCTGGGCGTGGTGGCGGGCACCTGTAGTCCCAGCTACTTGGGGAGGCTGAGGCAGGAGAATGGCGTGAACCAGGGATGTGGAGCTTGCAGTGAGCCGAGATCATGCCACTGCACTCCAGCCTGGGTGACAGAGCGAGACTCTGTCTCAAAAAAAATAAATAAATAAAAATAAAAATAAATAAATAAATAAAAACTAGCTGGGTGTGGCGGCGTGTGCCTGTAGTCCCAGCTACTTGGGAGGCTGGGGCAGGAGGATCACTTGAGCCCAGGAGTTCAAGGCTGCAGTGAGCTAAGATCATACCACTGCACTCCAGCCTGGGTAATAGAGTGAGATCCTGTCTCAAAAAAAAAAAAAAAAAAAAACGCAGGGGGAGGTTTCATTGTTTCTCTTACTGGACTCTGGCAAGACTCCAGTTTTGTGGCTGAGGACCCTGATGCTTGAACAGAAGAAATGGCCAGTTAGTGAGCAACTAAGGAACCCAGCTCTGCTTGAGGCCAAAGCCCATCTTCCCTGAACAGAGTTAGAACAACGCTTGCCCAGTTTTCGGCTTTCTAGTTTTCAGCTCCTGGGGGACTAGACCTAGGGCTCTGTGGGCAGAGTCCCAGCCCCCCTATAGACCTGTGGGTCAGCTGCATCTTCCCTTCTGCCTTCTTCCTTTTCTCTCCTTCTGGGCTCAGGCCTCAGCTTCACCTTTGAAGGACCCTGACCTAGGAGATCACCTGAAAGTCAGGGAGAGGGATGGATGAGGGGCTCTGATCAACCAAATCAGAGCTGAGACTACCATGCCCATTTCACAGATGAGAAAGCAATGGCCCAAAAAGGCCAAGCGATTTGCCTGAGGTTCCCAGCCTGACTTGGGTAGGGGTGGTTATTCTGCACTTTAGGAAGCCACTCTCACCACCCTCTGACCCTCATCTCTCTTATTCCTCTGCAGGGAGCTGGACCACAGTGGGACAAGGACACCTCCAGACAGGTTGCCAGGGCCCCACATGGAGGAGGCAGGTGGGCCCATGACCCGGGCCAAGGCCCGAGTGGTAAGTGCCACATTGACATGGCGGCAGCGGCCCCCCACCCAGGAAGAGATCAAACATGGTTTTCACAAGGTGTCCCTGGTGTCAGGGGCCCAGATGGAAGCCCCGCAGAAGGAGATGTTTGAGTTCAGCCGTCGAGAGGAAGTGGAAGTCAATGGCTTTGCAACACAGGAAGAAGAGACTGTGAATTGCCAGGGCCCTCGGGATACAGCTGGCTCCAAGAACTTCCAGAGCCATGGACCCATCTTTTCCAAGAAGTACATACCACCTCCCAAGGAGAAAAGGCCTGAGGGGAGGCTGAAGGAGGCTGTGGACCAGAGTGATGGCAGCCGCCAAGCTCCCAGGACTGAGCCCCCATGTGTGGGAGCTATGGCCAGGACTGAGCTTTTGGTTCCCCTGCCTGGGCCCCGAGAGCCAAGTCCCCACCCAGGTGTAGGTCTCACCAGTGGTAGCTCCCGGAGCCTCGAGGAATACCGAGTGACACGCACTGTGCGGACCACCACAGTGGTGGGAGGTCATGTGGACCGGCGGGTGAGCAGCTCTGTGACTGTGAGGCCAGTGTCCTCAGGCGAGGCCCTGCCACGGGGCCGTCAGGTCGCCCGCATGGTGCCGCCAGTGGTGGTGGGCTCCCCACCAGGCTCGCCCAGCCGCAGCCAGGCTGTGAAAGTGCTAAGTAACCTCGTGCCTGCTGGGCACAGCCCCCCTGCCAGTCACCTGCCCAGGCCCACGGCTGGCAGGCCAAGGAGCACAGGTCTGGGCAGCACAGTGGGGGCAGCCTTGAGGCAGCTGCCTGAGACCGGGACAGCAGAGCTTAAAGACAGCTCTGCCCTGGCCTCTACAGGCATCCCAGCCAGTGCTCACCTGCCTAAGAATCAGGATGCTCCTGCAGCCTGTCTGGACAGAGACCAGGGCAGAGCCCCGGATGCCAGGGCCTGTGAGCTCCGGCAGGTGCTGGGAACCCCCAGTTCCACTGAGCTCCCTCTCCAGACTTCTCAGGGTCAAGCATCAGTCCCCTCCTCTCCCGGACTCGAGACCCATGTCCCCTCTCCTGGCCTAACTCACCCTGCAAAGCAGCCTGTGGTGCCCACTCACCCCGGGGCCCGGCTCACTCCCCTTGTTCTGCCCCCTAAAAAAAAGGAAGGGCCCGTGGACCCCCCTGCTGCCACTGTCCTGCCCATGGTGAGGAGTGAGCATGTGACAGTCCCTGGACAACCTCCTGCTCCATCCACTACAAGAAGGAAGGATGTCCCCAGCCCAGGAGGTCTTTCTGCTCCATCGTCCCCAAGGAATAAGTTTGTTCAGAACTCTGAAAATGTCCCTGTCCTCCCCTTTACCCAGAGGGAGGTGGTGCGGGGCCCCGGTGCTCCTGCTGCCTCATCCCCCACCCAGAAAGAGGTCGTGAAGGGCCCCGGTGCTCCTGCTGCCTCATCTCCCACCCAGAAGGAGGTGGTGCAGGGTTCCAGTGCTCCTGCTGCCTTGTTCCCCACCCGGAAAGAGGTTGTGAAGGGCCCCGGTGCTCCTGCTGCCTCATCTCCCACCCAGAAGGAGGTGGTGCAGGGGTCCAGTGCTCCTGCTGCCTTGTTCCCCACCTGGAAAGAGGTCGTGAAGGGCCCTAGTGCTCCTGATGCCTCATTTCCCACCTGGAAAGAAGTTGTGAAGGGCCCTGGTGCTCCTGCTGCCTCATCCCCCACCCAGAAGGAGGTGGTACAGGGGTCTGTTGCTCCTGCTGCCTTGTCCACCACCCCAAAAGAGGTCGTGAAGAGCCCTGGTGCTCCTGCTGCCTCATCGCCCACCCAGAAAAAGGTTGTGAAGGGCCCCTGTGCTCCTGCTGCCTCATCTCCCACCCAGAAGGAGGTGGTGCAGGGGTCTGGTGCTCCTGCTGCCTTGTCCCCCAAGTCAACTGAGGTTGTCCAGGGCCCAAAAGGCAGCACTAGCATCCAAAAAGAGGCTGTCCAGGGTATTGCAGGCAGCCTTGCCCCGCCCCTCACCAAGGAAGAGACTGTTCAAGGCCCAATTGCTCCTGCCACCTCACTCCCCAAACAGGATAAGGGGGTCCAGGACTCTGAAGGGAGCCCCATCTCATCTCTCACCCAGAAAGAGGTTGTGCAGGACCCTGATGCTCTCCCTGCCCCATCTTCCTCAGTGGACAGGGTGTCCCCCAGCCCAGGAGGCACCCCTGCCCCAGTGCCAACAGGAGCAGAGGCCAGCACGGAGTCCCAGCTTGTCTCTGATCCCACCGAGGGCAAGACGTGCGCAGAGACATCAAGGGAGGAGGATGAGGTGGCCCTGGCCGCTGACCTGGAGATATTCCTGGATACCCTGCGGAGCATGGAGCCCCCTGAGATCCTCCGCACTCACCGGCTGCCACGAGCCCCTCGCTCCTCCTACCTGTCCATGTACGCCACACTGCCTGCCATTGAGGAGGACCAGCTGGGGCCATGGGTGCTGGGCCCCGGCCCCCAGGAGGTGCCTTCACTGGAAGAGAAAGAGGAGGAGGAGGAGGAGGAACCAGAGAACCCCTATCTGAGTGACGATGAGAAGCTCCAGCGCAGGCAGGAGAAAGCTGGGCCCAGCCCCTCCAGGGACCTCCACCCTGCCAGACCTACCCAGGTCTCCTGCTCTCCTCTGGAGATGATGAAGAAGCATGTAGCAGGAACCAAGGGCCCCCACTCAGAGCTGGGATTGGAACTGCAGGGAGGCAGCAGGCCCACTTCTCGTCTCGGAGGCAGCCTTCTGTTCGGCAGTCTGGTGCCTGCCACCAAGGAGGCCTCCACCCCGGAACCGCTGGGCACAAAACTATCTGCTCTGCTGCCCCATGGGGCACCGGGGCTCAGGAAGGTGCCAGGACAGTTGCCCCTGCTTTGCAGTGAAAGATCATCCCCAACGGAGAAGCTTGCCTGTTCCCTGCCCCTGGAGGGGTGGGTAAGTGAGGCCTCGGGTGGGCAAGGGAGGTGCCTGGCCTCACCTGGGTCAAGGCTTGAGTGGTGTGAAGAGAGTGGTGCTGGGAGTCAGAGTCTGGGGGCAGAGGCTTCTGTCTGAAGTCTGGTTCAGTTGACCTGTGCAAGCCACATCTCTCTGGGCCTCAATCTCCCTATCCCTATCCCTATCCCTACTGTGGGAGGTTTGTACTGTGGATTCCAAAGGGTGTGGGGGCTCCAAGATCCTGGGAGCTGAGGAAGGCGGGTGATGAGCACCAAGCTCCTGGGACAGGGTGATGAGGCCCCTGGGGGTTGGGAACGAGTGGGAGCATCCTCTATGCGCCAGCTCCTTGGGGGTGGAGGTTAATAGGGAGGATGTGGGATCCTTGGAATGGCAGGTTGTGGGGAGGCAGAAAAGAGGTGACCCCACAGGACTTCTTTATCACCTGCCTCCGTTTCAGAGCCCAGCCTTAAAGACCCAGGGTAAGCCGAACACCAGGCCTGGAAAGGTAGGGTTGTGGGGGCAAGTGGGTGGGGGCAGCAGGAGGCAGGGGCCTGGGGTCAGGGCCTGAGGACCCCTTCTGTGCCTTCTCAGGTGATCTTCTTCTCAGAGTCTGGCTGCCAAGGCAGTGGCAGGGAGGTCTGGGGAGACATCGTTGATGCCTCAGGCTGGGCCCCCATAGCCTCCATAAGGGTAGTTCGAGGCTGGTGAGTGGGGAGTGCCCAGCAAGGCACTTGGCTGTGAACCTGGGGGGATGCAGAAGGGAGTGAGGAGTGACCAGTCCAGCCTGGGAGAAACCCCATCAGCTACCCAGCAGCCCTGGGCACATCCTCCTCCCCATCTGTGACCCTGGAATCTCTGTGCCCACAGCTGGGTGCTGTACGAAGAGCCAGAGTTCCGGGGTCAGAAGCTGGTCCTGCCTGAAGGAGACATGGAACTCAGAACCCCAGGGACAAAGTGGAGTCCCCAAGGCATCGGCTCCCTAAGGAGGGTTGTCTGGGTGAGTGAGTTGGAGGTGGGAGACAGCCTCGAGTGCCTAGAGTTGAAATCCCCGAGGCCAGGAGCAGTGACTCACGCCTGTAATGCCGGCACTTTGGGAAGCCAAGGCAGGTGGATCGGCTGAGGACAGGAGTTGGAGACCAGCCTGGCCAACATGTGAAACCCCGTCTCTACTAAAAATACAAAAATTAGCCGAGTGTGGTGGCATGCGCCTGTAATCCCAGCTTCTCAGGAGGCTGAGGCAGGAGGATTACTTGAACCCGGGAGGCAGAGGTTGCAGTAAGCCTGGATTGCACCACTGCACTCCAATCTGGGCAACAGAGTGAGACTCCGTTTCAAAAGAAATTCCTGGCAGAGATCTTATGGGATAGTGGGCAGAGGGGCTTAATGTGGACTGGTCCGTAGATTCCTGACCGTGGAGCTGACTGGGGAAGAAAGAG
The DNA here is from genome assembly GCF_029289425.2 of Pan paniscus. Classification (NCBI taxonomy): domain Eukaryota; kingdom Metazoa; phylum Chordata; class Mammalia; order Primates; family Hominidae; genus Pan; species Pan paniscus. The sequence goes on from NC_073249.2 coordinate 200,529,471, forward strand.
ATTCTGGGGAATGGGCAGCCTGGCTTGAGGAGTCAGGGCCCAGGCAGAGGCCAAGCTCAGCTTGGGAAAGCAGCCTGGGGAAGTTTGAGTGGATGCTCAAGCAGGAAGGGGACAGAGCAGCAGAGACAAGATGGGAGTGAACGTGGGGGTTACCTGCCCCCCAGGGGCCAGCATGCAGGCCCCCAGTCAGACCCGAGGTGCCAGGCATGTTTGCTCATTCATTTGCTCCCAGATGCTCACTCATGTCTAATATGTGTCAGGCACCGGTGCCAGGCAATAGGCAGTGGGGGGAGATCTCCTCTTTGCCCTTCAGGACTTACAGTCAAGCTAGGCTGTGAGGATTGGGTTTGGAGCAGGGACGCCATATAGCCAGACTAGGGATTTATAAACATCCCACTGGCTGCCAGGTGGAAAAAAGAGGGATCCTGGAGGCAGGGAGACCAAGAAGGGCTGTGATTTCCAGCCAGGGGCACCTCTAATTTTTGAGGAAGGGCTGTGTGGTTTGAAAAGTTACCATTATAATTTCAAAGGCCAGGCGCAGTGGCTCACGCCTATAATCCCAGCACTTTGGGAGGCCAAGTTGGGGGATCACCTGAGGTCAGGAGTTCAAGACCAGCCCAGCCAACATGGTGAAACCCTGTCTCTACTAAAAATACAAAAATTAGCCAGATTTGATGGTAGGCGCCTATAATCCCAGCTACTCAGGAGGCTGAGGCTGGAAAATCGCTTGAACTCGAGAGGCGGAGGTTGCGGTGAGCTGAGATCATGCCATTGCACTCCAGCCTGGGCAACAAGAGTAAAAAAAAATTATAATTTCATGTGCTGTGCTGTGAAAACAACAACATTGTTTTCACGGCACAGTAATAAACTACTGAAATTAAGCTTGACACGAGAAGGAAGAGCAATGACTGTAAAAGCAGTGTCTATCAGGCATTTTGGTTCTTTTGGTTTGTTTGATTTTTTGATTTTTTTTTTTTTTTTTTTTTTTTTTGAGACAGAGTCTTGCTCTGTCGCCCAGGCTGGAGTGCAGTGGCACGATCTCGGCTCACAGCAGGCTCCACCTCCTGGGTTCACGTGATTCTCCTGCCTCAGCCTCCCAAGTAGCTGGGACCACAGGCACCTGCCACTATGCCCGGCTAATTTTTTTTTGTATTTTTAGCAGAGATGGGGTTTCACCGTGTTAGCCAGGATGGTCTCGATCTCCTGATCTCGTGATCCGCCCATCTTGGCCTCTCAAAGTGCTGGGATTACAGGCGTGAGCCACTGTGCCCGGCCTGATTTTCGTTTCTAATGAAAGAATGAATAACTGAGTCCAGAGCTGTTGCAATCTTCCTGGTAGGAGATGATGAGCGCTCATTAGGCTTAACTAGGACAGTGGCCCAGGAGGAGGGGATAGATTACAAAGCCTCTCCAGAGGCTGGACGCGGTGGCTCACACCTGTAATCCCAACACTTTGGGAGGCTGAGGCAGGTGGATCACCTGAGGTCAGGAATTCAAGACCAGCCTGGCCAACCTGATGAAACCCTGTCTCTACTAAAAAAAATACAAAAAATTAGCCGGGCATGGTGGCGGGTGCCTGTAATCCCAGCTACTTGGGAGGCTGAGGCAGGAGAATCGCTTGAACCCGGGAGGCAGAGGTTTCGGTGAGCCAAGATCACACCACTGCAATCCAGCCTGGGCAACAAGAGCAAAACTCCATCTCAAAAACCAAAAACCAACCAACCAAACAAACAAAAAGCCTCTCCAGAAACACACAAATGTTTGTGGACAGTTAATTGTGAACTTCTGACAATACATTTGTCTTCATGTGGGAGGTAAAGGCTTTGAAGTCAGATGTTTCTGGATTCCTTTGATTCATTCAGCATTGATTAGGTGCCTGTTGTATGCCAAGCACATGGGAGGTGCTGGGTTGCAACAGTGAACAAAAACTATACTGCTCTGCTACTTACAAGCTGTGTGACCTTGGGCAGGTTGCTTAACTTCTCCGAGCCTCACTTTCCTTACCTGTGACTGGATGAATAATGCCCACTGGGAGGACTAAATGAGATAGGGTAGGACATGACCTTAGCACAGTGCCTTGCATGCAGTAGATGCTTCGTACATATTTGATGAATGAGTGAGTGAATGAAAATGGTCCTGGTGGGGAAGAAACACTCAGAATACAAAGAGGATCTGCTGCTTCCTGGGATGACGTGCAGGCAAAGCCAGTCTGGACAGAGGCAGGAACCGTACCTAAAGAAGGAGTCAAAGTTGGAACTCAGGAAGTGGCTGTCCATCTTGCCCATCCTCCCACCAGGCTGGAAGTCAGGCTACCCAGAGGCAAGGCTATGGGCCTGGCACTTTGCAGGTTCTCCCGGGAACTTCTGTCCCAGGTCCCAAAGGTTCAGCAAGGGACCAGCACAGGCTTTGGTCTCAGGCTTGGCTGGCTGACCTTGCAAAGACCACCCTAGTCACTTTCCTGGTCTCTGGGGGAATGGCTACAAAGGTTTTCTCAGAAGCTATTTGGAGCCTTGGCTAAATGGACTTGGGGAAGCGGGGTGTTGTCCACGGGGGGCTATTTATATATCTTTTCTTTCTTTTTTTTTTTTGTTTTGAGACGGAGTTTCACTCTTATTGCCCAGGCTGGAGTGCAATGGCGTGATCTCGGCTCACCGCAACCTCTGCCTCCCAGGTTCAAGCAATTCTCCTGCCTCAGGCTCCCGAGTAGCTGGGATTACGGGCATGCCCAGCTAATTTTGTATTTTTAGTAGAGACTGGGTTTCTCCATGTTGGTCAGCTGGTCTCAAACTGCTGACCTCAGGTGATCTGCCCGCCTCGGCCTCCCAAAGTGCTGGGATTACAGGCGTGAGCCACCATGCCTGGCTGTTTATCTATATTTAATTTTCCCCCTCCTTCCACAGGACTACAGCACCCCGGAAATCAGCCTCTTCTCTGAGGAGGGCCTCAAGGGGGAGCAAGTGAAGCTAACAGAGGCCTTGAAGAATTCCCAGGGTCTGGAGAAGCCCCTGCAGGTGGCATCTGCCACCGTCTCTGCAGGACTGTGAGTCTGGTCTATTCTAGAATCCCCTCATTTGACATTCACTGTGCTGGGTGCTGGGGACACAGAGGTGACAGAACACAGTTCCTGCCTTCAGGAGTGCTCAGTCCACTGGTGGGGACAGGCAAGTAAGCAGACAATAGCAATTCAGTGTTTTGGGGTGAGGGAGCACAGAAAAACACCATACCATGAGAGGCAGAGTGTGGAAGTCAGAGAAACCTTCCTGGAGGAGGAGACACCATGCTGGGATGAGTTGGCCAAGAATCTAAGCTCCATGAGGGCAGAGATTGTGTATGCTTGTTCACTACTGTATCCCTGATGCCTGTAGCAGGGTCTGGCACAGAGCAGATGCTTCTAAATATTTGTCAATTGAATAAATGGGGAAAAGAGTATATCTGGCAGAGGGAATAGCACATGCAAAGGCCCAGAGAGGAGACAGCTAAGCTTCAAATTTTCAGTGTAGCTGGCATAAGCAACAAGTGGGAAGAACTGAGGCCCAGGGAGAAGGAAGAGGCCAGACTGCAGAGCCTCTTTGCATAGCCAGGCTTTATTGTGAGGCTAACAGGGAACTACTGGGGTTATTGAAGCAGTTTTCCATGCATGCTAGAGAAAAATGCTCCAGCTGCTGTGTGAAATTAGAGAAGGCAAAGCCAGAGGAAGGGAGACCAATGTGGCTACTGCAAGAGATTATACGAGACTGATGGGAACCTCCCCAAAAAACCTCCTTTTCCACTCTAAACCTTCCCTCCCGCCCACCAATCTGTGTCCCTTGAAGTCTCTCTGCTAGGGTGCAGCAGCCTCTCTGCTTTCCCCTAGGTGGCTACTGTACCCCAAACCATTATTCGAAGACACTCCCTACATCCTGGAACCTGGAGAGTACCCCACCTCAGAGGCCTGGGGCACATCGGACCCCAGCGTGGGCTCCCTGAAGCCCATGAGATTGGTAAAGAACAGGGCACACCCACAGGCCAGGAGGTCTAGGCTCTGCCCCTGGTTCCAAGTAGCTGGTCCTGCAGTCTGTGGGAAGGGATGGGGGATGAAGTGTAAAACAGCACCGCTTGGAGACTGCTTCCTGGGAGCTTCTATTGGGAATGGGAGTGGGAGGAGAGGGAGGATTAACCTAAGAGGTAGGGGAAAAGGGAAGACATGGGGTTGGGGTTCTCAGGATCAGGAAAATCCTAGATCCGCAGCCCCATCTGTCTTTCCCATCTCTGGGCTGGTGTCTCAGCTCTGTCTCCTCTGCAGGGCTGCCCAAGTGTGGAGAAGCCAGGGGAGCCCAGGGTAAGAGTCTGGGCTTAAGAGCCAAAGAGGGCCTTTGGTGGCGGGGTGCAGGTGTTTGGTTATCGTGGTCTGGACAGGAAATCCAGAGAGGAGGGCACTGGGGGCCAGAAGCACGGTCTGGGGGGATGGGACCTGATGGGCTCACTGGGAACTGGCTTTTGATGTGTAAGAAGGTCAGAGGTCAGAGTAGAGATAGGAATTGGGTAAGGGGATGGAGTTCAGCAAGGAGGTGGGAGGGCTGGGGGATGCCACATTGGCCTGATGCTGGACAGAGCCATTCCTGAGCTGGCTGGGTGTGTTTGGGTCCAGATGACTCCTGACAGCCCCTTTCCCCCAGGCTGTGGTGTATGAGGCCCCAGGCTTTCAGGGCCGCAGCTGGGAAGTGAGCCGAGACATCTACAACCTTCAGCAGCCAGAGGACAGCCAGAGCCCCCACCTGGCCTCTGTGGGGTCCCTGAGAGTTCTCGGAGGCTGGTGAGAACTCAGGACCCTTCCTTCTATTTCATCACCTCTGGCCTTTACCCTTGGGAGTGGGGAGTGACCTGGGCTGCGTAGGGGTGGGGACAGCTGTCTCATTCATCCATGGGCCTCCTATGACTGAACCTGCCTGTCTGTCCTCCTGCTTTTCCCAGCTGGGTGGGCTACGAGAAGGAGGGCTTCCGGGGCCACCAGTATCTGCTGGAGGAGGGGGAATACCCAGACTGGTCACACTGGGGAGGCTATGACGAGTTGCTGACCTCCCTCCGGGTCATCCGGACGGTAAGCAAAGGCAATTGGCCCATCCCTCTGCCTCTGGCCACAGCCAGACCTCACCCAGTACAGTTTGTGGAGGGAAGAATTTGTACCCCCTCTCCGTGTTCTCCCTGTAAGTGTTCCCAGAGGTCTAGCCTCTCTTCCCCTGCTGCTCTTCTCCAGGTCGTACTGACAGCCTCACCCCTAATTCCCCGGGTGGGCTGTGACCCTGGGGTCTGGGCACTCCCAGGGGTTTCGGTTTGTGGGCGGGAGAGACCTGACTGTCCCTGGGGACCCAGGACTTCGGGGACCCGGCCGTCGTGCTATTTGAGGCCATGGACTTCGAGGGGCACGGCGTGGAGGTGAGCAAGGCATTGCCGGATGTGGAGCTGGTGCAACACGGCCCCAGCACACAGGCCATCCACGTGCTCAGCGGCGTGTAAGTGACCCGGGCTCCGGGAGCGGGGCGGGCCCGGGCGAGCCGGGGGCGGTTCCAGGAGAGGTGCAGGCTCCGTCCCAGCTGACCCGCGCCCCGCCCTTCCTGCAGGTGGGTGGCCTACCAGGAGGTGGGCTTCTCCGGGGAACAGTACGTGCTGGAGAAGGGCGTGTACCGTAACTGCGAGGACTGGGGCGCTGGCAACAGCACCCTCGCCTCGCTGCAGCCGGTCCTACAGGTGCGTGCCGGCCGCGGGGGGCGGGGCCTCCCCGGTGGCGGGACCTGGAGTTCGGGTGCGCCCCGCCCCCACGCAGAGGTAGCGGGCTGGAGGACCTGCCTGGGCGCTTGGGGCGGGGCCTTAGAAGGGGGCGGGGCCGAGGGCGCGGCCGCGGGGTGGGCAGTACTGAAACCTAGAGAAGACAAGGCTAGGGGCCGGCACCCTCCCTAATTCTCGATTCGATCCCTACCTTCAGGTCGGGGAGCACGATCTGCACTTCGTCTCAAAGGTAAGGCAGGGACTCCGCAGGGAGCCGCTGGGCTCACGTCTCTCCCCTCATTTCAGACCTTTCCCCTCCCCGCTGTTCTCGCCCCACTCCATCGCCCTCCTTCCCCTCATCTCCCCTCTCTGCCTCCAGATTCAGCTTTTCTCCCGCCCCGACTTTCTGGGCGACCACTTCTCTTTCGAAGATGACCAGGCCGCTCTGCCCGCCTCCTTCCGACCTCAGTCCTGCCGGGTCCACGGCGGCAGGTGAGAACGTGGAGGGGCGGAGGGCTAGGGGCGCTGGGGCAGAGGCGGGGCTGCAGGAGGAGAGTCTTTCAAATGATTTCCTTCCTTTGACTACCTTGCGATGAGCTGTTCTGTCTTGCGCAATTTTAAAACAAACAAAATAAGGTTTTAATGGAAAATGTAAAACTGTAGATTGTATAATATAAAGATAAATCTTGTTTCCTCTGTCCGTGTGCTCTTTTAAATTTTCGGTGGATTATTTTAAATCCCTGACCCAACGTAAAATTTCATGGGTACACACTTCAACGTGTGTCTCTAATATGAAAGAACATTTTCCCCACGTAGCTACAAGTCATTATCACATCTAATAAAATTAATAACAATTTATTCATATTACCCAATACCCAGTCCGTGTTCAGATTTCTCCCATTGTCTCAAAAATGCCTTTGTGAAATTAACTTGTTTTTCTCAGCATCCAAATAAGGTCCTTGGGCCAGGTTTCCTCATGTTGGCCAGGCTGATCTCAAACTCCTGGGCTCAAGCTATCCGCCACCTCGGCCTTCCAAAGTGCTGGGATTACAGGCATGAGCCACCGTGCCTGGCCGACCCCAGTAGTTTTTTTTGTATTGTTTTGTTTTGTTTTGAGACAGAGTTTTGCTCTGTTGCCCAGGCTGGAGTGCAGTGGCGCGATCTCAGCTCACCGCAACCTCCGCCTCCCAGGTTCAAGCGATTCTCCTGCCTCAGCCTTCCCAAGTAGCTGGGATTATAGGCATGGGCCACCAAGCCCGGCTAATTTTGTATTTTTAGTAGAGATGGGGTTTCTCCATGTGGATCAGGCTGGTGTTGAATTCCCAACCTCAGGTGATCCGCCCACCTCGGCCTCCCAAAGTGCTGGGATTAGAGGCGTGAGCCACTGCGCCCGGCGACCCCAGTAGTTTTGATAACTTTCTTGATATAATGCTCCAGGATCATTTTGTACTTTTTTTTTTTTTTTTTTGCTCCAAATCTAGAATTGGCTATTTGCCAAGGAACCCTGGTTCCTTTTAGTGGCAAATGGTAGAGACCAAAATCTGCATGCTAGGTGTTTCAAAGTTATAATGCCCTTATTACAACTAATAGTAAAAACCACTGAATGCTCTTGGGAGTTTCCTGTTTTTTGTTTGTTTGTTTGTTTGTTTTGTTTGTTTTTTTGAGATGGAGTCTCGCTCTGTCGCCCAGACTGGAGTGCAGTGGCACTGTCTCGGCTCACTGCAACCTCTGCCTCCCGGGTTCAAGTAATTCTCCTGCTTCAGCCTCCCGAGTAGCTGGGATTACAGGCACCCGCCACCACGCCCAGCTAATTTTTGTATTTTTAGTAGAGATGGGGTTTCATGATGTTGGTCAGGCTGGTCTCAAACTCTTGACCTCATGATCCGCCCCCCTCAGCCTCCCAAAGTGCTGGGATTACAGGCATGAGCCACCGTGCCTGGCTTCTTGTGGTTCTTTTTGTCCTCAAGATATTCACCTATAACCTATTTGTTATATATTAGTTCAAATTACTGTGTCTTATACACATTTGAAATAATACTTTTGTGTGTGTGGTTATGGCACCAACCTAATATACAATTAGGTTCATTAATTTAATTTATTTTCAGTTTTAAGGAATATTTTTCATTTTTATCTATTTCTGGATTTGTTTTTGTTTTTGTTTGAGACAGGGTCTCACTTTCTTATTCAGGCTGGAGTGCAGTGGTGTGAACACAGCTCAGTGCAGCCTTGACCTCCTGGGCTCAAGGGATTCTCCTACTTCAGCCTCCTGAGAAGCTGGGACCATAGGTGCACGCCACCACGCCCGGCTAATTTTTTAACTTTTTTGTAGAGATGGGGGTCTCACTTTGTTACTTAGGCTGGTTTCAAACTTCTGGGCTCAAGTAGTCCTCCCTTCTTGGTCTCCCAAAGTGTTGGGATTACAGGTGTGAGCCACTGCACCTGGCCCTAGTTCTGTTTTCCTATGCATAATTACCATGAAGCTGGGCACAGTGGCTCATGCCTGTAATCCCAGCACTTTGGGAGGCTGAGGCAGGAGTCCAGGAGTTCAAGAATCACCTGGGCAACATAAGGAGACCCTGTCTTGACAAAAAAATTTTTAATTAGGTGGATGTGGTGTCATACACCTATAGTACTACCTACTCAGGAGGCTGAGATGGGAGGATTGTTTGAGCCCAGGAGTTGGAGGCTGCAGTAAGCTATGATCACACTACTGCACTCCAGCCTGGGCAACAGAGTGAGATTTTATCTCTAAAATAATAATTATTACATGAAATATTTACATGGTGCCTTAGCTCAGGCTGCTATCACAAAATACCATAGTCTGTGTGGTTTAAATAAGAGAAATTTATTCTCTCACAGTTCTGGAGACTAGGAAATTCAAGATCAAGGTGCTGGCCACTTCACTTCCACAGTGAGGCCTTTCTTCCTGGCTTGCAGAAGGCCACCTTGCTGTGTTCTCATGTAGTGAAGAGAGAGAGTATGAGCTCCTGTCTCTTCCTCTTCTTTTTTTTTTTTTTTTGAGGTGGAGTTTCACTCTTGTTGCCTAGGCTGGAGTGCAATGGCGCAATCTCGGCTCACTGAAACCTCTGCCTCCTGGGTTCAAGCAACTCTCCTGCCTCAGCCTCTCGAGTACCTGGGATTATAGGCATGAACCACCACACCCAGCTAATTTTTGTATTTTTAGTAGAGATGGGGTTTCTTCATGTTGGTCAGGCTGGCCTCGAACTCCCGACCTCAGGTGATCCGCCCACCTCGCCCTCCCAAAGTGTTGGGATTATAGGCATGAGCCATGGCACCCGGCCTCTTCCTCTTCTTTTAAGGACACTAATCCCATCATGGGGTCTCACCCTCATGACCCCCTCTAAACCGAATTACCTCCTAAAGGCCCCACCTCTGAATAACATTACATTGAGGGTTATGGCTTTAGCATATGATTTTGGGAGGACACAGACATTCAGCCTATAACAGTTCCAAAGCCAACAGCTTTCATCTCTGTCCCTGTCAACTTTTTCCCTCTCTCCCCCTGTTAGAAATCTTTTTTTTTTTTTTTTTTTTTTTTGGTGTTTGGTGTATTCATCCACTGGCTTTTTTGTTGTTGTTAAGATATAAGCAAATATACACTCATAAATTTCCATATAACTATAGAAGCCAAATATTTATATTTTGTTTTCCTTCTCCTCCATTTTATTACATAAAAGGGAACATACTATAACCGGGTTAATATAATAAAAAAACACTAAATTGTACACTTTAAAAGTGTGAATTTTGGCCAGGTGCAGTGGCTCATGCCTGTAATCCCAGCACTCTGGGAGGCCGAGGTGGGTGGATCACTTGAGGTTAGGAGCTTGAGACCAGCCTGGCCAACATGGTGAAACCCCATCTCTACTAAAAATACAAAATTAGCTGGGTGTGGTGGCGCATGCCTGTAGTCCCAGCTACTCGGGAGGCTGATGCAGGAGAATTGCTTAAACCCAGGAGGCGGAGGTTACAGTGAGCTGAGATCGCGCCATTGCACTCCAGCCTGGGCAACAATAGGGAAACTCCATCTCAACGACAACAACAACAATAACAACAACAACAAGTGTGAATTTTATGGCATGTGAATTATATCTCAGTTTTTTAAAGGAAGTTTGCTATAAGCACTGTTATGCGCCTGCTTTTTTCATCTGTTTGGAGATCACTTTATATCCCTTTAAGAGCTCTTTTTCATTCCACTTAACTGCTGCATTATACTCCACTTTTTCTTTTTCTTTTTTTTTTTTTTGACACGGAGTCTCACTCTGTTGCCCAGGCTGGAGTGTAGTGGCGTGATCTCAGCTCACTGTAAGCTCCACCTCCTGGGTTCATGCCATTCTCCTGCCTCAGCCTCCTGAGTAGCTGGGACTACAGGTGCCCGCCACCACGCCTGGCTAATCTTTTGCATTTTTAATAGAGACGGGGTTTCACTGTGTTAGCCAGGATGGTCTCGATCTCCTGACCTCGTGATCCGCCCGCCTCAGCCTCCCAAAGTGCTGGGATTACAGGCGTGAGCCACCTCGCCCAGCCCACTTTTTCTTAATTTATTCAGCTCCAATCCCCTATTGATGGACATCTGGGCTGCTTCCCCCCTTTTCTATTGCAGAAGTGCCATAATGAATAGCCCCCTGCATGTGTTATTTCATGTTTTCAAAGGGTGTCCTTGGGATGGATTCCTAGGTATGAGATTGCTGAGTAATTACTCATGGAGTTTTGCCTAATATTGCCAAATTCCCCTCCATAGGGGCAGTATGATTTCATTCAGTCTTTTCTTAGGTCTGACCTCATTCCCTGCTGCTGTAGTGCCTGTTCATCCCACCTCCCCTGGGACAGGGGATCATGATCAAGTCTGCATTCCCTCTTCTGTATCTCAGGGGAACCTGGGCAGGCCAAGGACAGGTAGGCTCAGATACCCTCCATTTCTTCCCCTTCCCTAGCTGGATCCTGTTTGATGAGACGAACTTCGAGGGTGACCAGCACATTCTCTCTGAGGGCGAGTTCCCCACTCTCACGGCCATGGGCTGCCTCGCCTCCACAGTCCTGGGCTCTCTCCAGAAGGTATCCCTGGTGAGTTTCCATGTCTGGTTCCAGGCAATCCCGGAAGCAGAAGTTGCTGCTGTGGGAGTTCTGGACACAGAACCTGTGTGCTGGTGCAGGGGTTGATTCGTGTTTTTAGAACCGCCCCAGGTCCCCTTGACTCTGGGGCTGTAAAGCCAGTTTAGTTTGCTAGCTCTTCATTGAGCACCCACTGAGAGAGGACCTGGGGACATGGAAAGAAATCAGACACAGCCATGCCTGTAAGGAACCCATGATCCCATAGACATAAAGATTACATGGAGAGTGGTGCATCCAGATACAGAAGTGGTGCGGGGACGGTGGGACTAACACTCAGGGCTGGGTGGGGCAGGGGCCAGTGCTGCCAAGGTGATGTTCCATGCAGGGAGGAGTGACAGGACCAGCTAGAAAGATGGCCCTGCCAGCCGCAGACCAATGAGAAGGGGCAAGGCAGTGGGGTTGCTGCTACAATGACCCAGAATGAATTGTGATGTCTTCCACCTAGGAAGAGATGGATGGAAGTGACGGGGCCACAATAAGGGGCTAGCATCTGTAGGACTTGGTGACTGATTGTGTGGCCAGTGGGGGCAGTACCCAGTCAGAACAGGTGATGCTTACTGAGTGCATAGTATGTGCCAGGTGGTGTTTAAAAGGCTTTCCACCAGCCAGGCGTGGTGGCTCATGCCTGTAATCCCAGCACTTTGAGAGGCCGAGGTGGGTGGATCACCTGAGGTGAGGAGTTCGAGACCAGCTTGGCCAACATGGTGAAACCCCATCTCTACTAAAAATACAAAAATTAGCCAGGTGTGGTGGTGCACGTCTGTAATCCCAGCTACTTGGGAAGCTGAGACAGGAGATTCGCTTGAACCCAGGAGGCAGAGGTTGCAGTTAGCCCAGATAACACCACTGTACTCCAGCCTGGGTGACAGAACAAGACTCCATTTCAAAAAAAAAAAAAAAAAAAAAAGGCTTGCCACATATACTAAAGCCTTTTAATCTCCTCCACAATGCTAAGAGGTGTGTTACCATTATTATCTCCCTTTTCCAGATGTGGAAACTAAGCCACAGGCTCCAGGTCACATAGTTGGTAACAGGCAAAGCCAGGCTCTCCCCCAGGCAGCTGGTTCTGGGGTCCAAGTCCCTTGCAATGACACGCTGGGCTCTGAAGACAAATAAACCTGGTTCTGAAGCCCAGCTTTAGGGCCCTGAGCAAGCGATTTACCCTCTCCAGCCTGTTTCCTCCCTATTAAGTGGGGGATAATAATAGCTTCTACCTTATAGGGTTGTTGAAGAGGTATAATGAGATCAGGTAAAGCACTTAGCATAACATGGCCTGTAGTAAACCCTGATGAATGTGAGCTGCTATTATTATCAGTATTATTATTGTTGTTATTGTTATCATGAAGATGAAAAGGAGAAATCTAGAATGAGGCCAGGTGCAGTGGCTTGTACCTATAATTCTAGCACTTTGGGCCGGGCATGTTGGCTCACGCCTGTAGTTCCAGCACTTTGGGAAGCCAAGGCGGGCAGATCATGAGGTCAGGAGTTTGAGACTATCCTGGCCAACATGATGAAACCCCGTCTCTACAAAAATTAGCCGGGCATGATGGCACGTGCCTGTAATCCCAGCTTCTTGGGAGGCTGAAGCAGGAGAATTGCTTGAACTTAAAAAGTGGAGGTTACAGTGAGCTGAGATTGCGCCACTGCACTCCAGCCTGGGTGACAGAGTGAGACTCCATCTCAAAAAAATAAAGTAAATAAATTCTAGCACTTCAGGAGGCTAAGGCAGGAGGATCACTTGAGCCTAGGAGTTTGAGACCTGCCTGGGCAACATGGTGAGACCCTGTCTCTACAAAAAATTAGCTGGGCATGGTAGCATGTGCCTGTAGTCTCATATACTCAAGAGGCTGAGGTGGGAGGATTGCTTTAGCCCAGGAAGTCGAGGCTACAGTGAGCCGTGATTGCACCACTGCACACCAGCCTGGGCAACAGAGCAAGACCCTATCTCAAAAAAAAAAAAAAAAAAAAATCTAGGCTGGGCATGGTGGCTCATCCCTGTAATCCCAGCACTTTGGCAGGCCAAGGAGGCAGATCGCCTGAGGCCAGGAGTTTGAGACCAGCCAGACTAACATGGCGAAACCCTGTCTGTACTAAAAGTACAAAAATTAGCCGGGCATGGTGGTGCGTGCCTGTAATCCCAGCTACTCAGGAGGCTGAGGCAGAAGAATTGTTTGAACCCGGGAGGCAGAGGTTGCAGTGAGCCAATATCGCGCCACTGTACTGCAGCCTGGGTGACAAGAGTGAGACTCTGTCTCAAAAAAAAAAAAAAAAGCCTAGAATAAGCCCCAGGTTTCCATCCTGGCTCAGAGTGCCAGGTTAGTTCTGAGAAGTGCTATTTACTGGAGAGGAGGTTTGAGGGGGAAACTGGGGACCCAGCCTAGCGCTTACTGCCTCTGAGAATCGGGAGCACTCGGCTGGCAGCGTCCAAGAATCAGTGGCCCTGCAGAACTGAGCTCAGGAGGGAAGAAGGCCTGACATCCAGATCTGGGAGTCGGGATGTCTGGGATTGTGGGGCTGCGTCTGGGACTTGGGCTCTCAGAGCCTCACCCTCTTCTGTCTCCTGGGCCCCAGCACTTTTCAGAGCCTTCCATTTTCCTGTATGGACTCGAGTGCTTCGAGGGGAAGGAGATCGAGCTCAGCAAGGAGGTGCGGAGCCTGCAAGCCGAGGGCTTCAACAACCATGTGCTGTCCGTGCGGATCAAGGGGGGCATGTGAGTGCTGAGGGGAGGCATGGGTGCGGCAGCTGCTGGTGGGGATGAGTCATGGCAAGACGGAGATCCTGGGGGTCTCTGGCCTCTTTCCCCTCCCCACTTTTCCCCCACTCCCCTCCAAGCCAGGAAGGAGGGAGACGTGCAGACTGAGAAGGGTCACTGGCTCTCAGGGCTTAGACCCCAGCTTGGTGGGCTTCTCAGGATCCTACTTTACCCTGAAAACCCCAAATCTACTTCCCAGCCTCCCTCTCCGCCCTGGGAACCCTATTCCAGGCAGAGGAATCCCTGCATGGGAGAAGAGGAGGTGGAGAATGTTTTGACGTCTGTGTCTCCTCCTCCACCTGTCTGTCTGTCTGTGTGTCTGTGCTCTTCTCTGTGTCCCTGACACCTGCTGGGCCCAGTTGGGTGCTATGTGAACACAGTGACTTCCGGGGCCGCCAGTGGCTGGTGGGAAGCTGCGAGATCACCAACTGGCTGACCTACAGCGGCACCCAGAGGGTGGGCTCCCTCTACCCCATCAAGCAGGTGGGTAGCGTGGCTGGAGCTGAGTGTGTCTGGGGCTGAGCGTGTCTGGGCGGCCTTTCTGGATGAGTGTCTAGCTGTGTGTTTCCCAAACACAGCATTTGTGTACTTTTGTCACAACTTTTGCCACATCGTCATTCCTCTTGAGCCATTGTCTACTTAATATTTTTCTCTAGATTACTCTCTTTAAAAGTCTTTTAATTTTTATTTCTTAAAAAAAGCTTTTTTTTCTCTTTCTGTTTCTTTTTTTGTGTGTGTGACAGAGTCTTGCTCTGTCACAAAGGCTGGAGCGCAGTGGCAACATCCTGGCTCACTGCAGCCTCCACCTCCCAGGTTTAAGTGCTTCTTGTGCCTCAGCCTCCCAAGTAACTGGGACCACAGGCATGTGCTACCACGCTCAGCTAATTTTTGTATTTTTAGTAGAGACAGGGTTTCACCATGTTGGCCAGGCTGGTCTCCAATTCCTGACCTCAAGTGATCCACCTGCCTCGGCCTCCCAAAGTGCTGGGATTACAGACGTGAGCCACCATGCCCAGCCCTTTTTTTTTTTTTTTTTTGAGGTGGAGTTTTGCTCTTGTTGCCCAGGTTGGAGTGCAATGGCACGATCTCGGCTCACTGCAACCTCCGCTTCCCAGATTCAAGTGATTCTCCTACCTCATCCTCCAAAGTAGCTGGGATTACAAGTATGTGCCACCACATCTGGCTAATTTTTGGGGTTTTTTTTTGTTTTGTTTTTTGAGACGGAATCTCGCACTGTCACCTGGGCTGAAGTGCAATGGTGTGATCTCGGCTCACTGCAACCTCTGCCCCCTGGGTTCAAGCAATTCTCCTGCGTCAGACTCCCAAGTAGCTGGGATTACAGGTGCCTGCCACCACACCCGGCTAATTTTTTGTATTTTTAGTAGAGACGAGGTTTCACTGTAATTGGCCAGGTTGGTCTCGAACGCCTGACTTGTGATCTGCCCACTTCGGCCTCCCAGAGTGCTGGGATTACAGGCATGAGCCACTGCGCCTAGCTAATTTTTGTATTTTTAGTAGAGATGGGGTTTCATCATGTTGGCCAGGCTGGTCTTGAACTCCTGACCTCATGTGATCTGCCCACCTTGGCCTCCCAAAGTGTTGGGATTACAGGCATGAACCACTGTGCCCAGCCCCAGCCCAGTTTTTATTTAGCTTTCTGAGTCTGTGCTTGTGCCTTCAACACTTTCATAAGGATTTTTAGCTGCTGCATAAGGAAAGCAGGCTTGATCCTGCCACAAACACATTTAGCATACCTGGAACCACCATAGGCCCTCCTGACATGTTTTTTGTTTTGGACAATCTCATAAGAACTTTAGACCTCACAGCATGAACCCCTTGAAGTCTGCCTGGGCACACGCCACATGCAGATTTTGGTGCTTTCCCAACTTTGTAGGTATAGAGGTCAACAATTCTATTACCAGGGGCTCAGGACAGCCTAGTTTTGTTAGAGGCTGTACCGTAGGAAAGCCTATGACAATATGTCAAACGCTGGAACATTCTCAGTGCCTCTAGACAATATCCCCAGAAGAGGAAAAATTTAAAAATCACATTTTTTTTTTACTTTATCCTTGTCCTAAGGAATAATATCCATAAAGTCATGAGTTTGATGTGTACATATGATTTTCTTTTTCTTTTTTTTTTTTTTTTTTTGAGACAGAGTCTTCTTGCTCTGTCGCCCAGGCAGGAGTGCAGTGGCATGATCTCGGCTCACTGCAAGCTCCGCCTCCTGGGTTCATGCCATTCTCCTGCCTCAGCCTCCTGAGTAGCTGGGACTACAGGCACCCGCCACCATGCCCGGCTAATTTTTTTGTATTTTTAGTAGAGATGGGGTTTCACCATGTTAGCCAGGATGGTCTCGATCTCCTGACCTCATGATCCGCCCGTCTCAGCCTCCCAAAGTGCTGGGTTTACAGGTATGAGCCACCATGCCCAGCCTGATTTTTTTTCTTAATAGATGTAATAAATACATTGCCATTAGTTTTTCAAAAATGAGTTTATAGGCTGGGTGCGGTGGCTCACGCCTGTAATTTCATCACTTCGGGAGGCCGAGGAGGGAGGGTTGCTTGAGCCCAGGAGTTCGAGACCAGCCTGGGCAACATGGCGAGACCCCATCTCTACAAAAAATACAAAAGAAATGAGCTAGGTGTGATGGCTTGTGCTATAGTCCCAGCTACTCGGGAGCATCACCTGAGCCCAGGAGTTTGAGGCTACAGTGAGCCATGATGGCTCCACTGGCACTCCAGCGTGGGTGACAGAGCGAGACCCTGTCTCAAAAAAAAAAATAGTTTAGTCACATAGGACTGAAAGTGATCTCATGGACCACCCACTGGTAGTAAGCATACCTCACTTGGGGAAGCACTGCCTGCATATGTGTTTCTGTATGTCCGTGCCTGCATGTCTGAACATCAGTATCATTAATGCACATGTGCAGATAAATGGTAAGGCCATGGGCTCTGTGTGTATGTGTGTGTGCATGCATGTTTCCATCTGAGGGTATTTCTGTGCTCATCAGGTTATTTGTGTCCATGCATCTGTGTGCTCTGGTGATGACCTGTGTGTGTGTGTGTGTGTGTGTGTGTGTGTGTGTGTGTGTATCTGTGGGAGTGCATTCATTTTTTTAATTTTTATTAATTAATTTATTTTTGAGATGGAGTCCTACTCTGTCACCCAGGCTGGAGTGCAGTGGTGTGATCTCGGCTCACTGCAACCTTCATCTCCCGGGTTCAAGCGATTCTCCTGCCTCAGCCTCCCGAGTAGCTGTGATTACAGGCGTGTGCCACCACACCTGGCTAAGTTTTTTGTATTTTTGGTACAGACAGGGTTTTGCCATGTTGGCCAGGCTGACCTCGAACTCCTGACCTCAGGTGATCCACCCGCCTCGGCCTCCCAAAGTGCTGGGATTACAGGCGTGAGCCTCCGCGCCCAGCCAGGATTGCATTTATGACTGCGCATGCTTGTACTTGTGACACCATTGACAGTGTGTGTATCTTTGTATAAGGATATTTGTGTAGTTCTTGTATTCAAGACTCATAACATCATTGCTGGGAGAAATCTTGGAGATTATCTCCACCCCTCACATTTTACAGATGGGGAAATAAAGGCCCAGAGAAGTGGACACGGATTTGCTCTGCAATCTTGGGCAAGTACTGTACCTCCTTAGACCTTCGTTTCCTCATCTTTAAAATGAGGATAACACGTGTCATGGGTCAGTTTTGAGGACTGAAGATAATGTAGGTAAAACATTATTAGAACAGTGCTTGAGTGAGTCAGCTCTCAACAAACATTAGCTGTGATTATTGTTATTACTATTATTACTTTTGCTACCATCTAAGAGCTCCAGCTGATTTATGGCAGAGCCATGTCTGATGTCTGACAGTCCAGTGTCCATCCCGTCAGGAACCCTCTTCAACACAGGTGTGTGTGCATTTCTTTCTGTAAGTGTGTGTGCACATCTGTATGCCCACACACATCCACGCTTTTAGCAAGCAGAACTGCCTGGTATGGAGTAGACTGCATGGATCTGTGGTTAGAACATGTGAGTTGGATGGCTGCATGTATCCATGTGTTTGTGTCTTCTGTGAACTTCTGTGCCATCATGTGTACCAGAGGTGTATCTGTCAGTTTGTCCCTCTGCACACATCTGTGGGTACCTCTATGACCATGGAACTGTGTGTGTGTGTGTGTGAGAGAGAGAGAGAGATACATGTGCTCTCCGTATGTGTGTGTAAAGAAGCAGTGACTTAGAAATAGAGTCAAGGAAGGTTTGGGGACAGGAAGGAGGGCTTGGGAGCCTGATACTGGAGAGTCCAGAGTTGAGGGTACTGGAGGCCCAGGTCATCCCTCCCCGGCACCCCTGACTCTCAGCCTCTTTCTGCCACCAGCGCCGGGTTTATTTCCGCCTCTGGAATGCAGCACTGGGGGGATTCCTGGCAGTGCCGGACCATGTGGAGGACATGAAAGCAGGCCGTGTGGTGGTCGCCGACCCCCGAGCTGGAGGTAGCTGCATCTGGTACTACGAGGATGGGCTGCTGAAGAACCAGGTACTGATACAGGGGCTGGCACAGGGACACCCTGGCCCTAGGCATTTGCAGGTCCACTCTGGGGAGTCCCAGCCCAATCAGGAACACAGAGGGATGCACACAGAAGCCAGGACCCTGGGGAGGGGGAGAGTGCAGACTGTTCCCTCTGGGCAAGTCGTGCTCTTCTCTGGGCCCCAGTCTGTAAAAACAAGAGCAATGAACTGGGTGCTTCTAAGGGACCTCCCAGCTCTGATGCCCGTGACAGAACTTGAACCCTATTAATAATGGTAGATTTGGCCAGGCATGGTGGCTCATGCCTATAATCCCAACACTTTGGAAGGCCGAGGCAGGAGGATTGCTTGAGGACAGGAGTTTGAGGCCAAACAAAAAATTAACTGGGTGTGGTGGTGCATGCCTGTAGTCTCAGGTACTCAAGAGGCTGAGGTGGGAGGCTTGAGCCCAGGAGTTAGAGGCTGCAGTGAGCGAGGATTGCGCCACTGCACTCCAGCCTTGGTGACAGCACAAGACCTGGTCTCAAAAAAAAAAACAAAAATAAAAATAAGAGAAAAGGTAGATTTACTCCACAGACATTTCTTGAGCACCTACTATGTGCCAGGCTCTGTTCTAGATGCTGGGGATACAGCAGTTATAGACAGAATTGACACCTGCCCTCCTGAAGCTTACATCCTAGTGGGGAGAGATAGACAGAAATAACTTAAATGGGCAGAATATCTTAGTGTCTTACAGGATGAAAGTTCAATAGAGGAAGATAAATCATGAAAGGGGAATAGGCCAGGCGCAGTGGCTCACGCCTGTAATCACAGCACTTTGAGAGGCTGAGTGAGGCAGGAGGATCTCTTGAGCTCAGGAATTCAAGACCAGCCTGGGCAGCATAATGAGATGCCATCTCCACAAAAAATAAAAAAACTAGCCGGATGTGGTGGCATGCACCTGTAGTCCCAGCTACTCAGGAGGCCGAGGTGGGAGGATTACGTGAGCCCAGGAGATTGAGGCTGCGGTAAGCTATGATCACACCACTGCACACCAGCCTGGGCAACAGAGGGAGACTCTGTCTCAAAAAAAAAAAGGAGAATAGAAAGTATCAGGTATGGTAGGGGAGCCTTTCCGAAGAAGATGACATTTGAGGGAGGCAGCCGTGCAGATATCTGAGGGAAGAGTGTTCCAGGCAGAGGGAACAGCCAGTGCAAAGGCCCTGAGGAAGGAACATACCTGGGATTTTTCTGGGCTAGCAAGGCTAGCTGGGTGGCTAGAGTGAGTTGAGTAAGGGGGAGGTAGCAGGAGATGAGGCCAGAAAGGTTATAAGGACTGTAGGTCTTTGTAGGCCATTGAGAGGTTTTGTCTTTTACTTAGAATGAGAGATATGGCTGACCACATGCCAGGCTCTGCATTGAGTTCTTCACACAAATGCCTCCTATAATCTTTAGTCTAGAGTACCGTGGGGCAGGTCTTTTTATACTCCCCATTTTACAGGTGAGGAAACCAGAGCATAGAGAGGTTAGGTAATTTGCTGAAAGTCACACAGCTAGTAAATGTGTAGAGATTTGTCTGATGCTAAAGCCTATGCTTTGGAAGCCAATCATGGAAGGATTCCTGGAGGAGTTAATATTTTTCCAGCCCTTTTATGTTTTCTCACACTGAACCCTCACAAAAGCCAGCATTTGGGGATTTCCATCCCCGAGAGGAAACTGAAGCTGAGGAGGATTAAGAGACTTGCCCAGGGCCACAGTCCCTAAGAGCCAGGATTCAGAGCAGATGGGTCAATGGTTTCTTGGGTACAGTAGAGTCCCTGTGGGGAGGAACAATGCCTGATGACCTCCTGGGGCCTCAGATGGCCCCCACCATGAGCCTACAGGTGATTGGACCCCCTAGCCCAGGCTCCAAGGTGGTGCTGTGGGCCGAGAGCCGCCTGCCGCGCCAGACGTGGAGCATCAGTGAATCGGGCCACATCTGCAGCCAGATGTTCGAAGGCCAGATCCTGGACGTGAAGGGTAAGGTGGGATGTATGGGGAAGAGGGCTCCTGAGGGGGTTGAGAGCCATGGAGTCCCAGCTCTCTCTGACTATCTCCCTATCTTTTAATCCCCATCCCACCCCCAGGAGGCCGGGGCTACGACCGGGACCACGTGGTGCTATGGGAGCCGGATGAGGACAGGGCATCCCAGATCTGGACTATCCATGTGCTTTGAACCTTTTCCCCTCACCCTCCAGCCCTGGAGGCTTTTGCTGGGATGAATGTTTTTATAGGGTTTTTGTTGTAACATAAGCTATTTTCTAATATGCTGCCAGGTACCCTTGTCTCTGTGCACCTTGATATTTCGGGGTGGGGTGGGGATTTGTTCACTTGCCTTCTTCCCTGACGCTCAGGCTGGCTTCTTCCCTCCAGGCCCCAGCTTTGGGGTTCAGATGTTAGGCCTCCTTCTGCCATCAGAGGGCGCCCTGGGACCAGACTAACTGGGGAGTGTAGTCTCGCGCAGCCACCCAAATGAAGTGTTGTGAGAGCAGGCTCTGAGCGGGGTGGGGCCCTAGGCTGTGCGGGCACAGACACAAACTGAGCCTTTCGGTCCCTGTCCTTAGGGAACACACAGTCCCACAGAGGATCCTGACAGGTAGGGTGATGCATCCATGAGAAGGGAGGAAAGAAGTAGAGGGACTCACACAGCAGGAACATCACCCCCACAAGTGCAGGGCAGGCTGCAATGTCCCTCTGCACACATCAGGGACCTGCAGCTGAGATATTAGGGTGGGAAGGAGTTAGCCAGGCTCCAGGAGGCAGAGAAAGAATATTCTAGGGATGCATACAAGTCCAGGATGAAAACGTGGAGGTTAGTGTGATGGGGGTGCAGTGGGCCAGGCATGGGAGATGAGTGTGAGCCACACCCTAAAGGGCTGTGCCCCCAGGGCTCTGCTGCACTCACCCCAACTCTGGTCTTAGAGAAGCCAGGACAGGGCATCCAGGTCTCTAACCCAGCTCAGAGAGGGCAGGACATAGAAGAGGGGGAGCTCCCTCTGTCCCTGGAAGTCCTCAAGGAAGAAGCCAAGGTGGGAGGGGCCCTTGGGGGGTGCCCTGGGGCTCCCTTCCATCTCTGCAGCACCCACCTCCGATGCCTCAAGCCCAGGAGGGTGGGAGTGGTCAGAGCAGCTGCTTGCCCTTCCTGCCTTCCCAGCCCCTGGGCCAGCGTGGGAGGTAGACAGCCACCCATCATCCTTCTCCAGCCCCAGATGCCTGTGGGGCTGGTTTGCTGGGGATCTAAATACCTTGTTGAGGGGTGTCCCTGGGACTGGGGATTTCCCTGGATCTGTCATTCTGAAGATACCCAGGTAGTGGGGTAGGGGCTCTCTGAGCCTGGGATGTCCAGGGTGGTGGCATCTCTAGTACCATCATTCCCAAACACCCAGGGATGGGTGAAGCAAACGCAACTGCAGGGTTGGTGAGGCTGCCAGGTTCTGGGCCTTGTCTCTGCAATGTGCTTCTAAGGGGAAGGGCCCTCAGCATTGGAATTTAGGTGGGGAAGCTGGGGGCTGCTCCCTGGTGCCAATTTCCCTGCTGATGGGGACATGGGAAACTCCCTGGTGCTGCTGCACAGCTGGCTCTTGGGGCGTAGGGATGTCCAGTAACCACAAGCAGGACCCCACTGCAAGTACAAGGGTAACTTTATTGACCCCCAGCTGGGCACTGCTTGGCCCCTACATCATTACCCCCCTATTTTGGCTGTTGCCCCCATGGCACTGCCTGTCAACTTCTACAACCTGGTGATGTCTGGCATCAACCCCTCCCAAAGATGGAGGGGATTCTTTTGCAAGTGATGGTGGCAGCTGTTTCAGGGGGCACAGGGCTAAGGCTGAGATGTGTCACCTCAACTGAAGCAGAAGAGGTGGATTATGGCATTGGCCACGAAGAAAAGGAAAATGCCTCCGCTCATGTTGCTGGATGCTGAGGGGCTGCTGGTTTGGCTGGTGTCGTTTTGTCCTGAGAGTCCAGTTTGTATCTGCAGGAGGAGAAGTGGGATAAGATCAGGGGACTTTTTTTTTTTTTTTTTTTTTAGAGGTGGAGTCTCACTCTGTCACCCAGGCTGGACTGCAGTGATGCGATCTCGGCTCACTGCATCCTCCACCTCCCGGGTTCAAGTGATTCTCCTGCCTCAGCCTCCTGAGTAGCTGGGACTATAGGCACGTGCCACCACGCCCGGCTAATTTTTCTATTTTTAGTAGAGACGGGGTTTCACCATGTTGGTCAGGCTGGTCTCGAACTCCTGACCTGGTGATCCACCCGCCTCGGCCTCCCAAAGTACTGGGATTACAGGTGTGAGCCATCGTACCCAGCCCTCAGGGGACTTTTGAATAGCGTGTTTGTTATTTAAAGATGCAGTCCCCTTTCTACCCTCCCCGCCCTCCATCCGCCCACCTCCATAAAACAGTCCTCAGTTCTGCCCCATGTGACCACTACTTCTTCCACAAGGTCCTGTTTGACTGCTTCCTGCTTTGACACAGGCAGGGACAGAGGTGATCACTGCCCCTGCCCACCCCCTTTCACAGAAACTTTCTGTTTTTTTGAGATAGAGTTTCGCTCTTTTGCCCAGGCTGGAGTGAAGTGGCATGATCTCGGGTCGCTGCAACCTCCACCCCTCAACCTCCCGAGTAGCTGGGATTATAGGCAGCCGCCATCACGCCCAGCTAATTTTTTTTTTTTTTTTCTGAGACAGAGTCTTGCTCTGTCGCCCGCCCAGGCTGGAGTGCAGTGGCGTGATCTCGGCTCACTGCAAGCTTCACCCCCAGGTTCACGCCATTCTCCTGCCTCAGCCTCCCGAGTAGCTGGGACTACAGGCGCCCGCCACCACGCCCGGCTAATTTCTTTTTGTATTTATGGTAGAGACGAGGTTTCAACGTGTTAGCCAGGATGGTCTCGATCTCCTGACCTCATGATCCACCCGCCTCAGCCTCCCAAAGTGCTGGGATTACAGACGTGAGCCAGCGCGCCCGGCTCACCTAGCTAATTTTTGTATTTTTAGTAGAGACGGGATTTTGTCATGTTGGCCAGGCTGGTCTTGAACTCCTGACCTCAGGTGATCTGCCTGCCTCGGCCTCCCAAAGTGCTGGGATTACAGGTGTGAGCCACCGTGCCCGGTCACAGAACCTTTCTTTTCACCTCTCCCCAGCCACCAGCCCTTCTGGCATAGAGGGAGACAGGGGAGCCCTGGCCCTTGACCTTCCTAGCCTGGCAAAGGGCTTAGCTTCCCTGAGCCTCAGTTTCATCTTCTGAGTGGGGAGAAGTTCATCACAGTTGTGAAGGTCACATGAGCCAGGGCTGAGTGAGAAAGCACTTGGCAAAGCGTGGGTGGCTGGATGTGGGGTGGGGAAGTGGCCAGATGGTGACCGAGCTGTCCTTAATGCTTGATGGAGCTGCAACTAGAACTGTTCTTGATGGAGATTAAGCTGGTTTTGATGGTGATCAAGCTGTTCTTGATCAAGAACTTGATGGCTCCGGTCTGCTGTACTGACTCCCCTCTGGGCACCTGGGATGCTACCAAAGCTGCCTCCTGGAATAGCAGTCGCTTTTGAGACTCCAGTTGTTTCTGAAATGGGAGAGTCCTGTCTTCTTTGCATTCCTGAACATCCAGGCTTCTCTCTGGCAGGGGAGTGGGGGTTGGAGTGTCCCCTGTCACCTCCATAACCACAGCAGGCTCCACTTGGACATCTCCTGGCCTCTCCCCAAAGGACCATCTCCCCAGACTCCCTGTGGGCCGATGCCTTCCTCACTCAGGGTTGTCTTCCCAAGTCTCTTAGTTCTCTATTATTCCACAACACCCCTTGGGTGCCCCAACGTGCCTAGCACCCTGTAAGTGCTCCCCAGCTGTGGATACAGGTTTCTCTCAGGGCAGCCCGCAAGCAGTGCAGCCCCAGCCAGAAGAGCTGGAAGGCTGGGCGGCCAGGCCCGCTGTGTCCGCAGTTTTCCTGTTGGAGTCCATCTGCTGTGCTCTCAGGAGAGAAGGCTGGGTCTCTGGGAGCTTACATCCTGTATGCCCTCCCTCCATGCCAAGCAACTTTGGGGAGTCCTGGCAGTGGTGCCAGGCGTTGCTCTTACCTGTACCATAACCAGGAGGCTGATGGTGAGTAGGAGGAAGAGGAAGCGCTTCATTTTGGTAGGATCTTCGTGGCTGTCTTGGTAGCAGCTTTTTAGGTGATCTCAGGGCTGTCTGGAGGCTTCTTTTGGTTTAGCTGCTTTTGAATCAGGAGGCAGAGGAGGCGGGGTGAGGTAGGGAGAGGAAGGAGGGCTTACAAGGTGGAGGAGGGGTGTGGCTTCCTTTCTGCAGATCTGGGGGTGGATAATACCAGGCTCTAGGTTCTAAGGCCCTGGCTTGGGGAGCAGGCTAGATCGTACGAGATAGGAGAGAGGTCAATCCAGAGGCAACGGTGGGAGTAAGTAGGGCCCGAGGCCTGGAATCATGCATCCTGCAGGCTGAATCCTGGTTTAATCACTGACCAGCTCTGAGACCCTGGGCCGGAAACTCTACCTCTCTGACCCTTTAACAAAAGAACTGCCGGATTACATGTAATAATAACCAATTTAAAAAGAGCCAGAACATAGCAGATATTCCGTAAATGAGTTTGTTGTTTAAAGAAGATTGGGGCAGGGTATAGGAGCCGAAGGAGAAGGGCTGGGATAGATTTATGTTTCAAGGGAAGGTTGTAGATGGGCTGCAGGTTCTGAATGAAAGCTTGGGAAATGTTTAGATTGTGGAAGGGTTGGTGGATTTCTGTGAAGGTGCTGGAGGTGAGGAATCGGGAAGCCTGGTTTCAGTTGGGCTTTCCCTCTCTAGGCCTCAGTTCCTCATTTCAAGGAAATGGGAAGACTGAAATAGATTGTTTCTGAAGTTTGTTAAAACCTAGTGTTTTGTTTTGTTTTTGTTGGTTTTTTTGTTTTTTTTTTTAAACAGAGTTTTGCTCTGTGCACTGGCATGATCTCGGCTTACTGCAACCTCCACCTCCTGGGTTCAAGCAATTATCCTGCCTTGGCCTCCCGCATAGCTGGGACTACAGGTGCGTGCCACCACGCCTGGCTAATTTTTTGTATTTTTTTTTTTTTTTTTAGCGGAGACTGGGTTTCACCATGTTGGCTAGGCTAGTCTCGAATGCCTGATCTCAAGTGATCCGCCTGCCTCGGCCTCCCAAAGTGCTGGGATTACAGGCATGAGCCACCGCGCCCAGCCAAGACCTAGCATTTTGTGATTTGGGTAGAGAAAGTAGCAAGCAGATGGGTTGTTTGTATTAGCTGAGGATGAATGGGAGGGGAGCGAGGGAAGGGACAAGTGGGTGACTAAGCTGCAGTGGAAGGGGACTGGGGTGAGGGAGTGGCTGTGAGGGCCCAGGGAGGGGTGGGGGGATGAGAGGAATCCCACAGCTGCCTGGATAGTGCTCCGTGCTTTATGCATTCCCTCACTTGATACCCTCTGTGGTGCCCTGCAGCAGGTGTTATGTTTATCCCCATTTGACTGGTGAAAAAACTGAGGCTTAGATGTTAAGTGACTTGCTAAGGTCGTAAATGGTGGAGCCAGTCTCATTTGACCTTGAATCCAGGTCTGTCTGAAGCCACGGCCATGTATGTAACCTCTGGGGCTGCCCTAGAATTCATCCATTAAGTCTTGATTCCCTGCCACTCCCGCCCCCTCCCCTACGCAAACTCCTCCCAGGCCCCAGGAGTTGGTCACCACAACCCCAGCTCTGGCCCACTCTCCCTTCACACTCTCCCTTCCTTAGTCTACTTTAGGCCTCATTTACATGCTAGGTAGTAAAGGGAAAACTCCCCTCACTTCTATTGTTTTGGGCCTTGTGTTGCAAGCCCAGGGGAGATCTGGCTGAGGCTGAGTCCAAAGAAAAAAACAGAGGCTGGGCATGGGGGCTACGCCTGTAATCCTAGCAGTTTGGGAGGCTGAGGTGGGCAGATAACTTGAGCACAGGAGTTTGAGACCACCCGGGCCACATAGGAAGGCCCCATCTCTCAAAAAAAAAAAAATTAGCCGGGCATAGTGGCACAAACCTATAGTCTCAGCTACTTGGGGGCTGAGGCAGGAGGATTGCTTGCACCTGGGAGGCCCAGGCTGCAATGAGCCATGATTGTGGCACTGCACTCCAGCCAGGGTGACAGAGCAAGACCCTGTCTCAAAAAAAAAAAAAAAGGGCCAGGGAACAGTGGCTCACGCCTGTAATCCCAGCATTTTGGGAGGCCGAGGTGGGTGGATCACCTGAGGTCAGGAGTTCGAGACCAGCCTGGCCAACATGGTGAAACCCTGTCTCTACTGAAAATACAGAAATTAGCCAGGTGTGCTGGCACATGCCTGTAATCCCAGCTACTCTGGAGGCTGAGGCAGGAGAATCACTTGAACCCGGGAGAAGGAGGTTGCAGTGAGCCGAGATCGTGCCATTGCACTCCAGCCTGAGCGACAAGAGAAAAACTCCATTTCAAAAAAAGAGAAGAGAAGAAAAGAAGAACTGAGAGTCAAAGCTGATGAGAGAAAGTCAGGAAGTGGAGAGGGAGGGGCAGGGAGGGAGAGAAGAGGGAGGAGTCCCCAGCCATCCATCACCCTCTTTCCCCATCCCTGCCCTTTCACCCAGAGGTCTCTCCTCACCCTTGACTCAAGTTCTCAGCTGTCTTTGGTGTGCCTGTGGGGGTGAGTGATTCTGGGGTTCATGAGAGTCAGGGAGGTGTCCTGTGCCAGAAGGGCACCAGCCCAGAAGATAGGATACCCGTGTTGAAGTCTGAGATTACTCCGCTGAAAATGAGCTCCATCACACTGTGCAATCTTCTCCCCTCTTACAAAGAGGCAGCCAGACAGGACGAGCCTGGGGCCAGCCGTGTTATAGTTTCCCATGCTGGAGATGCATGTGAGGATACTAAATGCCAGACTCTTATTTGTAAACATTTTCTTGCAAACCTCAGAAGCTTCATTTTCACCTCCTGACACCCTGAGGAGTATCTTCTACAGTCCATGTATTTCCTCTGCAAGAAAAGCCCTTCTCCAATTATTTTACCTGGCAAACCCTTTTTTTTCCCCCCTGGAGACAGGTTCTTGCCGTTGTCACCCAGGCTGGAGTACAAGTGGTGCAATCATAGCTCACTGTAACCTCGAACTCCTGGGCTCAAGCAATCCTCCCGCCTCATCCTCCTAAGTACCTGGGACTACAGGTGCATGCCACCATGCCCAGCTAATTTTTGGGGTGGTGGAGGGTGGAGTTTTGCTATGTTGCCCAGACTGCAAACTCTTCTTTATTCTTCAAGATTTAGCTTAGAAGCTCCTTCCCCAGGGAAACTTTCCACTTTCCCTAGGAAACTCAAAGTTCCTAAATGTTCGAAGGGCCCTTTCTGTTGACCTGTGTTCTAAAGATTGTGTCTACCAAGAATAAGGTCTGTCCCTTGTGGGTTGGGACTAGATTTTGTCACTTCTCTTACTCAGCGAAGCACAGAACATGGCACAGTGTAGGTGTCAGGGACTGCCGGAAGAATGAGTGCGTGTATTCATCTAGATCTATTCCCACCTCCGAGCCTAGTAGTCCTGCATTTATTCATCCAGTAAATATTTACTATGGGGCAACAGTAAAGTCAGTACTGAAAAGTTACCAATGCAGAAAAGAAATAAGGGACTGAGAGAAGCAAGCCCTTTATATGGAGCTGCTTTCCTCCTAAAAGTATGCCACTTGCAGAGGGGACAGCTGAGAAACTGAGCTGAGCTTTCTCATCTTCACATACTTACAAATGTATGGGAGAAAAACTATAGTTCTAGATTCTCTAAGAAAGGGGAGCCCTGACAAACTCCCCCCACCTAGGCTTTGGGTTGGACCACGGGGAGTGAGAGTAAACAGGAAACAACAGCCCAACCCTCAAAGAAATTGAAGACAACATGACCAAAAAGCAGAAACAGATAATAGAAAGTTATACAAAAGATCCAGATAATGGAATAATCAATCAAATTTTCAAATAACTATGCTTACTATACTTAAAGACATTTTCCTCTTCTGCCCTCTGAGCAGCAGGACAAGATTGAGAACTAGAAATTATAGTAAAGAACCGGCCGGGCGCGGTGGCTAACACCTGTAATCCCAGAACTTTGAGAGGCCGAGGTGAGTCGATCACAAGGTCAGGAGATCGAGACCATCCTGGCTAACACAGTGAAACCCCGTCTCTACTAAAAATACAAAAACAGCCAGGCGTGGTGGCGGGCACCTGTAGTCCCAGCTACTCGGGAGGCTGAGGTAGGAGAATGGCATGAACCTGGAAGGCAGAGCTTGTGGTGAGCCGAGATCGTGCCACTGCACTCCAGCCTGGGCGATGGAGCAAGACTAAGTCTCAAAAAAAAAAAAAAAAAAGAAAAAAAATTATAGTAAAGAACCAAATGGAAATTCTAGAACTGAGAAATATGGTAATAAAAATTAGGAACTCAGTGGATAGGTTTAACATCAGATTGGGCACAACTGAAGAGAAAATTAGTGAAGTGAAGTAAAGATCGTAAGAAAATATTATTAGAGCAGAATGTGTTTATTGGGTGCCTGCTGTGTACCAGGTACTGAACTAGGCACTGGGAATACAGCAGTGACATAAAGACATGGTCCCTGCTATTATGGAGCTGATATTTGAGTGGGGGAAGACTAATAAAAAACAATGGTAATTTCAGATGTTCACAAATGGCATCAGGAAATCAAGGGGGTAATGTGAGAAGAAGAAGAAGTGAAACGTGGGGAGGATATATTCTAGGTCAGTGGTCAGGAAAGACCACTCAGAGGAAATGTGTGTGCTGAGACCTGCAGAACAAGAGAAGACCAGGCATGCAAAGCACCTTAGATCACAATTCCATCCCAGTTCCACAGTGTCTTTTGATGACTGTCCCTGGGGCCTAGCACAGTCTCACATAGGCCAGGTTCTCCAAATGTCCTTGGTCAATGATAGAATGGAATACAGCAGGGAGGGAGGAAGGAGAAGAGAGTTATAGCACACATCACAGTGTGATCCGCCTTGAATTTTTCATCCTCACTGAGACAGGGCTGGGATTCAGTAGCATCATACAGCATCCAAGGTGAATCTTCATCCACCCATTCATTCACCTATCCACGCACCCACCTATCCATTCAGTCTTTTGCTCATTCACTCTTTTTTTTTTTTTTTTGAGACAGAGTTTTGCTCTTGTTGCCCAGTCTGGAGTGCAATGGCGGGATCTCAGTTCACTGCAACCTCCACCTCCTAGGTTCAAGCGATTCTCCTGCCTCAGCATCCTGAGTAGCTGGGATTACAGGTGCATGCCACCACGCCCAGCTAATTTTTTGTATTTTTAGTAGAGACAGGGTTTCTCCATGTTGGCCAGGCTGGTCTCAAACTCCTAACCTCAGGTGATCTGCCCACCTTGGCCTCCCAAAGTGCTGGGATTACAGTCGTGAGCCACGGTGTCCAGCCTCATTCACTCTTTTAATTAATTTATTGACACCTACTGTGTGTCAGGCAAGGTGAATGAGTGAGGGTCCTTTCCCCTGAGGAATTTATAGTCCAGCAGGGAGACCCATACGAAAATCACAAAACTGAAGAAGAAATGCTATAATGGGCCAGGCGTGGTGGTTCATGCCTGTAATCCCAGCACTTTGGGAGGCCGAGGCGGGCAGATCACCTGAGGTCGGCAGTTTGAAACCAGCCTGGCCAACATGGAGAAACCCTGTCTCTACTGAAAATACAAAAAATTAGCTGGGCGTGGTGGCATGCACCTGTAATCTCAGCTACTCAGGACGCTGAGGCAGGAGAATCGCTTGAACCCAGAGGTGGAGATTGCAGTGAACTGAGATCCTGCCATTGCACTCCAGCCTGGGTGACAGAAAGAGATTTTGTCTCAAAAAAAAAGAAATGCTATAATGGCAGCAGGGCTTTTAGAGAGTGGATTTTAGAGTGTGGTTCTGCTTGCAGGGGAGTGGGGATGAACCAGAGATGATTTCATGGGGGAGGGGACATTTGAACTTGTTGAAGGATCGAGTGGGAATTTTCCCAAATGGAAAAGGCAAGAGAGGATGTTCTCATTGGAAGGAGAGGCCAGAACGTAGGGGAGAACATGATGGTTTCTGGAACGTGAGAAAGGCGGAACCCAAAATAGGAGGGCTCTAAATATCAGGCTAAGCTGTAGATGATGAGGGCTTCGTCTAAGGTGGTGGTGATGTGGGTGGAGAAGGGAGAAGGTGGAAGAGATAGCTAGATTTGTATTCTGCTAAAGAGACTTGGAGGAACTCTCTCCTTTATTATTTACCTTTTACTTCCTGAGCTGGTAGAACTCAATAAACTCTTTAACCTCAGAGGGGTCATAACTGTAAGGCTCTTTCAGGAAATGACCTAAAAGCAAAGCAGACTCTGTCCACTCTCAAGAATAGAGACTTGTGGCTGGGTGCGGTGGGTCATGCCTGTAATCCCAACACTCTGGGAGGCCAAGGCGGGCGGATCACGAGGTCAGGAGTTTCAGACCAGCCTGACCAACATGGTGAAACTCTGTCTCTACTAAAAATACAAAAATTAGCTGGGCATGGTGGCACGTGCCTGTAATCTTAGCTACTCGGGAGGCTGAGGCAGAAGAGTCACTTGAACCCGGGAGGCAGAGTTTGCAGTGAGCCAAGATCGCGCCACTGCACTCCAACCTTGGCAACGAGTGTGAGACTCCATCTCAAAAAAAGAATAGAGACTTCCACCGGGCATGGTGGCTCATGCCTGTAATCCCAGCACTTTGGGAGGCTGAGGCGGGTGGATCACGAGGTCAGGAGTTCAAGACCAGCCTGGCCAACATGGTGAAACCCTGTCTTTACTAAAAAATACAAAAACATTAGCTGGGCATGGTGGTGGGCACCTGTAATCGCAGCTACTCGGGAGGCTGAGGCAGAGAATCGCTTGAACCTGGGAGCTGGAGTTTGCAGTGAGCTGAGATCACGTCACTGCACTCCAGCCTGGAAAACAGAGTGAGATTCTGTCTCAAAAAAAAAAAAAAAGAATAGAGACTTCCAGAACCATCTAGCCCCAGAGCTGGGGTCTACTTCCTCAACCTGCAGGTGGGAAACAGGTCCAGAAAGAGCCTTGTTCAAGACCTCCCTCCTCCCAGGCCAGGGCCTTTGCACCATCATCAGACAGTGAATATCCACCATTGGATGCGATCAAGATGAGGCTGGGCGACCCCATCTCAGAAGTCCAGAGGGAATCCTTCCAGCTTGGAAGTGGTCGGATGGGTCTCCAAGGCCCTCACAACACTCAAGTCTTGTGAGCCTGGAGACCTCAGAGATTTCCAGACCTTCTAAGATGTGGGAAGAGAAATATAGGTAAAAAAAAAAAAAAAAAAAATCAGATGAGCTTAGACTCTTGGTTTCTTTTATAATTTTGTTTTTGAAAAACACCTTTTTTTTTTTTTTTAAGACAGAGTCTGGCACTGTCGCCCAGGCTGGAGTGCAGTGGCGCAATCTTGGCTCACTGCAACCTCAGCCTCCCAGGTTCAAGCAATTCTCCTGCCTTAGCCTCCCGAGTAGCTGGGATTACAGGCGACCGCCACCATGCCCTGCTAATTTTTGTATTTCTTTCTTTTCTTTTTTTTTTTTTTTTTTGAGATGGAGTCTTGCTCTTGTTGCCCAGGCTGGAGTGCAGTGATGCGACCTTGGCTCATTGTAACCTCCGACTGCTGGGTTCAAGTGATTCTCCTGCTTTAGCCTCCAAAGTAGCTGGGATTATAGGCACATGCCACCACACCTGGCTGATTTTTGTATTTTTAGTAGAGACGGGGTTTCACCATGTTGGCCAGGCTGGTCTCAAACTCCTGACCTTAGGTGATCCACCCACCTCAGCCTCCCAAAGTGCTGGGATTACAGGCATGAGCCACTGCTCCTGGCCTAGTTTTTGTATTTTTTAGTAGAGACAGGGTTTCGTCATGTTGGCCAGGCTGGTCTCGAACTCCTGACCTCAGGTGATCCACCCACCTCGGCCTCCCAAAATGTTGGGATTACAGGTGTGAACCACTGTGCCCAGCCAAAAACTCCTCCTTTTTGAGCCGGGCACAGTGGCAAGAGGGTATAGTCTCTGCTACTTGGTAGGCTGAGAGGCCGAGACAGGAGGATCCCTTGAGCTCAGGAGTTCAAATCCAACCTGGGCAACATAGACAGAGTCTGTCTCTAAAAATAAATAAATGAGCAAAGAAAGAAAAGAAGAACACCTTTTCAGGAGCAATAATGCAACAACATTATAGGAATTTTAAAAATAGTGTATATATTTTTTTCAGCTGTTGTCCCCACTCATGCTGGGGCTGGTGCCTCATTATGGAAAATTTAATTTGTACAATAATCCGAGGAGGTAGATTCTATTAGTATCTCTACTTTACATTTGTAGACACTGAGACTCTGACAAGTGAAGTATCTTGAGCAGGAACAGCCAGCTATTAAACGACAGAGCCCAGCCTCATAGAGTTGTTAAGTTATGCTGGTCCACAGTACAATGTATCCCCAACAAATGATGGCTCTTATTATTTTCCAAGTTTCTCCAGTGAAATTGTATATTTTTATAATAAGGCTCTGACTTTCCCAATAAATGTTATTTAAAAAAAAAAAAATCAAACCAGAAGGGCACGGTGGCTCACGCCTGTAATCCCAGCACTTTGGGAGGCTGAGGCGGGTAGATCACGAGGTCAGGAGATAGAGACCATCCTGGCCAGCATGGTGAAACCCCATCTCTACTAAAAATACAAAAATTAGCTGGGGGTGGTGGCACATGTCTGTAATCCCAGCTACTCAGAGGCTGAGGCAGGAGAATTGCTCGAACCAGAGAGTTGGAGATTGCAGTGAGCTGAGATCACGCCACTGCACTCCAGCCTGGCGACAGACTGAGACTCTGTCTCAAAAAAAAAAAAAAAAAAAAAAAATCAATTGAATTGGGACTGGGCGCAGTGGCTCACGCCTGTAATCCCAGCACTTTGGGAGGCTGAGGTGGGCGGATCACAAGGTCAGGAGACGGAGACCACACTGGCCAACATCGTGAAACCCCGTCTCTACTAAAAATACAAAAAAATTAGCTGGGCATGGTGGCATGTGCCTGTAGTCCCAGCTACTCGGGAGGCTGAGGCTGGAGAATCGCTTGAATCTGGGAGGTGGAGGTTGTGGCGAGCCACGATCATGCCACTGCACTCCAGCCTGGTGACAGAGCAAGACTCAAAAAAAAAAAAAAAAAAAAAAAATCAAACGACTGGCCTGCCAGGTTAGAGGGCTCCCATTTTCCTCCCAGGAAATAGATGTTTACTGAGTGTCTGCCTGCTGCGGAATCTACAGCCAGGCCCTGGGTGGGAAGAAGGGATGGGGTAAATCCTGGTGCCTGGGTAAATGCCACTCATGATCTGGTTCTTGCTGAGGCAGGAATCAGAGGGCAGACCACAGTAGGGCTCATGAGACCAGAGCTCCTGCTTCCCACGCTTGCTTATCTCCATGAGCAAGGTGACAGTATGAAGTTGCCACTCACCCTGACCATGGGTCCAACCTCAAAAAACACTTGGCCCCAACGTGATCTCAGTCTTTCTCATCTTCATATACCTAAAACCTCAGAAAACTTTCTGGGAGCAGCTCAGCAACAAGAGAGCTCTTCCTATGTCCACTCTCCAGTCACACTTTCCGCCCAGACTCCTCCCTTGGCAGTAGGTCTGTACCACCTTCTTCCTTGGCTTATCTATGCCTGCCTTGTTTACCAGAGTGAAAGTTTCTAGGAAGAGCATGGACTCTTGAGGCTGACCGTTCTGGGTTTGAATCCACTTCTGCTTCCTGCCTTTATAATCTTATGCAAGCCACTGTACTACCCTGAGCTTGTTTTCTCATCTGTTTTTTTCTTTTTTCTTTTCTTTTCTTTTTTTTTTTGACAGAATTTCACTCTTGTTGCCCAGGCTGGAGTGCAATGGTGCGATCTCAGCTCATCGCAACCTCCGCCTCCCAGGTTCAAGCGATTCTCCTGCCTCAGCCTTCCTGAGTAGCTGGGATTACAGGCATGCGCCATCATGCCCGGCTGATTTTGTATTTTTAGTAGAGACGGGGTTTCTCCATGTTGGTCAGGCTGGTCTCGAACTCCCGACTTCAGGTGATCCGCCTGCCTCAGCCTCCCAAAATGCTGGGATTACAGGCGTGAACCACCACGCCCGGCCCTCATCTGTAAATTTCATGTTACCATCTGGTACTTGGCACTCAGTAGTAGTAGCTCTCTTTAGCTTCCAATTTGCATATAAAGAATGCTGTCCACTTTGGGAGGCAGAGATGGGCGGATGGCTTGAGCTCAGGAGTTTGAGACCAGGCTGGGCAACATGGCAAGACCCCGTCTCTACAAGAAAATACAAAAACTAGCTGGGCGTTGTTGTGCACACCTGTAGTCCCAGCTACACTGGTGGCTGTGATGGGAGGATAGCTTGAGCCTGGGAGGCGGATGTTGCAGTGAGCAGAGCCTACCCTTCCCTGAATGTGGTAGGCTAGAAAGTCAAACGGAAAATTAAAAAAAAAAAAAAAAAAAAGCAACAGAAAAACACTCTTGGGTTGTGCAGAGAAAGGGCTTTTGAACCTGGGCACAAAGAAGTGAGTGCCTGAGATCAGAAATCATAAACTCCCAGACCATCACAGCTGAAAGGGTGGAGAGATGATGATGATGATTAACAGCAG
This sequence comes from Pan paniscus, assembly GCF_029289425.2. Classification (NCBI taxonomy): domain Eukaryota; kingdom Metazoa; phylum Chordata; class Mammalia; order Primates; family Hominidae; genus Pan; species Pan paniscus. The sequence goes on from NC_073249.2 coordinate 200,564,300, forward strand.
GAAACGTTTTTGAAAAAGTGCTCTCTACAGGTGTTTCTGTTTCGGCTTTCCCCTTTAAAATCGTGTACTTTGCATTACCTTATTTAATCCTCACGGCAACCCAGTGGGGGTAGGTATTATCACTGTTTTACAGATATAAAAACTAAGGTGTATAAAGTGCCCAAGAACACACAGTAAGGAGCCAGGACTCCTAATTCCAAAGTTCGTGGTCTTAACTGCCTTTAGCTGTTTTGGTGACTGAGTCTAATCCAACACAATTTTACAGATGAGGCTCAGGGAGGGGAAATTGTCTTACCCAACTCTTAACACAAGGCAACTAGAATTTGGGCCTCCCTTCCGGGCGCCAGTCTGGTCAAGGATTTGTCACAGAAACTCAGATTTAAGAAACATTTATTAAGTACTTGCATCATTGCAATCCATCCTCAAAGCAGCCTCCGTGAAGTATTACAGTACTTCGTGTTACAACACTGATCATATGGGGAAATAAGCTAAGAGGGATAATTCCTCCCAAGATCAATTTAGCAAAATAGCGGCACTGTCGGGATCACACATTCAGGTCCTGAATGTGAGGCTGCCAGCAGTTTCATTAACCTAATCCCAGGCTCCTTCCTCCCGCACCTGAAGGTAGGAACGAACCTCCCCCCCGCCCCCGCCCGGACCTGGAGCCCTCTCAGAGCGGTGCATTCTGGGATTCGCCCGCGAAGAATACCGACTCTGTGGGCCAATAGAATCCGAGCACAGGCGACTGTATCCACCTTCGCTGTCTGCAGGTTGCTCAGGCCTCCCTCAAACTAGCCAATGAGAAGTGCACGGGTCCTGGTCGCCTAGGAAACCGCGTGACAACAAGATGGCGGCGCTGCGGGACGGCTAGCGGCCCTGCGTGGTGAGTCTGGCTTAAGACCTTTCTGCCGCTGGAGTCCCCACGCAGGCTGGAGCCCGAGCCCCGAGGGCCTGCGAGCTCCGCGGCTCCCACAGGAGAGGTTCAAGACCCTGCTTACCATGACTACGCGTGGAGGCGGAAGGAGGCGACACGGCCTCCAGGGCTGGGTTAGATCGTGATAGACGTCGCTCCCTGAGCGCGTCCTGGGGGCATTAGGGAGTCCTGGCAGCGGGCCGGACCGTGTCCCCGCCAGAGCTCTGGGCTCTGGGGATGACGGAGAGGCCGAGGAGGTGTGAAGAAGAATGTTGTGAGTCAAGCACAGCACTGAGTTTGGTTCCAAAGATGTAGAGGCATGGTACAGAGATTTGCTCTCAGAGCCAGGTCTGAAGTGGGTGACAACTCTGCCTTAAGGACCTTTTGGCCTGAGGGGTAGTCACAGGCCTGCCCTTGGAAGCCCCAAAGTGAAGGAGTTAGGCGACTGTCCTCAGGGCTCCCTAATCTGAAGGAGAAAGAGATATGCCCCTGCCCTCAGGAGTCCCCCCAAACGGACAGGGAAATGCAGCCTTTGCCCTCAGGGGCCCTTGTAATCTGGGAGAAGATTAACCTGGAGACAATGTGTCGGACTGGACTGGAGTGACACTGGAAGTAGGGAAGTCAGTTGGGGGCCATGTGACAGCCCCCAGAATGGGCAGTGAGAGTCCCACTAGGACGGCCGACGGTGGCCATGGAAAGGGGCAGCTATATATGAGAGAGTTTAGCCTGCAGGGTTTGATGTAAGAGGCAAGATGGCGTAAGAGGGAAGGAAGAGAAAAAATGTGGTTGGGTGATGGGGTCCCATTAAGAAGGGGGAAGTGGGAGGAAGTGAGTTTGACGAAAATGTTGGATTTGGTTTAGGAGTTTTGTTTTTTTTTCCCTATGACAGCTTTATTGAGATATAATTCACGTATTACATACTTCACTCCTTTAAAGTGTAAATTTCAATTTTTAGTATATTTTAGTATATATTCCATTTATATGAAATGTGCAGTGTGGGCAAGTCTATAGAACAGAAAGTAGATTTGTGGTTGCCTAAGGCTGCCTTGGAAAAGGGGTGGGGGCTGGAGGGTAAGTTGGGGGTGACTGCCAAAGGGTACAGGGTTTGTTTAGGCTGACGAAAATGTTCTAAAATTGTGATGGTAGTACAGCTCTGTGAATATACTAAAAAGAAATTTACACTGTAAGAAGGTGAAATATGTGAATTATATCTCAAAGCTGTTTTATGAAAAAGGTTGCATACTGTATAATTCCATTTGTGTAACTTTTTTGAAGTAAGAAAATTATAGAGATGGGCCAGGTGGGGTGGCTCACGCCGGTAATCCTAGCACTTTGGGAGGCTGAGGCAGGAGAATTGCTTGAACCTGGGAGGCGGAGGTTGCAGTGAGCCAAGATTGCGCCATTGCACTCCAGCCTGGGCGACAGAGCGAGACCCCATCTCAAAAAACAAAACAAAAAAAGTATTGAGGGGAGCTGGGTGAAGGATACAAAGGATCTTTCTGTACTATTTTCCTAATTTCCTGTGAATCTATAATAATTTTCAAATAAAAAGCTAAAATATAAGTGAAAAACAAACTGAAGGGGAAAAAAAAGAGTTAGCTGGCCAAGGGAAGGGTGCAGGTAGGAGTGGGGAGACCGTTCTGGGAGTGGGGGGATTGAGGTTGAGGCAGGGGGGATACACATGCATTTGAGGCATTGCTAGAAGTTGAGGTGGCTCAAGTGTGGGAGGCGGCAAGATGGGAGATGAGGTCAGGAGACATAAGCAGGGACCAGGTCACCTATATCAAGGAATTATGAATTTTTTTTTGAGATGGAGTCTTGCTCTGTCACCCAGGCTGGAGTGCAATGGCGCAATCTCTGCTCACTGCAACCTCCGCCTCCTGGGTTCAAGCAATTCTTCTGCCTCGGCCTCCCAAGTAGCTGGGATTACAGGTGCCTGCCACCAAGCCCGGCTAATTTTTGTATTTTTAGTAGAGATGGGGTTTTGCCACGTTGGTCAGGCTGGTCTTGAACTCCTGACCTTAGGTGATCCACCCTCCTCGGCCTCCCAAAGTGTTGGGATTACAGGTGTAAGCCACCGTGCCTGGCCAGAATTTTGAATTTTTTTCTGTGGGTGAGAAGTGCTGGGATTATAGGCATGAGCCACCGCTCCCGGCCTGCTTTATGTTTTAAGATCTCTCTGGTAGCACATGGGAACTAATGAAGGGAGCCTTGGCCATACAACCTGTGAGGCTGCCCAGACAGGGCAGCGGCTGGGGCAGGGTGGGGACAGATTTGGGAGGCTGGATGGTGGGGGTGAAGAAACTCTGGGCCTGATCCTTGAGGAGGGCTCCTTCCAAGGAAGGGGCAGGGCATGATTCTCAAACTCTGCAGTGAAGGCATTGGAGGCTGCCTCCAGGCAGCAGATTCCCTTGCTGACTGACTTCAGAAGTAGGGTTGAGGCCAGAACCAGACATCTTCAAAGTGGAACTTCTTGGATTTGTCCTAAAAAATTTGGTCCAGGCTGGGTGCAGTGGCTCATGCCTGTAATCCCAGCACTTTGGGAGGTCGAGGGGGGCGGATCACCTGAGGTCATTTACTGAATAGAGTAGTAGCCTTCGATTATGTCCTTCAGGTGCACTCCTTTTTCCAGAAGGAAGAGGGAAGGAAAGGAAACTAACATTTACGAGTGCTTCCTATGTGGCAGCAACAGCAAAAACAACAGCAGCCCCAACTCACATTTTTCAGTGCTTCCTTTGAGCTTGGCGCTGGGCTAGACCTTCTCTGTTATCTCTGAATCTGCTCAGAACCCTGCCTGTGCCAGTACTATTACGACCCCCATTTTATACTAAAAGAAACTGAGGATGGGTTACTCCAGTGAGTGGCAAAACCTGGCATCTTAACCTTGGTGTCACATGGACTGTGTCTTTTTTTTTTTTGAGATGGAGTTTCGCTCTTGTTGCCCAGGTTGGTTGGAGTGCATTGGTGCAGTCTCATCTCATTGCAACCTCCCCACCTCCTGGGTTCAAGCGATTCTCGTGCCTCAGCCTCCCAAGTAGCTGGGACTACAGGAGCACGCCACCATGCCCAGCTAATTTTTGTGTTTTTAGTAGAGACAGGGTTTCACCATGTTGGACAGGCTGATCTCGAACCACTGACCTCAGGCGATCCACCCACCTTGGCCTGTGTCTTGATTGAATCCTGCCTGTGGGTTGGCCTCTCTGGCTCTGAGATGTTGGGAGTGGCACCTGGTTTCTGGTGGGAGGGAAGGAGATACTTGGGCTTTGTGTCACCCAGCTGGCTGATGGACGGACAGCCTCCTGGGTAGTAGCATTTTCAGGCTCTAAGTTTGGGAAAGTTCCAGGCTTCTGACTCATTTCTGCATCCCATCCCACCCTCACAGTACTTTCCCAAGCACCACCAGGCCAAAGGTCTCTCAGTTCAGAGCAGAAAGCCGTATACCCAGAGGAGCAGGCAGATAACAGAAACTTCCAGAAACCTCTGTGGAGACAGTGGAAGAGGCAAAAGGTACTGCTGCCTAGACAGTGCTTCCCATTAGGAAGAGTAGCCAGGGAAGTGGAAACTTCAGGCTATCCCCTGGGCTTGGAGCCCTGAGTCTGTCCCCAGGGGCTGACTTCCTGCATTCCTCTAGGGAGTTCCTGACAGCTGGATTCTAGAAGTAGAACTATGAGCTCACCTTTGGCCTCCCTTAGCAAGACCCGAAAAGTGCCCCTGCCCTCGGAGCCTGTGAATCCTGGGTAAGGAGCCAGCCTCAGGGGTCTTTCTGTCCCCGCCTCTGTATCCTCTTCCATCCTTCCATGGCCAGAGGACGTTGACTCCTAGTGTCTTGGGGAATACAAAGAAGGGCCACATAGCCTTCCCTGACCACTGTCTTTTTCTTTATACCTTCTTCTGGGGCACCCAACTTTGGATCTGAGCATAAACTGGGTTGTGCTTTTAGTAAGGTATGGGCCCTGTAGGAGTGGCTTGGCATCCCATCTGTTCATTCACTGTTCATTGATTAATTCTGCAAACACAGATGGTCTACGGACCTATCCTGGGCCAGGCCCTGTGTGGGGTTCAGTAAAGGGAATCTTTTACATCTGTCTAGCACTTTCATGTTTTCAAAACATTTTTTACCTCTCTTCTTGCTCTCTGGAATACCACTTTGAGTCTTTTTTTTTTTTTTTTTTTTTTTTAAGACCAAGTCTCGCTCTGTCGCCCAGGCTGTGGATTGCAGTGGCACGATCTTGGCTCACTGCAACCTGTGCCTCCTGAGTTCAAGCGATTCTCCTGCCTCAGCCTCAGTAGCTGGGACTACAGGTGCATGCTGTAACACCTGGCTAATTTTTTGTATTTTTAGTAGAGACGGGTTTCACTGTATTACCCAGGATGGTCTCGATCTCCTGACCTCGTGATCTGCCCACCTCGGCCTCCCAAAGTGCTGGAATTACCAGCCACCGCGCCTGGCCCCACTTTGAGTCATTCTAAGGCCTAGAAGATTCAGAGAGGTTAAGCAACAGGCCTCACAGCCTTTGCAGAGCAGAGCTGGGGCTGAGCTCATGGGCTTTGCAAGCCTTGTAGTCTTCCCACCTAAGACTCTGCTCTTCACCCCTTCCCCATCCTTCTCCACTGGGTGAAGTCAGACACCTTGAAGCCTGTCCCTTGTCTCACCCCAGGCTGGGGCTGGGATTTGGGGCTGGAAGTCCTCAGGAGTTAGAGGCCCTGCTTCCATCTCTTTGAGCTTTGGCTGAAGTCCGGTGCCCAGAGCCTTATCCCTGGTATCATTCCAGGGGCCCTAACTTATATTTCTTCCTTCTTCCTGCCTGGGTTCCCAGGAGGCGAGGAATCCGCATCTATGGAGATGGTAAGTGTGCCCCGCCCTCATGCCCTCTTTGCCTCTCATGTGCTTGTACCTCCTACAGTTGGACCGATGGAGAGAAATCACACGAGAAAGGCCCTTGTCAGCTGGAGCAGCGGCCTCCACCGTGTTCTGTGCAGCTCCCATGCTGTCCTCCCCGAGGGCTGGGCTTCCCTCCTGGAAGCTCTCAGATTAGGAGGCCCCATACCCTTGGCACAGATGTTGCCACTCACATTTGAACCCCTTGACCCACTGTGGGACTGGCCAGTGTGTACCTAGAAACCAAGTGAGGGCCAAGAGATTACCCAGCCCAGGGGTTTGGATCCCAGCCCCCCTTCCCCCTCCAGCCTCCTCCAGTGTGACAGCCTTTTCTCCTGGGAGGCCTGTCCATACATTGCCACCCTGACTCTTGTAGCTCAGGCCTTTGGATCCCTGCCCCCCAACTCTCCACCATGGCATTGGCATTGGCCATGCCAGTCCCCCTGGGAGCAGGACTGGAAGAACTCCAAAACAGCCCCATTCTGGTTGGATCCTTGCTCCCCAGCCTTGTGAATTCTCTCTCCTCAAACTCCCTGGGGCACAGTGCATAGGCCGCGTCACACTGGCGAGGGCCCAGGGCCTGAGTTTCCTCTGGGTCTCCGCCCCAGAGCGGTGACCTAGGCATCCCTGTCTGCAGAAGATGAGGTGGACATGTTGAGTGATGGGTGTGGCTCAGAAGAAAAGATCTCAGTCCCTTCCTGCTATGGCGGCATAGGTGCCCCTGTGAGTCGGCAAGGTGAGAGCAGAGGCCTGAAGGGTCTGGGTCCTGGCTGCAGGAGGGGGCCCCAGAGAAGGGGCAAGGCCTGGAGAGGCATGGCCCTTCCTCTCGCCTGTTTGGTCTGAGGCAGCTGCTTCCACTCCTGGCTGATTGTGGCAGGGACCTGGCTTGGCATAAAGCCACACAAGCCCCACCCTTAGCTCAGGAGGCGGAGGCCCAGCCCCAGGCCAGGCTGTGGCTATAGTTACCAGGTGTGATATCAGTGGGCTCAGGATTCAGGGTCAGAGAGGGATGAAGATCCTGAGGGTAGAGCTCAGCTTCCTGCTTCTGCAGGGCTCTGGCAAGGCCCAAAGTCGCCTAGACAGTCTGCTTAGCTTGGCAGAGGGCTGTGGCAATGCTGAGCTCATGGAGGCACCTAAAGTGGGATGGGGCTAATCAGGGTGGCTTCCCAGAGTGGGGATTTAGCAGGTCTGAGAAAAGGGGAGACATGGGCAGGCAGGGATGAGCCCTGCAGAGTGCTGGGTGGGATCTGGGGATGCTGGGGATAAGGTTAGAACTTTCCATTAGCTCACTAGCTGTGGTATCTTGAGCAAGCAACTTCGCATCTCTCTGTCTCTGAGGCCTCCTCTGTGAAGTGGGCATGGGAACAGCGAGGGCAGCGTGTTGGGAGGATTCGATGAGATGCTCCTCGGTGGAAGGCCCCTGGCCAGCGCCTGTCACACGAGGTGCTCAGCGTGGTGGCTGCCCATCAGGAGGCCAGCCATAGGGAAGGGCCTGATGATTCTCCCTCAGGCCCCTTCCATTTTACCGGAGGAGGGAATTGAGGTGGAAAAAGAGACAGGAAGAGCCTGGCCTAAGGTTCTGTGGCCATTTCACCACAAAGCCAAGATCTCCTATACCCTGGCTGGGGTCAACTTTCTTTTTTATTTTATTTTTTTTGAGACAGGGTTTTGCTCTGTCATCCAGGCTGGAGTGCAGTGGTGCGATCATGGCTCACTGCAACCTCAGCCTCCCAGGCGCAATCAGTCCTCCTGCCTCAGCCTCCCAAAGTGCTGGGATTACAGGCATGAGCCACCATACCCAGCCAGGTCACTTTCAGTAGTAACCATGGCAACCAGGTTCTCTCTTTGAAAGAGCTCCAGGTGTCCTCTCCCTGCTTTCCCCTGTCATCCCCTCCTCTCCCACTCCCAGCCAATATCTGTCCCTACCAAGGTAACAGATGAGGACTTGCCTGTCTTATTTTACTTCTCTGCCAGCAGTGTCCTATACTGTCCACTGCTCCTTCCTTCTCAGGACCTCCACCAAGCTCTTAGGCACCAAGCTGCTGCCCTCCCATTACCCTCTGCTTCTAGGCTCTGTCTCTTAGCTGTCATCACCACCTCCTTTTTTCTCTCAGGTTTTTTTTTTTTTTTTTTTTTTTTGGGAGACTGCCTTGCTCTGTTGCCCAGGCTGGAGTGCAGCGGTGCAAATCACTACTTACTGCAGCCTCGACCTGTCATGCTCAAGCAGTCCTCCCACTTCAGCCTCTCAAGTAGCTGGGACTACAGACACACACCACCATGCCTGGCTAATTTTTGTATTTTTAGTAGAGACAGGGTTTCTCTATGTTGCTCAGGCTGGTCTCGAACTCCTGGTCTCAAGTGATCTGCCCGCCTCGGCCTCCCAAAGTGCTGGGATTACAGGTGCGAGCCACTGCACCCAGGCCCTCAGCTTTTCAATGTGATGTTCCTCTGGCCTGGATTCTCCTCTGTGTCCACTGTGCCCCAGTGAGCTCACCTGCACTCCATGTGTAGACAGTTCCCAAATGTTTGTCAATTAAGATGCATTTAACTATAAGTCAAAGAAAACCCTTCCTCAGCCAACAAGAACATTAAGGAAGTTTTGTTATCCCACATGCAAAGAAATCCTAAAGAGGCAACTCCAGGGGTGTTAATTCAGTGACTCCAAGACATCATCAGGGGCTCAGGTTTCTCCATCTTTCCACTGAACCTGCCTTGACATGTCAGCCTCATGTGGTTGTAGGATGATGGCCGCGGTTCCTGCTTCATACATAGAAAGGACACTGTCTAGGGGAAGAAAAGGAAAAGGCCTGCTTCTTCCTGTAGGTTTCTCTTCTTTTCCATTTTCATACTTTTTTTTTTTTTTTTTTTCCTGAGACAGAATCCCTCACTCTGTTACCCAGGCTGGAGTGCAGTGGTGCGATCTTGGCTCACTGCAACCTCCGCCTCCTGGGTTCAAGCGATTCTCGAGTAGCTGGGATTACAGGCACCTGCCACCACGCCCGGCTGATTTTTGTATTTTTAGTAGAGACAGGGTTTCACCATGTTGGCCAGGCTGGTTTTGGACTCCTGGCCTCAAGTGATCCACCTGCTTTGGCCTCCCAAAGTGCTGGGATTACAGGCATGAACCACCGCGTGCCCGGCCCTGGCTACTGTTTTCTACAGTGCCCCGCATTCTGGCTTTGTCTGGCAGTTTGCCCGTGGGGTGTTTGCCTCACTCCTCTATCTGCCGTTTTGCGTACCAACTGGACACTAGATTTGGAGGTTTGATTAGATCGAGGGTGAAATTCTTGGCAATGCTTCAGGGTGATGTCACCCATATGTTACACCACTTCCTTGTATATGTTGGACAAATTACTTGATCCCTTTGTGTCTCAGTTTCCTAAAACAGTTCCTTTACCTCCTGGGTGTGTTTCAAGGATTACAGGGGGTTGATCTACATGAAGTGTTTAGAACAGTTCCTATGATGCCAGTGGGAGCTGCTCTCAGTACCTTCATTTCCATTCCTGGGACCCCTATCCTCCTCCCTCCCCCCCACAACTCAGCCTCGGCTCTAGGTCTGGGCTCTAAAGACTGTGTGCTTGGCAGTCCCTGCATCTCATGACTCGGAGCTGATGGCCTTCATGACGAGGAAGTTGTGGGACCTGGAGCAGCAGGTGAAGGCCCAGACTGATGAGATACTGTCCAAGGTGGGGCTCCAGGTGGGAGAGGGCCAGGGGCCGGTCTGAGAGGTGGAGGGACTGGGCTGGGGAGGCCAGGAGTTGGACTAGGGTGGGTGATTCTAGAACCGTCTACCACACTGACCTGCCCAGTTTGAGGACCAGGTGTGGCCTGGGCCTGATCTAGGTCCTGTGACCTGAGCCGAGAGGCTGGGGGGTCTTCCCCTCAGCTGAGCAGGACCCAGTAGACCCTGGACTGGGTGGCACAGTGGACTGCTGAGCAGAGCACGGCACCCTCAGATGTGGGGGTCCTCAGGTGTGGGCCGCACCTCTCCCTACCTCAGAGGAACTGCGAGGGTTATCTGAGGTCCGGGAGAAGTGGCTATGCCAAAGGGTGGCAGGGGCTTGCTGCTCCCCAGCATCCAACGTAGGCAAAGCTCTGGAGCTTCCTGTCTGGGCAGGGCTCTGGGAACCACAGGCCCTGTGCTCACCCTGTGTCTTATGCTACAGGATCAGAAGATAGCGGCCCTAGAGGACCTGGTGCAGACCCTCCGGCCACACCCAGGTAGGGGGCTCTTGGAGGGCTGACCTGCACCCCCAGTCAGGCACCTCCCCTGGGCCCAGGGCTCCTGGAAGCTTCACAATGGCTTCTGGCATCAAGAGCATCAAGCTGACTACTTGGTGGGGTCTGGACAGCTGAGCCCACAGAGGGGCTGCAGCATATCCAGGACAGTGCTGGAGTCACTCCATGCCCTCCTACATGGGACCGAGTCCCATCTGAAGTGTGGAGGAGAGGAGGCTCTGAGGGGAGTGGCAACCTCCTAGGGCCCATCAAGGCACCGCCACGGGGTCAGAGGAGAGGCCAGAGAGGTGGGGGGCCAAGAGGCAGTTCTTGGGGGATCCCCAGAACAGCTTCTCCAGATGACCCTCAGGGCAGAGGTGACCTGGCAGTGTCTTGCTGGGGCAGCTGAAGCCTGTCCCTGTCTTTCCCTGAAGCCGAGGCAACCCTGCAGCGGCAGGAGGAACTGGAGACGATGTGCATGCAGCTGCAGCGGCAGGTCAGGGAGATGGAGGTGAGAGAGCTGGGCCCCGGGGGATGCGGGCAGCCAGCAGTCCCCAGCTCTTCACGGCATGTTCCTCAGGAGCTGGGTCCGAGCCCACCTCTCTGGGCCTCTCCTCGTCACATCCCACCCAGGGACCCTGCCCTGCATTTCCCTACCCAGGACTGGCCCAGACTTTAAAGAGCCAGGGAGGTGTCTGGGGCTGGGGCACACCCCTGCTTTTGGGCCCTCTGAACATGCCTCTCCCCTGCTTAGCAGACCTCATGGCTCCCACTGAACTGAATTGTACAGTCCTCGCTGTGGCCCCTGCGGACTGGCCCCTGCATGCCTCTTCATCTTAGCTTGAACCACTCTCCCCTCCAGCCATGAAGCCCTTCCTCTGGGTCTTTGACCTCATGGAGCTGCTTCCCACCTCAGGGCCTTGGGCCGTGCTGTTGCTGTTCCCTCTGCTGAAATGTTTCCCCACCTCCCCCAGGTCAGTTCCACTGTCCTCAGTCATATCCCCCGGGCCTCCTAGGCAGGTTTTCCATCCCGTGCTTTCTCAGTGCCTCATCTCTCTTCCCTTGTGGGACTCTGAACTCCACGACGGAGGGAGCAGTTTCCTCCTGTATGTCACTGTGCACCCAGGACCTAGCACTGAATTGGTTAAGCAATTTGCTGCCTCTGGCTGTGACTTCTGCTCACTGGGGACTCAGTGACCCCAGTCACCTTTCTTTCCCCCGCTCACAGACCCATTCAAACAGCAAGGGAACTAGAGGGACACCAGGCACAAGGAAGGGTCCCAGGCACGCATGGGCCCTGCCAGAAGTTCTTCCTGGGATTCAGCCTCTCTCCCTCTCCACGCAGAATTGGTTTCCAAAGTCCCAATCTAATTTAAAACCTTGGCAGCAAACCTCCAATTGCAGCTGAGAGCCCTTCCCACTCCAAGCTGTTCATACCTGGGGTTGTCCCCGAGCAGTGGTCACAGGCAGTGAGGGCTGCACCAGAGCCTCGGGGCAGGGGCATGACTGCCCTTGCATGCGTCTCCGCCACACAGTTATCACTTCATTCATTTAACAGCCTCATCTGGAGGATCTGCTTGGGGCAGGCCTGGGGCAGAGCATGACCAAGACAGACATGGTCCCCCACCTGCATGAGGCTGCCAGTCTGTGGGGAGGGGAACAAACGAGTACACAGGTACACAAGTACAGAGAGTGCTGTGACTTGATGAAATGGGTGACACCACAGAGGCAAGTTGGGGGACCACCTGCGGGGGTGACATTGGGCATGATGTCTGGTGAGTGAGGAGGGGAATGGGGTAAGAGGATCCAGGCCTTAGACAGGGAAGGTGCCACTTCCCGCCACATAACTTGGCTTGCGGTCGGTGGCTGTGTGGAGGAAGGAGAAGAACGGGAAAAGAGAAGAGGTCGTGGGGGCCTCATCACATTGGAGCCGCCCGTGGTTCTGGCTGGATCCTGTCCCGAAAAAATGGGAAGCCATTGGAAGGCTTCTGTTTGAGAGGTGGCATGACAAAAAGACCACCCTGCTTTGTGGGGGTGGGTGGTGTGGGTGAGGAGAGGACGGGGGAAGCAGGCGCCGCCCCTGGATTGTCCAGGAGAAAGATGACGGTGGCTTGAACTAGGGTGGTGGCAGCAGATGGAGCCCAGTGGATGGGTTCCAGGCTGCATTGGAGGGGGCACCACAGGCCTTGTGGGTCATCCTGGAGGAATGGGCCACAGAGGATTCCCAGGTGGAGGGGGTGCCATTTCTGGAGACAGGAAAACCTGGCACGGGGGAGGTTTGACAGGGGGACAAGAGCCACAGCCATTAGACATCCAAGTGTGGACGGTTGGAAATGTGAGTCTGGAGCTCGGGTGAAATCTGCATAAATACAAATTTGGGTTCTGTCGTATATATTTGGGAGAGCGTGTGGATGGAGCTGGGCCCCCATGAGTTGGTGTTGGATAGGAAGGGGAAACGGTGAAGGAAATTGGAAAGGAACAGCCCAGGAGATGGGAGGAAAACTAGCAGATGGTGAAAGATAGACAGAAATGTGCCCATGCGCTTGGCAGCGGGTAGGTTGGTGGTTGCAGCACCTTGAGCAGTTTCAGAGAGGTATGGCGATGGAGCCAGGTTAGAGTGGCTTGAGAAAAGAAGTCGGGGTGTGGACATGTAGACAGTCCAGAAGTTTCCTGTGGCAGAGGGGACATGCGGCCAAGCCCTAGGGAGGCTGGCACATGGTTCACATCCCTCAGCCCTGCCTCCTTCTCACACTTGGGCCAGGCCACGTGATTCCTGCAGCCAAGGAGGCTGACCTTACCGAGCCCTCGCATGGGCTGGGCGCTGACCTGAGTGATCTTACTGAGCCCTCCTCACAAGCTTATGTGGCAGGAACTGTCACTCCATTTTATTAGAGGAGTCGTCTGAGGCTCTAGGGACTGAGGTGGCTTTCCAAGGTCACAGCCAGGAAATGGCAAGATCCCCCTACTCATCCCTTTGTCTGGTCAGCTCTGGGGGCCCCATTGCCTGCAGACTGAGGCTGGGCTTTGGGCTGACACTGCCTTTCCCTGGGAAGGGGCTGAGCTGACGGTGCCCCTGCATCTCCCCCTTCTTTCCCACAGCGGTTCCTCAGTGACTATGGCCTGCAGTGGGTGGGCGAGCCCATGGACCAGGAGGACTCAGAGAGCAAGACAGTCTCAGAGCATGGCGAGAGGGACTGGATGACAGCCAAGAAGTTCTGGAAGCCAGGTAGAGCAGGGCGTCTGCCCCAGGCCCTCTTCAAAAGGAATTCTCCAACAGTTTGCTGTTGGCCGGCAGCTCCCCAGAGGCCTATCTCATTCGTGCCCGGGTCCCTGACCCAAGACGCCCTGAGAGCCCACAACTTGCCCCTGAGACAATGTGGGAGCAGCCTTGGCCTCCACCACTGACCACTTAACCTGCTGGCCCACTTCTCCGCGGTCCCACCTCTGCTCTCTTGCTCATCTGTCAGAGACCCAGAGATACAAGAGGTAGCAAGGCCTCATTTGCCTCAGGTCACATAGTCTACAAAACACCACCAATCTGGAAGCTGTTGCCGTTTTAAAAAAAAAGCAATCCTTCTGTTCTAGAAGCTGCTGCCAAATTCCCAGGTTTGGCCTCCCTCTCCAGGTTTGCTTATGGCCCTTGGAATCCACCTGGTTCTGTGGGCCCCTACCATGTCTTTTTTTTTTTTTTTTTGAGACGGAGTCTTGCTCTGTCACCCAGGCTGGAGTGCAGTGGCACGATTTGGCTCACTGCAACCTCTGCCTCCCAGGTTCAAGCAATTCTCCTGCCTCAGCCTCCTGAGTAGCTAGGATTACAAGTGTGTGCCAACACACCCAGCTAATTTTTGTATTTTTAGTAAAGACGGGGTTTTACCATGTTGGCCAGGCTGGTCTTGAACTCCTGACCTCGTGATCTGCCCGCCTTGGCCTCCCAAAGTGCTGGGATTACAGGTGTGAGCCACCACGCCTGGCCTACCATGTCTTATTTTTAACTTCTAATATCTAGAGGGATTCCTCCCACAGTCCCCTCCTATAGACCCACAGATTTGGGTCCATAAAACTGGCCATTTCTGAAAACCAGGCCCATTCTCTTCAAAGAATGGAGATTGTCACCCAAAAGATGCTTCTCCAGGCTCTAGAGTCAGGCACACCTGGGCCCTCAGCTCGACTCTACCTCCTATCCCAAGTGTGACTTGGGCAGATGACCTCTATTCACTTCATCAACAAAACAGGAGTGTTCTTCCCTGGGAGTTACAAGGAGCAAATGAGTTAAACGCAGAGCGCCTAGCTCTGGCCTTGCAGCCATTGTTGTTTCCAAAGTCTGAGGGCAGGGGTGGTCCCACGGGAATAGGAGCACAGCTTCCAAGGGGCCCATTTGGAAGATGACGACACCTTCTTGGTTTCCTGCTAGGTAAAAACCCAGATTCCAAACATGAGAATCCTGCCTCCTGTTTAGGCCTGGGCTCTGGCTGGATCCCCCCAGATCTCAGGGTCCAACGCCCTCACTGCTTGTTCTCAAAACATCACTTCCCATTTTTGTGCCATTTGCAGCTTTCTTTTTTTTTTGAGATGGAGTCTTGCTCTTGTCGCCCAGGCTAGAGTGCAATGGCACAGTCTCGGCTCACTGCAACCTCTGCCTCCTGGGTTCAAGCGATTCTCCTGCCCAGCCTCCTGAGTAGCTGGGATTACAGGCGCCCACCACCATGCCCGGCTGATTTTTGTATTTTTAGTAGAGACAGTGTTTCGCCATGTTGGTCAGGCTGGTCTCAAACTCCTAACCTCGTGATCTTCCCGCCTCGGCATCCCAAAGTGCTGGGATTACAGGTGTGAGCCACCGCGCCCAGCCATTTGCAGCTTTCAAAGCATTTTCTTTTTTCTTTTCTTTATTTTTCTTTTTATTTTTTGAGGCAGGGTCTCACTTTTGCCTGGGCTGAGTGCAGTGGCACAATCATGGCTCACTGCAGCCTCAACCTCCTGGGCTGAAGTGATCCTCCCACCTCAGCTGTCTGAGTAGCTGGGACTGCAGGCACGTGCCACCACACCCAGCTGATTTTCTTTATTTTTTGTAGAGACGAGGTCTCGCTACGTTGCCAAGGCTGGTCTTGAACTCCTGGATGCCAGTGATCCTGCTGCCTCAGCCTCCCAAAGTGCTGGGATTACAGTTGTGAGCCACTGTGCCCTGCCAGCATCTTCATAGCCTTGACAGGGGCCAGGAGTTACTCCATTTCACAGATGGGTAAAGGGAGGCACTTAAGGAGTCTGTGGACTCATTATTGAGGGAAGAGGGGCAAGACTTAAGGCTGACAGCCCACTGTAAGGCAGTTGGTCACTGAGGCAGAAGATGAGATGATGCCCAGCTTGAGGGTGGGAATGGTGAGAAGGGATGGGCAGAGAGATTTAAGTAGAATCCGTGGCCTTGGTGTCTTTACATGAGGGAGAGGACCGGAGGAGTCAGGGATAACCCGAGGGAGCACAGCTGTGGGAAAGATGCTGAGTACACTTGGGACACAGCAAAGCTGGGGGCTGTGCAGTCCCTATGATGCTAGGAAGGGGAGCGTGTCCCTGCTGCCCAGGGCACTGTAGGCCCAGGCATGCCAACTCCAAAGCTCTAACTGAACCCAGGGTGGGTGTCGTGGGGAGAGTTCTCGAGGGACCCCTGGCATGAGTGAGAGGTGAGGCCCTATCGGGTGGCTGCAGGTGCTCTAAGAATGTCTATCCTGGATCTAGGCCAGAGGCCCACAAGTGCCGCACCCTGGGCCCTGCTGTGGCGGGCTGGGCTCAGGCTTCAGGTAGGCCTGCCATCTTGTTGCAGGGCAGCCTTCCTCCTGGCCAGGGGGGACCTCCTTGCTCCTTGCCAGGTGGCTGGTTTCTGGACCTGGCTCTGTGGATTCCTACTCTGCCCTGTTTGGTTGTTTGTGCTCTGAGTGCCTCAAGTCAAAGTAACTTGTGAAAAACCCTGCCCTCCATCTTGGAGGCCCTGGCCATATATGTGGTCCCTCCGTGCGTTCTCTTCCTTCTTTTGTTTTTTGATTTTTTCAGCATGGGCGGGGGGCCTTGATTCGGCTCTTTCTGCCAGATGAATGACGTTTTTCGACGCTAGCAGCTTCTGTTCCTGGGACGTCTCTCTCCTGCGTCCCATTCCTCTCTCCCCAGGTGCCACCCTGCTCTGCCCAGGGGGCTCAGGCTCACAGCCTGGCCCCCGCTGGCCTGCCTGACACTCGGCTGATTGCTCTGCTCTCCCTCTGTTGGAGAGGCTCCCACAGGCGCTGGGGTGGAGGCCTGTGGAGGGTGAGCCAGGGCCATCTGTGCCGAGCCAGGGGGGTGATCAAACTTTCTGGAGCCTGGGACTCCTAGGGAGGAGGGCCGGTGGGGCCATGAAGGGGCTTGGCCTCAGGCTGGATCGCTCACTCTCCCCCTCTCTCTGCCAGCGTCACAGAGCATGCTGTGCCAGGTGCTTCAGGGTCCGTGGAGACATGAAAGGGACAGTCCTGCTCTGGTCACACGCCACTGGGGCCAGGTGTTGGGCCTCGGGGCTGAGAGCTCTGGTCAGCTCTGAAGTTCTCCCTTCCCCCCCACCCTCTGCATCTCTGAGCTCCTCACTCCTTCCCTGTTCCCCTGAGAATCCTCACCCTCTCATCCCCCTCTGAAATCCCCACTTCCCCTACCCAAGTCAGTCCCTGCCTCCCTCCATGGCTCCACCTCTCCTTGCCAGCACCCCACACGCCTCCCTCCTTCCTCTCAAGCCCCACACTCTTGAGTCTGGGTTGGAGACCCCCTGACTCCGCAGCCTGCGTGACTTGCCCCTGGGCTTGCCCTTCAATCCCAGAGCCACCTGGCTTGACCCCTCCCCACCTGCACTTCTGCCTCCAGCCTTTGCTCCTGCTCTGTCCCCACAGAGCGCCTTGCCCACTTCCCTCCCCTCTGAAGCTCAGGGCAAATCCAACCTCCGCCAGCAAACTCTGACTGCCCTGTGTGGGCTGTGCTGCTCTGTGGGGAGGGCTCTGCTTGAGGGAAGGGGCTAAAAGCTCTGGCTGAGGCAGGGTTCAGGTCGGGTCAGACCCCAGATCGGCAGATCGCTGACCCCCTCTGAGTTCATTTCCTCCTCAGTCGTGCTGAGGCTCCTAGGGCCACTGAATGGATGTGGTAATAAACTGTGACAGCCACTGTCACCTAGCTGTTGTCATGCATGTCCCAGTGCTTGGCACATGGGCAAGGGTGTGTGTAGCTGCATGTGATTGGCTGTGATGCCCGTGTGCCCAGGCTTGGATGATCAGAGCACATTGGAACAGTCATCTGCACATGATGAGGTGGGGACAGGGTGGTGCGTAGCTCAATGGCAGGGGCCAGAGAGAGCTGCAGGTGGGACCCAGCAGGCCTGAGTTCAGATTCTGCCAGTCCACAGGCTGGTTGAGTGTTCTGGCGGGGACCAGACCTGCAGGGCCTCCTTTCCTGCACTGGCTCCTCTGAAGAGCAGAGTGACTGCAGTAAAGTCCCCAGAGCGGGGCCTGGCTTGCAGGTGTGTGGTAATAGTGGTTCCACTTCCTGTTGCAGCCGTCTTTGCCTGAGGGTCAAGGGCAGGCACATGGAGGGCGGCACCGCATGAGCTGCCGGGGTGCCGTGGGCACTTGTGCAGTGAGGGGCTGCCACCTCTCCACTGAGCATGGTAGGGTCTGGCCCTCTTCTGGGCTCCACAGCCCCCACAGTGATACTTACACATGCCATTGTCGCCATTTGCCACCCCGTCTTCTTCACTTGAGTCTGAGCCTGAGGATGGCAGGACCCTGGGCGTGGGCATCGCCATGATGGGCAGGGCCTAGCAGAGCACGGGTGCTCAGACATTTCTGGAAAGCAGGATCCAACCCTGCTTTTAGTGGCCCAGCCACTCTGGGCCAGGCCCAGGGCTCAATGCTCCTGAGCTCAAGGGGTGCCCAGCATGGCTGGAAGGCAAACAAGCAAGCAGAAAGCAGCGGCCTGTGACGAGGGCCAAGGGAGTAGGCGCAAGGGCTCCAGGCGTGCAGCCTCAAGGCAGGTTGGGGGTGGCTCCTAGCAAGGCTTCTTGGAGGAGGTAGGGGTGAGTGGGCACAGCTTGAGCCCAGCGACGAGTAGGCGGTGCTAGGGACAACAACAGCCACCATCTGCCAAACGCTTCCTCCAAGCCTCACAGCAGCCCTGTGAAGTGTGGAAACTTTTATCGTCCTCATCGTACAGAAGAGGAAGCTGAGGCCCATAGAGACCCAGGGTTACAGAGCTCGGAAGTGCCCTCCAGTGCCCACCAGAGCGCAAGGCGAGGGGCATGTTGAGGGTTGGCTGGGTGTTAAGTAAGGGTCTTGGGAATTGGGACAAAGAGCTTGGACTTGACCTCCCTTCTCATTTTAATACACTCGTGGGCTCTCAAAGTTGGATGAGGCCTCAGAGGTGATCTCCCAGCATTGCCACTCTCCCTGGAAAAGGGACCCCAGTAAGCAGCCTCTCAAGAACCAATATTGAGAGGCAGCCTATGTGATCACTGAGCACTGAGGCTGAGTCACTTGGGCCCTGCAAGCTGCATGATCTGGGGCGTGACAGCTCATAAGGCCCAATTTCCTTATCTGTAAAACAGAAATGGTGATGCCTGCCTCCTGGCGCTTGGCACAGGGCTGTCATTTACAGACAGGTTCACCAGCTGGATCTTGCAGGCAGTACAGGGTTCTTACCATCTCCCCATTGCACAGAAAGGACGGCTGTGGCTCAAAGAGGAAGTGCCTTTCCATTTGAGTTCTGCTGCTAGCTCAGGGCAGACCTAGGACTTGCCCTCTGACCTTACTCCTGCTGTGTGACTCCCCAACTGCACCTCTCTCCATCCACGGGTCAGGCCTCAGTTGAACCCTGGTGGGGTGGTGGGGGCTCACTGGCTTCACAAGGCCCTGCTGTGTTAGCTCTTCCCACCTCATTCTCTCAGTGCTGGTTTGCCCAGAGCTGTGGTTCCTTCTTCCTGGCCCCTGGTCTCATCTCCACTCTATCATATCCAGCATCTGCCTGGGCCACCTGCTTTTACTTCTTTAAGCCAGGGCCGTTTTCTTGGCAAGCTTCTCTCTTCCCCTTCGTCATTTCTTGGCATCCTCCCTGGTCTCACCCCATCCCATGTCAACCACCCATGTTCATCAGCCTGAAAAACCCCAGGCCCTGGGAGGCGGCAGGAGCATTGAATTAGGAGTTGGTGTATTTGGTGCTCTTCCTGGCTCTGTCTGGTCTGATCAGGCCATGTCATCTGACCTTTCTGGGCCTCACTTTCCCCATCTATAAAGAAGACGGAGCCCTGGTAACACAGCGAGACCCCATCTCTACAATTTTTTTAAAAATTAATTAGCAGGGTGTGGTGATGCCTGCCTGTGGTCCCAGCTACTTGGGAGGCTGAGGTGGGAGGATAAGTTGAACCCGGGAGGTCACTGTTGCAGTGTCATGACTGTGCCGCTATACTCCAGCTTGGGTGACAGAGGGAGACCCTTTCTCGGAAAAAAAAAAAAAAAAAAAAGAGGGTTGAGGCAGGCATTGTATGAGATGATCTATTCTGCTATTGTTTTTAGGTTTGCCTATTTGTTTTTAAGGCAGTTGTTAAAAGAAAAGTGTCTTGGTATCATTCTGTTAGGCGAGTTTTTCCTGGGAATCTCAGGGACTATGTGGGGAGCCCCCGGAGGGGCTGGGGGCAGGTATAGCCCCTTCAATGGTAGGAAGTATAGGGGAGAGGAGAAGGCCAGCTGGGGCCTACCATTTCACCTGCTGCAAAAGCAACAGGAAACACATCTGCACCTCCCTGGTACAGCCACTGCACCACTGAGAGGAAAGGAATTAGGTCCCCAGAGCCCTGACCCACATCCTGCCGCAGCCTGCTTGTCCTATTGAAAAACAGCCTCTCTGAGGCCCCAAAAGTTATTGGTGTGTTGTAGGGCACACCCAAACAGATGACTTACTTGGGGGCCAGGTCCCATCAAAGATGACAGAACAGGCCCCTGGTCTGTACCCAGCCAGCATCTACCTGCCCTCCACCTTTCTGCTCTGTTGTCTGTCACGGCTGTCCCCACCACTCCGTATTCTCCCCTGAAGCCAGTGCACAGCTGTATGCGCCACACGTGTTTCAGAAGAGGAGGCCAGAGCTTTGTCAGCTTCTCAAAGGGGTCTGTGACCCAGAAATAGTTGCACAACCTAAGATCTGTCCCATATCTGTTCTGGCCAGCAGCTGTCCCTACATCCTCCCTGAGAGCCATCTGTCCCTCTTCTGACCTCCCTCTCCTGATGGTGCAGATGGGTGGGGGAAACAGACTTGAGAGTCAGCCCCGGCTCCCTTCCCAGTTCCTCCTCTCACCAAGTGGCTTGGGACGAGTCATTTTTCATCTCTGTGGGCCTGTTTCCTCATGTGTAAAATGGAACTAAATAACCCCTGCCTCAGCCTGGCGTGGTGGCTCACACCTGTAATCCCAGCACTTTGGGACGCCAAGGCGGGCGGATCACCTGAGGTCAGGAGTTCGAGACCAGCCTGACCAATATGATGAAACCCCATCTCTACTAAAAATACAAAAATTAGCCGGGTGTGGTGGCTCATGCCTGTAATCCCAGCTACTCAGGAGGCTGAGATAGGAGAATCGCTTGAACCCAGGAGGCAAGGTTGCAGTGATCCAAGATTGTGCCATTGCACTCCAGCCTGGACAACAAGAGTGAAACTCCATCTCAAATAAATAAAAGTAATTACCCCTGCCTTAAGCCTCAGGGTTGGCGTAAGGACCATGTGTGCAAGGTGGAGTTGGGCACAGTAGCAAACATGGACAGGGTGCGTGTTCCAAGCTGGCTCTTACATGGTTACTTCTTGGAGCCTTACAGCCATCCTAGGAGGCAGATACTACTGTCATCCATTCTAGAAGAGAATGCTGCAGCACAAGCATTAAATGACCTAAGGTCACACAGATAGAAGGGAGGAACTGGGATTTGAACCCAGAAGGCCTCGATCCAGAGCTGGGAGCTCTGCCCTGTGCTTTTCAGCTGCCAACCCAGTGCCTGACACAGATCTGGGATCAGATCCTGCTTCTGCTGCTTACTACTGTGTTCCTCACAAGCCATGTAACTTTCTCTAACCCTCAGTTTCCTCATCTGAAAAAATGGAGGTGATTATAGCCTTTATAGATAGGCTTGATAAGAAGTGGGAATGGAATATGGATAGTAAACCCCTAGCACAAAATAAGTGCTCAATAAAAGACAGCTGCTGTTATTATCTAGCGTTGTCCTTCCTTTTCCCCAGGCAGTCAGTTAAGGAGACATTAAGACCACTGCCCAGCTTGGGAGGGAGCCACAGAGGCTAGGGCTGCTAGGGACATGACAGCCAAAAGGCGGCTCATAGGTGTCTGTCCTCTTTGCCAGGGGACTCATTGGCACCCCCTGAGGTGGACTTTGACAGGCTGCTGGCCAGCCTGCAGGATCTTAGTGAGCTGGTGGTAGAGGGTGACACCCAAGTGACACCAGTGCCCGGCGGGGCACGGCTGCGTACCCTCGAGCCCATCCCGCTGAAGCTCTACCGGAATGGCATCATGATGTTTGACGGGCCCTTCCAGCCCTTCTACGATCCCTCCACACAGGTAGGAGCGGTGTTGGGGGGGTGGTGCTCTAGTGCCCCTGCTGCCCACTGTTAGTTGGGGATGATGAAGCCAGCTCACCCCAGGCCCAGCCTGCCCTCCACGGGGCACCCAGGCCCACACATGACTTGCAGAGGCCCCTCTCCCAAGGCCTGGGACTCTGAATGTTTCCAGAGTGCAGCACTGGGTGACCCTGGATCTAGGGCCTGCCATCCAGACCAGTGGCAGGGCAGGGTGGGCCCAAGGCCCAGGCCACCCCCTCACTTTTCCTCTCCCCTTGCAGCGCTGCCTCCGAGACATATTGGATGGCTTCTTTCCCTCAGAGCTCCAGCGACTGTACCCCAATGGGGTCCCCTTTAAGGTGATAAGCTGCTCCTCAAACCACACCTTTGGGGATTTTGAAGGGAGTGGGGATACACAGCCTCCCCAGGCACCTCCCATTCTGAGGGGAAGCCACTGCACTCCCTGGGGGACCCCAGTCTGATGCCCTCCAGGAGGATAAGTCTGAAGCCGGGCTGGGAAGGGAGCGGAGAGGCCCGAAACAGAGCAGCAGGCAGCGCCCTCTGCTGGCACCCTGGAGACAGCCTCGGCTGCGGGGCCACTGCCTTCTA
Source organism: Pan paniscus (assembly GCF_029289425.2). NCBI lineage: Eukaryota > Metazoa > Chordata > Mammalia > Primates > Hominidae > Pan > Pan paniscus. The sequence goes on from NC_073249.2 coordinate 200,586,518, forward strand.
GTCCTCCCCAGCTTTCAGGACACCTTGACAACCTGGGGTCCCTGCAGAAGTGGCCCGGCTGTCCCCCAAGTCTCCTGAAGCTATCTGGGTAGGGTGGGAGGCAGTGCTGTGAGCCACAAATGCAAAGCATAGGGGACAGATGTTGGGACTCAAAGACATAAGGTAGAGCTGGCCCCATGGGTAGGTGCCATCACCAGAGCCCATGAGGCTTCGTGTTCTAGAAGGTGGTGGGTTAGTGCCGCACTGAGGGCGTGTCCGGGAGGGAGCATGTGTCACCAGGGCTCAGGAAACAGCATGAGTCATGACGCGGGGGTGTTTAAGGCATTCGTGCCACAACGGGGGCCTCGGAGCTATGCCTTGATAAGGCAAGTGAGGTTACATGTACGATGATGCGGTTTGTGCTGCAGACTGGAAAAAAGCAGGGGCTTTGTCCTCTCCTGACCCCCTCACACTCTGCCTTCACGGTAGGCTCCTGAGAGGGGGGTCTCCAAGGAGGGTGTCAGTACTGCAGCTTCAGCTGGCGTGGATGGGGTGCTTACAGGAGCAGCAGGGCTGAGGGAGATGACAGCAGTACGAACCGTGGCTCTCCTGAGGCCTGGGTTTCCTCATATGTAAAATGGGGGTTGCATTAGACCATACCCTTGGCCTGTGTTTAGGCAAATAGGGATGAAAGTGGGGCCAAGGGCTGAAGAGCTGGGTCCGCTGCCGTCGTTGCCCTTCTTTCTTGACAGGTGAGTGACTTGCGCAATCAGGTCTACCTGGAGGATGGACTGGACCCCTTCCCAGGCGAGGGCCGTGTGGTGGGCAGGCAGCGGATGCACAAGGCCTTGGACAGGGTGGAGGAGCACCCAGGTGAGTTTGGCCTCCAGGCTGAGCCAGGGGGCTGGGGGACTGCAGAACAAACTCCAGGGGGGCTCCACCACCACTCATAGTCCTTCCTGGGCCCTGGTTCCCAACTCTCCCTGTAGGTTCCAGGATGACTGCTGAGAAATTTCTGAACAGGCTCCCCAAGTTTGTGATCCGGCAAGGCGAGGTGATTGACATCCGGGGCCCCATCAGGGACACCTTGCAGGTGAGGCCAATGCTAACTCCCCCAGCCCTCTTGGGGGAACTTTAGCACCAGCCCTGGTCCAGCCTGCCAGAACAGTGTCTTGTCAGAAGGCTCAAGCTTGAGGCACCTGATGAGTCCCTCAGAGCTGTTGCTCCACTGTCTCCTGGAAACTGTGAGGCTGGTGAGGGCACTGGCTGGGCCCCGGAAAGCAGGTGGGTTAGCTGTAAGAGGGCTAAAGTCAGAGTCCAGGCCAGGGGTGAGCCCAAGGCCCAGGCCACCCCATCAAGGTCTAGGCCAAAATATCCAACTCAGTACTGCGTACTCCCTTTGTGGTTGCCTCAGACTCTCCTTGGCCCTCATCATTCTGTCTCCTCGCTCCCTATTCTGCTTCTCCTCCTAGGTGTCCACCTGTGAAAGGCACCAAACCTTAGTTTCTCAGGCCTCCTCTGCCTCCCTCACCCACACATTGCTAAGTCCTGTCTGGTCTGTCCACCCCCAGAACTTCTCCCAGATGCATCCCTTCTCCACATTCCCACCACCCACCACCCTAGTCTAGGGTTCAGAGTGTCTCTCCCAGACAGCTGCCTCCCACTGCCACTCCTGCCCCTGCTGACCATCCTTCAGGCTGCCTTCCCTGTTGAAATGTTCCAGTGGTTCTTGAGATAAAGCCAGGTTCCTTATGCTGGCACTCAAGGCCCGTCCTATATTGCCAGGCCCCTCCTCACACCAACCTTTTCCTTCCAGTCCAATTGAGCCCCAGCTTCAGCCACACATAATGCTGGCAGTTGCCCAAATGTGTCGCCACCTCTAGGAAGCTTTCCCTGACCCCAGGATCTTTGTTGATGCTGTCTGGAATATCCCTGCATCCATTCCATTTCTAAGGACTCCCATTCATCCTTCAGTCACAGCTCAGTTGTCATTTTCCGAGGGAAGCCTTCCCTGACCCCAGGCTGGGGTGGGCTTCCAGCCTAATCATTGTCTGTGTGGGGTTCTGTCTCCATTAGACTGAAACGGGGGGTTACCTGGGGGGAACCATGGGGCTGCCTCCCAGAACCTTCTTCCCCTTCCATTGCCTCTCCTCTGGCCTTGGTTTATACAGAACACCCCCTCCCGCTTTGCTCACTGGTCTCATCTGTCCCTGGTCAAGGATGTGTCCCTCTAAGGTTTGCGGGGATGACTCAAATGGGGCCTAGGGCTCTGTCCAGCCTCCACTGATACCTTCCAGAACTGCTGCCCATTGCCTGCCCGGATCCAGGAGATTGTGGTGGAGACGCCCACCTTGGCCGCTGAGCGAGAGAGGTGAGGGCAGGATGAGGAGGTGAGGGCCTGGGGGCGTTGGGTCACCGAGCGCTGATGGCCTCTGGGCTGTGCAGGAGCCAGGAGTCGCCCAACACGCCGGCACCCCCGCTCTCCATGCTGCGCATCAAGTCTGAGAATGGGGAACAGGCCTTCCTACTGATGATGCAGCCTGACAACACCATTGGGGACGTGCGAGCTCTGCTAGCGCAGGCCAGGTGGGCGCAGGGCAGGGCCAGGGCCACAGAGGGGCTCTGGTCCCACTGCCCAGCTTGATCTGCTCTGCCTGGTCCCCAGGGTCATGGATGCCTCTGCCTTTGAGATCTTCAGCACATTCCCGCCCACCCTCTACCAGGACGATACACTCACGCTGCAGGCTGCAGGCCTTGTGCCCAAAGCAGCACTGCTGCTGCGGGCACGCCGAGCCCCGAAGTCCAGCCTGAAATTCAGTCCTGGTCCCTGTCCCGGTCCCGGCCCCAGTCCCTGTCCCGGACCCAGTCCCAGCCCCCAATAAAGCGCCCGCCCCCTCAACCCGCTGCTCCGCCAGGCTCTTGGGTGGGCCATCTCGCCAGGCACGTAGGAAAGGCCTGGGACCAGCTGGGCCAGGGAGGGGGCGGTGCCGACCCGCCCCTTGGTAACTCGAGCCCCGGCTGGTGGGCCTGGCTGCTGGGTCTTTGTCTTCTAGGTTCCTCTTTCTCCCAAGAAGGGCTAAGTGGATCCTGTGAAGGGAGGGATGCGGTGGGGGGAAGGAGCTGGCCCCAGCTGAGTTTACATTCTCAGCTGGGACAGCAGAGCCTCACTGTGTATGTGTGCAGCCAGCAGATACCTGTGCACAGGCACAGACCCACCAACTCGTGGGGACACTTCAACACCGCACAAAGCCATTTTGCCACTAGACCCATGCCCCCAAATTAGCAGAACTGCAGCTGGGTACCCACCTCCCATGATACACTCATTCTTAGCCATTGTGCTCCAACACAGGCGCATGGGATGGCCACACTCACTGACAGGCATGCAGATGTGCACTACACACCAAGGCACAAGCATGATATGGACACATGCATGTGAACTGGAGGGTGGCCCACCCAGACATCTCCAGAAACCACTGGTCCATACAGGTATTTGTGTGTCAGACATATCCAAACACATGCACTAACACAGAGGTGACAGTCACAAGAGAACAGCTCAGCCACCCTTCCCACAGAGCAGTCTCAGCACAGTCACAACTACCAACCTTGCCCAGGGCAGGGACCCAGGAGGCCCAGGCCACAACCAACCAGACACAGTGCCAATGGAACAGGATATCATTTAATTGCCTCTAGGGTCCTCCTGGGAGAGGGACTGCGGGGCCTTTGGCAGAGCTCTGGCTGATGGAACCAACAGAGGTGCCCATCAGCCAGTGCCAGGCAGGATGGCGGCCCCAATGCTTGACTGGGGGCAGCCAGCATTTGGGGCTGTTGCTTAAGACAATTTCTGAGACTAATGGGTAAGGAATGTTGCCTTTAGATGGAGGAGAGGGGACTACATTTAGAGAGGAGGGAGGAGAAGTGGCCTGCATTGGGGGAGGGACTCTAAGGTTAGGTTAGGAATGACAGGGAGTTGGTCAAAAGGTCCTTCATGGCCAGGTGAAGGCTGGGGGGAGTGTGGTGATGGAGTCCAGCAGGGGAACTCTGGACAGGCTTGACTCAGGCCAGCTTCAGGAACTCCTGCAGCGTGTTTTGTTCCACAGCCTCCACGAAGAGCTCATAGTCCTGGAGAAGGGGAGGCGAGGGGTGGTCACCTGAATGCAGGGGGCCCAAGTGCTTTGTGGCAGATATGACCCTGGCTAGAGTCCTCTTCCAACACTCCCCCCACCCCCCCGTCCCCCAGCCCATACCCCACAGTACTGGTCCCCGTTGACAATCTGGGGTGGGGTGGCCTTGGGGTTGCCCGCCAAGGCTCGCATCTCATCCCTCAGGGCGTTGTCCTGGGAGATGTCCACTAGCTGGTATTGGATGCGCTTCCCATCCAGGATTCGGGTCACCTCGCTCTGCTGGGACTTGATCTGGGGACAGAGGGTGGGTAGGGGTTAGTGGATAGGCTGGAGGATTTATGGGGGAAACGCTGGGCAGGGTGAGAGAGGCTGTGACCAGGAGCTTTTGTCCCCCCATTCCCCTCCACACTAGGGGAGGGTTCTGGCCTCTAGGAGTTGGGAGGATGAGTCAGGCTTGAGGTGGTGCAGGATGAAGAGAGGGATTATCAGCCACGGGGGAGGGGGTCAGAGTGAAGGGAAGTGGGATCAGGCTCAGGGTGGGGAGGGGAGGGCAGGCTGCGGTCGTGGTCAGGGTCAGCCCGGTAGTGGGAGTGCAGAGAATGGGTGTGGGGTTGATGGGGGATGGGCACGGGAAGTTCATGCTGCGGCTGCAAAGGACCCAGGATGCCCGATGAAGACACTCAGGATGGGGCCTCGGGACCGGATCCGGGAGACCGTGCCCAGCACCTCGCCGACGCACTCCCCCCACCCCGCCCCCGTCCTGGGGGCGGGTCCCGGGCGCTAGGGTCCAAAGCACCGGGATACAGCCCTGCGCTTTCCCCCAGCGCCAGTCCGGGCGCACACTTACTTCGCGGGAGCCGGTGACCGACGTGCTGTAGACGCGCAGGCCGCTCATGCTGGGGGTAGACAGACGGGCCGGCGGGCAGAGGGCGGCGGTAGCGGCAGCTGCACTGCCGGGAGACGACGCCGCCGCCGTGCTCGGGAGCGGTTTCCTTCCTGCTCCGCCCGCCAAGTCATCGCGCTCGGGACCAATGGGCGGCGCGGGCAGGCGGGGTGGGACCTGCGCGACACCGCCCCGCGCGCCAGAGGCCCCTTCCCTTCCCCCTCGGTTACCAGGCGCGCAACGGACCCGTCCCACGCAGGGCGCCCCTTCTGCGGCTGTCCTGATCGTCCTTTTCGGCCGTTCCCTGATCTGGAGCTCAGTGTGAGACTGGGGAGGGGCCTGGGTGGCAGGACAGGCCCGGGAGAGGGTCTGGCAGAAGCCTCCCTCTCCAGCCGCACACAGGTTTGGTGCATCCAACTCCCCAGCCACGAGAGCCGCTCTCTCCAGGAGGAGGTGCCCTAATAGCACAGGGAAGCTTGGGGCTTTGGAAGGCTTGAGCTGCTTTCAGACCCAAAGTTCTCTAAGAACCTTGCTCCAAGGGATCCCTCGCTCCACCACCCAACACGCACCACTAACCCTAGGGGATAGGAAGCATAGGACAGCAGGAAGAGCCCATGCTTAGAGATTTTCCCCCAAGTTCCTCTCCACTCAGGTGGGAAGGTTTAGACAAGGAAGGGTGATGATAGCAGGACGCAGAGGCCACACCCTCAAGGAACCAGATGGAGACCAAGGCTGACAGCTGGAAAGCGTGGCGGTAGAGGATGATGTCAGGACTCGAGAGCCTAGGCTCAAGCTGACCCTTAAGATCCACCCCAGGTCTTGGGGTGGTCCAAGCTCAACCCCAGCTCCATGCTGCAGATGGCATTCCCAAACTGCTACTACTCCCAGCGGTTGAGGGGGCAGACTCCAGCAACGAGCCCAACTTTGGAGACCTAGCTGTCTGGCACTCAACATCATGCTTCTCAGATGTCCCCCTGGTCCAGGGCTCAGGCAGGTTAACAGCCCAGAAAGACAACCCTTGCTCTGGTAAAGCCACTTCCTCACAGCAACCCAGAGGCTGCCAACTTCCTGAGAGGACTGCTGAAACTTTCCAGTGACAAACTTACTTCTGTTATGACTCAGGGAAGGTTTGCCCAAGAGAAAGTGAGTGGGAAGAGATCTGGTTCTATAGAACGACAGAGGAGCAGAGGTGGCAGAGATAGGGACATGAGGCTGGCTGGACCTGCCAAAGGTTCCTCCACACTGCTGCCTGGGGGACCTGGCTGAACACCCAGGTGTTTGGCTCTAACAAGCCAAAGTGAGGGGTAGAATAGCGTGGTGGTGGTGATGGAAGGGTATGGAAAACTGAGGAGTCTGTTAAGATACTTTATTTTATAATCAAAATACGCAATACAAACAAATGGACATAACAAAGATTCATATAAATAACTGGTTATAAACTTTATGAGGAAAAATACCCGTCAGCATGGTGGCTGGGCTCCCAATGCACAGGGTGGAGACCAACCAGGCGGCTCTGCCTTTAAGCAGCAGGAGCCCAGAGGCTGAAGGGCTGGCTGGGTGGGGCTGCTCTGAATGGAAGGGATAAGTCACTCCATAAATAAAACACAAACTTGTAAAAACACTTAAGAAAGAGCCTCATTCAGGCCCAGGCATGAGGTCCAAGATGCTGCCAACAGCCCAAAGCTTAGCAAAAATCTTGTAGTGGCTGACTGGCCCACACATGGCCCCTGCCTGGCCTGGCTCCAGATCTAGAGGAGGCACGGCTGGCCCAACAACCAGATACTAACAAGTGTGAGATGCTCCCTAAACCAGGAGGCAAGAAAAACCAGAGGGCAAAGGTCCCTCACTAAAGCCCCAGAGAAACAACCCAGGAAACACTAAAAGCTGTACTTTAAAGCTGACTTGTACTGGGTACTCTGAACTTTCAAGGAGGCCAGAGCAGGAAAGGGAAAGGAATAACCCCCACCACCCCCAACACAAGAGAGGCACAAATTAGAGGGCTGGGCACAGGCTGTAGCCCTGGGTGAGGGGGTAAGCAGCTTGACAGTTGCTCTGTGGTCTCTGGGATATAATTCTGCCCAAGGCTAGAACCACAGAGAAGAGTTTGCACTCTTAAGTCCAGGAAGGGGACTACCTGGAAGGCCTGAGAACAAAGGAGAAAGTTTAGCACACTAAACACATGGCCAGGACCCTAGGGACACAAGGCAGCTGGAGAGTGGGATCTCTTGTTAAATGGCATGGTAGGCAGATTAGAGTCCCGGCTATAATCCCTAGGGCCCCAATCCTAGTAGTTACGTGCTAACCAACACATTACCCTGAGGCTTCTGGGAGAACAAGAGCCCTGAGGAAGAAGCATAAGACCAGGCATGAGAAAACCCAGAAAGCCAGCTCAGTTCCCAAGAAGGCTGGCACATGGGGCCTGAGAATTCTTAAATGGCCATTGTCACTGGTACTTGCTCAGCCTTTCCAGGCCCCTCTGATGAGCTCTCTAATCAGCAGGACCAAGGTGTGAAGTGGGAATGAACATGGATCCATCCCATTGGATGGAGAAGAAAGGTGGACAGCCTGTTCGTCTCTCATGTCAGCCTAGGGCTGGGAACAGTTTGTGAGGACTTATCTGTTGTACCTGCCAAAAGTTAATTAGTAACTCACCATCGAGAGTGAATTAACAGGACAAACGTAATCCAACATGCCAGTGTGGGTAGGACACAGTTCCCTAATCAGCCCTTGGCCCCCAGATGCAGGCTCTCCCCTCCCCTCTGAGACTTCTCTCTGGGAATAGCAGACAAGAGAATGTCAGGGCAGAAACCTGCTGGACTAGGCTCTCAGCAGCCCAGCTCCTCCCTGGGGGAATCCCCCAGAATTCCTCACTGTGTGACACAGTTTTCTCCCATGTCCTGGGCATATCTGTCTGACATGGTGGTCCTTAAGTCCTCAATGTCACGACGCAGCTGTTGAACCTCTTCTAGTTTCCTCTTGATCACATCTGGCTTCTGCAAATCTAGCTGAGTCTCTGGGTGCTGTGCTGCTGGGGAGAAGAGCATTTCAAGAGAATGTTAGTTATGAGACATTTTCATGTGGAGGGTGCAGTATGGATAGGCAGGATCTTGAACCCACAGTCTTGGGACATGCACTTTAAAAAAAGCATCTGGGGACAGTGGGTTAATTTGCTGCTGAAGGTCCACTTTTAGTTTTGTCCTGCATGCAAGTACCCCATAGCTTGTTTCCAAAAACAGATTTGTGAACACCTACTTTGTGAAACAAATAAATGTCCAGAGGGCAGTGGCCAGGACTATGTACTCTGTCTACATATTACCACAAGAATATGGGAAAGCGGGATGGGGGAGAGAAGAGAAAGAAGGACCCTCCTTCCTGGGCCCCAGACTGGTCTGAGGACTCACAGTGAATGCCCAGGAGCAGGGAGAGATTGGGGTCATGGCCCTGGGCCCTCTGGGTCACAATGCTACAGACAGCCTGCAGATCTTGAAGGCAACTGGCCAACTCCTGGTGCAGCTCAAGTGCCAGCTGGGCCGTGTCTGGTGAAGGTGGAGACCCTGGTTGGGCCTGGCGCAGGTGTTCCTGGAGTGTCAGATTCTTCTCAATCAAGTCCTGGTTTTGCACTGAAAGCTGAGCAGACAGATGGGTAAGCACATTAACTCAGGCCCAGGGAGAGGAAGAGTATCTGTGCATGAGTGTGTGGGTATGGAAGGGATGGGTGAGTCATAGGCAGTGTCCCTCCTTCCCCAACCCTACCCCTGCCAACAGGCTTTTAGCACTTCTCCCACTATCAGTATCAGGCCTGGTTCTTCCTGTGGGTAGGTTGGGCCCACAGGGCTCTAGCACTGGAGAGGAAGCCAACCCTCAACTGGTTCTGAATCATCAGCATCCAAGTTTCTGTTCAAGAACCAGAGAAGATGCTCCCGCCCCTAGGAACTCTATCTCAAGCCAGTCCCTCAGCCAACTCTGTTAGCCAGGCTATTAGAGAAGGCTTAATGTGAACCGTGAAATCTGAGGAGACACTGGTTTCAATCTCTCCCTGCCACCCTGACAAAAGTGGCCACCAGCCAGCCTGATCACAGTGTGTCAGAGGAATAAAGAGAGTAAGAAAGACAATATGACAGCTAGTAGCCACTAGGTTGGGGGCTGGAGAAGCTGGAACCTGGAGGATCCAGCCCTGGAACAAGTCCTGCCTTTTCAAACTCTCACCTCAGTGGAGTCAGACTTTATTACAAAAACCATCTATTCATGTATGTCTGTCTGTTTCCCTCTCTTCCTGACAGCTTAATCCACTTTCCTTCCCTTCCTACCTTGATTGTATTTTTATAGAGTCTGAATAGAGTCCGTCCTTCAGTCCCAGGCCCTCCACCCACACTGGGCCATGTGACAATCCTAACTCAAGGAGGTTCCTTCCTAGGCACTAGGCCAGTCAGTGAACTTGGTTGCCCCCTGCTGACAGCTCTGTTTAGTGCATGAAGGCCACCAAATCCTCAGTCTTCTTGAACTCTCCACTCCCCAACCCCAGAAACCTGTGGCTTCAAGACAAAGGAAGAGAGAATGACTTTCCCCATCAAAAAGCATTCCTGGGCCCAGCGCAGTGGCTCACGCCTGTAATCCCAGCACTTTGGGAGGCCAAAGTGGGCGGATCACAAGGTCAGGAGATGAAGACCATTCTGGCCAACATGGTGAAACCCCACCTCAACTAAAATACAAAAAATTAGCCGGGCGTGGTGGCGCGTGCCTGTAGTCCCAGCTACACAGGAGGCTGAGGCAGGGGAATCGCTTGAACCTGGGAGGCGGAGGTTGCAGTGAGCCGAGATTGCGCCACTGCACTCTAGCCTGGCGACAGAGCAAGACTCTGTCTTTAAAAAAAAAAAAACAAAACCTTCCTAGGTAATAATTATGGACATGCTAAAACAGGCTTAGGGTCTGTAATATAAAGAATGATGCAATGCACCTTTCCTCTGCCCCCAAAGCTCAGTAGGGACCTTTCCCTTTCAAACACTGGGGCTCTTATTGGGGTAGAGATGGGGAGGGCAAACAAAGAAATTGGGTTTGTGGAGGCAAAACCAAGAGGTCTGACTAATGCTGCTCACCTCCTTCACGGCTGTGCGCAGCTGCTGCAGGGCTGAATCCCTTCGCTGGGCCTCCTCTCTCAGGGCCTGGCTTGTTCCTTCTTCTTGAGCCACTTCCTGCTCTAGGCTCTGAATCACACAGCAAGATGTTGAGGGAACAGAGTAGGGGTTAACAAGTCTGGTTCAGACAATATCACCGCTGGCTTGGACTATATAGTGACGACTCACCCTACCTACATCCTCATAAGAAATCATTTTAGAACAGTCCTGATTTGTGACCTCCCATTTAAACCCTCCTATAGCCCTTGACCACATACCAAATAGAGGTCAGCTTCTTAGCAGGGCATTCAAGGCCACTGTAGCTCCTACCTACTTTTCTAGTCATATCTCTTTCCACCCTCCACATGGCCAGCCTCTACACCGTCACGATGAATGACTGGCCCTCATCCCTGAAGGCTGCAGCGTCAATGCTTCTGCTCACTTCTCTTTTCCTTTCTTCAAGCTGCTCTTCTGCTGTTACCTCCAGGAAACCTCCAAGGCACACCTGAGCTGTCTTCAATCTGCAAATCAGATCTAATTAATCCTAATCCTACCTTGCTATCATATCCATCATGGCTTACGAGTACATCTGCTTAATATTCTAGTTGGCTATGCACATGATCCTCCGCTCCACTCAAACATAACTTTCTTGAGGGCAGGGAATGTGCTATTCAGCTGAGTTCACTATTTACCGAGCACTTACTGTGACCAGCATCGAGAAGAACACCAAACAGTTCCTGTCTTTTAGGAGTTAACAGTCAAGTGCTCTTGACAATACTGTCTACTAAATGCTGTTCAGAGACATGGAAAGGGGTAGAAGAGCATACTCACAGGTACCTAATCTAGTGAGTTGTGTGTAAGTGTGTCTGTGTTTGTGTGTGTAGGAGCGGTCAGGGGAAGGGAGATATTTAAGCTTTTAAACTTCTGCCTCTCATTCTCTTCATTCAATTTTTCCTCAAATTTTGAAACTGATTTGAATGAAGTGTGAAAATTTTTTTATATTTCTCATTTGGTATTAATAAAAAAAAAACTGCCAAGGAAAACACCTCATGATCATGAAATAGCCAAAGTGACTATGATGAATCCATCTAATTCCAACAAATTCACATATATATATATATATATATTTTTTTTTTTTTTTTGAGATGGAGTTTCACTCTGTCGCCTAGACTGGCTGGAGTGCAGTGGCGTGATCTCGGCTCACTGCAACCTCCACCTCCCAGGTTCAAGCAATTCTCCTGCCTCAGCCTCCCGAGTAGCTGGGACTACAGGTGCATGACACCACGCCCAGCTAATTTTTTTGTATTCTTAGTAGAGACAGGGTTTCAGCTTGTTAGCCAGGATGGTCTCAATCTCCTGACCTTGTGATCTGCCCACCTCGGCCTCCCAAAGTGCTGGGATTACAGGCGTGAGCCACCGTGTCCGGCCTCACCTGATATTTTAATTTGCCTAAGTAGTCTTATCATAGGTAAATGTGCCATTTAAAATGTCAGGCTTTTCCAAACTTTGCAGAACCCCAAGGGTTCTAGGAAACCTATTTTGAGATCCATTAAAAACTCTACTAAAAACCTGGGATTTTAAATGGGTATGTATTAAAATGCTTGCCAGGATTGACTACCTCCTTACAGGACTTGAAAGAGGTGAACCAGATAGACGTAGCCCAATCCACATAATGGCAAAGGCAAGACTGCAGCCTCCACTTATTCCCTCAAAATGAGTGCATTTCGGGTGTTTTGGTGTGAAAACTTTTAGAGTCCAAAGAGACGCTGAGTGAACCTGCTTTACGCAGAATTTCTTGGAGAACCCAGTTAAAGACACTCCCACTCTGGCCCAAAATAGAAACCTGGAGTCATATTTGATTCTTCCCTATTCTTCAACCCCTACATCTTGTCAGTCACTGATTCCGCTTGATGTTACCTCCTAAAGTCACTTAAATCTGTCCCCTCACATCTCCCCGCTGCTATGCTGCCTTATGCCAGGTTCCCTCATCATCTCTCACGAGAATTTCTCCAACAGTCCCCCTGGACCTTTCTTCTCTCCAGGATGCCAATCTTCCACACTTGAGCCTGAGTTGCAAACCTGACCACATCACATCCCAATTACATGTTGTAATAGGCTGGGCATGATGGCTCACACCTGTAATCCCAGCACTTTGGGAGGCCGAGGCGGGCAGATCACCTGAGGTCAGGAGTTCGAGACCAGTCTGGCCAACGTGGTGAAACCCCGTCTCTACAAAAAATACAAAAATTAGCCGGGCGTGATGGCAGGCACCCGTAATACCAGCTACTCGGGAGGCTGAGGCAGGAGAATTGCTTGAACCTGGGAGGCAGAGGTTACAGTGAGCCGAGATTGCGCCATTGCACTCCAGCCTGGGCGACAAGAGCGAGACTCTGTCTCAAAAAAAAAAAAAAAAAAAAAAAAAAAATGCTGTAATAGATGCCCACCACCTACATAAAGAATAAAACCTAACTTAGTTGATAGATAAGGCCCTTCCATAGCCTGGAATGCCCAGGTCTCCATTTACCATCTTAAAGTGGATACGTCAGCAGTATCAAACTGCTTGCAGCACCACATTCAAATTATGCTGTTTCATGTCTCCATGTTCCCACTCATGCTGTTCCTCCTATCTGGAATCCAACACATCCTATCCAGCTCCTCTTCTTTGCCTGGCTAACTCCTCATCCTTCTAGGTTCAGGATCTCCAGAAACCTCTCTTTTACCTCCCTTCCTCCCACTGACTCTCCTGCACTCCCCCAGGATACTGTGGGGACTGCTCTCACAGTACTGTGCTGAAACTCCCTACTATATTTGTGTCCTCTCAGCAAGGCTCAAAAGCACTGACTGGGTCTCATTCTTTTTGTATCCCTAACACTGAGCAACCTGCATGGCAGAGAACGAAATAAATATTGGCTAAATTCTAGAGATTCCATCATTAAGTTCTGCCCACCATGTCCCAAGGATTCCTGCTCACCTGTACTTGTGAGCGCAACTGATCCATCTTCTGCTGCTGCTTCTCCACAATCTGAAAGGCAAAGTTATCAAGGAAGGCTGTGAGCACAAGGCTGACGGTGAGGACAGAGGGCAAGGGGGCTGCACTAGGACATGTGGTCTGGCTATTAGACCATTAAGAGTAAGACCAGGATAAAGATTAGTGAACTCTACCTATAGGAATATAAACCAGACTCCTAATCCTGGCTAACTAGCTTCACAGCTGTGCTCCAATCACAAAGGTTTATACAGGAATGTAGTGTGGACACATAACCACTACTGGGGGAAAGGGAACTCTCACCCTAATAACTGCAGGCCAGTGGAATCAATTTTATAAACAGCCAGTGCAAACTCTTGTTCTTTGGTACAAGGACATGGCTAAAAATTCAGTCTAATGAAGCTTGCCATTTCTAGCACTATGATGGTTGTTGTTATTTACAGCTCTGGTCGTACTGATTATCCAAGAAGGGACCCTAAATAGGCCTGGTTTCTTTGAATCATTTATGGGTCCTCTTTTTTTTACTAACCTGCAGTCAGTTTCACCAGCCGGCCCCTGGCTCTCTCGTCTTTGCTGAATTAAGAAACCAGGGCACCTCACTGGTTAGAACTCTATTCAATTCAAGGGTTTCTGTATGGGCCTGAGCCATGAATAAAGTGCACCAAACTTTACTGCACCATTTTGGGTCATCTAATCTAGATATTCAGAGGCATATCACCCCTCCTCTTACTTTTGCCTATATTCTAAATGAGTGAAGTTTGCCTGTTACAAGGATGACTATCTAAATACAAATTACTATGCAGGGTGACTTCTCAGAAAAGAAAGAAAAGCTCTTGGTAACAAATCCTAGATAGCCCAAAGCCAAGAATTCATGTATCCCTCCTAATAGACAATCTTCTCTTTCCTCCCAGCCTACCCTCCATTACAGCCTGGACACCCTCAGTCACCTTTTGGAGCGAATCGTATCGCTTCTGCCAGGACTCCATTTCCACTTCTGGACCTTCTCCACTGGTCTCATCCACAGACTGTTTATCTTGCAGGCTGAAAGACAGTGGCCTCTTCAAGAACTCTGAAGTTAGACACAAGTGGCTTTGATTCTTGGTTCTGCTATTTATTGCACATTTTGAGGCAAGACACTTAGTCCAAGCAGTAGCTGGGGATAATACTTGGGTCTGCTGTAATATATGGGGTGCCACACAAAAGCTGCTCAGTGTATGTTAATTCTCTTCCCTAAGGGCCAGAATCTATACAATGTGACACCAATTCTCTACCTGCCCAAGGCTCTTGTGTATTTTGTTTTGATATTTAAAAAATACATATTTATCACATGTATTTAGATTGTAAGTCATACATGTACATTGTAGAAAGTTTGGAAAATACAAAAGCTGTTTTCTTGGCACACACAGTCTGGGGCAAAGCCAACTTTGTCCTCTAACCCCACTTCTGACTCTAACCAATGGTTTCCTCCAGTGGGTCCCTACAATTACTTATAGCAAAGCCCATCTGCTGAGATAAACAACAGGGACACTGTGGTTAAATATGGGATGAGAAATCCAATCTATCCCATTAGAAACTGGATTTGGTCCAAGAGGCTGTTGAAACACACCATTATTTTCAGAAACTGCTATTAATATGGAGAAGGCTCCCAAGACATCCTGAGAGTACATTATGGCATCTTGTTTTGTTCTCAGAACCTGTCATGGCAATGAAGAACAATCCCTAGGGCTGAGGAGAAAGGCTCCTGGTAGCCTTTAGCCTACACGCCTCGAACTGTGGATAACTCTCAGTTCTTATCACCAGTACCCACTTTTGAAAGTATACAGACACCTCATTTCCCAGTTTACAAAGTGCTTTCATTTATTCAACACATACATACTAAGAATTATGTGCCAGGCACTGGGTTAGATCCTTACAAAGGCTATGAAGATAAGCCCCCACTGCATCCATACTCCATGCCAAAGATATAAAAGCCGCTTCCTGGCCGGGCGCGGTGGCTCACACCTGTAATCCCAGCACTTTGGGAGGCCGAGGAGGGTGGATCACGAGGTCAGGAGATCAAGACCACGGTGAAACCCCGTCTCTACTAAAAATACAAAAAAGATTAGCCAGGCGCAGTGGCGGGCGCCTGTAGTCCCAGCTACTCAGGAGGCTGAGGCAGGAGAATGGTGTGAACCTGGGAGGTGGAGCTTGCAGTGAGCCAAGATTGCGCCACTGCACTCCAGCCTGGGCGACAGAGCAAGACTCCGTCTCAAAAAAAAAAAAAAAAAAAAAAAAGCCGCTTCCCATAAGCAGCTTTCCTATTATTCACAGTCCAAAGAAAACAAAGCTCAGATAAGTAAAATTATTTTCCCAAATCACCCAAAGTCACACAGCTAAGTGAGCAGGATGGCTATGACAAAAAACTTAACTCTCCACTCCTCTCAATCCCACAGGGTTATTTACCTATGTCCAGCGGAGGAGAATTCTGCTTCTCTCTGCCTCAGGCTTTCCAGTTGAATCTCCTTCTCTCTGCAGATTGCCTGGGTCTCCTCCAGCAAACTCTCCAGTTCAGTCACTTTCTCCTGCAGCTCTGTGCTCTTCAACTCAGAATCCTTAAGCTGAGAGACAGGATCCCATGCTTAGGTCAAATAAGCCAAGTGTTATAAATGCAAAATGCTTGTTCCTCAGTGTCACAAAGAAATAGCACTCAAACATATATTTAATTTCCTCAGCAAGGCAATTTTTACTTTCTGCAGAAAGGGTGCTCCTCGCAGATGGAACAATGGTGAGAACACAACTGGACAGGGGAGGGGAAGGAGTTCTTATTTCTGACGCAGGTAGTCCCTACTGCTATGTCATTCCCCTATTGGCTAGGGTTGAACCACACAGTCTAAGCTAATTCTGATTGGCTATTTTAAAGGGAACAGGTTTATGAGCCAGAGTGGTGGGGTGAGTAGTTTGGTGGGAAGGACAGTTAGGAACAGGTAACTAAAGGTGACTTAGGTCAGAGCAGGTGACCAGTGTGACTCAGGTCAAAGCAGGTGACTGGGATGAGTCAGGACGGAGTAGGTGACCGGGGGAACAGATGTGAACTACTGATTAAAACTGGTGGAAAAGGTTGTTTACTGAAACTAGAAGCAAGAGGGCGAAGAGAACCAGGAAGTTAAACTTTAAAATAGTGAATCAAAGAGTAAGAGAGCTGAACATACTGATTCTTTGAAGAGAAACTTGGGGTTCACTTTAACATAAGGAAGACTCTGTCTGGGTACCTCAAAAAATTTGCAGTCTGGTTACAAATCTGACAATTATGAATCTGGGCATGACTGCTTTGGGATTCTCCTTTCAGGAAGTCACAGGATAACTGCATACAGCAGATGATGAAAAAGTTCCCCTGCCTGGCCACTCCCTGATCACCCCAGGCATGCCAAGACATTGCTGCTACCTGCTGGCTCTGCTTCTGATGGTCTTCCAGTGTGGGCAGGTCAGCCAGGTAGCGCTCCAAGGTCTCAATACGCTGCTGCTTCTCCCGGTTCTGCTCTGATTCCTTCTGGCATTTCTTTTTCAAATTATTGATATGTTTATCACGACCTTTGACCTAGGAAAATAAATGTCAAGTCTGTCTCCACCATTCACTCCACTATGACCCTGCTGGAGTGCAGTGGTGTGATCTCAGCTGACTGCAGCCTCCACCTCCCAGGCTCAAGTGATCCTCCTACCTCAGCCCCTGGAGTAGCTGGGACTGCAGGCACACACTACCACAGCAGGCTAATTTTTCTATGTTTTGTAGAGACAGAGTTTCGCCATGTTTTTCAGGCTGGTCTCCAATTCCTGGCCTCAAGCCATCCGCCCACCTTGGCCTCCCAAACTGCTGGGATTACAGGCATGGGCTACCACACCCAGCCACATCAACTTTTTTTGAAGCAACCCTTGAGGCTGTGAATGTTGTTCTACTGCAATGAAGGTAGGAAGCTAAACAAATTTTGCCATTTAGGATTTGAGTATAAAACTAAAGAATTAATGAACTTTCAAATCAAGGATGGAGAAAGTCTTCTAGGGCAGTTTTTAAAAACTGGCAGCATTTCTGTTGTAAAATACAGAATTTGTCTGGTCTCTGTACCTGGTTCCTGGGAGGCCTGTAACCTCTAAGCCCTTGGAATTTACTGAATTGGACAGGAGTGGGCCAGATCTCATCATGAGTAAATTTATGCCAATACTGTGACTCAGAATGGATGCAGATCACCAGAAAAATCAACTGCTTTAAGCCTAATCTACTATGGGGAAGGGAGAGGGACGGGTGATTGAGTTCAATCATGCCTACATGGATAAAACTCCAACTAAAAACTCTGGACACAGCAGCTCACTGGAGCTTCCTGGTAGGTAAACACATAAATGTGCTGTGTTTACATGCTCTTATTCCACAAGGAGAGGGCATGGAAGCTCTGCTCTCAGGATGCTCCTGGACCTCACCCTATGTCATTTGGCTGGTCCTGAATTGTATCCCACCCCCTTTTTTTTGAGACAGTTTCGCTCTTGTTGCCCAGGCTGGAATGCAATGGTGCAATCTTGGCTCACTGCGACCTTCGCCTCCTGGGTTCAAGAGAGTCTCCTGCCTCAGTTTCCCGAGTAGCTGGGATTACAGGCACCCGCCACCATGCCCAGCTAATTTTTCTATTTTTAGTACAGATGGGATTTCACCATGTTGGCCAGGCTGGTCTCGAACCCCTGACTTCAGGTGATCCACCTGCCTCGGCCTCCCAAAGTGCTGGGATTACAGGCATGAGCCACTGCACCCAGCCCTGAATTGTATCCCTTATAATAAAACTGTAATAATAAGTATAGCACTTTCCTAAGTTCTGTGAGTAATTCTGGGAATTATTAAACCTGAAGGGGTCATAGAAGCCTACAGATCTGCAGCCAGTTGGTCAGAAATACGGGTGGCCTGAAGACCCCAAAATTTGCTGTTGGCATCTGAAGTAAACACAGTTTTGTTGAGAACTGTGCCCTTAAACCTGTGGAGTCTGACACTAACTCCAGATGGTGTGCATCTGAATTGGACTGCAGAAGTATACATAACTTTCTGATAAGACATATAACCAGTTTGGTCAGAAAGGTAATATATTCTTCCCTAAATACCACACATGATATAAAGCCATGCAATCAACTGGAAAGGCTAATGAGACTTGAGAGAAAGAGCTATGTCTGTTTGCTAATAATCATATACTGAACACACGGCAGAAGGCCTGGCACAGAGCAGGTATTCAATAAAGATTTGAACAGAGGCTTTTTCTTCACCATTATGGTGCTTTGTTTTATTTTGTTTGCTTATGAACAAGGAAGGTGAGGAAAGCAAGAGAAAACAGAAAAAGTGATGCAGATCTACTAAATGTCAAAGAGGCGGCAAAGGCCTAATTTAATCCAAAGATATAACAGTACAAAGAAAGATCCCTGAAAATCAGCCAAAAGCTTTATCCTAGGTCCAATCTGTACTCTTAAATTTCTGAACCAGTGATTTTCACATTTCAGTATGTATCAGAATCACCTGGGAAGCTTACTGAAAATGGTAAACTGACCATAAATGTTTATCTCTTCTCCCTTCCAAAAACATCTTTAAAATGAAAGAAAAGAAATAAAGTATTAACTGAGAAACAACAGGGGAGGAAACAAAAGTCTAGGAAAGATTTGTTATTTTTTTGAGACAGGGTCTTGCTCTGTCACCCATGCTGAAGTGCAGTGACATGGACACAGCCCACTGTAGCCTTGACCTCCTGGGCTCAAGTGATGCTCCCACCTCAGCCTCTCAGTAGCTTAGACTACAAGCGTGTACCACCATGCCCAGCTAATATTTAAAGAAAAAAACATTTTTTTTTTTTAGATGGAGTTTCATTCTTGTTGCCCAGGCTGGAGTGCAGTGGTGTGATCTCAGCTCACTGCAACCTCCACCTCCCGGGTTCAAGCGATTCTCCTGTCTCAGCCTCCCGAGGAGCTGGGGTTACAGGCGTCCACCACCACGCCCAGCTAATTTTTTGTATTATTGGTAGAGACGGTGTTTCACCATGTTGGCCACGCTGATCTTGAACTCCTGACCTTAGGTGATCCACCCACCTCGGCCTCCCAAAGTGCTGGGATTACAGGCGTGAGCCACCGAGCCTGGCTTAAAATTTTTTATAGAGATGGAGTCTCGTCATGTTGCCCAGGCTGTTCTTGAACTGGGCTCAAGCAATTCTCCTGCCTTGGCCTCCCAAAGTACCAGGATTAAGAGGAGTGAGCCACCATGCCCAGCCTATGAAAGATTTTAATGTTTTTAAAAGATGAAAGTGAACAGGGGAGATAAATGACTTGGGGCAGAAAAGTTATAATCTGCAGTGGGAGTTACAGACAACAGGGAAGAAAATCTGCTCCTCCCAATTCTCAAGAGCCTCTGAACTGAAGTATCAGCTCACTATGGAGGCAAGTATCAACCACAGAGCTGAAAAATAGGGGAATTCCCTAGAAATCTATATACAAATTAGCTAGATATCAGCCTCACCCTGGGCTTCCCCATCAGGAGACTATTCTCTGGAGAAATCAATCGGAGAGATTCCCAACTCAAGAATACCCAGTCACAGCAGAGAGGGTGAAGTATTGGGTTGAAAACAAGTATAAGTAAAAATCTATGTATATGGCCGGGTGTGGTGGCTCACACCTGTAATCCCAGCACTTTGGGAGGCTGAGGTGGGCAGATTAATTGAGGCCAGGAGTTCAAGACCAGCCTGACCAAAATGGTAAAACTCTATCTCTATAAAAAATACAAAAATTAGGCCAGTGCAGTGGCTCAAGCCTGTAATCCTAGCACTTTGGGAAGTCGAGGCGGGCAGATCACATGAGGTCAGGAGTTTGAGACCCGCCTGATCAACATGGCAAAATCCTGTCTCTACTAAAAATACAAAAATTAGCCGGGCATGGTGGTGGGTGCCTGTAATCCCAGCTACTCGGGAGGCTGAGGCAGGAGAATCGCTTGAACCCGGGAGATGGAGGCTGCAGTGGCCACTGCACTCCAGCCCAGGCAACAAAGCGAGACTCTGTCTAAAAAAAAAAAAAAAAAAAAAGCCGGGTGTGGTGGTACATGCCTGTAATCCCAGCTACTCAGGTAGCTGAGGCATGAGAGAGAATAGTTTGAATCTGGGAGGTGGAGGCTGCAGTGAGCCTAAATCGTAACACTGCACTCCAGCAACTCCAGAGTCTCCAGCGAGACTGTGTCTCAAAAACAAACAAAAAAAACTATGTATAGAACTGTGGGGACTCTAAGCCCAATCTCCTCAACACCAAGAATCCAAAGGCTAAAAAGCATTCCTGCCTCTAGCCTCTCCACCAGGCAGCAGGTTGAAGATTCTTCCCTAGAGAGAGTGAGAGAAGACATCCAGAGATTGACATTTGAGCATTCCCAAGTGAAAAGGGTAGTCTAAGTCTGATACTACAGTGAAGTCCAACAGGTAACCACCATGAATCCAGAGCTTTCATCCAGCTTTTAAATGCTTCCTTTTTATTTTATTTTTTTGAAGGAGTCTCACTCTCATTGCCAAGGCTGGAGTGCAGTGGCGTGATCTCAGCTCACTGCAATCTCCACCTCCCAGGTTCAAGCGATTCTCCTGCCTCAGCCTCCCGAGTAGCTGGGATTACAGGCACCCACCACCATGCCCAGCTAATTTTTGTATTTTTAGTTGAGACAGGATTTCACCATGTTGGCCAGGCTGGTCTTGAACTCCTGACCTCAGGTGATCCACTTGCCTCAGCCTCCCAAAGTGCTGGGATCACCGGCGTGAGCCACCGCGCCCAGCCTGCTACCTTCTTAAATATGAATGCCCATCCATTCAATGATCACCAGGCCTCTAACATGAAAGACACCAAAAACGGAAAAAAAGGACCTTAAGAAAACAAGAAATACTATAAACAGATGTAAACATCCAAAACAATTACAATCAATACTGTCAGAGAGATACTGTACCCATGAAACAAAAACAGATGTATAAAATTCACTGAAGAAAAAAAGCGCAGGAAAAGCATACTATTCAGAAATACAGTTGTCCCTTGGTGTACACGGGGGACTGGTTCCAGGACCACCTTTGTATATCCAAATCTGCTCATACTCGAGTCCCACATCTGGTCCTGAAGAAACCACATATATGTCGGCCCTCCATATACTCTGGTTTTGCATCTCTTGAATACATGATTTTTGATCTGTGTTTGGTTGAAAAAAATACACGTACAAGTGGAACTGTGCAGTTTAAATATATTGTTCCAAGGTCAACTATATATATATATATATATATATATATATCAGGTGAAAGAGAAGAGCTCAAGATAGATACACAATTGTGGGGTTGTGCTGGGGCACAGAACTACTGATGTTTTTCTTTTTTTTTTTTTTGAGACAATGTCTTGCTGTCACTCAGACTGGAGTGTAACTGTGAGATCATGGCTTACTGCAGCCTTGACCTTTTGGGCTCCAGTGAGTGATTCTCCCACTTCAGCTTCCTGAGTAGCTGGGACTACAGGAGGGACCACCATGCCTGGCTAATTTAAAAAAATTTTTTGTAGCTTTTGCCATCCAGCAGCCATTCAGCCCAGCCACTTCCAGGTCCCTGCCATCCTGCTCCTTTGCTTCCCGGGAACCATCCCAGTTCTGAGCCGCCCACCGAGCCCTTGGGAATGCCTGGCTATAAGCTGGCTTTAATCTTGACAGCCATGCCGCAGCCAGAGACTACTGCTGCTTTGAAAAGTATGATACAAGCCCTGATGAACAGAGGAGCAATAGTGAGGGACTTGCAAAACCTGGGCAAATGAGCACTTCCTTATAAGATCTTCGTCAACAGCACAGCAGAGGTGGGTATTTCTTGGTGAATTTTTATGCACCAACCACAACTGTTGAAAGCATGATGGAGCACTTGTCTAGAGATGTAGATGTGATTAGACAGAGTACTGTAAAACATCCCAGGAACTAAAAGAATATGAAGAGATTGTCCTAGTCTCACTTGAAGAAAAACTATATTCCACAAAGCAGCAGCAGTGAGGGCCAGGCGCAGTGGCTCATGTCTGTAATCCCAGCACTTTGGGAGGCCAAGGTGGGTGAATCACCTGAGGCCAGGAGTTTAAGACCAGCCTGGCCAACATGGTGAAACCCCATCTCTAATAAAAGTACAAAATTTAGCCCAGTGTGGTGGCATGCACCTATCATCCCAGCTACTTGGGAGGCTAAGTCACAAGAATGACTTGAGCCAGAGAGGTGGAAATTGAAGTGAGAAGATTCACCAGATTTTAGCCTTATATAGAATTCCTTCACATTTGAGCAGCATGGATGAGGAGGAATAGTTTGCAAGCTTGGCCTTTATTTAAGAGTGTGTTGCAGGTGCTGTTTGATTTTTCTAAAATATTTTTAGCCCATGCTCCCCTTTGCTGCAAGAAGTAGGGAACTGCTCACTGACAAGCTTCTCTATCATCTGTGGTACCAGTGGATCATTCTTGATTTTATTTTCATTAGTGTCATTTCTTTGTCAGCGAGGACTTTTCCCCTTCCAACAGTCACATCCCCCGCCCCCCGCCTTTTTTTGTTTTGTTTTGTTTTGTTTTGTTTTGTTTTGAGACAGACTCTCACTCACTCTGTTGCCCAGATTAGAGAGCAGTGGTGCTATCTCGGCTCACTGCAACATCTACCTCCTGGGTTCAAGCGACTCTCTTGCCCCAGCCTCTTAAGTAGCTGAGGTTACAGGCGCCCACCACCATACCCCGCTAATTTTTGCATTTTGTTTTTTTTTGAGACGGAGTCTTGCTCTGTTGCCAGGCTGGAAGTGCAGTGGTGTGATCTTGGCTCACTGCAACCTCCGCCTCCTGTGTTCAAGTGATTCTCCTGCCTCAGCCTCCCAAGTAGCTGGGACTATAGGCGTGCGCCACCACCCCCCCAGCTAATTTTTTGTATTTTTAGTAGAGATGGGGTTTCACCATGTTGGCCAGGATGTTCTTGCTCTCCTGACCTTGTGATCTGCCCTCCTCAGCCTCCCAAAGTGTTGGGATTACAGGTGTAAGCCATCGTGCCTGGCCATTTTTTTATTTTTTAAAGTACAGACAGGGTTTCACCATGTTGGCCAGACTGGTCTCAAACTCCTGACCTCAAGTGATTCGCCTGCCTCGGCCTCCCCATATGCTGGGATTACAGGTGTGAGCCACCATGCCTGGCCA
Organism: Pan paniscus; assembly: GCF_029289425.2. Lineage (NCBI taxonomy): Eukaryota > Metazoa > Chordata > Mammalia > Primates > Hominidae > Pan > Pan paniscus. Next base: position 200,609,786 of record NC_073249.2, read on the forward strand.
GTAAAAGCAAAACTTATAATACCACCTGGGATTGTAAACTAGTCATTCAGACTGTATAACCATGCAGAAATAAAAATTGAAGAGCAATGTATTATATGGGCAACTTTTGCTCTGAGTAATAAACTTGATTTTAGGGGAAAAAAAAAAATTTTTTTTTTTTTAAGAGAAAGAGTCTCACTATGTTGTCCAGGCTTGTCTTAATCTCCTGAGCTCAAGCAATTCTCTTGCCACAGTCTCCCAAAGTGCTGGAATTATAGGTATGAGCCACTGAGTCTGGCCAGAACTACTAAATTTTTTATTTTTTCATTTGTTTTTAGAACTACTAGTTTTATTATAAATCTATTGGTATTTAATTACCTAACTTAGATATATAAATTATTATTTTTTTAAACTCACTAACCCAACTTTCTTTTATTTTTTTGAGATGGAGTTTCGCTCTTGTTGCCTAGGCTAGGGTGCAATGGAGCGATCTTGCCTCATTGCAACTTCCGCCTCCTGGGTTAAAGTGATTCTCCTGCTTCAGCCTCCTGAGTAGCTGGAATTATAGGCATGCGCCACCACGCCCAGCTAATTTTGTATTTTTAGTAGAGACAGGGTTTCTCCATGTTGGTCAGGCTGGTCTCGAACCCCTGACCTCAGGTGATCTGCCCACCTCAGCCTCCCAAAGTGCAGGGATTACAGGCATGAGCCACGGCACCCAGCCTAACTCAACTTTAAATTTTCTTTTTTAACAAACCCTCTTAAGTCCTTCCAGTACCAACAACATCAGCAGCACCTGGGAGCTTGTCAGAAATGCAGAATCCAGCTGGGTGCAGTGGGTCACATCTGTAATCCCAGCACTTTGGGAGGCTGAGGTGGGTGGATCACCTGAGGTCAGGAGTTCGAGACCAGCCTGGCCAACATGGTGAAACCCCATCTCCACTAAAATTACAAAAATTAGCTGGGTGTGGTAGCAGGCGCCTGTAATCCCAACTACTTGGGAGGCTGAAGCAGGAGAATCGCTTGAACCCAGGAGGCTGAGGTTGCAGTGAGCTGAGATTGCACCACTGCACTCCAGCCCAGATGCCAGAGCGAAATTCCATCTCAAAAAAAAAAAAAAAAAGAAAGGCAGGATCTCAGGCTCCCTCCTAGAACTATGAATCTGATGTACATTTTTAACAAGATCCCCAAGTGATTCTGAAACAATGAAGTTTGAGAAGTATTGCTCTAGTTGTTTTAAGTGGTCTAGAACTTTAACATTACTAAACTGGTTCCCCAAAAACATACGCTTTAGAGCAAGCCGTGAATTGGGAGATACCAACAAAACCAAATAACTTTAAACCTAAGGCAATTCTAAGAGTACTGGCAAAAATACACACCCAAACTAGCTGTGCACATGGAATTTTTTTTTTTTTCCTGAGACGAAGTCTTGCTCTATCACCTAGGCTGGAGTGCAATGGCATGATGGTGTGATCCTGGTTCACTGCAACCTCTGTCTCCCGGGTTCAAGCTATTCTCCTGCTTCAGCCTCCCAAGTAGCTGAGATTACAGGCGCCAGCCACCACACCCAGCTAATTTTTGCATTTTTAGTAGAGATGGGGTTTCACCATGTTGGCCAGGCTGGTCTCGAACTCTGGACCTCAGGTGATCCACCTGTTTCAGCCTCCCAAAGTGCTGGGATTACAGGCGTGAGCCACCATGCCTGATGCACATGGAATTTTTCTCTACTTTTTAGGAAGGGTGAGAAACCAGACTGAATGATACAAATATACCACAGGTGTATTTTGCAACAGTGCCACCTGGTATGAGTACTCAGGTTGGTTTTCTACCCAGACCAGCTGGTGGTACATTGCACAGCACAACCTGGGACAGTGAGGGATCATACAACTTTCTCTGACTGTTGTGGTTTTGTGGAGATGAAGCAAAAATGAGGGAGGGAGGAGAGTTCCATTTCTAGCAAAAAGGAGATCTGTGACGATTCTGTGTGAGAAGCCAGTGGAGGATCTCACCCAATTGTCTCCTCTTAGTTCCAGGCCAGAAACAGCTTAGGCTTTAGAGTAGACAGCTGACTGCCAACTCCTTTGTGAACTAGGGCTATCAGCTACTCAGCTCACCCTTTCTTCCTGTTTCTTCACTTCCTCAGAATGCTTCTGCAACGCCACTTTGAGCGACTCTCTGATGAGCTGGACTTCAACTTCAGAAGCAGAGAGTTTCTTTTCAAGGTCAATCTTTTCTCTGCTCAAGGCTTCTGTCTTCTGTGCAAACTGTGCACGTAAGAAAGTGTTTTCTCGCTGCAATTCCTGCCAGAAAGATTCTCAATATGTAACTGTTCTCTACCCTTATAGTCTCAAGTACTTTACTTATTCCCAGCATACTTCACGGTCAAATATCATTTTTCTCCAAGAATCTCTTCAAGAAGTGGTTCTCAACTAGGTCTTAGGGTTAACAGCATCAGCATTACCTGATGATGTAATTTGTTAGCAATGCAATGTCTTAAGCCTAACTCCTAGGCCCACCAAATCAGAAACTGTAGGGATGGGTCCCAATAATCTGTATTTTAACAAGCGCTCCAGGGATTCTGATGCACACTCACATTTGAGAACCACTGCCTTAAAGCAATACCTAAGCCATTGTATACTGGAAGGAACCTAGGACAAGACATCAGAAGACCTGGGCTCAAAGCCTGGCTTCCCTCCACTCATTCTCTATATGATCTCAGGCAAGGTCTTCCTCTTTCTCAGGTTTCAATTCTTTAATCAGTAAATTCGAAGAATTAACTAGTTTTATTTAAGGCACTTCCCACTCTTAACATTCTGATTCTATGAGACAGGATACTGCCTTAATTAGGTAGCAAAGCCAGTGCTATAACCTGTCAAATATCCAACATTCAAATGCCCAAATTGCAGAAGCTTGGTCAACAAAGCAGGCTTCTTTTCAAACTCTAAAGCCCCACAACCATTGATCTCAGTGAGATTATCCTCTTCAGCTGCTCCTAGATATGGAGGATAAAAATGAGAATGGCCGGGTGCAGTGACTTCCGCCTGTAATCCCAGCACTTTGGGAAGCCGAGGTAGGCGGATCAAGAGGTCAGGAGTTCGAGACCAGCCTGGCCAATATGATGAAACCCCGTCTCTACTAAAAATATAAAAATTAGCCAGGCATGGTGGCAGGCACCTGTAATCCTAGCTACTTGGGAGGCTGCGGCAGGAGAATTGCTTGAACCCGGGAGGCGGAGGTTGCAGTGAGCTGAGATTGTGCCACTGCACTCCAGCCTGGGTGACAGAGCAGGGAAAAAAAAAAAAAGAGAATAGCTCTAAATCCTGCATTACCTTTGCCTCTCTCTCCTTTGGCTAGGGCTAGAAAATTAAGACTTCTCATAACATCACCCAACTCTAGGACCTTACTATCTACCTTTCTTCCAAGTATGTCTTCACACCCAGGCATCTGGACTTTCACCTGGTTCTTAGCCTTTTCTGCTCCCACAAGGGCATGATAAAGGGTGCTTTATTAGTATGCCCTCTTTGAGGGCAGGGACACTTACATCACTTGAGCTCTTTTCTATCTCCTGGATACCTAATGGTGTCAAGCATAGGGAAGACACCCAGTTATGACAAACAGAATGCCATCCCGATGGCCAATACTTACCTGTAGCCTCAGCAAGCAGACATCACCAAAGGGGGCAGGGCGGCCCAAGAGGGCACTGTGGACTTGCAGTTCGCTCTCTCGCACTTTCTGCTCCAGCTGAGAGATGTGTTTCCTCTGCCTGCACAAGCCGGTAGATCAGGTCAGGGTCCTGATGCTAACCCCTCACAATATGAGCCCCTACTAAGTACAATCCCTATTACGTAAGCAAGATCTTAGATTCTGGATATCACTATTTTCTGAAGGAAGAAGAACAAATGAGAAAGATAACTGGGGAAATGAGGAAAAGATCAGAAGCAATGAACTGGCTACCCCCTTAGGCACTCCCTAGAGCCCCTAAAGAAATACATAACTGGTCTATTATATTAGTTATATATACACGACTAGGCTGCTTATCAAACTACCTCCACCATGAGGCAAGACATGGACCTAAACAGAGGAGGAATGCTTTGCCCTTGGGAATACTCCATTAGGTGTCTTCAACGGGGCCTGGGAGAGTAGTCTGGCTCTGTGGCACCCCTTGCCCTCTTACTTGTCAATGAGAAGCTCTTTTTCCTTCAGAAGGTGTTCATTACTGTTCAAGATGCTGATCCACTGTGCTGGCTCTAAGATGGGCAGTGAAGGACCAAAAGCAGCAGGATGGTGGCAGATGGCTCCGTTCTGAAGCTGAAAGGCAAGTAGGCCCAGATGAGCTTGATCTTGACCCATACACGCCTGAAAACACCTGAGCAGTAATCAGCTGGGTCTGTAGTCAAGGCCCAACTTGGCTCAGCCTGATGAGGCCCAATGTTTATGAAATAATTTTAGCTCTGAGGCATGACTGGAAAGAACCTGCCAGGAAGGCTTCTGCCAACTGAACACTCCCTGTTCAAAAAGGCTCTAGTTTCTAAGAAAAGGTCAGTTATCTTTTATTATCTAGCAACAGAGGCAAACCAGGAGCTAGGATGTCCTCACCAACCAAGGAAGGGGAGTATGTCTGCTCCCTTCCTTCCCACTCTTCAGCGGCACAAGGATTTTTTAAAAGAAAATATGCTGGGTGCGGTGGCTCACGCCTGTAATCCCAGCACTTTGGGAGGCCAAGGTGGGCAGATTGCCCAAGCTCAGGAGTTCTAAACCAGCATGGGCAACAGGGTGAAAACCCATCTCTAATAAAAAATACAAAAAATTAGCCGGGCGTGGTGGCATGCGCCTGTGGTCCTAGCTACTCAGGAGGCTGAGGCAGGAAAATTTGCTTGAATCTGGGAGGTGGAGGTTGCAGTGAGCCGAGATCACGCCACTGGGCGACAGAGCAAGACTCTGTCTCCAAAACACACACACACACACACACACACACACACACACACACACACACGCACACACGCACACCCCAAAACAAAACAAAACAAAAAAAGGAAAATACAGGCATGCACAGTAGCTCACCCCTGTAATCCCAGCACTTTCGGAGGCTGAGGCGGGCGGATCACAAGGTCAGGAGTTCGAGACTAGGCTGGCCAGCATGGTGAAACCTGTTTCTACTAATAATACAAAAAAGAGCTGGGCGTGGTGGCACGCACCTGTAGTCCCAGCTACTCGGGAGGTTAAGGCAGGAGAATCACTTGACCTTGGGAGGCAGAGGTTGCAGTGAGCCAAGAACACGCCACTGCACTCCAGCCTGGGCAACAGAGCAAGACTCCATCTCAAAAAAAAAAAAAAAAGAAAAAAAAAGAAAATACAAAAGTGGTAGAGAGAACACAGGGGCTCAAAGAAGGTTTTCACATTTATTTATTTTTTGAGACAGAGTCTCGCTCTGTCATCCAGACTGGAGTGCAATGGCGTGGTCTCGGCTCACTGCAACCTCCGCCTCCCAGGTTCAAGCAATTCTCCTGCCACAGCCTCCTGAGTAGTTGGGACTACAGGCGCATGCCACCACACCTGGCTAATTTTTATATTTTTAGTAGAGGCAGGGTTTCACTCTGCTGGCCAGGCTGGTCTCGAACTCCTGCCCGCCTCGGCCTCCCAAAATGCTGGGATTATAGGCGTGAGCCACCTGGCCTCAAAGATGGTTTTTAAACCCCAGCTCTGCCAATTACTAACTCTATGACCCCGTACAGATTATGTAGTCTAAGAACCTGGTAAGTTTCTACATCTACCTCGTTAGTACACTATGAAGATTAAATAAAATGCTGTATGTGAAAGTACTTAGCCTAGTGACGTATAAATACGTTTTTAGGTTTTCCTTTGTAACCTTTTGCTATTTTGGAGACCCTATCTGGTGCTTAATTTGACCACCAAACAGATTCAATGGCCAACAGCTCACAAGCCTGTATTTCCTGTCTACAAACATCTTCCTTCTTTTTACAGCTATTTTCTTTAAGCCAAAATTCAAAGGACAAAAGCTATTACAATTCTAAGAACTGTACAGAACCTAGAAAATCCAAGGAAAGATAGACCTCTACCTGCATTTGCTCCATCTGTAAACGAATCAATTCCAGCTGCTGCCGACAAGTGCTGAGTTCACAAGATTGCTCTCGGGGATGCCAAGTGTCAGGACTCGGCTGCCACACCTGAGAGGGCAGAGGCTTGGAGAGCCCGGGAGCAGGCTGGAGTCCCAAAGGGAGGACCCCACTGCTATTAGAATGTGGTCCATTCCGCTCAAACACTGCCCCGCTGCCCGGTGCCTTCTTGGCCTCAGGCAACACTCTGTACAACTCCTTACTTGTGCTGGTTCTTGGGTTGTGGAAGCGGACTCGGTGGTGAGGATCTGAATAAAGTGTCTCCATCATTGCCGACTGATTGAGGGTAGATTCCATGCTAGGAATATCAAACTTCCTCGCCTCTTCTTGTCTTTCATGGCCCACTGCTGGAAACCAGGACTGCTCAATTCCATTTTCTCCAGTAGCACCAGAGAAATACATGAGATCTCTAGATAGGCCTGGAGAATGTTTCATTGCACCGAGGTCTCCATTTCTTGTCATTCCCACACTTTCAGCCAACCCTGACAAAGGGAGTTTAGAGGAAGAGGGTCCAACAGGTGTAGAATTTGGCTTGGCAGGAGAGGTCCCTAAAGTAGAAGGCATCACATGGGCTGTTGGAATGGTTACGTGGCTTTTGATGGGCTGGAAAGGAGGACTGCCACTTGAGCTGCAAAAATCTGGGGAGAGAATAGTCTTCCGTAAGTAAAAATTGAAGTAGCAAGCTTTCTTGAGTTTGAATGCTATGCCAGAAGCTCTCGGCCTGTCCTGAGACCAAGCAGAGAGAGCACCATCATCAAAAGTATCAGGCAGAAAGAAACGGCAACCAAACTGGGAGATGTATGTTCCAGGATCTCAAATGCCATTCACAAGGTAAACTAACAAAAGGCAATAATGACTTCACTTTTAACTTAGTCCTTTGTACTGGAATAAAAAAAATCTTGTCAGTCAACAGACAAAGCTGAAAAACTTTTTAAAAGTTTTTTTTAAAATTTAAACTTTAAAACAAATTACTTACTTAAGGAAAATGAGTTAGGTCCTACTCTTCTGGAAGCTGGACAACTCTCAGCTATAATCAAATCTAATAAAAATATCCTTTCCAAGAGTCACCAGAATCTTCTGCGACCTCCAAAAGCTCCCCCAGGAAGGTGAGCAACGAGTCCAAACTATCTGAAGAATGAAGCGAACTAGACAGTCTTGCTCAGTATGCAGGACAGGGAGTATGGCATCTGAGGCAGGATTCTGTTCTCTCTCCCATACCCCAAACCTGACTGCCTGGATATGTGAAGTTATTCTTAGTAACTCTCAGGTTTCACTCTAGCACAGTGAGCACTCTCAATTGGGTACACACTGAAATCCTCTATTTTATATTTTGCCTTTCACTTGCCCCCTTGTGTGTACCCAACTGTGTTTTTTTTTTTTTTTTTTTTAACTTTTCCTTCAGACTGAATTTGTGTTTCCTTTGGCTCCTGCCTGGTCTTGGGAGACAACCCTTGATTAGCCCTACTATACAAGGTTCACATTTCTACCTATTTCCAACTTTCAAGTACTACTCTGAGGGGGACTACTGCAAGCAAACAATAAGGGAGGAATGTGAGGTAACATACTTATTGCTTTCAGCAGGCAGAAAACTGAATAAGGAAATAAGGAATACCAATTTCTTCTCTTTTCAACTATATTCAGTACTCGTTCCCAAATCAAGCATATCTACCACGGAGAAGAGCGACTACCAACTTGTTTCTTTTTCTCCCCAGCAACCAACACAGAGCACACTCAGATAACAACAACAAATACTATAATTGTTCCCAGAATTATGTAAGTATAGATCAGCTACTACCTTCTCATTAAACAACTTTTTTTTTGAAATGGGGTCTCACTCTGTCACCCAGGCTGGAGCACAGTGGCGCGATCACAGTTCACTGCAGCCTCGACCTCCCCAGGCTCAGGTGATCTTCCCACCTCAGTTTTTGTATTTTTAGGAGAGATGGGGTTTCACCATGTTGCCCAGACTGGTCTCGAACTCATGGGCTCAAGCAATCCACCTGCCTCAGCCTCCCAAAGTGCTAGAATTACAGGTGTGAGCCACCATGCCCGGCCTTAAGCAACTCTTTAAAAATATGGGCAAGCCACCTCACACCTGTCAGAATGGCTATTATGAAAAAGATGAGGCCGGGCGCAGTGGCTCATGCCTGTAATCCCCAGCACTTTGGGAGGCTGAGGAGGGGGGATCATGAGGTCAGGAGATCGAAACCACCCTGGCTAACACAGTGAAACCCTGTCTCTACTAAAAATACAAAATATTAGCCAGGTATGGTGGCACGCGCCTGTAGTCCCAGCTATTCGGGAGGCTGAGGCAGGAGAATCGCTTGAACCCAGGAGGTGGAGGTTGCAATGAGCCAGGATCGCACTACTGCACTCCAGCCTGGGCGACAGAGTGAGACTCCATCTCAAAAAAAAAAAAAAAAAAAAAAAAGATGAAAGATAACAAGTTTGGAGAGGATGCAGAGAAAAGGGAACTCTAGTACACAGTTGGGGGGAATGTAACACAGCCATTGTGGAAAACAATGGAGTATGTAGCTCCTCAAAAAACTAAAAATAGTTACCATATGATCCAGCAATCCACTTCTGGGTATATATCCAAACGATATGAAATATGTATGTCCAAGAGATATCTACAATCCCATGTTTACTGAGTAATTATTCACAATAGCCAAGTTATAGAATCAACAGACGAACAGATAAGGAAAATGCAGTATATCACACAACGGAATACCAGCCTTATAAAAGATGTAAATTGTGTCACTTGCAACAACATGCATGAAACTGGAGGACACTAAGAGAAATAAGCCAGGCACAAAATGACAAATACTGCACGTTCTTACTTATATGTGGAAGCTAAAAAAAACCTCGACACATAGAAACAGAGAGAATAATTGTGGTTACTAGAAGCTGGGAGCAGGGGGAATCGAGAGATGCTGATCAAAGGGTAAAACATTTCGGTTAGACAGGAGGAATAAATACTTTTAAAAAAGACGTGCAAGCCTTATATTATATGCATAGTATCTAATTTCCTATACTGAAGATGATCTTGGGGATATATAAAAGGCCACACTAAAAAAAACCACACACACATAACAAAACAAAAACCTGAATAAGTTCTGATAACATGCATCAGTCTCTCAGGACCAAGAAAGAAATTTCTCAGTTAAAGGACCCAGTTTCTGATGTCTCACAACTTAAATATAGGACTAGTACACAAGGTTAAGGCAGACTGCTAGTGATAAAGACTTCAAAGACTAGTAAGCAATACAATTTTTTGTTTTATTTTTTGGAGCCGGAATTTCACTCTTGTTGCCCAGGCTGGAGTGCAATGGCGCGATCTTGGCTCACCACAACCTCCTCCTCCTGGGTTCAAGCGATTCTCCTGCCTCAGCCTCCCAAGTAGCTGGGATTAAAGGCATGCTCCACCACGGCCGGCTAATTTTGTATTTTTAGTAGAGACAGGGCTTCTCCATGCTGGTCAGGCTGGTCTTGAACTCCCAACCTCAGGTGATCCGCCCGCCTCGGCCTCCCAAAGTGCTGGGATTACAGGTGTGAGCCACTGCCCCCGGCCCAATTTTTTCTTTTTTGAGATGGGGTCTCACTCACTCTGTTGTCCAGGCTGGAGTGCAGTGGCACGATCTTGGCTCACCGCAACCTCTGCCTCCTGGGTTCAAGTGACTCTTCTGCCTCAGCCTCTCGAGTAGCTGGGATTACAGGAGCCCGCCACCATGCCTGGCTAATTTTTGTATTTTTAGTAGACGGGGTTTCACCATGTTGGCCAGGCTGGTCTTGAACTCCTAACCTCAAGTGATTCACCTGTCTCGGCCTCCCAAAGTGCTGGGATTACAGGGATGAGCCACCGTGCTTAACCATAAGCAATATGTTTTAAATCCTCCGTAACAGCACCATAGTTATCAGTTCTTACCAAGGGTCGCTGCTCCCACAGTGTAATTACAAAACAGAAGACTGTGAGGTTGTAGCACATGAGGGGTTGCTACCATGAACTTTGCAATACCTCCTTCCAGTCTCCATCCATAGCACCACTCTCTCTAGATTCACCAAATTCAGTTTTGAGCCCACACCCCCTGCTGTGGTTTGAAAGTGTCTGTCCCCCAAAAGTTCATGTGTTGGAAACTTAATTGCCAATGTAACAGTATTAAGAGGTGGGGGCCTCTAAGAGGTGACTGGGTCATGAGGGTAGAAGCCTCATAATAGATTAGCAGAAGTGAGTTAGTTCTCAAAGCAGTGGGTTGTTACAAAAGCAAGCTTGGGGCCGGGCATGGTGGCTCATGCCTGTAATCCCAGCACTTTGGGAGGCTGAGGTGGGCGGATCACCTGAGGTCCGGAGTTTGAGACCAGCCTGATCAACGTGGAGAAACCCTGTCTCCACTAAAAATACAAGATTAGCTGGGCGTGGTGACGCATGCCTGTAGTCCCAGCTTCTCGGGAGGCTGAGGCAGGAGAATCGCCTGAAACTGGGAGGCAGACGTTGCAGTGAGCCGAGATTGCCCCATTGCACTCCAGCCTGGGCAACAAGAGCTAAACTCCACCTCAAAAAAAAAAAAAAAGAAACCAAGCTTGGGTTGGGCACGGTGGTTTATGCCTGTAATCCTAGCACTTTGGGAGGCAGAGGCAAGCGGATCATTTCAGGTCAGGAGTTCAAGGCCAGCCTGGCTAACATGGTGAAACCCCATCTCTACTAAAAATACAAAAATTAGCTGGGCATGATGGCGGGTGCCTGTAATCCCAGCTACTCGGGAGGCTGAGGCAGGAGAATCACTTGAACATGGGAGGCGGAAGCTGCAGTGAGCCAAGATCCCACCACTGCACTCCAGCCTGAGTGACAGAAATAAGACTCTGTCTCAAAAAAAAAAAAAAAAAAAAAGGCAAGCTTGGCTCACTCTAGTGGTCTCTGCTTTTCCACCATGTTATGATACAGCACAAAAGCCTTCGCCAGATGCTGCCACTATGCCTTTGGACTTCTCACTCTCCAGAACCCTGGGCAAAATAAACATCTTTTCTGTGTAAGTTAGACTGTCTCAGGTATTCTCTTACAGTAACAGAAAATACACTAAGATAACCCCAAAATAATGCCAAAACCAAAGCCAAGAAGAAAAGTACCAACTGACCCAGAAGAATATGGCTTTTCTAATTTTTTATAGATGATAAATAGACATATTAGAAAATTAAGGTGAGGTCTTTGTCCACATTTTTAACTTATCTATTGGGTTTATCTATTTATATTAAGTAAACTGCCTGATTCAGACTAACTGTGCTATGAAATGTAAAGTTACACCAGCGGTTCCCAACCTTTTTGTTACCAGGGAATGGTTTTGTGGAACACAATTTTTCCACAGACAATGGTTGGGGGGATGGTTTCAGGATGAAACTGTTCCACCTCAGATCATCAGGCATTAGATTCTGGTAAGGACTGAGCAACCTAGATCCCTCACATGCACAGTTCACAATAGGGTTCATGCTCCTATGAGAATCTAATGTCACCACTGATCTGACAGAAGGCGCAGGCTCAGGCAGTAATGCTTGCTCGCCTGCAGCTCACCTCCAGCTGTGTGGCCTGGTTCCTAATATGCCATGGACTGGTACTGGTCCACGGGCCAGGAGTTGGGGACCTCTGAGTTACACCGTAAGTCTGGTCTGTGGTTTAGAATATTTTGAAATGAAATAGCAACACTCATTTTCAAAGGGACCTCTATCTTCTACAATTTTCAAAGGCATTCAAAATTTAGTGTATGGGAACCAGGCAGGTGGTGCATCTCTGTAGGCCCAGCTACTCAGTAGTCTAACTCAGGAGGATTACTTGAGCCCCACCGAGTTCATGGCTATAGTACACTATGATGGTACCTGTGTGAACAGTCATTGCACTCCAGTGTAGGCAACATAGTGAGATCCATCTCTCTAAAAAATACAATGCATGGGATATGTGATTTTTATTTACAGAAATCTACAGTTCCCAAAAACTTTGGTGTTTTGCCATTTTAAGAACATAGTTCTAAATCTCTCCCCTACTTAATCACATTTTATGCCCCCTCCCCACCCTAAAAAACAACTCATTTTTGAGCAAACTTCCTTTCACAGTAAGGGTAGATTCAGCTATTACCAAATCTCAGTCACTTCAGTCTACACCTGAAGTGATTCAGTAGCCTGAATTACACCAGTGACTATTTCAGTCTTTTGCAAAGAGCTGAAAGCATTCTGAACTCTTCAGTACCCACCTCTACTCTGTCCCTCGAGAATCTTCCAAGGTAAAACACCTTAGTGAAGAAGGGTGGAATCAAAAGCATGCCTATTAAATTTAAAGATGCAACAATGAACTATACTGTATACCAGTCATAGGGGTTCTTGTTAACTAGACCGCAAGCTAGATTCATGAACAAAATGTGTAAGAGTTAAGATTAGAGGCCAGGAGCAGTGGCTCACGCCTATAATCCCAACGCTTTGAGAGGCCAAGGTGAGTGGATCAGCTGAGGTCAGGACTTCGAGACCAGTCTGGCCAACAAGGTGAAACCCCGTCTTTACTAAAAATACAAAAATTAGCTGGGTGTGGTGGCACACGCCTGTAATCCCAACTACTCAGGAGGCTGAGGCAGAAGAATCGCTTGAACCCGGGAGGCGGAGGTTGCAGTGAGCCAAGATCATGCCACTACACTCCAGCCTGGGTGACAGAGTGAGACTCCATCTCAAAACAAACAAACACACAAAAAGAGTTAAGATTAGGATCATGGTATGTAACAAACATAGCAGTTTAAAAAACGTCTAGGGCTGGGCGTGGTGGCTCACGCCTGTAATCCCAGCACTTTGAGAAGCCGAGGTGGGCAGATCGTGAGGTCAGGAGATCGAGACCATTCTGGCTAACACGGTGAAACCCCGTCTCTACTAAAAATACAAAAAATTAGCCGGGCGTAGTGGCGGGTGCCTGTAGTACCAGCTACTTGGGAGGCTGAGGCAGGAGAATGGCATTAACCCGGAAGGCGGAGCTTGCAGTGAGCCGAGATTGCCCCACCGCACTCCAGCCTGGGCAACAGAGCGAGACTCCGTCTCAAAAAAAAAAAAAAAAAAAGAGTTCAAGACCCAGACTGGCCAACATGGTGAAACCCCGTCTCTACTAAAAATACAAAAATTAGCCAGGCATGGTGGTGCACGCCTGTAATCCCAGTTACTTGGGAGGCTGAAAGAGGAGAATCTTGAGGTGGAGGTTACAGTGAGCCGAGATTGGGCCACTGCACTCCAGCCTGGGCGACAGAGCGACCCTGTCTCGAAAAAATAATAATAAGAAGTAAAAAAAACTTCTAGACCAATATCTTTGACCCCTATCTCGAGAAGACTATTACAACTTTTAAAAAATGCACTAGAATGTAAGTATTTTCCCAAAATAAAAAAGAGAGTCACACACACAATCTGTGTAGCAATGTAACTGAATTAAATACAGCTGGTCATTTCAATGGGGGAAAAATCTAGACCAATTGATTTTAAAAATATCTATTATTTAATCAAAATAAAAAGGTCCTATGACTGCACATGTAGACAAAACCTTAACAAGTGAAAATTAAATTAACAGTAAGATATTTGATTACACAATTGATAGAAAGAATATTACACAGTCAGGAGACCAGAATCTGATAACCAGCTGTATGATGTTAGGCAAGTTACTTAACTCCTTGGGGGAATTTTTGTTATTCACCAATCAAAACGAGCAGAGGCAATTTTTGAAGTCCTGTGTACCTCAAAATCTATGATTCAATTCTACTCAATAGTTACTGAGCACAGTCCCCATTATACACATAGTTGTCAAACTATCAAAATTAACTCTAGGGGCTGGGTGCAGTGGCTCACACCTGTAATCCCAGCACTTTGGAAAGTCAGGGCAGGAGGACTGCTTGAGCCCAGAAGTTCAAGAACCATCCTGGGCAAGATGGTGAGAACCTGACTCCACACGCAAAACAAAACAAAACAAACTGGCTGAGTGTGATGGTACACGCCTGTAGTCCCAGCTACTCGGAAGGCTTAGGTGGAAAGATAGGTTGAGCCCAGGAGTTCAAGGCTGCAATGAGCTTGTGATCACGCCATTGCACTCAAGCCTGGGTGACAAAAAGAGACCCTATCTTTATAAAACAAACAAACAAAAACTAAAATTAATGCTAGATGTCTAGGAACCAGTAATAGTAGATGTGGTCCCCACTACCCTCCTTTTTTTTTTGGAGACAAGATCTCACTATGTTGCCCAGACTGTACTCAAACTCGTGGGCTCAAGTGATTTTCCCACCTCAGCCTTGGGAGCAGCTGGGACTATAGGTACGGACCACTGTCCGTGGCTTTTTTTTTTTCTTTTCATTTTTAAATTTACTCCTCTCAGCTCATACCTATTTAAGAAAAACAAAAACCAAAAACCTTTATTGAAATACAATTCACATATCATACAATTTGCTCACTTGAGGTGTACAATTCAATGGGTTTTAGTATATTAATGGAGTTGCGTAATCACTACAATCAATTTTACAACATTTTCATCACTCCAAAAAGAAAACCTCTTACCCTTTGGCAGTCATGCTGTTTCCACCAGCTTCCGAAGCCCTAGAAAACCATTAATCTACTTTGTGTTTCTGTACATTCACCTATTCTGGACTTTAGGCATTAGTTTGATCCTCATAAAGAGCACACAACCTAGATCCCTCAAATGCACATTTCACAATAGGGTTCCTGCTCCTGTGAGAATTTAATCCCGCCACTGATCTGACAGGAGATGGAGCTCAGGCGGTAATGCTCGACCTGCTGCTCACCTCCTGCTCACCTCCTGCTGTGTGGTTCCTAACAGGCCAGACTGGTACCGGTCCTTGGCCCAGGGGTTGGAGACCCCTGATATAAAGGGAATCATGCAATATACAGCCTTTTGTGTCTGGCTTTTTTTTTACTTCATATATAATGGTTATTTCATTTTATTTTCTTTTTCTTAACGGTGCTCTACACATTCAGAAAAACTTCTCTCGTAACATACTACAGAAACGATCCCTGAAAATACAGTCTTAGTATATAATTTTTTTTTTTTTTAAGACGGAGTCTCACTCTGTTGCCCAAGCTGGAGTGCAATGGCACGATCTCACCTCACTGCAACCTCTGCCTCCTGGGTTCAAGCAATTCTCTTGTCTCAGCCTCCCGAGTAGATTACAGGCATACATCACCACGCCCAGCTAATTTTTTGTATTTTAGTAAAGATGGGCTTTCACCGTGTTGCCCAGGCTGGTCTCAAACTCCTGAGCTCAGGCAATCCACCCGCCTTCGCCTCCCAAAGCGCTAGGATTATAGACATCAGCCCCTACACCTGGCCAGTATATGTTTTTAAGGTAGCATGTACCAGTATTTCATTTCTTTTTATTGCTGTATTATATGGATATTCATTCATTCATCAGTTGTGGGTTTTGGATTGTTTCTACTTTTGACTATCATGAATAATGCTGCTACCAACATTTATGTACAAGTCCACACAAAAACTTGTGTATTCATTTCTCCTGGGTATATATCTAAGAGTAGAACTATCGGGTCAGGAATAACTCTATGTTTAACCTTTCGAGGAACTGCCTGTTTTCCAAAGCAGCTGCAATACTTTACATTCCTACCAGCAATGCACAGAAGTTTCCATTTCTCTACATTCTCACCAAAAAGGCGGCTACAATTTAAAAAGAATGCACAGAAGGGAAATACATATGTATTTCCCTAGAGGAATAAAAAACGGAGTCACACACGCAACCTGTGTAACAAAGTGATTGAACTTACACTTTTTTTTTGAGACAGGGTCTCACTATGTTGCCCAGGCTAGTCTCAAACTCCTGGGCTCAAGTGATCCTCCTGCCTCAGCCTCCCAAGTAGCTAGGATTGTTATCTTCTGGAATATAGCCATCCAAGTGGCTGTGGAGTAGATGTTTTAAAATTACAACATATGATTATCAAAGTGACAAGTTTTGTGACTTTAAGAAACTCATTCAATCACTTTGAAATTCAGCCTTCTCATCCGTAAAATGGAAATAAGAAGACATATTACAGGCTTCTTAAGGGCTTTAGTGAAATAATACAGAAAAAATTTATAGTATCTATCACAAAGCATACAATCAACAGTAGTTAATTATTATCAATTAGGTTCTCTGCCTTCTAGAACTCACCAATCTAAACGGAAAAACAAAATGCCCTTATAAAGTATTGCCTGTCAATACTTAAGTGCGAAAACAAATGGCAGAGATAATAAAGATACAAGAATGCAAGGAGAATGATATGACTAATGAGTGTAAGGGATGGGAAAAGCCTGCGGGACATTTGCTGGATCTTGAATAGTAACATCAGCATAGCTAGGAAAGGCAAGAGGAGGCAGGCATCGCACACATGGGCCCAGATTAAAGAAGGAAAAAAAGAGCCCCAGTATCAGAAACCAAAAACCAGCTGGGTATGGTGGCTCCAGCCTGTAATCCCAGCACTCAGCACTTTGGGAGGCTGAGGCAATAGGATCGTTTCAGGCAAAGAGTTTGAGACCAGCCTGGGCTATATAGCAAGATCTCAATTCTACAAAAAATGAAAAAAAAAAAAAAATAGCTGGGTGTGGTGGCACCATGCTAGTAGTCCCTGCTACTCAGGAGCCTAGGAGTTTACGGCTGCAGTGAGCATGATGGCACTACTGCACTCCAGCCTGGGTGACAGAGTGAGACCATCTCAAAAAATTAATAGAAACAAAACAAAAAACAGGACTTTACGTTCAGACTTGGTGACAGCAGGAAACATGTTTGAGTGGGTGGGATAGGGACGATCACAGAACTGAAGCCTCTGAACTTCATCGCCCAAGCAATAGGAGTTATTGAAGATTTATAGGAAACTATGAAATTACGCTTTTAGCAAAAATAATCTGGCAGCAGAGGGAAAGACTTGAGGCCAATTAACCTATCAGAGAGTTGTTTCAAAGGCTAGGCACAGGGGCTCATTCCTGTAATCTCAGCACTTTGGGAGGCCAAGGCAGGTGGTTCTCTTGAGTCTGGGAGTCCAGACCAGCCTGGGCAACATGGCAAAATGCCATCTCTATAAAAACACACAAAAAATTAGCCAGCCACGGTGGTGCATACCTGCAGTCTCAGCTACCTAGGAGGCTGAGGTGGGAGGATTACCTCAGCATGGGAGGCTGCAGTGAGCTATGATCACGCCAGTGCGCTCCAATCTGAGTGACAGAGTGAGACCCTGTCTCCCCACCCCCCAACAAAGTTGTTTCAGATAAGATAAAAAGTAGAAATTTAGATAAAGGGACCAGATGTGAGAAGCACAGGGTAAGAAGAATGAAAGACTCCTTGAATGAAATGGAATGACGTTATGAACATTCTGGAAATAACACAATCTGGAAATGCCAATATAACCAAAATGCAATCTGAAAATGAGAACACATATTGGTAATCAAATCATTAATACAAACTTACCCTCCGCAATATCTGAGCATGATGTACCAATGGCTGTGTCCCCACTGTCGGCTACACTCGAACAGCGGCTGAAGCGGCTCCGAAAGGGCTCCGAGATAACTGGGGTCTGCCATTCAGTCCCCAGGGAACTGCCCTTCTGAATCACATTGGAACCTGAAACAAGAGGCATTTCCCACCTTTACTGTGAACCAGCTGATGTAACCCCATCAGACCTTTTTTTAAAAAATCACATAAACCTAAGAGAATAGCAGCAACCCAACCCTTTCTCTCTCCTGTGCCTATTTCAGCTGCTCCAATCTAGTTTTTTTTTTTTTTTTTTTTGAGACGGAGTCTGCTCTGTCGCCCAGGCTTGAGTGCAGTGGCGCGCAGCTCACTGCAACCTCCACCTCCTGGGTTCAAGCAATTCTCTGCCTTAGCCTCCCGAGTAGCTGGGATTACAGGCGCCCACCACCACGTCCAGTTAATTTTTATATTTTTAGTAGAGATGGGGTTTCACCATCTTGGCCAGGCTGGTCTTGAACTCCTGATCTCATAATCCACCCGCCTTGGCCTCCCAAAGTGCTGGGATTACAGGTGTGAGCCACTGCGCCAAGCCTGAGCTAGTTAATTTTAAGTGGAAATAGTATGAGAAGTGAGAATATTCAAAGATGTTAATAAGACCCATGAAGAATCCAGGAGTACTGGAACAGAAAACAATCATATTTAATAGCAGTGGCCATTTATTGAAACCTGTAAAGCCACAGGACCTTACAAACATAATCTTGCCTACCTACTTACTGAAAAGTATTACTACCCCTATTTTACAGAGGGGAGGGCTGATATTTGAACCCAGTTCTTTCTGATTCCAAAACCCACATTCTTTCCTCTTTCTTACAGTTTCTCAATGGTGCTTTTGGCATTCTGGGGATGACCATTCTTCAATGTGTAGTCTATACATTACAGAATGGTTTAGCATCCCTGGTTCCCACTCACTGAATGCCAGCAGCAACCCTCAACCAAGCCCACCATCACTGTGAAACCAGAAAATAACCATATAGTTCCAAATGATTCCTAGGGCAACAAGCAGTCCAGTCCCCAGTTGAAAATCATTGCTTCGAGGTTGCAGTGAGCAAAGATTGCGCCACTGCACTCCAGCCTAGGCAACAAGAGCGAAACCCCATCTCAGAAAAAAAAAAAAGAAAAAAGAAAATTATTGCTTCACTGAACCAGGGTACCCTCAATAGGTGAATCCTATTGAGATCAAGGTGAGTTTTGAAAGTCAATCTGAAGAGCCTAGGGCTTTATCTTGAGAGCAACGTGAAGAAATCACTAAAACTGCTGAGAAGGTTAAGACAAAAAGACTGATGAGATTTATTTGATTTAAAATATGCTGTTTGGGGGGAGGTAGGTAGGAAGTGTTCAATAAATACTTGATTCACTAACATTCTAGCAAAGACTTAAATTTATTTTCTAAAAACCACTATAATTTTCCTAAGGTGTATCTGGTGATCCATGTAAACAAATAAACAAACAAACAAAAAAACTAATGGCAGCTACTTATCCTCCATTTAAAGTGTGAGAGCCGATTTCAGAAAATACGGTTCTACAGACTCTCTGATCTAGTGGGAGGCAAATGATTGCTCCCACTAAATGATTACGCCCAAAGTAATTTGGACACAAATTACTTTATTCCTTTCTTCCAAGTTCAGTGCTTCTCTCATCTTTTTAATCTATTTTCTTCTACTTTTGCTCCTTTTTTGCTACCCTTACTTTGGCTTTCTACTGAAGGCAACCTGACTTTCCCCAAATACTTCTTCTATTCTTTGGATCACAGTGACTGCCTGATTTGAAAGAATCTTTATACACTCAGTAATCTGTAATTGTTATAGAAGACACAGGCAACAATCAGAGTTTCTGAGTGGCATGAGATTAGCCAATGCTACTATACTACGTTGGTGTAATTCTAGCCCAAAGCAAAGAAATCCGACCTTCTGGTGAGTCTACACAGCTTTTTCTCCCTAGTCAGTGTAAAATTTGCCAGGCCTTTTGAAACAGTTAAGATTGAGGGCCTCTATTACCATCTTCCTGACTTCCTACTGGAAACCGCTTCCCTGTTACTACTACTAATCTTCCACTCTTCATTGCTACCATTTTTCCATCCACCTACTCCATACCCTAATTCCAAAGAGTTATTTGTTAAAAATATATTTTGGTATATTTATAGAGGTTTACACTTACTTCAAAATTGAAGTTTAAATGCTGAAGTTGGCCGGGTGCAGCGGCTCATGCCTGTAATCCTAGCACTTTGGGAGGCGGGGGCGGGCAGATTACCTGAGCTCAGGAGTTGGAGACCAGCCTGGGCATATGGCAAAACCTGTCTCTACTAAAAATACAAAAAAATTAGCCAGGTGTGGTGGTGCATGCCTGTAATCCCAGCTACTTGGGAGGCTGAGGCACGAGAATCACTTAAACCCAGGAGACGGAAGTTGCAATGAGCTGAGATTGTGCCACTGCACTCCAGCCTGGGCCACAGAACAAGACTCCGTCTCCAAAAAAAAAAAAGCTGAAATTTTTTGTGTTATAGTGCATGTCCTATCAGTAGCATCCTTATCAATTATTAAGACCATTATTAATCTGAATGAGATACTACTGAACAGAGAAAAAAGCCATAGGAAAGGCAATGTTCCAAAAACTTGCATTATATACATAATTGTCATAGAAACTGTATAAACCTAAGAGAATGTGCAGCACATAGCAGATGTTTAAAAAATATTTCCCGAGGCCGGGTGCAGTGGCTCACGCCTGTAATCCCAGCACTTTGCGAGGCCCAGGCAGGCAGATCACAAGGTCAGGAGATTGAGACCATCCTGGCTAACATGGTGAAACCCCGTCTCTATTAAAAAATGCAAAAAAATTAGCTGGGCATGGTGGCGGGCACCTGTAGTCCCAGCTACTTGGGAGGCTGAGGCAGGAGAATGGCATGAACCCGGGAAGCGGAGCTTGCAGTGAGCCGAGATCACGCCACTGCACTCTAGCCTGGGTGACAGAGCGAGACTCCATTTCAAAAAAAAAAAAAAAAAAAAATTCTGCTGAATGAATCTTGAATTGATTCAACCAAAGCTTATAATGGTGCCTACTCTATGCAAGGCAGCATGCCTAAGAGAATACACCAAACATTTACCAAATATCTACGCTGAGTAAGGCACTGTGAGATTTTAAAGTTAAATAAAACATACCCTGAGTTGAATTAAATGTGCCCTCTTCTTTACCAATACCCCAGAATTCAACAAGTCATTTTTCTAAAATATTACTTATTTGAAATATATATTATCTACTTAATATGCCTGCACAGTGCATACATATATTTATGTGTTTAATATACAGTCAGCTCTCCATATCCATGGTTTCTTTCCCCCCCCCCCCTTTTTTTTTTTGAGACACAGTCTCACTCTGTTGCCCAGGCTGGAGTGCAGTGGCGTGATCTCAGCTCACCTCAACCTCTGCTTCCCGTGTTCAAGTGATTCTCCTGCCTCAGCCTTCCCAAGTAGCTGGGATTATTATAGGCACGTGCCACTGCACCCGGCTAATTTTTGTATTTTTAGTAGACATGGAGTTTTACCATGTTGGCCAGGCTGGTCTCAAACTCCTGACCTCAGGTGATCCACCCGCCTTGGGCTCCCAAAGTGCTGGGATTACAGGCGTGAGCCACAGCGCCTGGCCATATCCGTGGTTTCTACATTTGTGAATTCAACCAATTTTTTTTTTAATGGTATCTTACTGAATGTGCATAGACTTGTTTTTCTTCTTATTCCCCAAACAATACAGTATAACTATTTACATAGCATTTACATTGCATTGGGTATTACAAGTAATCTAGAGACGATTTAAGGTAAACAGTAGGATAGACACAGGTTATATGCAAATACCACACCATTTTATATCAGGGACTTGAGTATCTGTGGATTTTGCTATCTGCAGGAGGTCTTGGAACCAGTCCGCCATGGACACTTAAGGACTGTATATATTTAATGTATCTACTGAAGTTTCAACATCTTGTTAATCCATTCTGAAGATAAATTCCTGAGTTTCTAGTAACAATGCAACGGAATCTGTTGGCATCCAAGCAGAATTCCTATCTTTGTGGGCTAGCAGATGACTGACCCACCCAGAGGACAAAGACAACATAGAACACAGTAATTTATGCTGTGTTTTTCTGATTTCAAATGGAACTATGTTCCAAAGTCATTCTGTTCCACTCCTTTATATGTCGTCCTCTCCCAACCACGTGGTCCTGTTGAAAGCCACATAGCACAAGAGATAAATAATTGTTCCCTCAGAGACCTGTTTTTATATTCAATGAAGCCCCATGTTATTTTTATTCTTTTAGCACCAGCATTTCAGTGAATGCTTGTTTATTCAATATTTACCTTAAGGAATATGAAAAAACAGAACAGGGTCAGAATTTAACCCAGAAAACTTCTGACTACTCACTCGGTGAAGTGACGTGAGAGATCCCTTCAGTTGGATATTTCTCCTGCATGGCCATCACAGTTATTTAAGCCAACTGTAGAATGAAGGAATAACCAGTCAGTTCTCTGCAGTATCTTTAATTCCCCGCAACTCAGTTCCCATTCAACTGAAACTGTCAAAACCATATAGAATATTCAAGTATTTGGCCAGGCACAGTGGCTCACACCTGTAATCCCAGCACTTTGGGAGGCCAAGGCAGGCAGATCAACTGAGGTCAGGAGTTCGAGACCAGCCTGACCAACATGGGGAAACCCCATTTCTACTAAAAACACAAAAATTGGCCGGGCATGGTGGCACACATCTGTAGTCCCAGCTACTTGGGAGGCTGAGGCACAAGGATTGCTTGAACCCGGGAGGCAGAGGTTTCAGTGAGCCAAGATCACACCACTGCACTCCAGCCTGGGCAACTGAGCAAGACTCCATCTCAAAAAAAATAAAAAAGAATATTCCAGTATTCTAAATGTTATATTCCTAAGGATATTTAGGAGTAAATATGTTTTTACATGTTTTACTTCTAAGGATATTTTTAAGACAAAGTAAATCCCAATACTCCACTCTACTTCTCTTCCCAAATCCAGTATAGAAAACCTAGAACCAGAGATTACCAATATAGATTCCATATGGTCCTAGAACCCTTCTGATTTTTATAAAATTTAAAAATATTACTTTTAATTAACAAACTTTACCATGAATCTTCTTAGCCATGGGGACCTGATGACAGGATGAGGTGGATAAAGAACTAAAGAACTAAACCAACAGTGAAGTATTACAGCATCAATTATGATTAACATAAAACAAATTCCTCAATTCTTCCAGTAATTAAAGTCAGTCATACGATGTAAAAAGATGGGAAAGAATTCTTGCTCATAAGTAGAACTCCAATCCTGAGCTAGGAACGTGAAGTTCTCGTCCCATGTTCTCACTCCTTAAAATATTTATATTTACAGTACACTAGGGGTAGGTGCTGAGAATTCAGCAGAAGTGGATTTGAAGTCTAAACAAATACACTTGAACCCACTAAACATTAAGTTATCAATTTATTAGCTGTGTAACCTTGGGCAAATTTCTTAGTATCTCTGTTCCTCATTTTTCTTCATATAAAAATGAGGATAACAACACAACCTAATTCATGTTAATTCATTTATAATTAACTTACAACAGTTCCTGACACATACTAAGTGCTGTTATTACTTGGCAATTTACATCAACAAAAGTAGCACTGTACAGCCCATGGAAGATCAAGGAGTATCAACTCAGAAACTCTAAATTTATAAAAGCCCCAAAAGAGTTTGGGACAATTCGGCCGGGCTCAGTGGCTCACGCCTGTAATCCCAGCACTTTGGGAGGCCGAGGCAGGCGGATCACCTGAGGTCAGGAGTTCGAGACCAGCCAACATGGTGAAACCCCGTCTCTACTAAAAATACAAAAATTAGCGAGGCATGGTGGCAGGCGCCTGTAATCCCAGCTACTTGGGAGGCTGAGGCAGGAGAATCCCTTGGACCATGGAGGCGGAGGCTGCAGTGAGCCAAGATAGCGCCATTGCACTCCAGCCTGGACGACAGAGCAAGACTCCGTCTCAAAAAAAAAAAAAAAGAGTTTGGGACAATTCACAGAACATAATTCTATCACTCTGGAGAAAAGAGACGACTATATGGTACTATTTCTCTAATGTACTTTAGTGACCTCTATAGTATTCTCTTAGTAACAACAACCCAAACCCTTATTAATTCACTGCATCTACAACAGAAAGGGTATCATCCTCCACAATTCCAGTTCTTCACATACTGGGTGAGGGAAGCTTTGTTCAGTAATAAAAGCTTTAGTTTATGGCAAGTATGATTCAGTGAGTTAAATGATGACATAGAAGGATTAGATTACCTCCTTACTAGTGATTTCCTTTCTTGTCAATATCAAAATCCTTTTCTTCACTCCTTTCTTTAAAGGATAACAAAATGGTAGGCGCACTGGATTCTAAGGTGTTTCTAAATTCAGACAAGTTGAAAATACGGTGACAGAAGGAGAACTCCGAGTTACCCTATGACTCAGCAATTCCACACTGAAGTATACACCCAAGAGAAATGAAAACGCAGGTTTACACAAAAGCTTCAATAAGAATGTTCATAGCAGCATTATTTACAATAGCCAAAAAGTGGAAACAACACAAATGTCCATGAGCTAATGAATGGATACATAAAATGTGGTATATCCAAAAAACAGAGTATTATTCAGCAATAAAAGGAAGTACTGATACATGTGACAACATGGATGAACACTGAAGACATGCAAAGTCAAAGAAGCCAAACAAAAGGCTTGATCCTATTTATATGAAATGTCAGAATAGGCAAATCCATAGAGACACAGATTAGTGATTGCAAGGGACTGAGAGGAGGGAGGGTAGGAGAATAGGAAGGGACTGCTAATGGATACCGGGTTTCTTTTCAGGGTGATCAAAATGTTCTGAGATTAGATAGTGGTGACTGACTGCACAACCTTGCCAATATATTAAAAACCTCTGAATTGCACACACATAAAACTAAATTTTATGGTATGTGATATAAGCCAAAAATAAAATTCTAAGGCATCCCCAACCACCTGAATGGATCCCTCCCCTTGGCCAATGGCATTCCAAAGTTAAGCTGAAAAACCTGTTAAGGCCATGATGGTGGTAGTGGTGGTGGAGTCCTACACCCCTCATTATACCCTCCTCCCTTCTGGAATTTAGGAAAAGTATTAACATTAACACAGATGTCTGTAAGAAACATTTATAATCTATTCTCTCTAAAGCCTACTATTTGGAGGCTTCATCTGTACAATAAAATCTTGATCCCCAGGATACCTTAACCCAGACATTCCTTTCTATTGATAACAACTTTCAACCAACTGCCAATCAGAAAATTTTGAAATCTACCTATGACCTGGAAGCCCCCACCCACTAAGAGTTGTCTTACCCTTCCAGATCAATGTAAATCTTACATGTATTTGACTGATGTCTCATGTCTCCCTAAAATGTTTAAAACCAGGGCACACGTTATCAGGATCACCTGAGGGCTGTGTCAGGGGCCATTGATCACCCATATTTGGCTCAGAATAAATCCCTTCAAATATTTCAGAGTCTGACCCTCATTGACAACAAATATCTCAAAAAAGAAAAACAGAAAGAAAGAAACCCCGTAAGGAGTAAAACAATACAAAATAAATCATTCTTGACTTAAGAATTAGATGAGCTACTGGTGGAAATTTTTGGGACAACTGAAGGAGACAGAAATTTCCTGGGATAAAAATGAGAGAAGTGAATGTACAAGAAGTAACACACCAGTTATAAAGCTTAGAAAGGGAGTGAATGGAGGCAGACAGAGAGAGAAAAAAAAAAAAAAAGCACCCAACAGGATTGGTTTCCATCTTCAAAGCCCTTTAAACTACAGAAACAGTCACTCATTCAACAAATTTAACATGCATTCTGCACTTACTACCTATCAAACACTGTGCTCAACACTTTTTAGGTATCATGTCTCATGTTTCATGTTCACATCAACCCTATGAAGCAGTTACTATTATCCTCATTTTATGGATGAGAAAATAAAGGTTTACAGTAGTGAAGGTCATATGGCTAGGAAGAGGCTTCAAAGCCAGGACTGTACTCTAACGCTACAGGAGTCTAGTCAGCATTCTACATGTGACAAAACACAAAAAAAGAGATCAAGCATGGCACCCCAAGTTGGAGTTTCTGCCTCAGACAGCTAGAGCTGCAAGCCTCAATTATATGAGCAGTAAAAGCTCATAAAATTTCTTCACTTTGTCCTTGGTCATCACCTAGGCTTTATTTCTCAAGTTGCTACCCAAGAATTAGATTTTGACTGCCGTAAGTATTTTTCCCCTATAAGAATTACAATCTAAGTGTGGCTGGGCGTGGTGGCTCACGCCTGTAATCCCAGCACTTTGGGAGGCCGAGGCAGGTGGATCACCTGAGGTCAGGAGTTTGAGACCAGCCTGACCAACATGGAGAAACGCCGTCTCTACTAAAAATACAAAATTATCCGTGCATGGTGGCGCATGCCTGTAATCCCAGCTACTCGGGAGGCTGAGGCAGGAGAATCGCTTGAACCTGGGAGGCGGAGGTTGCGGTGAGCCGACATCGCGCCACGGCACTCCAGCCTGGGCAACAAGAGCAAAACTCCGTCTCAAAAAAAAAAAAAAAGAATTACAATCTAAGTGTGGAACATCACGCTTGGCAGCTGTTAAGAGAACCACATCAAGACAAGAGAGGATTTGAAGGAATACACAGACAGCTGACACAGACACACGAAGGATCTCACACCATCACACTATTTTCACCGCCTTGATCATTCATTAAACCTTGTGAAAGAGAAGCCAAATCCTTGACAAGAAGTTGCCTTTACAAAGAAAAGTCGTGAGACATACAAAACCACCAGATCACTATAAAGCAGACGAGGTCTGAGGGCAAATAAATGAGGCCTGGCTAGCTTCATCGTCCTTGTATCACCACCGCCCCCTACTTATCCCAGTGTTCAATTCATCAACCGAAATTTACTGCGTGCCTACTAGGCGCCTGGCTCTGAGCCACGTGTTGGGAATATACTGGTGTAAAGGATCGCTCTCATTAACCGAGGTGAAGTAAGCGTTGAATATACTGTTGAACAACTAAACCTGAACACACTAAACTTTCAGTTCAACCAAAGCACCAGCTCCTTCTCGCTGAAGGAAGCTTCCTCACCTTCCGCCCTACTGACATTTTGGGGGCTTTTTCTTTGTTGTTGGGGTCGTCCTACACACAGTAGGCTGTGTAACAGCATCCCTGGCTTCTTCGCACTAGATGCCAGTAGCAAGCCCTGGAGCTGTGACTATCAAAAGTGTTTCCAGACATCGACCAATGTCCCCAGGGAAGCAAAATCGCCCCGGCCGAGAAGTACCGGGGTAAGGCCCCGCCAAGTGCTTTCCGTCCCACAACCTTAATTCTCTACACAGCCTTCCAATCTCGGCTCAAACTTCTCCTCCTCGGGGAGGGCTCCCTGACCTCTCCGACTAGATTCGCGCCTTCTGTTTTGTGCTCCTTGTAAGATTTCTCCACTCTACCCTCACTGCGCGCCGAGGGATTACCCCGCTTAACGTCGACTCCCAGGGCTGTGCGCTCCGCAAGGGCAAGGAATGCGCCGCCCGCTGTGTCCCTGGCTATCGGCACAGGGCCTGGCACGCAGGTAAAGTGACTGCCGTGGGGTGAACCACGGAGGGCAAAGCAAGGCAACGGGGGAAGCGAGGGGAATGGGACGCGAGAGGGCGTGTGCCGGGGCACTCGCTTCGGAGCCGAGGCGCATGCGCTTCGCTCTCCCCGGCCCCTCACGGTGGCAGGTCGCGAGCGTCTGAGGCTTCGCCAGAGCTATGGGAGGAGAGGCAAGGTCGGCCACTAGGACTGGGGCTCCCGAAGGAGGAAAACTTACACGGGCCTGAAAGCGGGCGGCGAAATCCCTCACTCGGGAAGACTGACTGCAGCCACCACGTCTGCGGTGAGCGGCGGTTCCCTCCCTCAGCTCCTCTAACGGCCGTTGCACGCCCGCCAGGCCGCGCGCCACAGAACGCGCGTCGTTTGGCCCCACCCCGTTCTGCCGCCTCTGGCCAATCGGGAGTCGAGCCGCGCCGGCTTCCCGCCCCTTTCTATCCTCTTCTGACCAATCGGCAGTCGAGCCGCGTCGGTATCCCGCCCCCACACGCTACCCTCTGCTCAGAGAGCCGGACGGATCTTTCTGCGCATGACCACGTCGCCACTTGGCTCCTTCCCTGCCCCTTGCCCCGTTTTACCTGTAGGTGGAGCCCTGCTCACCTAGACCTGGAGGGGCCCTGCTGGGCCTGTGCAGGTTGGGAAGCTGGCGGCCCGGGGGCGGGGCTGGGGACACGAGAATCCCACTCAGCTTGCCTCACCCTCCTTCCATTTCAACGCCAGTCTATCAGTTCTCACACCTGAAGTAGGGGTTCAGGTTGTGACCAGGAGTTAGGGTGTGGCCTGGCTCACTGACTAGTCAGGGTCAAGGCTTGGTCTGGGTTGGAGGCAGTGGTCAGCCTGTGACCAAGGTTCAGGTTGAAGGGTAAAGGATCAGTCCTGCCTCCCTCCCCAAACTTGGTCCACTGGAAAAGGAACCGTTAAGTCCATTTGCATTAATATGCGCTTGAAGAGTCAGACAGGAAAATTGTTTCAAAGGAGAACAGAACCATCAGCCAAAGGAATGAATCTCAGATAGTGAAATTCTGGGTATCTAGAAACCTGGCTTGGCAGGGAGAGATATTAAAAAATTGTATAAGGAGGCCGGGCGCGGTGGCTCATGCCTGTAATCCCAGCACTTTGGGAGACAGAGGAGGGCGGATCACGAGGTCAGGAGATCGAGACCATCCTGGCCAATATGGTGAAACCCCATCTCTACTAAAAATACAAAAATTAGCTGGATGTGATGGCACGTACCTGTAATCCCAGCTACTCGGGAGGCTGAGGCAGCAGAATCGCTTGAACCAGGGAGCCGGAGGTTGCAGTGAGCCGAGATCGCGCCCCTGCACTCCAAAAAAAAGTTGTATGGAAAAAAAAAGTTGTATAATTTCTTAGCTTTAAGAGCCAGACAAAGTGAGTTCATTACTGAATAAAAGTCGCTCTAGAGGAAAGACCCTAGGGATGTGCCCCAAGGTTGTATCCTTTGCCCTCTCTTTTAGTATTTTAAGATAAGAATATAGGAGACATAAAATAGCAGATTTAATGGATAATGAAAATGAACCTGGGTATGATATGAAATTAGGACCAGAAGCCTCTGTTAATGTAAAGGCTAAAAAAAAAGTTAAGACAGGGTGTCTAAATGAATAAATTTATGGACTGAAGGGTAGAAAGCTAGAAAGTGTTAGTCCTGGCCGGGCACGGTGGCTCACGCCTGTAATCCCAGCACTTTGGGAGGCCAAGGCAGGTGGATCACTTGAGGTCGGGAGTTTGAGACCAGCCTGTGGCCAACATGATAAAACCCTACTAAAAATACAAAATTAGCCAGGTGTGGTGGTGGGCGCCTGTAATCCCAGCTACTGGGGAAGCTGGGGCAAGAGAATCACTTGAACTCAGGAGGAGAGGTTGCAGTGAGCCAAGATCACTGCACTCCAGCCTGGGCAACAGAGCGAGGTTCTGAAAGAAAGAAAGAAGGAAAGAAAGAAGGAAAGAAGGAAAGACGGAAGGAGAGAAGGAAAGAAAGAAAAAGAAAGCAAGAAAGAGAAAGAAGAGTCAGAAAACATTGAAAGGCTTCCATTTCTTTTGTGAAAGGCATATGTGAGGAGGGAGGGAAGAGGGGCATCTAGAGGACTGAGAAGAATTAGGAAGATGTGAATTGCTGATACAGAGGATAGAAGAGAAATCCGACTGGAAACATAGTGGAAGTGTTGAGATTTAAATTTACAAATAGCAAACAGTACATTTATACAGTTCTTTGTAATAGATATCTATAGTTTAAAAGTAATTCCATTATCTACTGTCAATTTTCTTTTTTGTTTGTTTCGTTTTGAGACAGAATCTTGCTCTGTCACCCAGGCTGGAGTGCAGTGGCACGATCTCGGCTCACTGCAACCTCTGCCTCCCAGGTTCAAGCAATTCTCCTGTCTCAGCCTCCTGAGTAGCTGGGACTATAGGCACCCACCACTACACCCGGCTAATTTTCGTATTTTTAGTAGAGTCGGGGTTTCACCATGTTGGCCAGGCTGGTCTCGAACTCCTGACCTCAGGTGATCCGCCCGCCTTGGCCTCCCAAAATCCTGGGATTACAGGCGTGAGCCACCGTGGCCGGCCCTACTGCCAATTTTCAAATGTGAATGACTTGTCATATGTATATATATACATATATGCTAGTCAGGGTTATTGCACAGTCTGAGGCTAGGGTCAGGGCTTGGTCTGGGTTGGAGGCACTGGTCAGCCTGTGACCAGGGTTTAGTTTGAAGGGTAAGGAATCAGTCCTGCCTTCCTCCCCAAACTTAGTCCCCAGGAAAAGGAACCATTAAGTCCATTTGCGTTAATATGAGCTTGAAGAATCAGACTGGAAAATTGTTTCAAAGGAGGAACACACACACACACACACACACACACACACACACACACACACACACAGACACACATGCATTTGAGAAGGAGTCTCTTTATGTTGCCCAGGCTGGGCTCAAACTCCTGGGCTCAAGCTATCCTCCCGTTCAACCTCCAGAGTAGCTGGGACTACCAGCATGTGCTACCACTCTCAGCTCATTTATATTTTAACAGAGACTTTTGGTCCTAGTTTCAGAGAATATTCATGACCAACCTCTTTAGATATATTCTCTTTTTTTTTCTGAGATGGAGTCTTGCTTTGTCGCCCAGGCTGGAGTGCAGTGGAGCGATCTCGGCTCACTGCAACCTCTGCCTCCCAGGTTCAAGCGATTCTTCTGCCTCAGCCTCCTGATTAGCTGGGACTACAGGCGCACGCCACCATGCCTGGCTAATTTTTGTATTTTTAATAGAGACGGGGTTTCACCATGTTGGCCAGTCTGGTCTCAAATTCCTGACCTCGTGATCCACCCACCTTGGCCTCCCAAAGTGTTGGGATTACCGGTGTGAGCGCCTGGCCAATATAAGATATTCTTAAATTGTCAGTTACATTATTATTTTTAAAAGACTAGCTGGATGTATTAGTCTGTTCTCACAGTGAGAACAGACTAATGTTCACTGGGTAAGACATACCTGAGACTAGGTAATTTATAAAGGGAAGAGGTTTAATTGACTCACAGTTCCACAGGGCTGGGGAGGCCTCAGGAAACTTACAATCATGGCAGAAGGGGAAGCAAACATCCTTCTTCACATGGTGACAGCAAGGAGAAGTGCCCAGCAAAAAGGGGAAAAGCCCTTTATAAAACCATCAGATCCTGTGAGAAGTCACTTTCATGAGACCAGCATGAGGGCAACTGCCCCCATGTTTAAATTACCTCCCTTCAGTTCCCTCCTATGACACATGGAGATTATGGGAACAAGATGAGATTTGGGTAGGGACACAGCAAAATCATATCACTGAATATTTTAATAAAATATATCAAGTACACTGACTTAATGACTGAAAAGGGACAGGGTTAGTCCAGACATGACCCACCTCAGTATAAAAAAAAAAAATTGCAACTTAGTTACAATCATATAATTAGCGTTATCACTTTCATATGCACTGTGTGGTCTGGTGGATTATTTTATAAGCATCTATTGTTACACAGCACTGAGGCTTCTTTAACATGGTCAACTAATTTAGTTTAAATGCAATAGCTTCCTTGTTTACTTAATTTTATTTCATTTATTTTCCTTTTGAGATATTTAAGCAGAGTCAATATTTTGTCCTTATCCTTCAAGATATATATGTATATATTTTTTCTACTTCCCTTCTTCCCTCAGGATATATTTTATCTATTTATTTTTGAGACAGAGTCTTGCTCTGCCGCCCAGGCAGGAGTGCAATGGCACAATCTCGGCTTACTGCAAACTTCCAACTCTTGGGTTCAAGCGATTCTCCTGCCTCATCCTCCCGAGTAGCTGGGATTACAGGCACCTGCCACCACACCCAGCTAATTTTTGTATTTTTAGTAGAGACAGGATTTCACTATTATGGCCAGGTTGGGCTTGCATGCCTAACCTCAGGTGATCCGCCCACCCCAACATCCCAAAATGTGGGGATTACAAGCGTGAGCCACAGTGCCTGGCCAGGATACATTTTAAATAACGGCAAGGGCTAATGCCTTTGATAGCAGGACTATTTAAAGTCTACTGCAGACGTATAAAGTCAATATGAATTCACAATGAAATGTAATTTATTGCTGATTTAATAAATGTGTGACTTTGATGTGCATGAAAAAATAACATGGATTGATCATTTGACATGATTTTTTTCAGGAGCTGTTAAGGCATTAAAGACAACAAAATGTTCCTGCAAATGAATTTTTTTTTTTTTTTTGAGATGGAGTCTCGCTCTGTCACCCAGGCTGGAGTGCAGTGGTGCGATCTCGGCTCACTGCAACCTCTGCCTCCCGGGTTCATGCCATTCTCCTGTCTCGGCCTCCTGAGTAACTGGGACTACAGGCTCCCGCCACCACGCCCGGCAAATTTTTTGTGTTTTTAGTAGAGACGGGGTTTCACCGTGTTAGCTAGGATGGTCTCGATCTCCTGACTTCATGATCCGCCCGCCTCGGCCTCCCAAAGTGCTGGGATTACAGGCATGAGCCACCGTGCCCGGCCAACCTGCAAATGAAATATTAAGACTGTTAAATTTAAATTAAATTTAGCTTTTTTTTTTTTTTTTTTTTTTTACAAGGTCTTACTGTCACCCAGGCTGGAGTACAGTGGCAGGAACACAGCTCACTGCAGCCTTGACCTCCTGGGCTCAGGTGATTCTCCCACCTCAGCCTCCCGAGTAGCTGGAACTACAGGTACACACCACCATGCCTGGCTAATTTTTAAATTTTTTGTAGAGAAGAAGGTCTCACTATGTTGCCCAGACTGCTCTCAAACTCTGGGGCTCAAGCTATCTGGCACACCTTGGCCTCCCAAAGTGTTGGGATTACAGGTGTGAGCCACTGTGCCTGGCCAAATTTAACTTTTTTTTTTTTGAGACAGAGTCTCGCTCTGTCACCCAAGCTGGAGTGCAGTAGCATGATCTCGGCTCACTGCAACCTCTGCCTCCTGGTTCAAGCAATCCTCTTGCCTCAGCTTCCCGCGTAGCTGGGATTACAGGCCCGTGCCACCATGCCTGGCTGGCTAATTTTTGTATTTTTAGTAAAGACGGGGTTTCACCATGCTGGCCAGGCTGGTCTTGAACTCCTGACCTCGTGATTCACCCACCTTGGCCTCCCAAAGTACTGGGATTACAGGCATGAGCCACTGTGCCCAGCCCAAATTTAACTTTTATTGTGTTGCTTGTACTCATGTTTTCCCCCAGGAAATTAATTTCTAAAATAATCATGGATATTAACAAAAAATTGTATTTAAAAAATGAAACATCGATGTGCCTTCCTGTGTTTTTGTGAAATTCTACCTTATGGGTAGGTCCCACCTCTGCCAACTTATAAACCCTGTCTTGCTTCCTGGTCCTCACTACCTACTCCCCAAACTCAACTGTTTTCTCTGTAAGGTCAAAGACTCTGTCTTTTGTACTGTTGAATCCCCCAGGCCTAATACAGTTAACAAGTGCATAGCAGATTCCAACCTGTTTTTGAATAAAGGAATGATATTCACACAAACACTGCTGCCATATCCACCCTCTACTAGGAAGGGGGAGCTAATGAGGTCAGAAATAATTAAGGGGCAGGAGAAGGAGGCTTGGATAATAGTGTGTGTATACATTTATCCTCATTCTGAAATTGAATAGTTCGTGCCCATTTTGCAGAAAAAAAGAAAGGAGACTTAGGGCCAGCTGGCCAAGGCCCAGGAACTTTCCCTGGAATGAGAGTCATAGAGTCCCCATGTTGAAGCAGAGATCATCAGTTCAAACTCTCATTTTACATATGGAGAGATAGAGGATAAAGTGACTTCTCCCTGCCATCCCCAACCCCCTGAATATAAGATCTGGATTACACAGAAAGGAGTCAGACAAAGTAGAATTCCCGGCTGTTTATTAGTCATACCCTCTGCACCTCCCCATACCATACTAAGTAACTCAATCTCCCCCTAGAAGAGTTCCAGAGATAGGAAGCAAAGGTGGGATGATGAAGCAGAGCCCAAGGCTGATCAGCCACACTCCTTACCAGATGTTGGTTTCATCTGCACCCCCAACCTCTCTGGTCCGTAACAATAAAACGGACTACTTGCTTTCCCTAAATCTTCCTCCACTCTACCCTTGCCTCAGGCGAGTAAACTAGAGGCCAAGGACTAGGGTTGGAGGAGGTATCAGGCTTCTATCCCAGCATCCAGCTTATCGCTATCGGAAGAAAGATGGCCATCCAGGCTCCTGCAGGAAAGAAAGAAATGATTATAAAACAGGATTAAGTGGCATTGAGAGCAGGGGAAAGTTTTTAGGCTTAGATATTCCCCTTTAGGGAATTATTTAGAAATCCATTCATTCATTCAACAAGCTTTCTTGGGACTGACTGTGTGTAAGTTAAATTGGGGGTGGGGAGGATGGGGATGAAAGGCACTCTCTAGTTCAGTGTGGACCCTGCTCAGCCACCTTCACTTGTCCTTGTTACCTGTCTGGCTCTGTATCTTGAATTTTCTTTTTTCTTTTAGAGACAGGGTCTCACTCTGTCTCCCAGGCTGGAGTGTGGTGGCGCCATCATAGTTCACTGCACCCTCAAACTCCTGGTCTCAAGCGATCCTTCTGCCTCAGCCTCTCAAGTAGCTAGGATTACAAGCATGTGCCATGATGCCCAGCTAATTTTTAAATTTTTTATAGAGACAGCATCTTGCTGTGTTGTCCAGGCTGGTGTCAAACTCCTGGCCCCAACCACTCCTCCCACTTTGGTCTCGCAAAATGCTGGGATTACAAGTGTGAGCCACTGCCTGGCCTGTATCTTGAATTTTCACCTCCTACCTGCTTGCCCCTGTATCTTGAATTTTCAATCATTTCTGGATAGACTCAGGTTCTGATGAAGGATAAACCACCAGCCCCACAATGACAAGTGCCATGTACTGTTGAGACCCAAGAAGCTGAGACTCAAATAAGTTAACTGCCAGACATGATGGCTCACACCTATAATCCCAGCATTTTGGGAGGCTGAGGCAGGCAGATCGTCTGGGGTCAGGAGTTCGAGACCAGCCAGGCCAACATGGTGAAACCCTCCCTCTAATAAAGTACAAAAATTAGCTGGGCATGGTGGTGCGTGCCTGTAATCCCAGATACTCGGGAGGCTGAGGCAGGAGAATGGCTTGAACCCGGGGGGCAGAGGTTGCAGTGAGCTGAGATCACGCCACTGCACTCCAGCCTGGGCAACAGAGTGAGACTCTGTCTCAAAAAAAAAAAAAGAAGGAAAAAAAAAAGGTTAACTGACTTCTCTCAGCTCATATAGAGTGGAGCAGAAACAAAATCCAAAACCAGCACCTGCCAAGACCCAGCAGCGTGTATCCTCAGACCCTGGTGCAACCATCAGAACTTCATCACAGCAATATCTTTATACCAACCTGCCGAGCTTCTGCTGCTGGAGGCATTGGACTATGAAACCACATAGAAAGAGAGGTCAAGCTTAAGGTGCCATTCTGTCAGGACAAGGCTAGCATTCTCCCATTATTTTATCAAGACTGGGCAAAGGGCTTGGTCTCTTTGAAACTGAGATTCAGAAGGGTGTGATGATGGACCTCCTGCCTCTAATAAGAATGGACTTAGTAGAAGATGGGCTTTCCCAAGAGGGTGAAGTTTTTGTTTTGTTTTGTTTTGTTTGTTTGTTTTTGCTTTTTGAGACGGAGTCTTGCTCTGTCGCCCAGGCTGGAGTGCAGTGGCAAGATCTTGGCTCATTGCAAGCTCCGCCTCCCGGGTTCACGCCATTCTCCTGCCTCAGCCTCCCGAGTAGCTGGGACTACAGGGGCCCTCCCCCACGCCCGGCTATTTTTTTTTTTTTCCTGTATTTTTAGTAGAGATAGTGTTTCACCTTGTTAGCCAGGATGGTCTCGATCTCCTGACCTTATGATCCGCCCACCTCGGCCTTCCAAAGTGCTGGGATTACAGGCGTGAGCCACCGCGCCCGGCGAGGGTTGGGGTTTTGAAGGACCATTATGGAATAGAAAGAAGGGAGAGACTGTTTCTAGATCATTAAGGAAGATTTACCAAAAAAGTTTGGCACGAGGGACAGCCTGGGAGAAGAGTGATCTGGTGTGACAGGAAAGGTGAGAATGGAAGGAGACAGGCAGAGAAGGCTCAGACTTGAAGTTGACTGAGTGAGACCGGTGAGGAGAGCAGAGGGGAAGCCGAGGACGACATGGGCTCGGGGAGGAGACTTGCATTTAGGGAAGAGTGGAGGGCATGAAGGAAGGAGGGGACAGAGCAGGTCGGTAGGAGGCTCTGGAAGAGGAGTCAGGGAGGCCCCAGAAATGATCCATTTACCGCTTATTCGGGTGGGCCCGAATGCTATCCAGCTGCCGCCGCGCTCCAGGCCCTCCCGCGTTCGGATCTCCCAGGAGCGATCCCTCCCAGGTGAGTTCTTCTGACTACAAGCTTGTGGGCAACGCAAGCACAAGGGTAGCGAAGCCGGCCAGGCGAGGACTTTGCCCAAGACCCCAGGGTAG
Source organism: Pan paniscus (assembly GCF_029289425.2). Taxonomy (NCBI): domain Eukaryota; kingdom Metazoa; phylum Chordata; class Mammalia; order Primates; family Hominidae; genus Pan; species Pan paniscus. The sequence continues at coordinate 200,646,106 of NC_073249.2, forward strand.
CCCCACCTCCCTCCCCGCCCCAAGTGAGTTCACCAATCCACAAGACCTAGGTCTTCAAAATCCCGCCCCGTCTTCCACAAGCCCCGCCCCCGGCAGGACTGGCCAGTCCCCAGCACCGCAGTCCCCCAGGTCCCGCATCAGCACCGCTTCCGTGAAGACCGCGCAGCTGGGAGTCCGGCTACCCAGCCTGCCCGGCAGGAACTGCTTTGCAGGCAGGGCTGCGGCGGCTGCGCAGGAGGTCCCGGGGCTGCCCACTCACTGGTTGGCATGGGCGTCTTGCCCGCGTGTCACACAGGGTCACTCGGCCGTGCAGGTAGAGTGTATCGCTGGTCGAGAAGCGGATCAGGTTGAAGGCCAAGGTCACCTCCAGAGAGGCCCCGTTGGCCCGCAGGCCCTGGAGCAGCCGGTTGCTGACGGGGCAGCTGTGGGGAGAGGCAGCGTCAGGGGCCCGCGGTGCCGATGGATGAACACCGAGCACCGTTGCCCACTTTTTACGTTTGCTTGTATAGGTGCAGATGCTGGTTTCATGCTGAGAACTTTACATGGATTGTTTCATTTCATCCTCACCGAACCCGTGAAGAAGACAATACTTTTGCCCCCCACCACCCCTTTTTTAAAGATGAGGAAACTGAGGCTCAAACTGAGGTTCAAAGAGCGTTGCCCAAGGTTCTGCAGGGAGCAGCCTGGCCCCAGCGCCCGCCCACACCCTTAATCACTGGGTTCTATATCCTCCTGACAAGGGAGGAATGACAGGCGAGGACAGGTTTGGCCGTGGTGTGTTTCAGAGCCTGGACTCCGGAGACTGATGGTGTGTCCTGGTTGAAGTCCCCTAAACTCAGAGTCTTCTCTTGTTCTCTCAGCTGTACAGTGGGGGAAATAATACTTCATAGGGTTGTTTGGAGGAATAAATAAGGTAATAAATGATTCCCTGTGCTCTGTGAAGCCTTGTTACTAAAATATGACCTAGAAGTCAGGAGACCCAACTCCTTCCCAAGAATGTTGAGGACGAACTTGGATTTACTGTCTCTGTGTTCCCAACACTTAGCAAGATCTGCAACTTATTGTGTGAACTGAGCCTCAGTTTCTCTATAAAGTGGGAATGAAAATATAACTATCTCGGCTGGGCACGGTGGCTCACGCCTGTAATCCCAGCACTTTGGGAGGCTGAGGCGGGTGGATCACCTGAGGTCAAAAGTTTGAGACCAGCCTGGCCAATATGGTGAAACCCCATATCTACTAAAAATACAAAAATTAGCCAGGTGTGATGGCCCGTGCCTGTAGTCCCAGCTACTCCGGAGGCTGAGACAGGAGAATTGCTTGAACCTGGGAGGCAGAGGTGGCAGTGAGCCGAGATCGTGCCACTTCACTCCAGCCTGGGTGACAGAGCGAGACTCCATCTCAAAAAAAAAAAAAAAAAAAGAAAAGAAAAGAAAAGAAAATATAACTATCTCATAGAGTGTGTTGTGAGGCTTAAATGAGTTAATATATGTGAAGTGATTCAAACTGTGTCTGGCATAGAGTCAATGCTATGTCAGTGTTAGATATTATTAGCTACTAAATATAATGAATGTCCAATATATAACATATATATAGCACTCTGAAATGTTGTGTCTTTGTTTTTTAGTTTTATCATTGTAGGCCCTCAGTAATTGAGCAAAGAATAAAAGAAATGCATGTTATTTGTTGGCTGCAAGATCTTGGGCAGGCTTTAATCTCTGAGCCTTAATTTACTTATCTTCAAAATGGGAATGAGAGCATTATTCAAGAAACATTCACCCAGCACTTACTTTCTTCCCGTGTTTGCATGCCAGGGATACCAAGAAGAGTGACAGAATCTGTGCTCAAGGGTATAAAAGCACCCAGCACAAGCCAAATCCAGGGGCTGGTCTGGCACTCACAGGAGGTTACCAGGCCTGACTGACCCTTACCTCTTGTTCACAAAGTGGTAGGTGGCCTTAACAACACCTGTCCTGGAGATGTTGGTGCTGGCAAAGACCTCACTGACCACCAGGGCAAATCACTGCTTATTGTCTTGAGGACCACGTAGAAGGGCATGCCAAGAGGAACAGTTCTGTTTTCAAGCAGAGTTAAGAGCTGAAGATCTGTGAAGATGCCCAAGATGATGATGGTGTCCCCAGTGCCCAGAACATGGATGGTGCTATATCTGGAGAGGGACAGGAGTGAAACCCTCATCATGAAATCCCAGAGGGAGAGACATTCACCCAAACCTTCTGCATCTGCAAGGCCACTGAGCACTGGTAACCATAGAGAATAAAGGGCGGACGGAACAAACCTGCTTACCTTCTTCCTGGTCTGCCTAAAAAGTGAGGTGCCACCTCATAGATCCCCAGACCTAGGACCCTTGAAGCTATCCACAGTAATTTACATAAACAACTTGTATGTATTCCTTCATAGAAGCATCTTTTTTTTTTTTTTTAATTGAGACAGGGTCTCACTCTGTTGCCTGTCCTGGAGGGCAGTGGCATGATTATGGCTCACTGCAGCCTCGACCCCCCAGGCTCAAACAATCCCTCCACCTCAGCCTCCCAAGTAGCTGAGACTATAAGCACACACCATCAAGCCCAGCCTGAAGCATCTCTTTTCTTCCACTAATGCTTTGAATTTCCATCTAAGAGGTGCCTCTGTTTGAGCATAGGGGAGCAACATCCTGAGGGTGCTAACTCTTGTGCTTGGATTAGAGGTAGAGAGGTAGGCTTCCACGGCCCAGCCAGAGTGGAAGCTGATGAGGCAGAACTTACGGGAAGGAGAATACCTGGTAGGGGTGGATCTGGCTGACATTCACCACCAGGGTATACATGCAGCTGAAGCTGAGCATTGTGGAGTCATTGCTGATGAAGCCAGGGAGAACCTGCAGAAGCTTCACCTCCAGAGAGTACAGGGCATGGCTGCTGTTGGTCTAGAGAGGACAAGAAGACTGCCATTACTCTCAGATCTCCAGAGGAGATGCCTTCTCCCACCCTCATTTGCTGCAAGTTGCTTACTTATTTTATTTTATTTATTTTTTTGAGACAGAGTCTTGCTCTGTTGCCCAGGCTGGAGTGCAGTGGTGCAATCTCGGCTCACTGCAACCTCCGCCTCCCCAGTTCAAGTGATTCCTGGCCACAAGTTGTTTATTTAAATGAAAGTGATTGCTGGGCGTGGTGGCTGTAATCCCAGCACTTTGGGAGGCGGAGGCAGGTGGATTGCTTGAGATCAGGAGTTCCAGACCAGCCTGGCTAGTATGATGAAACCCTGTCTCTACTAAAAATACAAAAAATTAGCTGGTCATGGTGGCAGGCGCCTATAATCCCAGCTATTCGGGAGGCTGAGGCAGGAGGATCACTTCAACCCGGGAGGCAGGGGTTGGAGTGAGCAGAGATCGTGCCACTGCACTCCAGCCTGGGTGACAGAGCAAGACTCTGTCTCAAAAAAAAGAAAAAAGAAAAAAAAAGTGGTAGCTGAAGTTTACTGAGCATGGGCTGTATTCTAGGCACTGTGGCTTAACCACAATTCTCTGAGGGGAGTTATCCCATTTTACAGAAGAGCAAACAGGCTTGGAAAGGTTAAAAGTCTTATCCGGGCTGGGCACTGTGGCTCACGCCTGTAATCCCAGCACTTTGGGAGGCCGAGGAGGGTGGATCACCTGAGGTCAGGAGTTAGACACCAGACTGACCAACATGGAGAAACCCCGTCTCTACTGAAAATACAAAATTACCTGGGCTTGGTGGTGCATGCCTGTTATCCCAGCTACTTGGGAGGTTGAGGCAGGAGGATCACTTGAACCTGGGAGGTGGAGGTTGCGGTGAGCAGAGATCACGCCATTGCACTTCAGCCTGGGCAACAAGAGCGAAACTCCATCATCAAAAAAAAAAAAAAGTCTTATCCAAAGCAAGTAATGGAGCCAGAATTCTCTGTTTCCAGGGCTTGTATGTGTGTGGTTTGTTTTGTTTTGTTTTGTTTTTGTTTTGTTTTTTTGAGACAAGTTCTCGCTCTGTCACCCAAGCTGGAGTGCAGTGACGTGATCTTGGCTCACTACAACCTTCACCTCCAGAGTTCAAGCGATTCTTGTGCCTCAGCCTCCTGAGTAGCTGGGATTACAGGGGCATGCCACCATGCTCTGGTAATTTTTGTATTTTTAGTAGAGATGGGGTTTTGTCATGGTGACAAGGCTGGTCTCAAACTCCTGACCTCAAGAGATCAGCCTACTTTGGCCTCCCAAAGTGCTGGGATTACCGGCGTGAGCCACCACACCAGGCCTCTGATTCCAAGGCTCATGTTCTTAACCTCTGGGCCAGTGGTTCTCAAGTTTCAATGTGCATTTTAGAATCCCTTGGGAAAAATAAAAGAATCACTGGAGTGCTTATTAAAATGCCAAGTCCTGGTCTCTATCCCAAGATTTGAATATCTTTTTCAGATTTTGTTTATATAGGTTTTTGTTTGTTCGTTTGTTTGTTCTTAGAGACAGGGTCTCCCTATGCAGCCTAGGCTAGATTTGAACTTCTGGCCTCAAGCTATCCTCCTGCCTCAGCCTACAGGGTAGCTGGGATTACAGGTGTGCACCATCATTCCTAGCTATCTAGGTTTTTTGTTTGTTTGTTTGTTTTAAGAATCAAAATGGCCCACAGTAGGCGTCCGCCCCGCGGGTGGAGTTGAGCAGGGTCAGCTCTGCGCTTGGCGAAGAGCTTGGGCTCCTCTAAGTGCACATCGAGGTGCAGAGGGTCAGGTCTTGACTTAAGGCCAGCCTTCAGGAGCCAGGGACAGCCTGAGCTGAGGATACCTGGCGTGGGATGTGGGGGCTTGCCGCCCTCCACAGGCATTTCCTCTCCCCTCGCAACGGGTTCCTGTGGCTGGTCGCCCCCACAGCAAGTCCAACTACTGATGGGCGTTGGTCCCTGCTCGCTGTTCCTGCCTTAGGGACTGAGCCCTTGGAGAATGGGTCTGCGGGGTTCAGGCCACCGTGTAAGGTGTGGGCACGGTGCTCTTCAGGAGTTCACAACGGGACAGAGCTTGTATTGTTCTCCTTGCATCGTGGTTTTTCCTATAGGTGGAAATCTTACTGACATCGTGGCACACAGAAAGATCACCATCCGGGAGCTGGTGGGGATGGTGCATGGGCCCCATCTGGTCCAGTTACTATGGAAACTGTCGTTCTCTCCTGGTAGGTTGTAATCCTATATGGGCTTCCTTTAGGGAAGTGTGTCTACATTTCTCTGATGTCCAGTCCCCAACCTTGCTGTGTGTAGAACGGCATTTTGGTTATTTAGTGACTATACTAGTCATGGAAACAGGTCCTACGCTAGTGTTGCTTCCTGCTGGGCACCCCATCTGGTTTCTGGTGCTTGCGCTCCCAGGCCCCCGGTAGGAGCTTACACAGGGCTTGCTGAGGGCAGAGCTGCTGCTCCGCAGAGAACAGACTTAGCTCTCTGTGTTGCTCCCTGGTATGTCTGTGTTTATGTTGGATTTACACGTGCCTCTGGTTGGTCCTATCTTGATAAGACCTGTGCCCCAGATTCCAGTATGGAGAACTGATGGCCACATGAGGACAGAGACGAGTGACACCGGGTCGTCCTCATAAAACTCGATTCCCTCTGCTTCTGCCTGTTCCCAAAGCTTTGTTTAAAGCTGTTTTGGGCTGGGTGCGGTGGCTTACTCCTGTAATCCCAACACTTTGGGAGGCCGAGGTGGGCGAATCACGAGGTCAGGAGATGGAGACCATCCTGGCTAACATGGTGAAACCCCGTCTCTACTAAAAGCACAAAAAATTAGCCGGGCATGGTGGCGGGCATCTGTAGTCCCACTTACTCGGGAGGCTGAGGCAGGAGGATCACTTGAACCCGGGAGGCGGAGGTTGCAGTGAGCCGAGATTGTGCCGCTGCACTTGGAGTGAGACTCCGCCTCAAAAAAAAAATGCAGTTTTGCTCTCCCAGTGCCAGGTCTGTGAGGCCCAGGGGAGGAAGTTTGGCAGCAGGGCGTTGCTGCCATCTTTTTCTTTTTCCCCAGTTCATGATGGACGCCTCTGACCCCACCCAGCTCTCTGCATCCTGTGTGCAGCTCTTAGGTCTCCTTTCTGCAGAACAATTTGCAGAAGCATTGGTGCTGATACTACTTTTCAATAAAATGTATGTGTCTCTGAGCTGAGAGGGAGCACAGCGGGGGCGGGGGATCCCTGGGAGTACAGCCAGGAGCATGGCTCGGTAGGGAGGTGGTGTGGCTGGGGATCCGGGGCAGGTGTGTGGCAGCCACTACTCTGATGCGGCACTTCTTTCACTCCAGCGACCTACCCTGTTACATGTCCACGGAGGAGATGAAGTTATTAATCAGGCTTCCAGACATCATTGCTTGTGCCAAGCAGAACATCATCACGGCAGAAATCAGCGCCCGTGAAGGCACTGGCTTGGCAGGGGTGCTGGCCTGGCTCCAGGCCACCCACAGAGCCAACGGGTGACTGCATGGCAGATGCGTGGCTGGCCTGCGCTGGGGAGAGGTGGCAGAGGGCAGTATGGCTTTGCTGCCAATAGTTTCTTCTCACAGGGGCAGAATAACCCAAAGTAACCCTACACGATGGGGCTCTGTGCTGAGATGCAATGATGGGTAAACTGAGGCATGCAGAGATGGAAGTTGACATCTGGCCTCTGAAAAAACTGTCCCCAGGGGCCAGGCACGGTGGCTCACGCCTGTAATCCCAGCACTTTGGGAGGTCGAGGCGGGTGGATCCCCTGAGGTCAGGAGTTTGAGACCAGCCTGACCAACATGGAGATACCATGTCTCTACTAAAAATACAAAATTAGCTGGGCATGGTAGCACATGCCTGTAATCCCAGCTACTCGAGAAGCTGAGGCAGGAGAACCCCTTGAACCCAGGAGGCGGAGGTTGCAGTGAGCCAAGATCACGCCATTGCACTCCACCTGGGTAACAAGAGCGAAACTCCATCTTAAAAAAAATAAAAACCTGTCTCCCCCCTCCCCCCCACCAAAAAAGGACCGGATATGGTGGCTCATGCCTGTAATCCCAACACTTTGGCAGGCTGAGGTGAGTGGGTCACTTTAGGTCAGGAGTTCGAGACCAGCCTGGCCAACATGGTGAAGCCTCATCTCTACTAAAAATACAAAAATTGAGCCAGGCACGGTAGCACGTGCCTGTAATTCCAGTTATTTCAGAGGCTGAGGCATGAGAATCACTTGAACCCAGGAGGCAGACATTGCAGTAAGCAGAGATCATGTCACTGTGCTCCAGCCTGGGCAACAGAGCAAGACTCTGTCTCAAAAAAAATTTGTTTTGTTACTGTAAATAAAGCAGTTTATTAAAAAGAACACTGAGAGGGCGGGTGCAGTGGCTCATGCCTGTAATCTCAGCACTTTGAGAGGCCGAGGCAGGTGGATCACGAGGTCAGGTGTTCGAGACCAGCCTGGCCAACATAGTGAAACCCTGTCTCTACTAAAAATCAAATATTAGCTGGGCGTGGTGGCAGGCACCTGTAATTCCAGCTACTTGGGAGGCTGAGGTGGGAGAATCACTTGAACCTGGGAAGCGAAGGTTGCAGTGAGCCGAGATCATGCCATTGCACTCCTGTCCAGGCAACAGTGCGAGACTCTGTTTAAAAAAAAAACAAAAACAAAACAAAAAAAAAACAAAACACTGAGAGAGTTCTGGGAGCCTAGCCATGGACTTAGCCATTCCATGTTGAAACTGCCGATTCTATTCCATAAGCTAAGCAAGAGACCCCGTGAATCCCTGGGTGGCAGAACCAGAGACAAAGGCAGACAGCTGGGAGGAACTAAACCATCTAAACCATCATTTTTTTTTTTTTTTTTTTTTTTTTTTGAGATGGAGTCTCCCTCTGTCACCCAGGCTGGAGTGCAATGGCATGGTCTCGGCTCACTGCAACTTCCACCTCCCGGGTTCAATCAATTCTCCTGCCTCAGCCTCCTGAGTAGCTGGGACTACAGGTGCCTGCCACCACCCCCGGCTAATTTTTGTATTTTTAGTGGAGACAGTGTTTCACCATATTGGCCAGGCTGGTCTTGAACTCCTGACTTCATTATCTGTCTGCCTTGGCCTCCCAAAGTGCTGGGATTACAGGTGTGAGCCACCGCGCCCGGCCTAAACCATCTCTTTAGGACAAACTCTGATTGTTAAACTGAGCCTGGGGAGCCCCGGCGCCCCCTTGAAGGGATGTGAAAGCCAGTCTATGTGTTGAGGGAAACTGACCTGGCAGGTCACTCTCCCCCATTCAGTCAGAGCTGCTCTACTTCTACGTATTTATTTTTATATTTGGCTTTTATGTAAGACCCCTCCCAAAGAAAGGACGTGGCAGCATCAGTGAGCAGTGAGGAGCACAAACCACTCTGTAATAGCTAGCCGTGTGATTTGGGAAAATCCCTCAACATGACTGGGCCTTCCACTGTAGCAGGACAAACCGCAGACAAAACTTCTTATACACCGGATTAAAGAAGGAAGAGGTTTTTATTCGGCCGGGAGCATCGGCAGATTCGCATCTTAAGAGCCAAGCTCTCCGAAAAAGAAATTATTTTTAAGGGCTTACAACTTTAAGGGGTCTACGTAAAACGGTTGTGATAGATCAAGTAAGTGTGAGGAACCTGACTGGAGGCTACATACATCAGCTAACAGAACAAAAAGTTTTACAGTGCTTTCTTATGCAATGTCTGGAATTTACAGATAACACCAGTAGTTTTGATGAGGGGTTATTATTATTATTATTATTATTATTATTATTATTTTAACTACCAGGGCCAGGTCGTGGCACCAAGGTCGTCTAGCTATTTATCTTACTTCTGTTTCTTTCTAACTTTTTGCTTTCTTTTTTTTTCTCCTGTCTTATAAACTAGGGAAAAGGGGAGGTGGGGGAGAAGCTGGGAAGGACAACAGGAGAAGTGGGGGTCTCATTCCATACCACTACTATCTTTCAAATGGGAACCTCACAGGATTACTGTGAAAATTTAGTGAGATAATGCCTGTAAAAAAGTATTTGACCATGACACATGGCACATGGTAAGAAATTAATAAATATTGATTGTGGCTGTGATTGTTATTATTTTAGAGGGTTCCATGACTGACAACAGTTTGGAAGCCAATAACTCAATCCATCAAACGTGCTATCATCCACAAAGGTGTTCCCAGTCTGAAGGGGGACAACACAGTCTTTTCTCTCAAAAAGACTGGTCCTGATGGCTGGGATTTGACTCCATTCCAGAGAATTTCTTAGTCAGATGGAAATAAAGTCATGACTGGTGGCCAATCACTCCTTTCCCGGTCCCTCCCACCATCAGGTGACCTCTCCCAGTTTGCTTACAGAGAGGCGAAGTCCACAAGTACCCTCCTTCTTCTCTAACAGGAAGACCTGGACACGGAGACCCTGTTCTATCTTGCTGATGCTGGAGCATCCTGAGAAGGCATCTTTCATCAGCATCCAGCGGCGAGTCTGCAGGATGCAGCTGCTCAGGACCACCTCGATTTTCTGCGGCCAGCAGTGTAGGCTCACCGACACCCTGGACAGTTCTGTAGGAGGACAAGAGCCAGGGCAGGAGCCTCCTGAGGCTCCTGGGATGATGCCACGGGAGGAGATTCGAGTTCTAATGTTGGGGGAGGAGACATTGTTGGGATATTAGCCCAATTCGCAAACACTTCCTTAAACAAGGACTCTCCGCCGGGCGTGGGAGCTCACGTCTGTAATCCCAGCACTCTGGGAAGCTGAGGCAGGCAGATCATCTGAGGTCAGGAGTTTGAGACCAGCCTGGCCAACATGGTGAAACCTGGTGTCTACTACAAATACAAAACTTAGCCGGACGCAGTGGCACATGCCTGTAGTCCCAGCTACTCTGGAGGCTGAGGGTGCAGAATCTCTTGAACCCAGAGGTGGAGGTTGCAGTGAGCTGAGCTTGTGCCACTGCACTCCAGCCTGGGCGACAAAGCGAGACTCTGTCTTAAAAAAAAACAAGGACTCTCCCTCACAGCCATAGTTGTTGCCCTGTGGGCCCCTGGCCCCTGGCCTTACCTGATCCACTCAGAATCTCTTTCCCAGGAATTAGGAACTGGGCCTCAAAGGAGGCAGCATAAAGCTTGAGAGGTGAGGTGGTCATCTTCTGTCACGTGGGCTGGGAGGTGGGAGGGACAGAGTGGGTGCAGGTGTGGAATGGGAGGAGCAAGACTGAGTGGAGAGAGAAGCAGCCCCCTGGTTCCCACTACATTCCCAGATCCAGTTCCAGTCCTTGGAGAACCTGGCTGGAGCCTGCCCTTGGCCTCCATGAGACACTGTTTTTCTTTAGCCCACTTGGTTTCTGTTACTTGTCTGGCAAGATTATTTTTTGAGATATTAATTTGTTAAGTTCTCTGTGATTTTCCTCCTATTCCAATCTGGAAGCCAGGCCTTGTAGTTTTTTCGAGGGGCCTAAACTCCTTGGAGTCATGACTCTTTCAGTCTGGAGAAGTCTAAACTCATTGAAGAGAGCCCTGAGGGAAGGATGGGGGTGCTTGAGAACCTGGAGGGAGGGGCTTCAGAGTCTGCAGGTCCAGTTTCATGAGCCAACAAAGTTTGTTTTATTTTGTTTCATGTTTTCTTTTTCTTTTCTTTTCTTTCTTTTTTTTTTTTTTTTTTTTTGGAGATGGATCTCACTCTGTCGCCCAAGCTGGAGTGCAATCTCGGCTCACTGCAACCTCCACCTCCTGGGCTCAAGTGATCCTCCCACCTCAGCCTCCTGAGTAGCTGGGACTACAGGCATGCCACCATGCCTGGCTAATTTTTGTATTTTTTGTAGAGATGGGGTTTCGCCATGTTACTCAGGCTGGTCTCAAATTCCTGGACTCAAGCAATCCACCCACCTTGGCCTCCCAAAGTGCTGGGATTACAGGCGTGAGACACTGTGCCTGGCCTCATGTTTTCCTTTTTTTTTTTTTTTTTTGAGTAAGGGTCTCTCTCTGTCACCCAGGCTGAAGTGCAGTGGCATACTCTTGGCTCACTACAGCCTGAAAGTCCTAGGCTCAAGTGATCCTCCCACCTGCTTCCAAGTAGTTGGGACTACAGGTGCATGCCATCACACTGGCTAATTTTAATATTTTTGGTAGAGACAGGGTCTCCCTATGTTGGTTAGGCTCTTGTTTTCGATTTTTGAAAAACATTTATGTATTTTACTCAAGCCAATTAGAGTTGGGTTTCTGCTACTTGCAACACAAAGTATCCTGATACATGCCAAATACCAGTGCTATTTGAGTGATGAAAGAGAAGCTAATACTTAACCTTCCCTTCTTTTTGCATCTGCTCTCTTCATACTTTCTATTGAATTTTGAATGAACTGCTTAAAAGTTAGTAATTTAAAAGTAAAGTTATGGCCGGGCTCAGTGGCTCACGCTTGTAATCCCAGCACTCTGGGAGGCCGAGGCAGGTGGATCACGAGGTCAGGAGATCGAGACCACGGTGAAACCCCGTCTCTACTAAAAATACAAAAAATTAGCCGGGAGTGGTGGTGGGCGCCTGTAGTCCCAGCTACTCAGAGAGGCTGAGGCAGGAGAATGGCGTGAACCCGGGAGGCAGAGCTTGCAGTGAGCCGAGATTGCGCCACTGCACTCCAGCCAGGGCGACAGAGCGAGACTCCGTCTAAAAAAAAAAAAAAAAAAAAAAAAAAAAAGTTAACTTTGGGAGCCCAAGGCAGGAGGATCGCTTGCATCCAAGCGTTGAAGAGCAGGCTAGGCAACATGGGGAGATTCCCTTTCTACCAAAAAAAAAAAAAAATTAAAATTAGCCAGGCATGGTGGCATGTGCGTATAGTCCCATTTACTCAGAAGGCTGAAGTGGCAGGATCGCTTGAGCCCCTGAGGTCGAGACTGCAGTGAGCTGTGATTGTGCCACTGCTCTCCAGCCTGTGCCACAGAGCAAGACCCTGTCTCAAAAAAAAAAAAAAAAAAAAAAAAAAAAATTGGAAAACTGGCCGGACACAGTGGCTCATGCCTGTAATCCCAGCACTTTGGAAGGCCGAGGCAAAAGGATTGCTTAAGGCCAGGAATTTGACACCAGCCTGGGCAATAGCAAGAGCTTTGTCCCTACAAAAAAGAAAAAGAAAAGTAGCCAGGTGTAGTCCCCGCTACTAGAGAGGCTGAGGCAGGAGGACCACTTGAGCCCAGTAGTTTGAGGCTGCAGTGAGCTATAATTATGCCACTATACTCCAGTCTAAGTGACAGAGTGAGATCCTGTCCTAAAAATAATAAAATAATAATAATAATGGTAAAAAGTAAAACATAATGGAAATACCAATGCAAAACACTTCTGGACTTGTTTTATTACTTTGAATTTAAATATAATTTTCTTTCTTTTTTTAAAGTTTACTGTTTCTATTTTGGCAGGCATATTTGGTCAGAGGGATGAGCTGTAACTTAAGAGCAGATGCTGCTAGGTGCGGTGGTTCACGCCTATAATCCTAGCATTTTAGGAGCCTGAGGTGGCAGGATCACTTGAACCCAGGACTTCAAGACCATCCTGAGCAACATAGTGAGACCCCATCTCTACGAAAAATTTTAAAAATTAGCTGGGTGTGGTGGCGTGCACCTGTAGTTGCAGCTACTCAAGTGGCTGAGGTGAGATGATTGCTTCAACCCAGCAGGTCCAAGCTGCAGTGATCTGTGATCACGCCACTGCACCCCAGCCTGGGCAACAGAGCAAGACCCTGTCTCAAAAAAACAAAACAAAAAAAAGAGCAGATGCTTTATATTCATCAATGCGTATTGTTGAGAGGAGGGGGAGTTTGTCAGTCACGTAGCATTCTGTTGTTGCAGTCAATTGCAGTCAATGGTATATTGTGATACAAAGTGCCAAATAATATTAATAATAGCTGGTAGGTACATGCAGTCGTATACCTAGCGAAAGAAAATGAGACACAGTTCAAACCCAGTTTATCTGGCAGAGCCCATGTTCTTCTTACCCACAGGGGGAAAGAAATAACACAAAAGGAAAAGCTGTCTCATTCTCAATGTGTGAAAACTCAATGATGTACGTCATATTTTCTGTGGAGGGGCACATGCAGCATGTACAAGTTGGCACATAACCCTGGTTTTACTGAGAGAGTCTGCTGAGGTAGTGACAACCCTCTAATGGGCCAGCATCTGCCTCAGGGCTTGACTAAAAACCACCTGGATTGGACTTCTACCTTGTACAGCCCTGCTTAGCTCCCCTGCTCTGCAATAGATATCCCAAGGTGCTGCATGAACATTCCTTAGAATGAGGATTCTAGGAACAAATAATCTTAGGAAATACATGCTATAATCTGCTGCTAGGAAGTCACAGGAAACAGTGGAATATTAAAGGCTCTGAAAAGTTCTTCAGTCGAGACATAATTTTGTTGAATCCAGCATTTCCCAAATGTATATGACAATAGAACTTTTTTTTTTTTAAGTGAAATGTCTATTGCAATCACATAGCACTGGTGTCCCAGGAAATACATTTTGGAAAACAATGACCCATAAGTTAAACACTGCTGGTTTTGCATGTAACAAAAGCTTCATCCCAAGGCAGGACTACCCAATAGACCAAGGCAGGAATGCCAAAGACATATTTTTTAAAGGAATTAGATTTTTTTAAAAAAAGACACAATAGTCATTTTAGGAAAAGTAGAATTTTGTTAACTATATTTTATTATATTTTATTGAAAATAGAGACAGGGGTCTGGCGCAGTGGCTCACGCCTGTAATGCCAGCACTTTGGGAGGCTGAGGCAGATGGATCACAAGGTCAAGAGATCGAGACCATCCTGGCCAATATGGTGAAACCCCCTCTCTACTAAAAATACAAAAATTAGCTGGGCATGGTGGCACGTGCCTGTAATCCCAGCTACTTGGGAGGCTGAGGCAGGAGAATCGCTTGAACCAGGGAGTCGGAGGTTGCAGTGAGCCAAGACTGCACCACTGCACTCCAGCCTGGCGACAGAATGACACTCCGTCTCAAAAAAAAAAAAAAAAAAAAAAGGTAGAGATGGGATCCCACTAGGTTGCCCAGGCTGATCTTGAGCTCCCACCCTCAAGTGATCCTCCCATCTCAGCCTCCCAAAGTGCTGGGATTACGGGCATGAGTCACTGTGCCCAGACTTGTTAAATTTAAATGCTTGGGGGAGGAGAGGTTAGAATTATTTCAACCGTGAAGAACATATGTTTGGGGGATATTATTATCTTTTTGCTGTCCTAGACCCAGATTCAGGCCTGCAGAGGATGGATCTGGGAGTTTGTGGCACTGCCTGTCGGAGGCCCTGTGAACTCAGCCTTTCTGTAATATCTGCCACACTGACTTGCCCCAACACTCAGACGTTTGCCTTAGTTTTTCCACCTGGCCTTCCAGGCCTCCACTGGAACTACAGTTCTTGTCTTTGGTGCAGCTCCTTCCCCCAGGAAAGTTTCATCTCTGGACAGTAGCTAGAGTCCTGGGGGCTGGAGCTGAAAAATTGTGCACTCTATCCCATATGCCCAGCTGCCTGTCTTCCCACCAGAAATCACCTCTACCCAGGTGGACTCAGAAGATGCCAACGTCTTACCAAACTTCACTGGCCCTCTCATACCCTTTGGACCCTTTGAGACTTCGCAGAATTATGTCCACTCTGGCCCCCACCTCTTCTTTGTTTTACTCACATGAGTTCCTCAGACTTACCCGCGTGGAAGTAGTAGCTGTCATTGCACATACAAACTCCCCTGCTACCTGCATACTCATCCAAAGCACAGCCTCCAACTCTGGGACCACTACTCTGGGTGTGTTTAGGGGAGGTTTGACTGGCCCCAGTTACAGCAGAGGATTTTGTTGTTTCTGAGGACCTGGGGAGAAGGCCTGTGGAATGAGCAGCTGTCATCTCATGTGACTGGATTATAGCAGTGGCAACACTGGAGGTTGATTCTGCCAGATGGGAAGGTGTCTGTGAGACTGTGTTATGATGTGTTCCAGACAACTTGCTTATCGTGGAGGTGGTTGTTGGGGATAAGGATGCAGCTGTAGTTTTTCCTTCCTGAGTCTCAGATGTAGTTGTTCCAAGAAGAGTTGTCCCGAGAGTGGTTGTGTTTAGCAAGGTAGTGTGCATAACTTCGCTGGCTGTCATGGGTGAAGATTCTTTTATGCCAGTGGTTTTGTTCAGTGCTGTTGGGGATGTAGTTATAGCTGACTTCCCAGAGACAGTGGTTGCCATGGACCCGGATGATTGAACATGATGGCCTGGCGTGCTCTTTGCTGTTGGGGATGTAGTTATAGCTGACTTCCCAGAGACAGTGGTTGCCATGGACCCAGATGATTGAACATCACTGCCTGGTGTGTTCAGTGCTGTTGGGGATGTGATTGTGTCTGATTCCTGAAAGCCAATGGACACTGATGATTGTATCCCATTGACTGTGGTGTTTGATGCTGATGGAGTTATAATTGGAGTTTCCTGATTCTGTTTTGGGGTCTCAACTGAAGAGGTCGTGCTGGATAAAGCTGTGGTTCTTGATATCCCTCCCTGGTCCTTCAATGTAGAAGTCATCATGGAATTTGGCAGCAGTGTACCCTTGGAGGTTGTGCTGATAGTTGTGTTTAATTTCTCTTCCTGAGTTTCTTGTATTGAAGTTGTCTGCTCAGTGGACCCATTAGAGCTGCTGTTTGTGGAGAGGTTGGAGGAGCAGCTGGTGTTGTATGCTTCTGGGACTCAGATGTTGATGTCTTGTCAGTTGTTGGTGAACTGTTAAGTAAAGCTGGAGAGACATTGTCTTTCCCCTTGTTAAACAGAGTTGAAGTTGTAGATGAACACAATATAATTTCCTCAGGTGCAGAGTCTTCTGTGGAGTGTATTGTTTTTGACACAACTCCCCAGATTGTAACACTGCCTGTGAAAAAACAAATAAACAGAAGGTAATCTAGACTGGGTATTGTGACTCATGCCTATAATCCCAGCACTTTGGGAGACTGAGATGGGAGGAATACTTGAGGGCAGGAGTTTGAGACCAGCCTGCTCAACATAGCGAGACCCCATCTAAGTAGAGAAAAATAAAAATTAAAAAAAGAGGCGGGCATGGTAGCTCATGCCTGTAATCCCAGCACTTTGGGAGGCTGAGGTGGGCAGATCATGAGGTCAGGAGTTCGAGATCAGCCGGGCCAACATGGTGAAACCCCATATCTACTGAAAAAAAAAAAAATTAGCCAGGCGTGGTGTCGCATGCCTGTAGTCCCAGCTACTTGGGAGGCTAAGGCAGGAGAATCACTTGAACCTGGGAGGCAGAGGTTGCAGTGAGCCGAGATCATGCCACCGTGCTCCAGCCTGGGTGACAGAGAGAAACTCCATCTCAAAATAAATAAATAGATAAATAAATAAAATAATAAAAGAGAAAGCAATCTACCTGTTCCTTCCACCAAACCAGAGTTATTTTCAGATGTTATGACTTGTCAAATATTCTTACTGGGAGACTCCCTAAAAATAATATCAGGTCGGGCACAGTGGCTCACGCCTGTAATCTCAACACTTTGGGAGGCTGAGGCGGGAGGATCGATTAAGCCCGGGAATCTAAGGTTATAGCAAGCTCTGATTGTGCCACTGCACTCCAGCCTGGATGACGAAGTGAGACCCTATCTCTAAAATAAAATTATATATATAAAATATATATACATATAAATATATATTATATATACATATATAAATATATATTATATATAATGTAGTGGGTGTTGATTTATATACATATGTAAATCTTACTAGCTCACATTTATGTGCCAGCTCTGTGCCAATAGATTTCAACAGATGTATACCAGGGAGAGAGAATTTTACTTGTGCAGGTAACTATGTCTCATTCCACTCAATGGCTACTCTAGACAGTGCAAGTCAGTAAAAGATAGAAATCTGTTATCTCAATTGGTGTTTGATTTCTTGATGCCTTGTTTGATATTAGTTTCCTACTGCATTGAATATGATTCTAGTATTTAAAGATACGATTTTTTTCTTTTTTGAGACAGAGTCTCGCTCTGTCACCTAGGCTGGAGTGCAATGGTGTAATCTCAGCTCACTGCAACCTCAGCTTCCCGGGTTCAAGCCATTCTCTTGCCTCAGACTCCTGAGCAGCTGGGACTACAGACATGAGCCACCATGCCTGGCTAATTTTTGTATTTTTAGTAGAGACAGGGTTTTACCATGTTGCCCAGGCTGGTCTCAAACTCCTGACCTCAAGTGATCTGCTTGTCTCAGCCTCCCAAAGTGCTGGGATTACAGGGATGAGCCACTGTGCCCAGCCTAAAGATATGAATTTTTTGAACAATATGACCCCTAACTGCAAGCCGAGTGTTTCATTGAGTGTCATAGCAGTCAAGGATCATTTTGATATTGTTCAACTGTCACCTTGCCCAGGTAAGGTGCTGCTCCAATGCACAGGCACATTAAATCCTTACAACCAACCTGAAAAAAAGGACTATTATTTCCATTTATCAAATGAAGAAACTGAGGATCAGACAGGTGAAGACATCTGTCCAAGGTCACACAGCCAGGAAGTGGTGCCACTGCATTTGAAACAAAGTCCATCAGACACCAGAACCCAATGCCTTCCCTACCACACTGCACTGCCTTACAAAAACACAGCTTCATTCTCATGGCTGAGCCAGCTGCTCTCTCTAGAAAGGCCCAAATCAATTATGTTGGGCTGGATTCCTTGGAAACCTTCTTCTTTCCCCTGGTTAATGGGCAGAAATAGGCCCATCACCTGATGTGCTGTTTTTGCATTCTTGGCAGTTTTCTTTCTTTCTAATTTTTTTTTTTTTTTTTTTTTTTGAGACAGCCTCACTCTGTCACCCAGGCTGGAGTGCAGTGGCGTTATGTTGGCTCACTGCAACCTCTGCATCCTGGGTTCAAGTGATTCTCCTGCCTCAGCCTCCCAAGTAGCTGGGACAACAGGCGCATGCCACTGTGCCCTGCTGATTTTTGTGTTTTTAGTAGAGATGGGTTTTTGCCATGTTGGCCAGGCTGGTCTCGAACTCCTGGCCTCAAATGATCCACCCGCCTCAGCCTCTCGAAGTGCTTGGATTATAGCCATGAGCTACCGTGTCCAGCCTCTTGGCAGTTTTCAAAAGGCTAATTCAGAAAATTGGAGGCTGGCCAGGCATGGTGGCTCACGCCTGTAACCCCAGGACTTTGGGAGGCTGAGACGGGAGGATCACCTGAGGTCAGGAGTTCGAGACCAGCCTGACCAACATGGTGAAACCCCGTCTTTACAAAACACACAAAATTAGCCAGGCGTGGTGGCACACACCTGTAATCCCAGCTACTTGGAAGGCTGAGATAGGAGAATCGCTTGAACCCGGGAGGCACAGGTTGCAGTGAGCCAAGATCATGCCATTGCACTCCAGCCTGGGCAACAAGAGCAAAACTCAAAAAAAAAAAGAAAAGAAAAGAAAAGAAAAAAAACTGGAAGTGACCCAGCCCAGGCGGCAGGCTCATTCTTTGTCCTTCCCATCACCTAATACTGAAGATGCACCCACCCTTCTTTTCTGGCACCATCCACACCCTCACTTTTTTTTTAGAGACAGAGTCTCAGTTGCCCAGGCTGTAGTGCAGTGGTGCAATCATGGCTCACTGCAGCCTCAAACTCCTGGGCTCAAGTGATCCTCTTGCCTCAGCCTCCTGAGTAGCTGGGACTACAAGTGCGCACCACCACACTCGACTAACATTTTTCTTTTTATTATTTATTTATTTATTTGAGATGGAGTCTCACTCTGTCACCAGGCTGGAGTGCAGTGGCGTGATCTCAGCTCACTGCAACCTCTGCCTTCTGGGTTCAAACAATTCTCCTGCCTCAGCCTCCCGAGTAGCTGGGACTACAGGCACACCACATTGCACACACATTGCACCACACCCAGCTGATTTTTTTTTCCTCACTCTGTCACCAGGCTGGAGTGCAGTGGCACAATCTCAGCTCACTGCAACCTCCACCTCCTGGGTTCAAGTGATTCTCCCGCCTTGGCCTCCCGAGTAGCTGGGACTATAGGCGCATGCCACCACGCCCAGCTGATTTTTTTCTTTTCTTTTCTTTCTTTCTTTCTTTCTTTTTTTTTAAAGACAGATTCTCACTCTGTTGCCAGGCTGGAGTAAAGTGGCACAATCTCAGTTCACTAAAACCTCCACCTCCCGGGTTCAAGTGATTCTCTTGCCTCAGCCTCCTGAGTAGCTGGGACTACAGGCGCGTGCCACCACGCCCAGCTAATTTATTTTTTATTTTTTTAGTAGAGACAGGGTTTCTCCATGTTGGCCAGGATGGTCTTGATCTCTTGACCTCGTGATCTGCCCCCCTCAGCCTCCCAAAGTGCTGGGATTACAGGCGTGAACCACTGCACCCAGCCTTCTTTTTATTTTTTGTAGAGATGAGGTCTCACTATATTACCCAGGATGGTCTCAAACTCTTGGCCTCAAGCAATCCTCCTGCCTTGGCCTCTAAAAGTGCTGGGATTGTAGGCATGAGCCACCTTGCCCAGTCCCACACCCACTTTCTTCTGGCCCTGTGCAGAGCTAAGGGATTGCAACAGGCCAGGGGAATTGGCAAGGATGCTTGGAAAGGGTAGGGGGACCTAGGCTCTACACCTGGCTCTATTACTGGCTTGCTGGGTGACGCTGGGGAAGGTCTCACCTCTCTCTGGGCCTCCATGTTCCTCTTAGCCTAGTGAGGGACTTGGCTCAATGTGGAGGAGCATTGTAAACTCTAGTCATCTGTGGGGTCCATTTGCAACAAAGATCTAGTTTGCACTGAACCTATATGTCTTGCTATAGGGGTCTCAAGTTTTTATTTGCAGGGAGGGATGTTTCCACTGAATCTGACTTTATGTTTTTTCCATATAGTTAATCAGTTATCCCTGTCCCCTTATGGAAAAGTCCATCTTTCCCCCAACCAACACCACATTATCTTACTGTTACTTTATAGTAAGCCTCTATATTTGGTCGGGTGAGTCACCCATCTTGTGCTTCAAAATTATCTTGACAGGCCAGGCGCGGTGGCTCTCACCTGTAATCCCAGCACTTTGGGAAGCCGAGGTGGACAGATCACTTGAGGTCAGGAGTTCGAGACCAGCCTGACCAACGTGGTGAAACCCCATCTCTACTAAATACAAAAAATTAGCTGGGCTTGGTGGCGCATGCCTGTACTCCCAGCTACTCGGGAGGCTGAGGCAGAAGAATTGCTTGAATCTGGGAGGTGGAGGTTGCAGTGAGCCAAGATTGCGCCATTGCACTCCAGCCTGGGCAACAAGAGCAAAACTCCGTCTCAAAAAAAAAAAAAAAAAAAAAAATTATCTTGACTATTCTTGGCCTTTTGTTCTTCTTTACATATGTTAGGATCAGCTTAACAATTTCTACAAGCAACCTGTTGGAATTGTGATTGCAGGTGCCCTGCAATTATAGGTTCAGTGAGGATTGACATCTTTATGATATTGAGGTTTCCTGCCCACAGAAGCTCCCTTGAGAAGTGTGACCTGGGCTCTAAAGTCAGACCTGGGTTAGGATCTCAGTTCTGTGATGGAGGATAAGTCCCCCGTGGGGACATATCCTCTTCATACCCACTTCACTGATGGTCATGAGGATGAAATACTGCGTGTGAAGCACTCAGCACCATGCTTAGCACCTAGTAGGTACTCAATGAGTAGAGCTGCTATTGGGAATGATTATCCCCTGCTGCTCCTGTCATCAGAATTGGTGTCTGCTTCCTGGACAGTTTGCCAAGGATGCTCCTGTCCCTGGTAAAAGTTATGGACTCATAGGGAGTCCCCAGAGGTCCACTGATTGTAGCTGATGGGAAACCCATCAGGTGAGACCATAGGGGTGATGAGACACACAATTTCCAGCCACCTCCCAATATCTTCCCCCGTACTGTCCTAGGAGCTCGGAATCCGGGACCGCACTCCTAACTCAGGCTCAGTAAGGCATGGGGAGTGGTAGTTGCTCTTTGCTGGAGTAGGGAAGGGGAAGGGGAAGGGAGTATGACTTCCTGGGCCCTCAGTTCCAGGCCAGTTTGGGAAGGAACTAGCCTGCTGAAACTCCAGGCTGTTAGGTTGGCCCAGATGGGAAAGACAAAGGCAGAGACAGATGAGATGACAAACAAGATGAAGGGAGTAGATAGACAAAATAGCATCCTGGAAGAGACAGATGGTCAAGGCCAGGAGCTCCATGGAGGTCACCCTGCTGTGCTCCTGCCTGTAAGCTCACTGATGCTCCAAGCCTTTCAGACAGTTAGGGGTGAAGGATAGCCATACTCAAACTGTTAGCTCCTCCTGAAGACACCATCTGATCTGCCACCTTCTTCCCTCTCTGGCCAACAAGAAGAGGGGCTGAGAGAGCCCCCAGAGAAGGATGGGTGGAAAGAGTGTGTAGATACTCACCAGGCAGGTTGAGGGCGCCATCTCCAGTAAGTAGCAACAGCAGCAGCAAAGTCTGCTGGGTGCCCTTCTCTGTGCTGCTGATGGTCCTGGAGGGTGCTGGGAAGAAGTCCTGGCTCGAACAGGGGAATAGATTAACGGCTCCAAGACAGTAAGGCACCGCTGGCTCTGTTGCTGCCTCTCATCTGCCTACTGAGTGCACCATCCATCCCCAGGGGCCAGACTCCTTCCCAACAGACCCCAGGGGGCTTTTCAGAGCTGGAACCAATGCTGATGGGAGGACGATGGGGGTGGGGTTTCCCATCAGCTGCAATCAGTGGACCTCTGGGGACTCCCATTCCAACTGGTGAATATCGCCATGGCCCCTAAGTGTCAGGCTTCGCTGAACAACAGGGCAGATGTCCAGGCCTTCCAGGCTATCCCCTGACACCTGCATCCCAGGGACATAGCTGATCCCATGGGTCTTCCACTTCCTGGGATAAGAGGGGATTATTTGATTTTAGAGATGGAGATCAATCTCACCCTCTCTCCATGGCACAGATGGGGAAAACAAGGCCAAGTGACTCACTGAAGGACCAGAACCGAGGTTTCCTGTCCTCCAAGGCAGCTCTTTCTATTGCCCATAACTGCCACAATTTTCTGACTCTCCCCAGATTGCATAGCTCAGGAACCTGCTGAGGCTCTCAGTGGCCTTGAGTATGAAGATCCCAAATAGGCTTCACAGGTCCTAAGTTCCCCACCAGACTTCATTCATCTGACCCGCAAAATCCTCATCTCCTCCAGGAAGCTGCCAGGACCCACATTTTAAGTAGTCAGTCTCCATTGCCCTAGGATGGAGGTGCCTGTACTTGTGTGACTTGGTCATTGGTGATCCCATCAGACAAGGGCTCCCCAGAGTGAGGACCAGTCTCCATCTTCAGACAGGGAGAGAGCAGGTAGGGCCATCTCCTTCATCAGACAGGGGCTCCCTCCCATGAGGACCAGACTTTCCTCCACAAAGCTTAGGACCCTGAGGGCAAGGGTTATATCTCTACCATTAAGTCAGAAATTTTTAGGGGTGCAATTCTCCCTGCCATTAGACTGGAGGCTCTTCAGTGCAGTCTGTGACTCTCCCACCAGACAAACAGGATTTTGAGGGGCAAGATCTGTCTTTCCTATTAGACCCAGGCAAGTGCCCCAAGGAGTTGGAGATCCACCAGTCAGAGACATTGATTCCAACACAAAACTTTATTGTCAACACACAGATGTCTGGCCCCACTGGCCTTGCCTTTCTCTTCTTGGTTCTGGGGCCCACTGAGGCCCCCCACCAGCTCTGGGCAAGAGCAGGGGGCCAGGGATCCCCATCCTTATGTCAAATCCTGGCTGTGTTGGCCAGCACCCCCTTCTGTGCTCATCCTTGCTGCTGGGGTTCCCACTCTCATCATCCAGCATCCTCCTCTGTCCTTGCTCCTCCGGACCTGGGGCTCACAGGCACCAGCCCTGCAGGTGCTGCCACCTTCACAGCCCCTGGCCTCTGCCCAGGTGTAAGGGAGAGGATGGGCTCTGGCCAGGCTCTGCCAAGCAACACTAAGGACACAGGAAGACGCAGCGGCTGGGTGTGTGTGTGCAGGCCCCTTGGCTCCCATCCTGGCCTCTCAGTGGCTGCTCTTGTGTTTTTTAAGGAGTATTTGTGAGCTAGAGTCATGAACCTGCAAACCAAGAGGTCTTCTTGTTAATCCCGCCCTCCCCCACCCCCCCGGATATGGCAGCCTCCCTTACTCACCTCCTCCAGTCTCACCAGCTTCCCCAGCCAGGCCTCCCAGAGAAGTGCTTCATAGGTCTAACTTGAGCCTACCTAGTACCCCCTCTGAGTTTGGGAGCCCAGGGTGTATCCCAGGCTGATGGTGTGGGGGGCAGAAAAAGAAACTAAGTAACGTGGGTGTGTGCCTTTTTCTCTCCAGGAGTTCAGGAGACAGCTGGTTTTGTGCACCTTAGATAGGATCCCGGGTCCTGTGCCCACACTATACTTACAGCCTAAGTGTCTGCCACTAGGCAGGCACTGAGCTGGCTCATGCCACACACACTAAGAAAGGGTAGGTTTGAAGGAGCTAGAGATGAAACTGGCAGGAAGGGTGGAGCCTCTCCGAGAAGGAAAGTGCAGAACCTAACCAGATAGGCAGTGACAGCTGGGGCAGATGGAAGTTTAAGAGGCAGACAGCCAGGTGCAGTGGCTCACGCCTGTAATCCCAGCACTTTGGGAGGCCAAGGAGGGTGGATCACGAGGTCAGGAGTTCAAGACCAGCCTGGCCAAGATGGTGAAACCCCCATCTCTACTAAAACTACAGAAATTAGCCAGGTGCGGTGACAAGCACCTGTAATCCCAGCTACTTGGGAGGCTGAGGCAGGAGAATCACTCGAACCCAGGCCGCAGAGGTGGTAGTGAGCCGAGATCGCGCCACTGCACTCCAGCCTGGGCGATGGAGTAAGACTCCGTCTCAAAAAAAAAAAAAAAAGAAAAAAAAGAAAGAAAGAAAAAGAAAAAAGAAAAAAAAGGAGGGGTGGTGGTGGTGAGGGGGACCAGATCTTGGAATAGACAGAAACTTTGACAAATGGTCCAGAGGCCCGGCTGGGCTGGGCTGAGCAGAGTGTCAGGGCGAGTACCCATTGGGTAGGAGAAGGAAGGCACACCTTTTCCATGCTAACGAGCGCACTGAGCAAGTCTTGCTGTTGAGGCATCTGGCGGATGTCCTTGGATGACGACGAGCGCCTGTTCAACACCTCTGACTCCTGCTCCTGGTTGAAGCGGATTGCGCGCACCTCCTCCACAATCCTGGGGGTGGAGCAGTGAGTGCCTTTCAGAAGGCTGCAGGGGAGGGAAGCGGCCCTCCCACCTCTTCCCTGGCGTCACCCCCGCTTCGCTCTCCCACGCAGCCCTGACAGAGACCCAGGCCGAGCTGTGCCCTTGTGTGAGATTGGAGGAACCTGGAGTCTGGATTCCAGTTCCTCCACCAATAGGGTGGGGGACCTCTGTGGGGCCCAGGGTCTGCCTTATAAATGGTGAGGGCGTGAGGCCAGAAGACTCTGACACTCTGCCCAGCCTTGACTCACATGACTTGGGGGCAGCCCCAGTACCCTCCCCTACATGTTGAGCTCATCTCGGATCTCCTTGTACTGCCTCAGGTTCTCCTGTATTGCCTCAAGCACCAAGCAAAAGTTGTCACACGTGTTTTCTGAGAGGTTTGACAGGGGGCCTCCCGCAAGGGGTTCCTGGAGGAGACCAGATTTCTCCGAGCGGGCGACCACACAATGCACCAGTGGCAGCTGGTCATTCTCCTCCTCTTCCTCTGCGCCTGTCTGGGAAGCGGGGGATGGAGAGGGGTCAGGACAGCTCAGGCAGGCATGCCCCCGGCACCCCTTTCCTGCTTGGCTTCAGGATGAGTCTCTTAGGACCCCAGGGTTCTAAGGCCCTCATTTCAGCTCTCACCAATCTTAGCCTCACTGCCTTGCTGGGGGAACCCAACTTTAAATGCACATGACCTTCCCCCACCTCTTTAAAAATTCTCACCCCATTTTAAAATTTAGCCCTGCCCCAGATTTCAACCCTGATAAACCCTACCCAGCAAATTTATAAGGCCCTGCCTACCCTCAAGCCCAGGCCTCCAGCACTCCACTCTTTTAGAAGTACTCCACCCCTTTCCCCAACCTTATGGAAGTACTGCCCTCAATGAATAATACGGTAGCTAACATTTATTGAGTGCTTACTATGCGCTAAGCACTGTTCATTTACCCATTAACCCTCATAAAATAACCCTATGAGTTAAGTACTATTATTATTCCCATTTTACAAAAGAAAAAAATTGAGGCTTAGAGTGGGTAAATGCCCCAAGGTCACCCAGCTGCTCAGTTTTGAGTTGCCATAGAAATCTAACATCTAGAAAATCCACACCCCTCAGAAGCCCCAGTTGGTGGGTGGGCACTCAAGATGGGGGGCTGCTGCCTCCAGGCCTCCAACTTGGCTTTCTCCAGGCCCTTGATTATGCAAGCACACACATACATGCACATATGTTCAAGTCCGCTCTCATACACACTCCTTTTCCTCCCTTCTGCCCTCCCCATCCCACGCACCTCACTAAAGGTTATTCGTTGCTGTTGTCCCTGCTCTCCTGCCTTCATCATTTGCTCCAGGTTGGTGGTCACCACGATGACGAACAGGTTGATGCCAATGAAGGCACCGATGGTGATGAAGATGGTAAAGTAGATGGCACCCCCAATCTCCATTGCATACTCCCTCTTCTCTGTCCTGCAGATGGCAGGCAGGGGCCCCATCATTTCCCTGGCCCTTCAAGCCTGAGTTTCCTTGTCTATGAAATGGGAAAATCATCCCAAGGCCTACTAGAACTTCTGCCTGTGTCACTGCTGTTGTGCAGATCCCATTCCCTACTCCTGTCTCAATAGCTGCTCTCTACTAAGCACCTACTGTGCAGCCAGACAGTGGGCTGATTCTCTAACCAACCCTGCAAGGTGGGGACGTGCACATCAACACTATTAAGTTTAATCTATTAGCTACACTCCTTTTTTTCTTTTTTTTTTCTTTTTTTTTTTTGAGACGGAGTCTCGCTGTGTCGCTCAGACTGGAGTGAAGTGGCGTGATCTCGGCTCACTGCAAGCTCCACCTCCTGGGTTCATGTCGTTCTCTCGCCTCAGCCTCCCAAGTAGCTGAGACTACAGGTGCTTGCCACCATGCCCGGCTAATTTTTTTTTTCTTTTTTTTTGAGACAGAGTCTCACTCTGTCACCTAAGCTGGAGTGCAGTGGCGTGATATGGGTTCACCGCAACCTCCGCCTCCCAGGTTCAAGCGATTCTCCTGCCTCAGCCTCCTGAGTAGCTGGGATTACAGGCACCCCACCATCCGGCTAATTTTTGTATATTTAGTAGAGACGGGGTTTCACCTTTTTGGCCAGGCTGGTCTTGAACTCCTGACCCTGTGATCCACCTGCCTCAGCCTCCCAAAGTGCTGGGATTACAGGCGTGAGCCACTGCACTTGGCTTTGTTTTTGTATTTTTAGTAGAGATGGGGTTTCACTGTGTTAGCCAGGATAGTCTTGATCTCCTGACCTCGTGAGCTGCCCACCTCAGCCTCCCAAGGTGCTGGGATTACAGGCGTGAGCCACCGCGCCCGGCCCCGGCCAGCCTGATTTTTATCCACTACCTATGCCATAATGGAGAATGACTGTAGAAGCCCTTTATCTACTGGGCTTCTATACTCACATGTAGAAGATAAAAAGAAATCAGTTAAGGGGTCCCACTTTCTGGAGTAAACTGGAAAGAAATAGGGCTTAGACTTAATAGAAAAGAGGTAAAGAACAGAACACAAAAATGAACGTGGGCAGTGGGTTTAAGAATGAATGAAATGAGACCTAAAGTTCCCAGTTCAGGCAGTTTGGTGGGCTCCAAGGTGGGCTGGGAGGTTGCGCTGTAACCTGAGGCATAACTGCAGACCTGCTGCCCTATCCAAGGCCAACTACCCAGCTGGTTAGCATGATGGGAGAGGTCCCCATTACAGGGTGGGAATGGGACTCTGAATATATGGAGATTCAAGGGTGACAAGGCTTCAGGTACCATAAGTCCAGGTATTTCCTTTTCCTCTGTTTAAAGACCTGGGAACCCCCACTTCTACTGTGCCATCCTCATCCCAATCCCTGGAGCTCCCACTCTCAGCCTGGAGCTCCACCGGCTACCCTGCCCCATAGGTGGGATGAGGCTGGAAGTCCCACTGGCACTCACTGGAAGTCACTGTAGATGTCCACCCAGCCGTCCTGGGTGATGCAGATGAAGAGGGTGTACAGCGCAACCTGTATGTTCTGGAAATGCTTGGGCACGAATGCACCAAAGAGTGTTACTCCAAACACGGAAAAAACCTGTCAGAGAGAAAAGAGCCCCACTCCGACTTCACCAAAGGGCCTGGAAATAGGACACGCAAATGTCATGCAAATGAACGCTGCCGAGGAAATCACAGGGATTCAGGCCCACAGGCCTCTCTGCTTTTCCAGACACCCCTCTATTCGCAATGACCCAAGGGCCCTGTTCAGGGAAGGGAAACAGCTGGGGGCGGGGGCAGGCACTGACCAGCATGAAGAAGAGGATGAGGACCATGATATTGGCCATGTCAGGCACCGACTGCAGGATGACGCGGATGATCCGGGCGAGGGGCTCCACTGCCATGCACACATGCACCAGACGAAGCGCCCTGTGGCAGAGCCTGTCAGGGGTGCCCCTAGGCCCTTCCCAGCCCCCTCCCTCCTCATTACCCCCACCAGCTGCCCAGAGAGGCAAAGCTGATCTCCAGCTGGTCGTTATCCCCCCATCTCATTCCTGGGTTCCAGATAGGTCCCCCTCATTTCTCCAGAGCTCCCCGCTCACCTGAGAGTGTAGTTGATGGAGGGAATATTGATTTCATTAATGAAGAACCGCAAGAGCAAGATAAAGACGATAATGAAGTTGAGGATGTTCCAGCCGTCCTGGGGAGTGGGCCAGCCCCAGTGGTGTCTGTCAGGCCCAGCCCATGGGGGCATCCTAGGTCTGCCCTCCCCACATCCCAGGGATGAGGGCTCAATGTCCCTCTCAGAGCAGGGCCAGTCAGCTGCCATCCACTGCTGTTACCCTGCCGCCCCCCAAACATGCCACAAAACACACGTGTACTCTCTGTCCCATACATGTGTCAATAGCCAAATGCAGTCTCAGAGACACACAGCAAAGACCCTTACAGATACATGGCTGGTCCCTAAGCTGAGTGCCCACCTTGGCTAAAGCATGCTCAAAACAGCCTTGCCCTACAGGTAGGTAACATGAAAACACTTGGCTGTTCCTGCCTTTGTGTGACACACACTACAATTAATAATAAAATGAAAATGGATACTAGTAAAAACATAAGGAATACTGCTTCAGTAGCCAGTTCTGAGGTGAAATAGCTCTCACGGCACAAGAAAGGGAGACAGGCGGGCCAGGCGCGATGGCTCACACCTGTAATCCCAGCACTTTGGGAGTCTGAGGCGGGTGGATCACGATGTCAGGAGTTTGAGACCAGCCTGGCCAACATGGTGAAACTCCATCTCTACTAAAAATACAAAAATTATCTGGGCATGGTGGCACGTGCCTGTAGTCCCAGCTACTTGGGAGGCTGAGGCAGGAGAGTTGCTTGAACCCAGGAGGCGGAGGTTGCAGTGAGCCAAGATTGCGCCACTGCACTCCAGCCTGGGTGACAGAGTGATACTCAATCTCAAAAAAAAAAAAAAAAAAAAAAGAAGAAAGAAAAGAAAGAAAGGGAGACTGGTACATTTTGCAAGCCCTTTGTCCAATAAGACACTTACACAGGAATGAGATGGGGAGGAGAAGGAAACTCACAGGTATGAAAAATCTGAACGGGGATCACACTTCTAGAAATCTGATCCACAGATACTCTGGTTGAAGTACAAAATGACATTTGTATAAGGTTAAGAATAACCAACATGCCAGGTGCAGTGGTGCAAGCCTGTAATTCCAGCACTTTGGGAGGCTGAGGTGGGAGGATTGCTTGAGCTCAGGAGTTCCAGACCAGCCTGGGCAACATGGTGAAACCCTGTCTCTACAAAAAACTATAAAAATTAGACAGGGGTGTTGGCATGTGCCCCTGTAGTCCCAGCTACTTGGAGGGCTGAGAGGATCACTTGAGCCCAGGAGGTCAAGGCTGCAGTGAGCCGAAATGGGTGTCATTGCACTCCAGCCTGAGCAACAGGGGTGAGACCCTGTCTCAAAAAGAAAAAAAAAAAAAAAAAAGGAAAAGAAAACCAACGTGTCAAATGATCAGAAGAGACTGATTGGATAAACTATGGCACATTAAATTCCATTAAATCAATGGAATACTATGTAGCTATGTAGCTACAAAAAGAAAAATGAGGCCAGGTATGGTGACCCTTGCCTGTAATCCTGGTGCTTTGAGAGGCTGGCGGGAGAGGATTGCTTGAGGCCAAGAGTTTGAGACCAACCTGGAAAACATAGCAAGACCTCATCTCTACAGAAAAAAAAAGGAAAAGAAAGAAAAATGAGAAAGATCTCCATGTACTGATATAGAAAGATTGTCAGGATCCATTCAGTGACAAAAGTAAGTGCAGAATAATGTTTATACTATGTTACTGTTAGGAAACGGAAGATGGAGGGTATATACATATTTGCTGATTATTGTAAAAATAAATACTGTGAGGCTGCTATAGTTTGAATGTTTATCCCCTCCAAATCTCATGTTGAAATCTGATGTTCAGTGTTAGAGGTGGGACCTAATGGGAGGTATTGGGTCATGAATGGCTTGGTGCCATCCTGAAGGTAATGAATGAGTTCCCTCAAGAGCTGCTTATTAAAAAGAGCCTGGCATAGGCCGGGCGCGGTGGCTTATGCCTGTAATCCCAGCACTTTGGGAGGCTGAGGAGGGCGGATCACGAGGTCAGGAGATCGACATCATCCTGGCTAACACGGTGAAACCCCGTCTCTACTAAAAATACAAAAAATTAGCCAGGCGTGGTGGCGGGCGCCTGTAGTCCCAGCTACTCGGGAGGCTGAGGCAGAAGAATGGCGTGAACTCGGAAGACGGAGCTTGCAGTGAGCCAAGATCGCGCCACTGCACTCCAGCCTGGGCGACAGAGCGAGACTCCGTCTCAAAAAAAAAAAAAAAAAGAAAAAGAAAAAAGAGCCTGGCATCTCCCATCTCCCCTCTCACTCTCTCTCTTTCTTCCTCTCTCGCCATGTGATCTGCACATGCTTCACCTTCTGCCATGAGTGGAAGCAGCCTGAAGCCCTCACCAGAAGCAGATGTTGGCACCATGCTTCTCACACAGCCTGCAGAACTGGGAGCCAAATACAACTCCTTTCTTTATAAGTTATTCAACCTCGGGTATTCCTTTATAGCAACACTAAATGGACAAAGACAATAAAAAAGAGACTATAAACATAAAAACATTACCTAGAAAGGATAGTGGTGGGAGAAGAGGGATGAGGGGACAAAAGAGAAGCAAGAATTCTGTGTGTACCTTTCAACATAGTTTTGACCAGCATGTATCTGCATTAAATATTCAAAAAGAAAACTTTTTTTTTGAAACAGAATCTCTCTCTGTCGCCCAGGCTGGAGTGCAGTGGCGCAATCTCAGCTCACTGCAAACTCCGCCTCCCGGGTTCAAGTGGTTCTCCTGCCTCGGCCTCTAAGTAGCTGGGATTACAGGCACACGCCACCACGCCCAGCTAGTTTTTGTATTTTTAGTAGAGACGAGGTTTCACCATGTTGCTAGTCTGTCTCAAACTCCTAGCCTCAAGTGATCCTCTTACCTCGGCCTCCCAAAGTGTTGGGATTACAGGCATGAGCCACTGCAGCCAGCAAGAAAACTATACTTAATGAAAAAAAAAAGTTCTTCAATGTATTGGGGGTCCAGTAAGCACAAGTCCTCCTGGCCTCTCGTACTGAGTCTGCACCTTCACATACACAAGGAGATACAAGTCTGCCTGTCTGCAGATCCATCCATATATCCCTTCAGTATGTAGCTCCTGTTGTGTGCCATACCCAGATCCAGTTCCTGAGAACATAGGATGTCTGCCCTGTTGGGCTCACAGACTATTTTAAGGAAGATGGATAAACAGCAAATTTTAACTCCATGCAAAAAAAATAAGTGCATAGCATCATGGAGACACAAAGCAGCACCTAACCTAGCCTGGGAGAGACAAGAAGACTTCCTGGAAGAGAAGACATCTGAATGAGTTTGTAAGTAGGAGTAAAGCAAGTGAATAGGGAAACTCAGATTTTATAACACATGAAAATTACATGAAATTCCAATTTGGGTGTCCACGAACACAGCCATGCCCACTTCATTTATGTGCGGTCCATGGTTGCTTTTGTGCTGCCATGGCAGAGGTGAGTCATGGTAACAGAGGCTGTACAGCCATGAAGCTTAAAATCTTTATTATCTGGTCCATTACAGAAAAAGTGTGCTGATCCCTGCTGACCTCTGTAAATTAAGGTAGATGCTTTCAGCCCCATTTCTCAGACAAGGAAGTCAGGTTTGTCCAAGACTACAGAGTTGGGGAAGGCTGGAGCAGGGATTGGAATTGGAGCCCAGGGAGGCTGCACTTCTAGTACCAGTTACTTTCTGCCACATCATACACATCTCTGAACTAACACACTCTGTCTACACACACACACGTACTCACACCCTCAGTTTGTAGGGCCAGGAGTACAGGGGCAGACTGGGTGGTGTGCAGTCCCCAGGGGGAAGTAGGGGCAAAGGGCTCAGGATCTCACCTTCCAGAAAATCCAGAAGCCATTGAGCCAGCCAAGGAGAACCTCACAAAGAAGGATGGTCAGCACAATGTCATCTATGGTAGAGAACAACTCATAGTGTTTCTACATGGGAGACAGAGAAAAAAGAGGGGCAGAGAGGTCAGTGGAGCAGGGCCTGGGCAAGCCGGCAGGGAAAGGATGTATGTAGGGGAGGGAAGTCCCGTATCACTGCTGCTCTTGGTCCTCAGCAACCTTGTCACTTCCTTTAAAACACACTTTGCCTGTGCGTGCCAGGCACTGTGCTGGGGCTATCACACATCACTTCATGTTACCATCACTGTTGTCCTGCAAAGTAGGTTTTATTCCCGTCTTACAGAAGTGGAATCAGAGTGGCGCCTGTGTGCACAGCTAGTTGATAAAGATGGTTGTCTGACTACGAACTTTTGTCCCTAACTTCTAGAATAGGGATATTTTGGAGAGGGAGGTAGGAGAGGCAGAACAGCCTCCAGGATTGGGAGGAAAAGGCCTGGCTTCTGAGGGTGGAGAACACCAAGCTCCATCTGTCCTAACCTCTCCTGCTATTCCAGCTCTCCAAATACTCCAAGTTAGGCCTGACCAAACTCCTGGGTATCCTGCCACTCATGGGTCCAGGACATGCACCCTGGATGGATGAATTGGTAGATGGGTGACTGGGGTCTGTCCAGAGCCCAATTCACTTTCTCTCAACCTCGAAACTCCTTCAGCTTCCTTATGGCTGCGACCCCACTAACAGCCCCCATAGTGCCCGACTCCACCTAGCAGTCACCCAAGTCACCGTGTCTCCTCCCTTTCTTTCTTTCTTTTTTTAATGTGACATCTCAGCTCACTGCAAACTCTGCCTCCTGGGTTCAAGCGATTCTCCTACGTCAGCCTCCCAAGTAGCTGGGATTATAGGCGTGCGCACCATGCCTGGCTAATTTTGTATTTTTGTACAGATGGGGTTTCACCACGTTGGTCAGGCTGGTCTCGAACCCTTGACCTCAAGTGATCTGCCTGTCTTGGCCTCTCAAAGTGTCCTCCCCAAAAGTGCGCTTTACCCCAAAGTGCAACAGACTCAGTGCCTTAGGGCCCACTGTCACATATGGCCACTGGAGACAATAGGACATCCACACCATTATTCAAAAAAGCATTCTAAATAGTCCTCAGCCCAGCATGGTGGCTCACACCTATAATCTCAGCACTTTGGGAGGCCAAGGCTGGAGTATTGCTTGAGCCCAGGAGTTCCAGACCAGCCTGGGCGACAGAGCGAGACCCTGTCTCTACAAAAAAAAATTTTTTTTTTTTGAGACAGAGTCTCGCTCTGTCGCCCAGGCTGGAGTGCAGCGGCACAAACTCGGCTCACCGCAACCTCCGCCTCCCTGCTTCAAGCGATTATCCTGCCTCAGCCTCTCAAGTGGCTGGGATTATAGGCGCCCACCACCATGCCCGGCTAATTTTTGTATTTTTAATAGAGACGGGGTTTCACCATGTTGGCCAGGCTGGTCTTGAACTCCTGACCTCAGGTGATCCACCCACTTTGACCTGCCAAAGTGTTGGGATTACAGGCATGAACCACTGCGCCTGGCTCAAAAACATTTTTTTAATTAGGCATGGTAGCTCGTGCCTGTAGTCCTAGCTACTTGGGAGGCTGAGGCAGGAGGATCACTTGAGTCCAGGAGTTCAAGGCTGCATTGAGCCAAGATGGCGCCACTGCACACCAGCCTGGGTGACAGAGTGAGACCTTGTCTCTAAAAAAAAAAAAAAAGAAATTAAAACATCAAGGATAAGTCACACTAAACTTCAAGTTGGACACAGAGAAGTCTCTCACATGCTGTTTCTTTTCCCCAAAACAGTCTCCCCCACCTCTCTTTGCCTGGCCAACTCCTACGTGCTCTTTTTTTCTGTTTCTTTGTTGTAGTGACTGAGATCACATCCTACTTCTTTACTCTCAGCTCCAGTGTCACTTTCTCCAGGAAGCCAGCTCTGACCCCTGAGATTAGGTTCGAGTGCCTTCATTGAGCCTCCATGTACTCTGGGTGCTACTTGGGCACTTGTAATGACAGTTTCTGTGGTCTGAGACAGGACCCAGTTGTGCTTATTATCCCTGGGACCCTGGCAGTCTGCACAGTCAGTGCCTGGCACTGAGTGATTCTCCCTTAGTGACTGCTGGTTAGAATTGGATACCCCTTCTCCACAAGGCACCCATTTGCCTCCCTCTGCTCACACCATTCTTCTCCTGTCCCTCCTGTACAAATCCAATGCATTCCTCAAAGCCAGGCTGCAGAGCCCTCTCCATCATGAAGTCTTCCTTGATCTCCAGATTCCTAGAAGGTCAGAGCTGACAGACCCTTGAAGAGCATCCAATCCAACCGTCACAGACAGATGAGGAGCCTGAGGCCGGGAGAGTTCTTGCCCCAGGCCCCCCATTAGGGTTAGTGGGGCAGAGGTCATGCTGGCATCCCACCTGGTCCAGGTAGGAGTTGGTACGGAGAGCGATGGTGATGGCATTGATCACCAGCAGCAGGGCCAGCAGCAGTTGGAAGGCGGGGTGTCGGAGCAGCTGCTTGATGTACATGTGAGTGATGAACTCCTGCATGTCCCAGGCGTCCTGGGAGAGGGCAGGACCTTCCTTCAGGCAGGTGTCACCATAGGAAGCCTCTGCCTGGGGGTTTGCTCTTAGAGAATGGGGGTTCCTGGGGCCCACTCTAGAGGGGGGAGGTCATCTGAGAGTGGATCATGGAATGGAGACATCAGTGTAGAGATCACTATCTAAATGGCCACTAAAAGTGGGTTACTATCGGGGGATTTTGTGGAAGTCATTGCCAGAGAATCTCTTTGGGCTCTCTGATAGTGAAGATGATCGTTATATAAGGGTTCCTATGGGGGGCATTGCCAGAGAGTTACTAACATATCATGGGCAGTCACTCAGGGATCAGTGCTAGGGAGGGTCTTCTGGGGGCGTTTAGAGGGTAGAGGGGCAGAGTTACCATGAGGGCCTGCTGCCCATGAGCACAGCTGCAGAAGGGGCCACTGTGGGGCGAGAGCTATCCTTACCGCTTTGTTCATGATTTCCTGGCGGTTGATGAGCACTTGCTCCTCTGGCCGACCGTAGGACTCGTGAATGGTACTCTGCAGGGGAGAGGGGCGGCCCCTCAGTGCAGCTACTGCCCCTCCAAACCCCATACGGTCCTCCTGAGTCCCGCCCCACCCCTCGAGGCCTGTATGGGAGGTCCATTGCTGCCACCAGGCCTTTTCATTATCCCTCATGTTTGCTCAGTCTCTTCCTTCTCCTCAAAGAATCTTCACTCCAAGTGGTCTCACTCCCCGTCGTGGTGATATCACAGAGGCCTCTGTGACCTCCAGCCTTCTGCATTCTACTGAGGAATTCCAACCTGGAGAGAAGCTCCTCCCATTGGCCCTCCTCCGCATCCCACAGAGGAAGTCTGGGGATGCTGTGGAGATGCTGGGCTGGGGTTGGAAGTCAGAGGCTGATGGGAGCAGGTCAGATTTCCCGTGCAGCCTGAATGGAGTCACAGGGACGTGTCCCTGCCTTGGATCCAGGAGGTGGAGGTGAGGCTGGAATGAGGAGTGAAGGAGAGAAGTGTTTTCCCCAGGGCCTTCCCAGGGCAGACCTCAACCTGCACCCTTCCCCACCAGCTGCCCTGTCCTACCAGCCCAGTCTCCAGGACTGTCCCCACCACCTTTCCGTGCAAAGTGCATTTCCCCATCTACAAAGTGGAAGTTTCTCATTGTGTGCCCCCCGGGAATGGGGTAGGAGATCACCATTAGCCTTCAAAGAGCTGGGGAGAGGTGGACATGAGTTGGAGCCCTCATTAGCCATGGGTCATCCCCCACCATCCTGGCAGGCTTGGAGCTCGGGTACAGAGCCCAGGCCAACGGGCTGCACGAAGGGTCTGCCACCCACCCTCTGGCCAAGAGCACTCACCCCAGTCCCCACAGGGGGGCAGATTTCCAATTCGAATGTGGAAGTAAAGTTACATGTAGACTCATTTTTAGAAAAATTGACTTTATTTGGTTGGAAAGTAGCCCTCATGTAAAATAAAGAACACCTGTACAGACCTGGTTTGGGGGAGAACTGCCAAGGAACTGGAGGGGCAGGGCTGTGGCCCCAGAGGTTGGAGGATTTGGGGGGAGAGTTTCTTCTTTGGCAAGGGAGAGGGTGGCACAAAGCCCAGGCAGAGGGGTCAGCTCGGGGTGAGACCATGACTAGCAGTACTACTTCCCACCCTGAACAGAATCCAGGGATACTCTGTCCTGGACACGTCAGAAGCTGGGGTTGAGGTGGCCCTCGCGTCAAAGGTCAGGAGCTAGAGTGCTGGCCAGGGTCAGAGGTCAGGAGGTCGGAGGCTGCTCTCTGAGGTCAGGGGGCAGAGATGGGAGTGCTCTTCAGGGTCAGAGGGCAGGGAGTGGGGGGACTGTTCTGTGGAGTCAGAGGTCAAGATGTGGGAGCTGCCTTCAGCCTGTGCGACTCCCCAGGCCCCCAGGCCCTCTGAGTACAGCTCCCGGTTCTGCTCCTTCCACTGGCGGAACTTCTCTCCTGTCAGCTCAGGGTCACCCAGCACTTCTTCTAGGACCTGCAGCTCCTGCAGCTTTGCCTGTGTGGAGAGGAGGGGCTAAGGGACCATGATCACCCAGGGAAGTGGGCAGAGCCCGAGGCCAGACTTCACTCCGGAGGTCCGGCGCCTGGAAGCCAGCACCTGGCCAGCGTGGCACGAGGAGCCTAGGTGAGACTCAAATCCCCACTCGGAACCCAGAGCCTGGCCCAGTCCACAGCTGAGCCCACTGTCAGCTGCTAAGCCCAGGGTCCGGAGCTGAGTCTGGAGTCTGGTGCCCAGGGTGGAGGTGACAGCCGCAAACCAAAGCCTGAAGCCCAGAGCCTAGTCCCTTGCTGTGCCCAGAGCCCCCCAGCTGACCTTGAGTGTGCTCTGTAGCGCCCGCACACGGTGCACTCGCTCATTGAGCTGAGGGTCTCGGTTGCGCCGCATGAAAGAGCTCCGCCACTGTTCCTGGGTCAGGGGCTGTGGCTGGCCTAGGAGGGACACGCCACCCTGCCTCAGCCCCCGTACCATTCCTTCCAGTGCCTCTTCACTGCTGTCTGTGGGAGGGAAGAGCAGGATGAGGATGTGCCCACCCCAGCCCCCAGCCCAGCTCCCAACTCCAGCCCAGCACCTGTCAGAGAGCCAAAGGAGGTCCGTGGGCTGCGCTGTGTGGGGGTGGCTGCAGGTGATGTGTCTCCATGGAGGGGACTCCCAGCTTGAGCAGGGCTGGGCTGCAGGCAGGGTGGAAAGCACAGACGGTTTCTGTCTGAGCTCCACGCCCTGTTGTTTATCCCCACCTCCTACCCCCGGCAGCCCCCCACTCACCGAGGCTGAGTGGGACCCAGCCTCATCGTCCGGGTCCTCTGCTTCGGTCTCACTGTAGCAGTCTGGGGTGAGGAGCAGCAGTGGGTTTTTGGGAGGCCAGGGAGTGGCCTAGGGCATTTGAGTTCCTAGCCCCCATCCCAGGAAAGGCACAGGCTCAGGTGAGGGTTCCTCCCACTCAACCCTGCGAGACACCTACCTTCCTCTCGGGGTGGGGGGGCCCGGCCTGGAGACTGGTACTTGGAGATGCAGGTAATGAGATGACGCACCCACCTATGGAGAGCAAGCAGGTCTCACAGGGTTTCCATCCACTGGGGCCCTCTTGTATGCTGGGGGCTTTTTACCCACATCATCTTCTAATGATCCTCAGAGCAACTCTGAGAGGGATGAACTCTTAGTCACCCATTTTATAGATGATGAAACTGAGGCTTAGAGAAGTGAGTACTGGCTGCGTGCGGTGGCTCGCGTCTGTCACCGCAGCACTTTGGGAAGCTGAGGCAGGAGGATTGCTTGAGGCCAAGTGTTTGAGACCAGCTAGGGCAAACCCATCTCCCCACAAAACTTTTTAATTAAAAAAAAAGAGAGATGCCGGGTGCAGTGGCTCACACCTGTAATCCCAGCACTTTAGGAGGCCGAGGCAGGCGGATCACAAGGTCAGGAGTTCAAGACCAGCCTGGCCAACATAGTGAAACCCCCCTCTCTACTAAAAATACAAAAATTAGCCGGGTATGGTGGTAGGCGCCTGTAGTCTCAGCTACCTAGGAAGCTGAGGCAGGAGAATCACTTGAACCCAGGAGGCGGAGATTGCAGTGAGCCAAGATCACGCCACTGCACTCCAGCCTGGGTGACATAGTGAGACTCTGTCTCAAAAAAAAAAAAAAAAAAAAAAGAAAGAGAAGTGAGTATCTTGACCAACCACTCTCAGAGAGCTGGAATTTGTATCTCCAGGCTCCTGAGCCTAGGCTCCCAAGCTCACAGAGTTTGGGAATCATATGAGAGTAGGGGCTAAGGGAGGCGGCACTCACATGCTCAGATCTGTCAGGGTATCAGCAGCGAAGATGAAGGGTTTGTACACATCATGGGTGAGCTGAAACACACTGCCAGGTAGTGGAGGAGCATCACTCAGCCTGGGCGTGCCCACCCACAGCCCAGAGAGGCTGGATTCTGGGCGCCCCAGCCACTTGCCACACCTCCCACTGCTACCCCGTCACCCTTCCTCTCACTTTCTGTCTCCATCCCCCAGCCCATCACACCCCAAGACTTAACTATTTCTTCTTCTGATCATGTCCACTTTCCAGACTATAGTTGGAGACATTGATGAGGCCCTCAGCCTTCTCATCCTGGGGGGATCACAGCACGAGGGTCAGGTTGGAACCCCAATACCCTCAAGGCCCAGTCAGCTCCTAGTTACCCCTCGGGCTCCTGAGGGTTGTGGAGAGGAGAAGGCATCTCCTGGGCTCTCTAACAAGTCTCCCTGTTTCTGGAGCTCAGGGCTGGAATCTGGGGTCAGGGTAGGAGATGTGGCCAAAGGATGCCTCTAAGCCAGGAAAGGGGAGCCAAAGATATCAGAGAAACAGCCAAAAAAAAAAGAGGAGCCTGAAGGCTGGGCATGGTGGCTCATGCCTGTAATCCCAGCACTTTGGGAGGCCAAGGCAGGAGGACCATTTGAGCCTAGGAGTTTGAGACCAGACTGGGAAAAAAGCCCATTTCTACAAAAAATTAAAAACTTAGGTTGGGTGTGGTGGCTCACACCTGTAATCCCAGCACTTTGGGAGGCTGAGGCGGGCAGATCATGAGGTCAGGAGTTCGAGACCAGCCTGGCCAACATGGTGAAACCCCATCTCTACTAAAAATACAAAAAATTAGCCAGGCATGGTGGCAGGTGCCTGTAATCCCAGCTACTCGGGAGGCTGAAGTAGGAGAATTGCTTGAACCTGGGAGGAAAAGGTTGCCATGAGCTGCGATTGCGCCACTGCACTCCAGCCTGGGCAACAGAGCGAGACTCCGTCTCAAACAAAACAAAACAAACAAAAAACTTAGCTAGGCATGGTGGCATGTGCCTGTAGTCCCAGCTACTCAGGAGGCTGAGGCAGGAGGATCGCTTGAACCTGGGAGGCTGAGGCTGTAGTGAGCTGAGATCATGCCACTGCCCTCCAGCCTGGGTGACAAAGCAAGACTCTGTCTCAAAAACAAAAACCAAACAACCAAACAAGAAGAGCCTGCTCATGCATTTGTTCCTTCAGTAGACACAAACCAAACTGCTTCACACCCCTGAGCTTTCTGAATGCTGCTTTCTCTTCCTGGTTTTCTTTCCCCTTCCCATGCAACTAACTGCCAGGTATTGCATTGTCAGGGGGCATCTGGACTCCTCAGGATGGACTGGACACCTCTGCTGTGCTCCCACATATCCCTTGGGCTTTCCCTTTATCTTAGCACACGGTCCCTACATTGTCCTTGAGTGTGTATTCATCCCTCTCCCCTACTAGCCTCTAAGTTCTGGAGAAGCAAAAATCATCCAATTCTTCTCTGTGTCCATAGTGCCCAGCCTAGAGCTGGGTTCACAGTAGGCACCTGAATCCTGAATGAATAAATGAGTAAATGAATGGCCCATCATTCGGATGGACAGAATATCAGAAGGATAAGGAGAAGTGGGCAGAATAGAAGTGATTTTTTGGCCAGATGTGGTGGCTCACGCCTATAATCCCAGCATTCTGGCAGGCTGAAGCAGGCAGAACGCTTGAGCCCAGGAGTTTGAGACAAGCCTGGGCAACATAGCAAGACCCCATCTTGCTATGTTGCCCAGATTTTTCAGGGCCGGGTGTGGTGGCTCACGCCTGTAATCCCAGCACTTTGGGAGGCTGAGGCAGGTGGATCACGAGGTCAGGAGATCGAGACCATCCTGGCTAACACGGTGAAACCCTGTCTCTACTAAAAACACAAAAAATATGCTGGGCGTTGTGGCGGGCGCCTATAGTTCCAGCTGCTCGGGAGGCTGAGGCAGGAGAATGGCGTGAACCCGGGAGGTAGAGCTTGCAGTGAGCCGAGATGATGCCACTGCACTCCAGCCTGGGCGACAGAGCGAGACTTTGTCTCAAAAAAAAAAAAAAAAGATTTTTCTCTATACCTCCTATGATACCTTTTCCAAACTGCTTTTATACATATATTAACTCATTTCTCTCTGAATAAAGTCCCCATTTTACAGATGGGGACATCAAAGCCTTGGACCAGGAATAAGAGTGGATGATACAATAGAGATGAGAATCGAGGCCTGGAAGTGACTCACTTGCCTACCCATTTTTGTGTATGGGGTCTTACCTGGGGCTGGCGGTACCAGTAGAGCGTGTGTCCCTTGAGCACAAACCAGCGGCGGCGCCAGCGCGGGCCCATGAAGCCGCCCGGTGCCTTTCGCAACAGGAGCCAGCCGTCACAGTCCGGCCGGCCCAGCTCACGGCATGACACCCGCCGGCGGCTCAGCCGGGTCGCCAGGCCTGTAGCAGCACAGCACAAGCTGGGCAGTGAGGGGCTGGCAAGGTGTCCCCGCTAAACCTACTCCCTGCCTTCCACAAGCATCCCCAAGTGAGATCTCTGAACCCACACTCTGCTCAGAATGCTACATGTGTCATCTCTGAGGTGGGATGACCCTTCTTATTTTAGAGATGAGCAAACTGAAGACTAGAGGCTAAACTGTTTGCTCAGTCACAGCAAACAGGTTAGCCTCTAGTCTGGTGAGAGGCCCAGACTGGGAGCACAGCTCTGTCTGACCCTAGAAACAGAGCTGTTTCCAGGAGAGGCTGTGTGGGAAGGATGGGGGTGATCTTGCCCAGCATGTAACGATTTTTAACAGCTCCTCAAACAGGGGAACCCCCACCTAGTCCAGCGCACCTCATACCTTTTGATTTCTTCCGACCAACAGGACTCTGAAAGGACAGCAGAAGGGTGAGAGAAGGATCTAGGTCCAGACCCACCCACCTCCTTGCTAAGCCCCTGAGCTTACCTTGTCAGGGGATTCAGGGAGCCCTGGAGTCCCTGCTACCCCTGCTGGGAGTATGGCTGGGGGTTCCGGGGGGATGGGCAGGGGCTCAGGGCCAAGGGAGGCAGAGTCTGTCAGGGAGGGAGGAGAGAGAGGGAAAGTCTATGAGCCCAATCCCAGGCTTGGGGTCAGAACTGGGTGCCCAGATGCCGTGTCCGGGGCATCCATGGAGCTTTGAGACTACCTGTCCAGGCAGGGCTGGGTCCGGGACTGGGGTTTGAAGACAGGTCAAAGGCAAAGACGTCTTCAGATGGGGCCCTGGGGAGGGCAAGGGGGATGAGATGAGCCCACGGTCTCCCCACCAAGACACACCTGGACAGAGCCTGTTACCTGGGAGACAGTGGGGCCAGAGACAGTGATGGGCTCCTCTGGTGCGGGGAGTCCAGGACCTGAGGGGGCGTCTGGGGAACAACCAGGAACAAAGCAATGGAGACAGGGGTCTGAAAGCAGGTTGGGGGGCAACAGGGGTAGGGGAGCAGCAGGAGCAGGTACCTGTGGGGGGGTCTGAAGGGAGCTAGGGGGGCGCAGCAGGGGAAGGTGCCTGTTGGGGGGGGTCTGAAGGCAGGTGTGGGGGTGGTGGGGGCAGGTACCTGTGGAGGGGGGGTCTGAAGGCAGGTCGGGGGGCGGCAGGGGAAGGTACCTGTGGGGGGGTCTCCGGTATCGGGATCTTCTTCAGCACTAAGCTGAGTCCGGCTGGCTCCCGCAGCAGTTCCCTCACCATGTTCTTACGGGGCCATCCCACCTGGGGGACAGAAACACTGGCTGGTATCAACCTGGGCAGGAGGCTCTGAAGCAACCACCAACTCTCACCCTCGTGCTGGGAGCTCTCTCTCAGCCTCCCACTTCTGCCTCCCACTCATGCAGCCTCCTGGGGGCTTCCATGGGCCCCATCACCTGGGCTCTGCAGAGGATGCTCTCACCAGACTTAGCTGGCTCATCTCCTGGAAGGCAGCTCCCACAACCCTGGTCAGAACCCTTGGTTGCCTCCCCACCCACCAGACTTGGGTTCCACTCGGTGACCCCTTCACCTCCTACCATGTCCCTCTCCTCACGCACCACCACCTGCTCGTTGATCTGGACAACCTCGTCTCCAGGCTGGATCTGCAGTCGGGAGTCAGTGGGAACCTGACGTGGGGAATGGGGCCTGAGGTTGGCCTGGCTTGCAGGTGAGAGGCCTCGGGGATGGGCGGCTGAGAAGGGTGTGGGGCTCTCACCTGGGTGTCCACTTGGGACACAAAGTGCTGGCAATTGCTGGTGGTGTGAATTTCTAGGCCCTGCAGAGGCAGAGGCTATAGTCACCGGGGGCTGGGGGGCAACAGGGCCAATAGGCAGGACCCCCGCCAGACACCAGCACTCTATGGTGGGTGGAACTGTGGCAAGAGCTGACCCCAAGCTGGTCCTGCCCAGACTTGCTGTATGACTTTGGACTTGCTACTCCTGTGGGCCTCTGCCTTCTCCTCCGCTAAGAGCCAGAGGGAAGCTGGAGACCCTGATTTCTGAGGTACCAGCTTCTCAGCAACATTCCTAAAGGGACAAGCAGGGACAGGGCTCTGGTCTTCCCCACTGGTCAAAGATTAAACCAAGAAAGGTCACATCCTCTCCCTTTCTCCTAACTGCCCCCAAGCCCCTGCCCCGTCTCCATCCCAAGGCTGGAACACACTACCTGAGGCCACACCCGCGTGGCCCCTCAGGACTGGGGAGGAGCAGAGCAACGGGAGACCCTGGCCAATCCTCTGGGCCTCCATTTTAGCATCTGTACAAAAAAGGCTTTCCAGCCATGGCAGCACAGGGTTCTGTGGGATCCTGGACCCTATTTCAGGGCCCAGACAAGGCTGCCAAGGGGTCAGAAGTGAGAGGTGGGAGGGCAGGGCTCACCAATGGACTGTCCAGCTGCACCTGCTCGAGCACGGCCCTCTGTTCCAGCAGCTCCTTGGGGCAGCAGACCAGGATGTTGTGGCAGATCCCAGCCACGTGGCTGCACTGGGGGAGGGGAGCGGGCTATGTAGCCTGAGCCCGATCGCCCCTACCCCCACTCTCTTCCCACCCCACAGACTCACGATCCTCAGGACTGTGCCCTCCTTCTCAGTCGCTGGACCATCCTGGAAGTAGAATGAGAGAGCAGGGGCCTCCCCTGAGCAAGGGCCATGGGGGACTGCCTTCTCCTGGGGGCAGGGTGGGATTCCGTACAGTCCCTCCCTGCCTTCCCTACACTGGCCCCCTGCCCAGAACCACAGGGCCCCAGCGTTTTAACCAGAGGGCTCGTTTCCCTGATACCAGGCCCCCAGAAGTCACCACACGTGCCCTCCCCTCCTTCCCTGTCCTGAGTGTCAAAATTCCCCTGCCAGCTAGGGGACCCCAGGCCCCATCGTCCCATACCCAGTGGCAGGGCCTCCTCTCCTCCTTTCTCGCCCGTCTCAATCCTCATACTCGATCCTGGGCTGATTCACAGGTTATAAAAAGCTCTAGCCCAGCTTGGTCTCTAGGGCATGGGCCAAGCCTGGCCCTTGGTTCTCCTACCTCATGCAAGACCTGGCTCAGCTCCTCCAACAAGTCTCGGATCTCCTGGCATGCTGAGAAATCATTTAAGTGGGAGAAGAGGTACCTGGCAGGGGAAGAATGGCACAGTGGTTAAGGGACTATGCTTAACCACTCAGAGCCAATTATTCACCAATTACTCACCTCAGAGACTTGGGGATAATACCTGCTCTGATGGGTTTTGGTTTAGAGTAAAGGAGATGATTGAGACATCTAAAGAGATTAGCACAGGACTTATTTGTCATGTGCCTACCACATGCCAAGCCCTGTTCTAGGCACTGGGGAAACAGACAGTAAAGACATCATACATCAATATCAATTTAACTTTGGCTGTAATGAGTATCATGAAACATTGGATAATGAGTTTATAATAAGTTATTATTTATTGTTTATTAATAGTATAGCTTGGAGAGTGTACAACAGGGAAAGCTTCCCCGAGATGACATTTGAGGTGGGGTCTGTAGGACAAGCAGCAGCCAGTGCACAGGGTTGGGGAGGCTCTCCATTCAGTGGTTGTTGATGAGACCGATTATTACAAGCTGGAGGGTGGGGTGGGAACTCCGGCATCCCAGTGCCCCTGCACAGGTGGATTAATCCCTTTGCCCTGCTCCACCATATCTTTTTTTTTTTTTTTTTTTTGAGAGGGAGTCTCACTCTGTCGCCCAGGCTGGAGTACAGTGGCATGATCTCGGCTCACTGGAACTTCCACCTCCCAGGTTTGAGTGATTCTCCTGCCTCAGCCTCCCCAGTAG
The DNA here is from genome assembly GCF_029289425.2 of Pan paniscus. Lineage (NCBI taxonomy): Eukaryota > Metazoa > Chordata > Mammalia > Primates > Hominidae > Pan > Pan paniscus. Next base: position 200,690,440 of record NC_073249.2, read on the forward strand.
CTGGGATTACAGGTGCGCACCACCACACCTGGCTAATTTTGTATATTTTTGGTAAAGATGGGGTTTCACCATGTTGGCCAGGCTGGTCTCGAACTCCTGACCTCAAGTGATCTGCCCGCTTCGGCCTCCCAAAGTGCTGGGATTACAGACCTAAGCCACCACGCCTGGCTCACCATATCTGAACAAGAGCCAAGCTCTGTTTTTCTCTCCCACGCCCTGAAGGAGGCCAAGGATGACAATAGTCCCTCACTCGTCACCCCAACCCGGGTACCTGCTGAGCCAGAAGAGGAGGGCGTCAGCTTCATGCACCAGCTCCACAGCCGCACAGAGGACATCAATAGGGGTCTTGGCACAGTCCCCCAGGCAGCCTTGGACTATGCTCTGGAAGTCATGGGTTGCCCCCAGCAGTCCCTCTGTCAGGCTTTGCAGGTTCTCTGTCTGTAGCCTGGAGCTCTGTGCCAGAAAGAGGACAAGTCACCTCTCTGGCAGCAGCCAGCCCCCCATCACACCCCCCAGGTTGGTGGAAGCTGCAGCCAGTGTGACCAGCATTCACTCACCAGGGCCTGGAGCTGTTCCACCCCGCCCAGGATGAGCTCCTGGTGTCCCAGAGACCGCACAGCCAGAGCCTCGAGGCTTCGGGGGCAGAGCTGGAGCAGGTTCTTGCCAGGCAGCTGCCAGTCCTCAAAGGGATAGTCCTGCAGGGAGTCGTCAAGACCTGGAGGGAGAGTAAGGCTCAGCTCGGGGAAGCAGAGGTGTCAGGACCTTTTGGGCTGGTTCTTCATGCCTGCAAAGCTCTTTTCCCTCTAGTCTAACCCTAATGACAACTCTGACACCCAGGCTGTTCTGCCCATTTCACAGATGAGGCCACCGAGTTGAGAAGCAGGAAAGTATAGGACATGGGTTCTCAAAAGTGGCCCCCAGACCAGCAGCAGCAGACTCACCGGAGAACTTGTTAGAAATGCAAATTATCAGGCCTCACCCCACACCTGCTGAATCAGAAACTCTGAGGTTGGAGCCCAGCAGTCTTTTTTTTGTTTTTGTTTTGTTTTTTCTTTTTGAGACAGGGGCTTGAGACACAGTCACGGCTCACTGCAGCCTTGACCTCCTAGGCTCAATCCATCCTCCCACCTCAGCCTCCCAAGTAGCTGGGACTACAGGCACTCACCACCACACCCAGCTAATTTTTGTATTTTTTGCAGAGGTGGGATTTCACCATGTTGCCCAGGCTAGTCTTGAACTCCTGGGCTCAAGCAATTTGACTGCCTCAGTCTCTGAAAGTGCTAGAATTACAGGTGTGAGCCACGACACCCAGCCAGCAGTTTGTATTTTAATGCAGGTGACTGTGATGCTCCCTTAAGTTTGAGAACTAATGATACAGGGGATAAGAACAAGAGGCTATGGAGTCGCTGAGACACTGTGAACACTTGAGCAAGTAATAGCACTGCTCTGTGCCCAGTTTTCTCACCTGTAACGTGAGAATAATAAAAGTACCTACCTTCTAATCGTGTGTATTGAATGACACAACATATGTCAAGGCCTTGGCCACTGTCTGGTTCGTGGGAGACAGCCAATAATAGCCATCATTTATTATTGCCAGACTTTACCATGACCTACAGGCCCTGTATGATTAGGCTACTACCTCTCTTTCCAGCATCATATCCTGAAGAGCCCCCCAAACTCAACATTTCAGATGCACAGAGCTAATTCCTTGCAGCTCCTGGAACACCCTTTTACCTCAGTGTCCTTGCAAGTGCTATTCCTCCTGCTGGCGTTGCTCTTCTAGCTCCTTCACTTCCTTTTTCATCTAACTTCCTCCAGGAAGCCTTCCATAACTTCCCAGGCTGAGAGGGATGGAGGGCTCTCCTCTTGTTCCCACTGGCCCTGAGCCTCCACAAACCCCTGCACTTGACCATCGGTCTTTCCCATTTTATCACAGGCTCTTCAAAGATCAGGCCTTAGATAACCATTTGCCTCTAACCCCCGGCCTGTGCCTGGACAAGGTAAGCACTCAAAAATAAGAAAAGTGTCTATTGAGGGCTTACTATGTGCTATGCAAATCTATAAGAGCTTTACACATATTAACACATTTGATTCTCACTGCATTTCTAGGAGGTAAAGACTATCATTATCCTGCTTACAGATGGGAAAACTGACACAGAGGTTAAGTAGCTTGCTCACTCTTCGAAGGAATTCTTCCCCTTCTAAGCCAGGCTCCTTCACTGGGGGAGGTGTGTGTGTGTGTTCCCTGTGTCACATTGAGAGCACTGGACTGGGAGTTCATGAACCTATCACTCCCTGGCTATGGACCCCTGAGCCACCTCCTTCCTGCACGGTGACTGTATTGGGCTGGTGCCCTCCCAATAGACCCAGGCATTGAGCTACAAATGAACCATGTCATGATTGTCTCACTTTGTCCACTTCATAAGGTCAGAGTTGCCTTTCCCATTTGATGGACAGAAAAACTAAGACCTATGGTCACAGAGCTGGCAAGCGGTGGGGGTGGGCCTGGAATCCAGCCTGGGAGTCTGAACCCAGCCCTGAATTCCTGCCCTTACCCGGGCTGGTCCTCCTGAGCCTGTCTCTAGTGCGCTCCAGCTCCCCACTCTGGGAGGGGTGTCCTGACTGCCTGCTCCTGGTCGCACTGTGTGTCAGGAGGCCCTTCCTTCTCTGAGTCTGCCTGTGGGGTGTGTTGATTCCCATCTGTGTGGGCTCGCTGAGCCTGGACAGCACCTTGCCCCTTGGATAGGAGCCCCAGGGTGGGGCTGTGTCAACCTCTTCAGTCTGGCCTAGGGCTTCTGCTTCTGTCACTAGGAGCTCAGGGTGTGGAGGGGGGAAAATGACACCAGAGACTGAGCAAATCATTTCCTGGCTCTGTGTGTCAGTTTCTGACTCTAAGAAATGGATTTAACAACAGCCCACTGGCCCTGGGGCCAGGGAAGATGAAGGAGATACAGTGGGCGTGGGCCTGTCAGGCCTCCCTCCTGTTTTCATGACACCGCCTCCCCATTATCACCCTAGAGGCCTCTTGGGCTACTGCCACGATGAGGGGCCCCCTTCTGGGTCCTTGGGCCCCCCAGGGTCATCTCGTCTGTCTCTCTGCCCAGCATGGTACCTGGAACATGTTAGGTGCTCTGTAAATATTTGTTGACTGACTGACCGACTGATAGAGCCCGCAGTTTATTATTATTATTTTTTTCTTTTGAGCTGAATCTCGCTCTGTCGTCCAGACTGGAGTGCAGCGGTGCAATCTCGGCTCACTGTAACCTCTGCCTCCTGGGTTCAAGCGATTCTCCTGCCTCAGCCTCCCAAGTAGCTGGGATTACAGGCACCTGCCACCACCCCCAGATAATTTTTGTATTTTTAGTAGAGACGGGGTTTCACCATGCTGGTCTTGAACTCCCGACCTCAGGTGACCCACCCACCTTGGCTTCCCAAAGTGCTGGGATTACAGGTGTGAACCACCGCACCCAGTCCGCAGATTCTTTTTCCTTTTCCTCTCCTCCCGCTTCCCGGTGGGACACCACACCTAGTCCCCTTCAAGCCCAACTCTACCCCGGCCCCACCCACCTCTCAGCCAAGTTGCCACCTTTCCGGGGGTCCAGGTCTCTACCGGTTCCATGGCCCAGCGCTGCCAGCTCGAATCAGCTCCTGTTTTGCCCTGCTGTCGCCGGAATTTCCGCTCCCAGAGCCCAGGCCTAAGGAGGGGCCGGGCTGGGTCCTGGGCGGAGCCTACTGCATACCTGGGCTCACACAGACGGCGAGGTGAGGTACTGCGACAGCCATTGGCCCACGCCCGTCCGCCTCCTGCCCGGCCCTTCAGACATCCTAGGGCTCTGGCATCTCGCGCCTGCTAGGGGGCAGTGCCACTGGCCTCATATCGCGGGGTGGGACCCTGACCCTTGGGCTCCTCAAGAAAAAGCCACAAGAGGAGCGCTGAAATCAGTAGCAAAGCACAGAGGCTAGGGGGCCAGGTCCCTGGGTGCCTAGGCCAGCTCTTGTTAGCTGTGTGACCTGGGGCTGACCCTAACTTCTGCGCCTCAGTTTCTGGGTCTGTAAAAGAGATATAATAGACCGTACCTCAAAGGGCAGCTGTGCACAGTATCTGAATGGCTTGAAAACATTTAGAACTGGGGTGTTTAGCCTCCCTTGGATTTTGCAGTATGGACTCTGGCATCTGGTGAGGCCTGTGAATGCTTTCTCAGAATAGCTGCTTATAAAGGCATAAAACAGGCCGGGCGCGGTGGCTCACGCCTGTAATCCCAGCACTTTGGGAGGCCGAGGTGGGCGGATCACTTGAGATCAGGAGTTCAAGACCAGCCTGGCCAATATGGTGAAACACCATCTCTACTAAAAATACAAAAAATTAGCTGGGCGTAGTGGGTGCTTGTAATCCCAGCTACTCAGGAGGCTGAGGCAGGAGAATCCCTTGAACCCAGGAGGGGGAGGTTCCAGTGAGCCAAGATCGTGCCACTGCACTCCAGCCTGGGCAACAGAGCAAAACTCTGTATTATAAATAAATAAATAAATGCACAAAACAAAATGCTTAGGATTACAATGAGAACAATTATCAAAACTATATTTAAAAACAAATTTGGCCGGGCATGGTGGTTCACGCCTGTAATTCCAGCACTTTGGAAGGCCAAGGCGGGTGGATCACGAGGTCAAGAGATGGAAACCAGCCTGCCCAACATGGTGAAACCCCGTCTCTACTAAAAATACAAAAATTAGCTGGGTGTGGTGGTGCACGCCTGTAGTCACAGCTACTCAGGAGGCTGAGGCAGGAGAATCGCTTGAACCTGGGAGGCGGAGGTTGCAGTGAGCTGAGATCACGCCTCTGCACTCCAGCCTGGCAACAAAGCGAGACTCCGTCTCAAAAAAAAAAAACTCACAAAAAACAAAAAAAAAATTTGGAGCTGGGGAGTGCTGGCACACGACTGTAGTCCCAGCTACTCGAGAGGTTGAGAGGTTGAGCGGGGGAGTATCACTGAAGCCCAGGAGTCAAAGCCACCCTGGGCAACATAGCAGGAGCCCATCTCAAAAAAATAAAACCAGAAATTTATATTATGTGTTTACTAACATTAATAAGACTGGCCGAAAGTTAAATTTTTCTTTTTTAATGACCTCAGTGTGTTGTCGACCAGCTTGAATAAGAACATTAAACTGTGGGGTGGTCTTTGACGCCCCTCCTCTTACATATTGATCAGCAAACAACTAAAAACAGGGAATGCTGGGCCGGGCATGGTGGCTCACGCCTATAATCGAGACGGGCGGATTATGAGGTCAGGAGATCGAGACTATCCTGGCTAACGTGGTGAAACCCCGTCTCTACTAAAAATACAAAAAATTAGCCAGGCATGGTGGCGGGCGCCTGTAGTCCCAGCTACTCAGGAGGCTGAGGCAGGAGAATGGCGTGAACCCAGGAGGCAGAGCTTGCAGTGAGCCGAGTTCGCGCCACTGCACTCTAGCCTGGGCGACAGAGCAAGACTTCGTCTCAAAAAAAAAAAAAAAAAAAGACAGGGAATGCAGAAGAGTGGAGAAGCCCTACTCAGAACAGGCAGATTCGCCCTTTGGTCACTGAACCACTGCTAAGCCTGGAGGTAACCAATTAATGGTGGCTACGTCACAGGAGCATCTGAAACAGAAGTTGCTCACGAACAATTTAGTGGTGGTTTAACAACCACTGTGATTTTGAAATCACTTGAGCATAAATATTTTGAGATACTTGCAATAACTACAATTTGATATGAAAATATGTGATTTCTATTGGTGACTAAGCCAAAGATACTGCTACTGCTTCAATCCATATAGAAGGAAATCATAAATTTTGGTTAGAGGTTAGCAAAAATAAAAATATAATTTTTTCCCATCCAAGTTTATGGATCCCCTGAATTCTGAACCTCAGAGCAAGAGCTTTAATCTTAGAAAAATATCTGAGACATAGTAAATGTTCATTTTCATCATCATCATCAGGTCAGGGGACTCCCAGGACTTTAGAATCAGATAAAATCAGCCGGGCGTGGTGGCTCAGGCCTGTAATCTCAGCACTATGTGGGCGGATCACCTGAGGTCAGGAGTTCGAGACCAGCCTGACCAACATGGAGCAACCCCATCTCTACTAAAAATACAAAATTAGCCGGGTGTGGTGGCACATGCCTGTAATCCCAGGTACTCGGGAGGCTGAGGCAGGAGAATTGCTTGAACTCATGAGGTAGAGGTAGCGGTGAGCTGAGATCGCGTCATTGCACTCCAGCCTGGGCAACAAAAGTGAAACTCCATGTCAAAAAAAAAAGGCCGGGCGCGGTGGCTCATGCCTGTAATCCCAGCACTTTGGGAGGCCAAGGCGGGTGGATCATCTGAGGTCAGGAGTTCGAGATCAGCCTGGCCAACATAGAGAAACCCCGTCTCTACTAAAAATCCAAAAAATTAGCCGGTCGTGGTGGCGGGTGCCTATAATCCCAGCAACTCGGAAGGCTGAGACAGGAGAATTGCTTGAACCCGGAGGCAGAGGTTGCAGTGAGCCGAGATTGCGCCACTGCACTCCAACCTGGGCAACAAGAGCAAAACTCGGTCTCAAAAAAAAAAAAAAAATCAGATAAAATCAGTTCCACACTCAACTGCTATGTGACTCAGCCCAACTTCTACAGCTCTCTGAATCTGTTTCTTTGTCTCCAGAAGGGGATTCCTAGGCCTTAGCACTGTGATGACATTAAGTACTTTGAAATCTGTATCATGGGGTAGATAGGAGTTATTATTGCTTTAATTCTGTGGGGAGGAGCTACCTGTTGTCACCTACTTCAGAATTTCTGCAGCACCCCCAGTCGTCAAAGCCTGTCACGACCTTTCCTGTAACCCAGAGACCCAAAGTCTGAATTTCGCCCATGGTTGGCCCATGTAGTGTACGTGTGTTGTCATCATTTAATAACGTCACATCCAAATTGAGATTTCCAGCTTCTCTGAACTTGGCCAGCTCTGGTGATGTCATCCCACCTTCACACTTGGTATTAACAGCCTCTTTCATTTTGTGAGCCAGTTGGCTTCAAATTTGCAAAATGCCCATCTCCAGCTTTGTCTTTTGCCTCAGGTCTGTGTCCCTTGAACACTCCGTGCTGCATCCTCATTTAACATTTTTGCCTCTTCATGCAGCAGCCTCCCTGTGGCACTCTGGGGAAGTCCAGTAAATTCTAATAGAGCCTTTATTAGTGTTCAGTTGACAGATCTTGATTTCATCAAATATCTTTCCTGAGCTGCCACCAGAGGTGAGAACCAGCCCCCTTCCTCCCTGAACCACGGCGCCTTTACTCTACGCTCCCAGCATCCGCCAGGGTTAGGCAGTTAGGAACACAGTAAGTGGCAGCTTCTATTTATTTTTATCTATTTTTTTGAGACAGAGCTTTGCTCTTGTTGCCCAGGCTGGAGTGCAATGGCATGATCTTGGCTCACTGCAACCTCCGCCTCCCAGGTTCAAGCTATTCTCCTGCCTCTGCCTCCCAAGTAGCTGGGATTACAGGCGTGTGCCACCATGCTCGGCTAATTTTGTATTTTTAGTAGAGATGGGGTTTCACCATGTTGGCCAGGCTGGTCTCAAGCTCCTGACCTCAAGTGATCTCCTTGCCTCGGCCTCTCAAAGTGCTGGGATTACAGGCGTAAACCACCACACCCGGCTGGCAACTTCTATTTTAAAGGGTTTCGTTTTGTTTTTTGAGAGAGTCTTGCTCCGCTGCCCAGGTTGGAGTGCAGTGGCGCAGTCTTGGCTCACTGCAACCTCTCCCTCCCAGGTTCAAGTGATTCTCGTGCCTCAATCTCCCGAGTAGCTGGGATTACAGGTGTGCGCCACCACACCCAGCTAATTTTTTTATTTTTAGTAGAGACAGGGTTTTGCCATGTTGGCCAGGCTGGTCTCGGACTCCTGACCTCAAGTGATTCACCTACCTCGGCCTCCCAAAGTGCTGGGATTACAGGTGTGAGCCACCATGCCCAGCCTATTTTAAAAAGCTTTATGAATATAAAGTTCTACACATTTGCTGTATACATTTCAAAGGTAATAGGTTAAGTGAAAGAAGGATGTGCCCTTTCCCCAGTGTGTCTCTATCATGTTCCCCAGTGGGGGCCACTACTAAATTTGGGATATTCTTCTATTTTCTATATCTGCAGATACTCTACATACTATTCTGCAAATTGTACTTTTTCTTTTTTCTTTTTATTGGAGACAGGGTCTGGCTCTGTCACCCATGCTGGAGTGCAATGGTGCAACCTCAGCTCATTGCAGCCTCCACCTCCTGGGCTCAAGTGATCCTCCCACCTCAGCCTCCTGAGTAGCTGGGACTACAGGCATGCACCACCATGCCTGGCTAAATTTTTTTTTTTTTTTTTTTTTTTGGTAGAGATGAGGTTTCACCACGTTGCCCAGGCTGGTCTCGAACTCCTGGGCTCAAGCCATCTGCCTGCCTCAGCCTCCCAAAGTGCTGCCCAGCCATACTTTTTCATTTAAGAGATAATCGATAGCAAATGAAATAATACAAGTTAAGTGCTTAGAACAATGACTACTATTTTTAACGTGTCATGGGCAGCTTCCTTAACTGGTATATGCAGATATGCTTTTATTATTGTTTCAAGCTGAGGGCAGGGAAGTCCCTGAAGAAACTTTGTCTTGAAAAAATGGGTTAAATTGGCCGGGCGCAGTGGCTCACACCTGTAATCCCAACACTTTGGGAGGCCAAGGTGGGGGGATCATGAGGTCAGGAGTTCAAGACCAGCCTGACCAATATGGTGAAACCCCGTCTCTACTACAAATACAAAAATTAGCTGGGCGCGGTGGCAGGTGCCTGTAATTTCAGCTACTCAGGAGGCTGAGGCTGGAGAATCGCTTGAACCTGGGTGGCAGTGAGACGAGATCATGCCACTGCACTCAAGCCTGGGTGACAGAGTGAGACTTCTGTCTTTAAAAAAAAAAAAAAAAAAAAGGGTTATATGTGCCCTCCCTTGAGGTAGGGCCGGTTGATTTCACAGAAATCAAATGGAAAAGGCATACTGTTGTGGGAGCTAATAACACATCCTTCCTTCGATAATGCTGATTGGTGGCATCCAATCATCTGAGGTAGCGATGGGGCCTGGACCAGGGCTGAAGGAGGCCCGCCCAGTACCTGGTCCAGGCCTGGGACTCCTGAGCACTGCCAGCCAAGGCCTCTCCTGCCTACCCGGACCCGCCTCCTCGGAGAGTGGGGGAGGTGCCGCTCAAGCCTGATGCTGATCTCTTTTGACAGCTGCTTCTAAGGCTGGCAGGATGGTAGGCAGTGGGGGAAGGGACCAGATTTAAAGGTCCAGTTGCTCCGCCCCCTGCCAGACCTGGGCAGGCAGGCGCGGGTGAGCATCCTCTGAGAGCTTGGGTCTTGCGTATGTAGAAGGTCAGAGACCCCTCTACCCTAGTTTCCACTTCTTGGTGTCATGAAGACCACTGGTCTTCATGTCCGCTCCCACCCTACAGGCCGCCAGGGAGACCAGTGCCGCCCACCATGCGATTTCGACGCTTGACCCCTGGTTACTTCCGGGTGTTACAGGTAAGTACCCCTGATCAACGGTTTCTGGCACGACTGACCCCTTCCTCCCCCTACCATAGCTGGGTTGACACCCCCAACAGCCAGGCTGTCACGTTCCCTGCCGCCTGAGCAGGCAGGCCCAGATGGGCAGTGAGGCGAAAGGGATTGGGGTGGAATCTCCCTGGGGCAGGACCGGCGTCCATGTCTCCTTCCCCTAGCTACATCTACTCAGCCCCTTCCCACTCCCCACCTTCCTGGCAGTCTCAACTGACCCCTGAGGCACACCCTCTGTGCACCTCCAGATGCAGGTAGCTGGTGAGCTGAAGGCAGAGCCCCGGAGTCTGCTGGCGGGAGTTGTGGCTACAGTGCTAGCTGTCCTCGGGCTGGGTGGCTCCTGCTATGCCGTCTGGAAGATGGTGGGGCAGCGGCGGGTGCCACGGGCCCCGTAACGAAGAAGAGAGACTCTCACTTGGATGCTGGGGGTAGGTGACTCGGGAGGGGGCTGCAATCTCAGAAGCCTTCTTTTCTGGGGATCAGTCTCTGTCAGAAGCAGGACAGAGTAATCTGATCCCACTCCCGCCACCCCACACTGCATCAGGCCTCCATCTGGGTGCTCCAGTTCAGATGCTAGGACCTCAGAGGGAAGGCAGAGATAGACCAAGTGGGGAGTAGACACCCTAGGCCTGGTGTACAGAAAGTAGCAGAGAAGCCCTTCCAGGGCAGGAGTTTGAGACAGCGGTCTGGAAGTTAGAGTTGGAGGCAAGTTCTCTTTGTCCAGTTCCTTTATTGGGGGCAGGGCACCAAGAAGAGGCCCTCCGCTCCCCAAACCCAGAGGCAAAAGGGGTTGGCACGCTCCCTCCCAGCCTAGTCCTTGCATCACTGTCCATGGGCAATTCCTCTGCCCTGCATCTTCAGGCCATTTCAGGTAGAGGTATCCATCTCAGGGACCTCAGTGGACACTTCCGTGGGCACTGCCAGCCGCCTGGGGGGCACATAGGATCCCATACCCGCTGCCCTCTCCGCCTCTTCCTGACTGTAGGGCTCGACGCTTAGCTGCTTCAGCCTGGGAGAAAGAAAAACAGGAGTTGGGAGCTGACCAGGTGAGAGCCCTATCTGCTGAGCACCCATCCATCAATCCTCTCCTTACTCCTTCATACCTTTTCTTGTGGTCTTTGGATCGGAAGTGGGTCTTCAGGTTGGTGGAATCGATGAAGTACCTCCTGTAGGAATGGAAGTGAGAAGGAGAGTGAGGAGGTGATAGTCTCCCAAGTACACCTATCTCCCTAGCCCTAGCTTGTCCCTGACGCCAGGATCCGGGTCTGAGAAACGGGAGGCGGGCGGACCCACGGGTCCCAAGAGAGAAGACTCTGCGCGGCCTGGGGCTTCAACTTCACATCTCCCGGCCGGTACCGCGGACCCTCCTCCGCCCCAGGCCGGGCTCGTCCGGGACTCACGCGCAGGCCAGACAGCGGTGCAGGCCGCCCCCTGGCAGGTCGGGGTCGAACTCGGCGTTTGGGTCGGGCTGGGGTCGTGCGGATCCCTGAGGCCGCAGCTCGCGGTGAATCTCATCCAAGTCCGGCCGCCGCCGCTTCGCCTTCATCTGCCGGGCTAGAGAGTGCGCTCGGTGCGCGCCTGTCCGGCGGGAGCGACCCATGGCCAGAAACAGCCCGGCCGGCCAAGGGGCCAGGAGCAGGGCAGGGAGCACACGTGTGAGCGCTTCCGGGCCGATCAGCTACGTCAGGCCACGCCGGGGGGCGAGGCAGGCTCGGCCGGACCGCCTCTGATGACGTCACTCTCGGCCAGCGGCTCGAGCGCCGCCAGGCGGCCGTCGACGTCAGTGACCGAGCTCAGGACGGGTTCCCAGAAGTGTGCCTTCTGAAGGGCATGGCCCCGCGGGCCCTCGCTGGGGAGGCGCGGGGTGGTGCGTGCCCCTGGGGGTTTCGGGGCCGTCTTGCTGCCCTGCTTTTCCTGGCCTGGTCCAACCAGTATCAGTGCCAGCCTCTACCCCTGTCATCCCTTCCTGTTTCCCAGACCTTGGACTCCGCGGTGGGGGTGGGATGCTTTATCTCTGGAAAGCACTGATAAATGTCTGTGTCATGAATAAATTAGTAAATGACTGAGAGTGAATAAGTTTGGAATCCCAGCCCCACCAGGGCTTCCCGAGATAATCTCCAGTCCCTGAAAAAGCCCTCACTTCTCCCGGCTCCCGTTATTCCCTTGAGTCTCCATCCTCTCTCTGACCCCAACCAAATCCGTGAAGGGTGTTCCTCCCCAGAGATTGCAGTCCTCAGGCATCCAGACTCCAGAGGGCTCAGTTCCTCTCACAAGTACTCATAGAAGGACCTCTCCATCTTTGCCTCCTTTCTCTAAGCCCTGGGCTCCCAGAGGTGGGCTGGCAGCAAAGGCCTAGGTGTTGCATGCTCAGAGTGGCTAGAGGGCCTTTCCCCATTCACAGGAGCCTGGTGCCTCCCAGGCTGGCCAGAGCCAACTCAGCTGGAAGGGGCCAGAGGAGCTTAGCAATAATTCAGGGGCTCCAGCTCTTTGGAGTCTGTTGCCAGGAAACAAGGAGACAGGCACGTGTATCCCTGGGGAGAGGAATCAGTTTCCAGCCCAGACAAAGGAGTGAAATGTAAGCCCAAGGTGCCCACTGGGGGCCTGCGGATCTTCCTGCTCCAGTTCATTGAGGCTGAGTAGGGACACAGGGTGGAGCCCTGCTGAAGACACAACTAGTACGACTACAGTCACAGGGGCTCCAGTGTGGGTCCCAGACCTCAGGATTTTGTGAATGGAAGAAGATTTTCCTGGAGGCATGCTAACAGATGAACAACTCAAGTACTCCTAGGCCCAGGAAGAAAGCCTCTCTAGAGACAAATGACTTCATTATTCTTTGCCAATATGGGTAAAGACAAGGGGCTAAGGTGGCAGAAGCTTGTTCCATCCCCCACTCCCCGACTCCTTTGGATCAGGTTCACCTCCTGGGCACTGTGCCAGCTGGGGAGGCTGGTGCATCTTTAATGAAGTCACTGGATCCCTCGGACAGGCTCTTGGCCTCACCAAGTTCCTAGAGCCAGACTCACTGGTATCCACTGAGCCACCACCTTCCTGTGCTTGCGTGCCAGGCCCCTTCCCCCTGCAGCCATGAACCAGGCCTTCTGGAAAACCTACAAGTCCAAAGTGCTACAGACCCTGAGTGGGGAATCTGAAGAAGACCTGGCAGAGGAGGTGGGTGCCATCCATGCATGCTGGGTGGAGCATGTGCAGAGGGGCAGCAGGAATGAGCAGTATGAAGCGGGGCACAGGATAGGCTTGGAGGTGGGGGGGCCACATTTGTGCAGATGCCACATTCAGGGATGTTAAAGACCATGGTGCAGCATCAGAAAGCCAGGACATTCAAGAAAACTGAGGAAGAAAAGACTTAGGGACCATGGGAGGAGTGGCCACTGTCTCCAAAGATCTCGAGGCTGCCACATGGAAGAGATTCTTCTAGGACCAGTGGGCAGTAGGCACACGGGCACACTTAGCTGGACACAACTTTCTAATGGGAGCAGAAGTAGGAGTGATGTAGTGAGCCCCATGTTACTAGAGGTAGGGGGAGTGGCGCCTGTACTAGAAAGGTCACTGCAGCGGCATCAGATCAAAGCCATACTTAGACCATGCTTTGTTCTGACATTACAAAAAACAAGCAAACAAACAACAACAACAAAAAAAACAGGCTGGGCCGGGCACCGTGGCTCATGCCTGTAATCCTAGCACTTTGGGAGGCCAAGGCGGGTGGATTGCCTGAGCTCAGGAGTTCAAGACCAGCCTGGGCAACACGGTGAAACCCAGTCTCTACTAAAATACAAAAAAAAGTAGCCAGGCATGGCGGCGTGCACCTGTAATCCCAGCCACTTGGGAGGCTGAGGTAGGAGAATTGCTTGAGCCTGGGAGGCAGAGGTTGCAATGAGCTGAGATTGCGCCATTGCACTCCAGCCTGGGCGACAGAGCAAGACTCCTTCTCAAAAACAAACAAACAAACAGGCCAGGTGCAGTGGCTCCTGCCTGTAATACTAGCACTTTGGAAGGCCACGGAGGGTGGATCACCTGAGGTTAGGAGTTCGAGACCAGCCTGGCTAACATGGCGAAACCCTGCCTCTACTAAAAATACAAAAATTAGCTGGGCATGGTGGCGGGCACCTATAATCCCATCTACTCAGGGGGCTGAGGCAGGAGGATCACTTGAGCCCAGGATTTCGAGACCAGCCTGGGTGACATGGTGAAACCCTATCTCAACAAAAAAATACAAAATTAGATAGGCATGGTGGCACACACCTGTATTCCCAGCTACTCAGGAGGCTGAGGTGGGTGGATTGCTTGAGCCCAGGGAGGTTGAGGCTCCACTGCACTACAGCCTGTGTGACAGGTGAGACTTTGTCTCAAAACAACAACAGCAAAGTTTCTGAAACCAGGGACAGTCTTATGTCTGGAGGCTGTGATAAGTGGCAGTCACACAATCACACAAAATGTGGCAGAGGCAGGAATCGGTTCAGAGGGGCGGGGAATGGTTTGAATTCTTGAATGTCTGGAGAGGTTGGTGTCTAAGGCTGGGCTTGTGCAGAAATGTCAGTGGGTAACTGGTGTGATCAGTATCTGGGTGGAATCCCCAGTGAAAGTGTATGTGCAGGTGTGAACATTTTGGGTAGCAGTCTGCCTGCATGCCTCTGTGTAGACATTTGCAGGTGTTGTTTGTATGGTGTATGTGTTTTGGTATCTGTGGTTGGGTGGAGAGGTTTTGTGTGTTGCGGATAGGCCTCTGTGCAGCTGTCTGTGGTTGTATAAGTGCACAGGTGTGAATGATATAACTGTGTGTGTCCTTGTATAGGTGCTTCACAACACGTATGTCTATGTACAGGTGAAGAGCTGTAGCCATGTGGGGGCATGCTCATGTACAGGTGTGTGTCTACATCAGAGTGCATGCCCATGTCCACATGCTTTTGGGTGTATATGGATGTGTCTGTGGTGGGCAGGTATGTGTGCTCAAGGGTGTCTGCAGCTCGGACTGGCGGCTCACGCCTGTAATCCCAGCACTTTGGGAGGCCAAGGTGGGAGGATCACTTGAGGCCAGGAGTTCGAGACCAGCCTGGCCAACATGGCAAAACCCCATCTCTATTAAAAATACAAAAATTAGCAGGGCGGTTGTGGGTGCCTGTAGGCTCAGATACTCAGGAGGCTAAGGCAGGAGAATCACTTGAACCTGGGAGGCAGAGGTTGCAGTGAGCCGAGATCGCACCACTGCACCCCACGGCAAGACTCCATCACACACACACACACACGCACACACAAAGGAAAAAAAGGGTGTCTGCAGGGATTTACTCTGCAGGTATACCTGTATGCATTCCCATGTGCCCTTGTGGATCTGTGGAGTGTATAGGTATGTGTTTAGTTCTGTGGGATTTGGGGTGCCTGGTCTGTGTGTACTAGGCTAGCAGTGGAGGAGGGAGATCCCACTCCTCTGCGGCCTCTCTCATGCTGTGTGGGGGTCTTGTGTCCCAGAGGGAGAACCCAGCATTAGTGGAGTCTGAGACAGCAGAACCGACCGAGGAGACCTTCAATCCCATGTCACAGCTGGCCCGCCGGGTGAGTATTCTCCCTTCTTCCACCCCAACCCTGGGCAGCCTGGCAGAGGCTTCTGTGGAGTCCTGGGAGGTTGTGCTGGACCCCCTCCCTGACTCCCAACCCCTTTCCCAGGTTCAGGGGGTCGGGGTGAAAGGCTGGCTGACAATGTCATCTCTGTTTAACAAAGAAGATGAAGATAAGCTGCTGCCACCAGAACCTTGCGCTGACCAGTATGTGCGTGTGTGTTTGTGGTGGTTCTGGAAGGGGCCTGAGGTCCCCCTTCTGCCTGGTCCTTTCCTTCTGGTTTGTTTGTCTTTCTAACCACTGAGGGCTGGGGAGGGGCAGTCCCAGGCTGTTTCTGTTTCTCTCAGCAGGAAACAGGCCAAATCAGCATATCTGGGAGATTAGGGTAAATCTCAGGAGGAATTGACCAGCTGTTGGGATTGAGGTGCTAGAAGGTATTTATGGGCTCTCACGACCCATCCGCTTGGGAGGGGCCATCTCTCTAAAATCCAAGAACGCAGAATACCTTTAGGTGTTTGCAACAGCTGATCCAACTCAAAGGTTCTCAAGTATTACCTAAACCCTCACCCTCCAAGGAAGCGTGTCACAAACATATTCCTGGACCCTCCTTCAGAGACTCCGATTTCGCTGGTGTGGCAGAGTCTTGGGGATCTAGCCATGTTTTCAGCAAGCTCCCTCAGGGTCCTGCAGCTTGCAGCTTTGGGAACCACCTTCTGAGAAGGTCTTTGAGGCCAAGGATTAGCGGGTGGGACCTGGGACCTCAGTCTCCCTCCTGGCTCTATCACTGGCACATTCTCCATTTCTGCCTTTTCTCCATCCTGATCACATCCCCCTCTCACCATTGACCCTATTCTTTTCTCCTAGGGTCCCCATGACCCATCAGCCTCTCCCGCCCCCAGGTTTCCATTCTTTTCCCCCACCCCCAACCCCAGTTCCCTAAGGAACTTCCTGGACTTGAGGCTTCCACTTCAAGCTTCATCACCTCTCCGTGACTGCCCTTCCCCCCAACATCTTCCCACCTCTCTTGAGTCCCACGCTCTCCCCTAAGCCTCTGACCTAGGCCTTCCTGTCGCTCTACCTTTCTCCCGTGCCCCTAGTCCCCCTTTCCCTCAATCTCAGAACCTGATTCCTGCCTGTGCCCCGCCTCTTTTCCCCAGGGCTTCCCTCAGGTGGGATCTGAAAAGCCCTCCCGCTCCCACCTGCTTTCCCAGGGATCCTTCCAGCTTCCCAGACCTGCGCACGCCTCCAGCGTCCCTCCTTGAGCCTCTCCTGAAACCCTGACCTCATTCTCTCCCCAGGGATCCTGATCCCGGTCCCCTCCCTCCACATCCCTCGCCTAATCCCCTGACCCTGTCCCACCCCAGCCCCCTTTCCCAGGGCCTCTGAGCCCTCCCCTTGCCTCCAGGCCCTGACCCTCCTCCTCGTCCCGGTCCCCCACTGGTCACCTGACCCCGCTCCTCACCACTGCCTCTGACTCCGCCCAGGTTCCCCCGGCCCCACTAAACTCGTCCCTCAGCCCAGCCGATGTTCCTCCCCGGGACCGCCCGGCCCCTTCCCTGACCGCGGCCCTCTCCCGCAGCCCTCTGGCGGCGCGACCCCCCTCGCAGGCGGCGGCGGCGGCGGAGGCGCGCGGCCCGGGCTTCTGGGACGCGTTCGCCAGCAGGTGGCAGCAGCAGCAGGCCGCGGCGGCGTCCATGCTGCGCGGCACCGAGCCCACTCCGGAGCCGGACCCCGAACCCGCGGACGAGGCCGCGGAGGAGGCCGCAGAGCGCCCCGAGTCGCAGGAGGCCAAGCCGGTGGCCGGCTTCAAGTGGGGCTTCCTCACTCACAAACTGGCCGAGATGAGGGTGAAGGCTGCGCCCAAGGGTGACTAGCAGGCTGGCCGAACCCCGCGCCCGCTGCTCCCACCACTGATAAAAACCCTGGCCCGACAGCCTGTGTGACCGCGTGCTTTTGTCCAGACATCCAGAAAGACTGCTTTTGCGGGGGGCGACCTCGGGCGGGGTCCAGCTGGAGGGGTCCTCACCTCACCAAACACACAAGGCGAAAATGACCAGAGTCAGCCCGCATATCAGGATGGGTTTTTTATTTAAGGTACAACTTTCCAGGAAGTTGGAGAGCTCCAGAGGACTGCGTCCATCGCCCTCTCCAGCATCATTTAATTCAACAAACTGTGCCTGTGGCCCTACTATGTGCGCCGTCCCTGTACTAGGAAAAAGGTCAAAGATTAACTAGAGAACCCAGACTACCAGCGGGTCCCACAAAAGGTGACAAATTGAGGCCCAAAAATAGGATTGTACTTGGGAGCTCAGAGCAGGTGAGGCTGACTGGGGGCATTCAGGAAGGCTTCCTGGAGGAGAATATACGTTATCTCCGAGAAGGAAGAGCAGAGAGAAAAGGAACGGCAACCCAGGCAAAGGAAGGAGGCGCATGAAGGATGAAGGCTTGGAGGTGCGAACCTGTGATGAAAATAGGCGACCTTGTGTGTCCTTGCAGGAAAGGGAGGCAGTGGCAGGAGCCTGCCGGCTGGCAGGAAAGGTTTCCTTCTTTTCTTTTTTTATTTTCATTTTTTGAGACGGAGTCTGGCCCTGTTGCCCAGGCTGGAGTGCAATGGCTCGATCTCGGCTCACTGCAACCTCCGCCTCTGGGGTTCAAGCAATTCTCCTGCCTCAGCCTCCCGAGTAGCTGGGATTACAGGCACGTGCCTCCAAGCTCAGCTAATTTTTGTATTTTTAGTAGAGCCCATGTTGGCCAGGCTGGTCTCGAACTCCTGATCTCGTGATCCACCCTCCTCAGCCTCCCAAAGTGCTGGGATTACAGGCCTGAGCCACCGCGCCCGGCCCGGTTCCCTTCTTTTTGTGTCCGAAAGGTTGGATCTCAGCCCTTCATACCCAGTGACCACAACCGGGGCAGCAAAACTCCGGGAATGGGGCCTTTTAGGATCAGGTGGAGCCCAGATTTCTGGAGCAGACGCCCCCTCGGGCTCCCAAAGCGCATTATTCCCAGCTCCCAGCTCTAGTTTGGATCGACCAGGAGGCCAGTGGAGATCACAACAGTGTTAGTACTCATTCGGTAGAAGTCACAGCAGTTATCGTTTATTGAGCACTTTCTATATGCTGGGCACTTTGCCATGAGCATTACAACTATTTTGAAATACTTCTATCCCCTACTCCTCCCTCCTTAATAACCGAGGGGTGCCGCTGCATCCAGGGAGGTCAAGTGCTTGCCCAGGATCACACAACCGGGAACACACATTCCAAAACCCACGGGTTTAACCGCGAAAACCCGTTTGCTCCTTCCTCAGCTCCCCATTTAAATAACGTTTTAACTTTATTCAGCAGGTTTGCTCATCTCCCACCCCAATCGTGACTCCCCAGACCGGGTCTCCACAGGGACCAAGAGGCCTCTCCCTCCCCCTTCGCCGCGGGAGCAGGGAAGGGCCTTCGGCAGCAACTTGTTCCACCTCCCCAAGGTTCAGACGCGAAACTGAGTTCCAGAAGGAAGGGCTTACGCAAAGGCACCCAGCGCGCCAGAAGAGGGGTGTCCTTTTCCGTGCCCGGGGCCAGCCCCGCGCTTGGCACTCCCAGGGAAGCCGGCTCCTGAGCCGCGGCGGTCACACCTCGGACTCGCGCGGCGGTCCGCGGGCGCGCTGGCAGCCGTACAGCCACTGGATGACGCGCGCGTTGCGCTCCACCACCGACACCGGGGGGCGCCCGTCCCGCGCCGAGCCCGCTGCCTCCGAGCCGCCGCCGCCGCCCGCGCCGCCCGGGCTGTCCACGCCCCTGTCGCTGGATGTCCAGTCGCTGGCGTCCCCGGAGCCGGGCGGCGGCGAAGTTCCGGCCTGCGGGCTGGCGTCGGCACCCCAGCTCTGCGGGGAGAAGCGCTCTGCGCCCAGCACCTCCACCAGCGCGCGCTCCAGGCCGCAGTAGTTGAAGAAGCGCTCCTTCTCCGACAGGGGCAGCGAGCACGTGGGACACAGCGCCCGCTTTCCCGCCGCTTCCGGGGCATCCTGGGGCGCAGCCCAACCCCCTGAAGCCGCAGGTCGCTCTGTGGAGGCCGGGCTGCTAGGGGCAGCGTCCCGCGGGGCACCCAGAAAGAGGCGCCGCACCAGACCCTGGCCCTTGGCGTTCTCTTTGTTCACCGAAGCCTTGCAGTCCCGCTTCTGGCGGTAGAAGATGAGGGAATCAGGCCTCGGCAGCCGCCTGCCGCTTCCCCGGCGGACCGGCCTGGGCGTCCTGGGCGATGCAGGGGGCCCCAGCTCGTTGCAGGGGTGCGGCGTGAGCGGCCCAGGACTCCCACGCAGGGCTGGCTCCTGTCGCCTAGCTATCACCTGGTGCGTCTTGACATACTTGGCTTTGTCGGCTTCCAGCCTCTCCACGGCGCTGGGAGTCCGTCCTCTGGACGGGGTGGAGGGAGGGGCCAGGAGCATCTTAGAGCTGGTCAGGACAGTGCCCCATAAGTAGCCAGCCACGGGGCCTAGAGCAATTGGCTTGGGCTCTCACAGACCTGCAGGGAGAGAGGAAGGTCAGGGGAAGGGTAGGAAATGCCCCTGGTCCTCTCCTGCCGGCATTCCTCAGTATAGGATCAGTCAGCCACCCTCTCCCATCCAGGTTAGCCGGTGCCACATCCAGGGAGCAGAGGCTCAGGCCATTCCCTGTCCTTCAGAGATATTGAATGGGGTCTCTCTGGCCACTCAGAAACATATTCCCCTTTGAAGGTGCCCCAATCTGGCTACAGGGTCGTGCAAGCAGGCCTTAGCAAGCAGGACACTTGGAAAAGGAAACAGGGCTGGTCCCGGCCCAATTCCTGAAAGTGGCTTCAACCGGAAAAAATACCTCTTCCCAACCCAGCAGCTTTGAGCCCAAGACAAGAAGGCTCCCAGCCACAGGCTGGCTCCAGCAGGGCCCACCCTTCCCGCCCCCAAACACCAAGGTCAGGGATATAACCACAGGGTAGGAGCCTCCAGTAATTGCAGCCAACTGCCCTGCCCAGGCCCAGCAGGGCCATCGGGGCAGGAGAGGGAGGTGGTCCCCAGGCCCTATCAGCTACTGCCAGCTACTCTGCCCCTGCCAAGGGGATCGCAGAATGCCAAACTGTAAACATCACCTTGTTTAACCTTTGCATTTCCATTTCATGAAGAGGAAACTGGCTTGGAGAGGAGGGGGGCTTGCTCAGGTCCTATTGAGAGTTAGGAGCCAGGACTGGAACCCAGGTTTCTTTTTTTTTTCTTTAGACGGAGTCTTGCTTTGTCACCCAGGTTTCTTGCCTTGCAGTTTAGATTGGATCTCTCACTTGCCTATCAGAACTTCCCACTGAGGCCGGGCGCGATGGCTCATGCCTGTAATCCCAGCACTTTGGGAGGCCGAGGTGGGTGAATCACCTTAGGTGAGGAGTTCCAGACCAGCCTGGCCAACATGGCGAAACCCCATCTCTACTGAAAATACAAAAATTAGCCAGGCGGGGTGGCGCACACCTGTAATCCCAGCTACTTGGGAAGCTGAGGCAGGAGAATCGCTTGAACCTGGGAGGTGGAGGTTGCAGTGAGCTGAGATCGCTCACCACTGCACTCCAGCCTGGGCAACAGAGTGAGACTCCGTCTCAAAAAAAAAAAAAAAAGAAAAAAAAAAAAGAACTCACTGATATTTTGCGTGTACTCCTGCTGCTATAAAACCAAGCAATTTCCATTAGAAACGGGCCCCTTGCCTCACTAAAAAGTTCCTTCCACTAATTCTTCCTAATAACCTGTGCTCCCACTCCCAGAAATTTGCCCTCAGGGTCCTTGTCCCTTTTTTATCCTAAGACCTCATGACCCTTTTCCACCTCCCTTCTGCTGGGGCAAGGAGCGAGGAGGGGTTGTAAATCAAGAGCTGACAGTTCTCTTGGCAGTAACAGAATGGGCCACCCACATGGCCCTGCACACCCGACCCCACCCCTATCTTCCCCTACTCCCCCTGAGTCCTGGAGGCTGAGGGACCTTGGATCTGGGGACAACAAAGGAACAGAATTAGCCAGGGAAGCGGGGAAGGAGTCTGTGAGAGGCCTTGGGGCAGAGACCCTGCCAGGTCCAGCCCACCCCTGCACCCAGCATCTAGTGTGTAGTCAGTCTGCTCATGGGTAGTTGAGGCCTGGGAACCAAGGAGAGTCTGGCAGTGTCCCCCTCCCTGTCTCCCAGGGAGTCTCCTGGGCAGTGGGTCAGATTCCAAGGTCCCAGGAAGGCACTGCTTGTCTGACCCCATGGGTGCCCTCTGTCCTCTCCTCTTCTCCCTAGCCCTGAGCAGGGAGACTATAAAAAGTTCCTAATCACAAGGACCAAAATAGTCTGTCATCCACAGCCTCTTCCCTGCCTTCTGGGCTAGCCTGGAGGCCGGACCTCAGACATCCCGCCCTAGAAGCCTGGCAGGCGGCCTCGGGCCCTCCATTCCTTTGCCTGCCTTCTCCCAGTCCTGAAACTTGTGGTCTCAACTCTGCCCAAGGCTTCTGCTCTGGGCATGGGCCATCTTTTAGGCTCACTAGTTTGGCACCAGTCTCCCTGCCCTCAGGCCCCTGGGTTCCTTCTTACCCCAGCCCTGGGCTCAGGGTACACTCACCTCTGCATGGGAGGCCTAATTGCAGGGGTCCTTGGGCAGGTCCAGACTGAGGGCAGGAGTGGACAGCAAGGACTAGAAGTAACTTTGGTGGCAGCCAAACCTCACTCTCCACAGGAAAAGCAGAGAAAGCCTCCACCCCCCGCCCCCCAAATTAACCCTCGCCTTCCTAAGGCAGATCCTGGCCTCCGTTAACTCTTTCCTGATCACAGTCCTGCGCTGTGGAGACCTGTGAACCAAGTCCAGCTCCTTTTATTTTACAGATGGTCAAACAGTCCCAGCCCGGTTAGGTGATTGCCTGTGGAAGCACTGTGAGCTTGGGCAGAGCCAGGACTCCAAACAAGGCCTCCTGACCCCCAGGCTTCCTCCAAAGGCCTGGGGTGGGGGCTCCGTATGTGGGATCAGCCCCCTCCCTGGGCTGTGGCAGATGCTCTGACAGTCTGAATGGGAAGGCAGAACAGGGTTCTAGTCAACTTGCTTTTTTCCCTCTGTAGCAGGCTGAGACCTGTCTTGGTCTGGGTGCTGGGTGGTGTCAAGCCTGCTTTCCCTGGGGGCGAGACCAGGAATCTGCAGCCTAAGGGTGGGGGCATTGGTGCTATAGATGTGCAGGTGAGCCTGTGGCGGCAAGTCTTGTCATGAAGGTGACCCTGGAGCTCACTGGAGCTGCCTCTGCCAAGGTCCTTTCATGGCAGATGGGATTGCCTGGGAAGACAGTGATGAGGGGCTGATTCCAGGGCCAAGCCCAGGTCCTTTGGCCCGCTTCCTTCTCTGCCCACACTTGGAGCCTCTTAGAGCTTCTTCCATCAGAGTTTCTTCTCTGACACCTTATGTCTCAAGGTGAAACCCTACCTCATAGGAGACACCTCCCCTCTCCCCAGCAGGCAAACTAAACTCTCCAGCCCAGACTAAGACCAGTGCTCAGGCCAAAGGATCCTTTCCCCCCTTGGCTGGCCACCTTCCCCAAGTCCCTCCTCCTCCTTTCTAGCCCTCTTTCATGTTTGCAAAGCACATTCCCGTCTGTGCTCTCTGATCTCCTTTGACCGCCCCCCAACAAGGACCCTAGACAGGCGTCCAGCAGGAATGACCCCCCACTTAATGAGTAAGGAAACAGGAGCTGAGGGGGGAGAGAGATGCCCAAAGCCCAGCTCCAAATCCACGTTTGGAACTGCACCCTCTGCCTGTCAAGTCAGTAGTGGGTCTGAAAACCCAAGGCCCATCTCCTGGTAAAAGGTTTTTATTACCTAAAGGGGGGATTTTGTTGGTGATAGTTCCATATTTTGTTGCTACAGCACTTTTCAAAATGCCATTAGCTGCTTTGTCATAATCCCCATGACAATCTTTGGGGGAGGTTTTATTATTTTTTACACTTACGGCTGAAGAAACTGAGGCTCAGAGAGGAGAAAAGACTTATCCAAGCTCACCAAACTCTGTCACCCAGGCTGGAGTGCAGTGACGTGATCTTGGCTCACTGCAACCTCCACCTCCTGGGTTCAAGCGATTATCCTGCCTCAGCCTCCCGAGTAGCTGGGATAACAGGCAAGTGCCTGGCTAATTTTGTGTTTTTAGTAGAGACAGGGTTTTACCATGTTGCTCAGGCTGATCTTGAACTTCTGACCTTGCGATCTGCCCGCCTCGGCCTCCCAAAGTGCTGGGATTACAGGTGTGAGCCACCTCTCCTGGCCAATAGCTAACTTTTATTGAGAGATTAATATATGTTAGGGGCTATTCTAAGTACCTCACATAAAGATTAACATATTTAATCCTCAAAACAACCCGATGAAATGGCACTTTCGGGCCGGGCGAGGTGGCTCACACCTGTAATCCCAGCACTTTGGGAGGTGAAGGTGGGCCGATCACTTGAGGCCAGGAGCTGGAGACCAGCCTGGCCAACACGGAGAAACCCTGTCTCTACTAAAGATACAAAAATTAGCTGGGCGTGGTGGCGCGCTCCTGTAATCTCAGCTACTAGGGAGGCTGGGGCAGGAGAATCACTTGAACCCAGGAGGCAGAGGTTGCAGTGAGCCAAGATCACACCACTGCACTCCAGCCTGGGTGACAAAGCTGCAAAAAAGAAAAACAAAAAAAGTCACTTTCATTCTCCTAACTTTCTAGGTGAAGGCTGAGGGTGCCAGCTTGGCTCTGAGATCTGGTCAGGAAGGGGTTAAGCATGGGAGGTGGGCAGGGCCAGCTGGGATGCTGTCAATGGCAGGAAACCTGGCCCGCCGCCTGGGGGGAGGATGGGGCTGTTGTGTCTGACTCTGCAACCCCCATCCCTTTGGTCTTAAAGGAGCATCCAGGTTGGGTGGTAGGACCGGTAGGGGCCCCTTCACAGCTCCCTTCTAGGGATCGAGGACAGATGCTGGACTACAGAAAGAGGGGACTCAGGGTGCAACGCAGGTGACACCCTGGGGCAGCTCTGGTCTGACAAGGGTGACTCAGTCCTCCACGCCAAAGCCCTCAGTTGGAAGTGCCCCCACCTCTGCTCGGGAGGGTTTTGTCAGGGAGGGGAGACAGCCCCAGCTCTGGGAGCCCCCAGTGAGACAGAAGTGGCACAGCTCTGCCCTTAGGGATCTCTGGTGGGGGCTGGGGGAGGGCTAAGCAGCCTTGCTCTCAGGAGCTGTCAGTGTGAGGGCAACAGACCCCTACCCTGATGCCAATGGACAGAATCCTGGGAGACAGGCACAGACCTTCCACCCTGTGGGCAGCGCAGGGTCAGGGAGGAGAGGTCAAATTGGATCGGCTTTCTGGGTAAGGGGGCCCTGAAAAAGTCAGCAGATGAGAGGGGAGGTGGGGGCGGATGAGAAGATGAGGTGGGCTGCATCTATCTGGCCTCGGCTCCCAGCCACCCTCGCCATGAACCGGACCGTCCCTGTTTCTGGTTGTAGGTCCCCTGGGACTACCTTAAAGTGGCTCTTTCCGGCCCTAGAGCCAGGACCTCAAGCAAGGGGGAAGCGAGTCTTGGGGGGTTTCCTTCCTACGTCCGACCTCATTCCCAGATCACCTTGGGGATGGAGATCGGGAATGGGCCTGAGTCAGAACGTCTCCTTCCAGGAGAGGGTGGTGGGAGGATGGGGGAGCAGCTCTGGTCAGTGTCGGGAATAACCAGCCAGGTCAGGGAGGCCTTCAGATCCAGTCTCACATCCCATGCCCACATTGTCACGGAGGAAACGTGTGTCACCCCCTTCACTAGCTGGCTACAGCCCCCACACCTCAGCCCTACCTTTGATTCCAGCCCTAGTCTACCTCTCGCTGGCTGTGTGGGCTTGAGCAAGAACTTAACCTCTCTGAGTTTCCTTCTGTGTCAGGCGGGAATGGTGAGACCCAGCTCCTGTGTGGCTTGGAGATGCAGGAAGTGGAGCCTGCAACCGCAAGGTGCTCTGGAATGTGGGGCCTGCAATCTGCAAGGTGCAAGTTAGATGAATCTGACTTCAGCTTTCGCCCTTTACCAACTCCTTGCTGCACTTCTGGCCCGCATCTCTTTTCCTAATCCCAGTCTTGCTCACAGCTGCCGGCAGCAAATCACCGAGAACACCTGCACTGTGCCATGGGGTCCGCAGATGGATCTAACGTGGTTTTGCTCTCAGATGGTGGCAGAGGCAGGAAGCTTCACCACGACTGGTGAGAGACCAGTGCTACTGCAACCAAGATGAACACAGCAGTGGGGATGGTGACCTCTTCTGCCCGGGGTGGGGTGGGAAGCTTCAAAGAGGAGGGGTATCTGAGCCCTACTGGGAAGGGATTTTTGACTGGGTTTAGGGGAGACAGAGAGAGTGTTGGGCCGAGAGCACTGCAGGCGCCAGGTCTCAGTGAGGGCAAGAGGCCAGGGAAGGGTCGCGGAGAGTGAGAGAGGGAGGAGCGGGAGAGAAGGTGGGAGGGCATAAGAGAGAAGATGGGGTGCAGAGAAGGGATGGGGTTTGTGAATAGATGGGTAGGCTCAGACTGAGAGAAGGGGCTCGAGGGGACTTAGAGAAAAGATGGGAGCTCAGGGAAGGGAAGGGCTCAGGGAGGGGACTGGGGTTTCTTGAAACAAGAGTTGGGGAGAGGGTAGGCGCATCTGCCAGGCCCCAAGGCCACAGGAGAAGCCCCCCACAGAGATTAGAGCAGCCGTCCTCTAATTCAGGGCTTTCCGTTTCGGAAAGAATCTCAGCCACAACAATAGCCTGGCCCCAGTGCCTGCGCTCCCTCTGAGGGGTGTGGCCTCTGGGCAGAGCCAGGCCCCACACCCACCGCCCATGACTCACGGAGGAGGGGGCAGGGGGAGAATGGGAAGGAAGATGCCATTAAATTTTTTTCTTTTTTCTTTAATTTTTTTTTTTTCTGAGGCGGAGTCTTGCTCATTTGCCCAAGCTGGAGTGCAGTAGTGTGATCACGGCTCACTGCAGCATCGACCTCCCAGGCTTGAGTGATCCTCTTGCCTTAGACTCTGAAGTAGCTGGGACCACAGGTGTGCAACATCACACACAGCTAATTATTGTATTTTTTTTGTAGAGATGGGGTTTTGCTATGTTGGCCAGGCTGGTCTCAAACTCCTGGCCTCAAGTGATCCTCCCACCTTGGCCTTCCAAAGTGCTGGGATTAAAGGCATAAGCCACCGAGCCCAGCCTAAGCATTTTTTTTTTCCTGAGTAATTATGTGTTGCTAGTGAACAAAGTGAATAAGATAAGATTTCTGCTCTCACGGAGTCTCCAGCATAGTGTCAGAATAACAAAACCAACTACATTTGCTGTTCCCTATATGCTAGGCACTATGCCAAGTGCTTCACACTCAGTGCCCCACTGACTTCTTACAAAATCCTATGTGAAATGGTGGGTGTTATTACTAGCTCACTTTTATAGATGAGGAAACAGAGGCAGAGAGAGGTAGAATAACTCATCCACAGTCACACAGCTTGCAGATGGTAGAGCTGGGGCTTTAACCTCGAGGGAGAGCTGTCCGCCCCTATGTGGCTCAGGCAGGGCTAGAGCAAATCTATTCTCACTGCCTGCTGGCCTCCCTGCCTTGCTTGCTCTGTCTTCTGGACTGAGGCAAGGATGGGCATGAAGACAGTCCCAACTGCCATTCTCGTCATCTCCACCTCAGCCACCACCTCTCCATCTCCACCATCTCACCTTCCACTTACATGTCTTCATCACAGTTCCTTTAGATTGGGTACAAGGAACAAAAAACATCTCACCTAGACTAAGTAAAATAGGGGAACACATGGAAAAGAAACAGGGTTTCTCATGGAATGAGTTGGCAAGAAATCTATCATCCTCCTACCTTGACAATATATATCTTCATAATGGCAATGTTAAAAAAATATGGCCAGGTGCGGTGGCTCACACTTGTAATCACAGCCGTTTGGGAGGTGGAGGAGGGAGGATCCCTTGAGCCCAGAAGTTTGAGACCAGCCTGGCAACACAGGGAGACCCATCTCTACAAATCATAATAAAAGATATTAGCCAGGCATGGTGGTGTGCACACCTGTAGTCCCAGCTACTTGGGAAGCTGAAATGGGAGGATCACCTGAGCCCGGTAGATCAAGCCTTCAGCGAGCTATGATTGTGCCACTGCGCTCTAGCCTGGGTGACAGAGCAAGACCCTAACTCAAAGAAAAAAACACCAACTATTTTTAAATTTTTTGAAACAGAGAGAGTTGGCAAGATGTCAAAGGTGACTGAATTTAATTAGTATTGAACACATATGGGTGTTCTGTTAAAGGGCCAGTAATGCTGGATGAGTAAGAAAACAAAGAGCATATAAGGTATAAATTATATCTTTATCCTGTAAAATTTATTTTTCTTGCCTTGATTTCAGCAAAATTAATAATTGTGTTGCTATAATCAAGTCTCACATAATTTGTATTCTACTGACAGTAATGCCTAATTAGACAACCTCTCCTATATCTGTGTTGGGGTGTTTTTTGTTTGTTTTTTTCTTTTTTAGTTTCGATTTAGAGAAACATTGCTCTGCTGAGATATTAGCAACTAGAAATCAAAATAAAGGGTGGGCAGGGTGGCTCACACCTGTAATTCCAGCACTTTGGGTGGCGGAGGCAGGTGGATCACTTGAGTTTGAGACCAGCCTGGCCAACATGGTGAAACCCCATCTCTACTAAAAATACAAAAATTAGCCCGGACGTGGTGGCACACAACTATAGTCCCAGCTACTCCTGAGACTGAGGCAGAAGAATCGCTTGAACCCGGGAGGCGGGGGTTGCAGTGAGCCAAGATCACGCCACTGCACTCCAGCCTGGGCGACAGGGTGAGACTCTGTCTCAAAAAAAAAAAAAAAAAAGGAAATTATTAAAGTAATATTTAAATTTAGAGAGGAACTATGAATGTTACATAACAGGTTTAAATGTTGAAATGGAGTACATATGATAAATGATGGTGAACACAGGACACATTACAAGATATGTCAATGTCATCACATACACGCCTATCTCTTACATCATAATTTTCACATCTCATAAAGCAAACCTAGATTCATGAATTAATAGTAAGGAATTGGCACCATGCTTCATGCATATTATGCCTAGCCTTCACTTACAAATTTATGAGTAAAATGAATTGTTTCATGTTGCAGAATGTTCCTCAGCCATTCTATGCTTCTTTTGAAAATGCAGTAGTCCTCCCTTTTCCGAGAGGGATATATTTCAAGACCCCCAAGGGATCCCTGCATCCACAGCTATTACCAAAGCCTATATATACTATATTTTTTCCTATTCATACATACCTATGATGAAGTTTAATTTATAAATTAGGCACAGTAAGATATTAATAACAAAAACCCATAATGAAATATAACAAAACAATATACTGTAATAAAAGTTATTCAAGGCCGGGCATGGTGGCTCACACCTGTAATCCCAGCACTCTGGGAGGCCGAGGTGGGCAGATCCACGAGGTCAGGAGTTCGAGACTAGCCTGGCCAACATAGTGAAACCCCGTCTCTACTAAAAATACAAAAATTAGCCGAGGGTGGTGGCATGCATCTGTAGTCCCAACTACTCAGGAGGCTGAGGCAGGAGAATAGCTTGAACCTGGGAGGCTGAGGTTGCAGTGAGCTGAGATCACACCACTGCACTCTAGCCTGGGCGACAGAGCAAGACTCTGTCTCTGAAAAAAAAAAAATACAGTTATGTGAATGTGGTCTCTCTCCCATTCTCAAAATATCTTATTGTATTATGCTTCTTGTGATGGAGAAGGGATGGAGAGGGATGGCCTGTGATTTCATCACTGTACTCACAACGGCATGCAACTTAAAACTTATGAATTGTTTATTTCTGGAATTTTCCATTTAATATTTTCCAACTACCGTTGACTGTGGGTAACTGAAACTGTGGAAAGTTAAACTGCGTATAACGGGGGATACTGGGCTGTGCTACAAGTTGGAACACGAGGTGAATCGAGAAAATGGACACAGCACTGCTGGGAAACAACACTTTCTTATGCAAGAATCAACAGCACTCCTGCTCTCAGAGAGGATGGATTTGATGAGTTAATTGATGTCTTTTCTCTTACCTGAGTGCTTCCACCACTGAGTCTTTCCCACCTTCCAAACAGCTCTTTCTGCAACAATAGCAGCATCACCACACACTAACTTTCCTGGCATTCGGATGCAGTAGGCTTCTGCTTCCTGCTTCAAGGATACAGGGCAAGACATGTGGAGAAGCGTGGTGTTTGGTTGTTTGTTGTTAAGCATGTGTTTCTCTGGATTGAATGGAATTAGGTGTGAGAGCAGATGTCGAGAGCTACAGCTTCCACTGTGCAGCACTGAGCACTGGGTCCTGCATGACAGAGTCCCAGGGGGTTTTTAATAAGTTCCTTTCTGGATGCTTTTGATATATGGGGTCCTTTATTTTCATTTTTGTTTATTTATTTACTTTTTTTTTTTTTTGAGATGGAGTTTCGCTCTTGTTGCCCAGGCTGGAGTGCAGTGGCGTGATCTCAGCTCACTGCAACTTCTGTCTCCTGGGTTCAAGTGATGCTCCTGCCTCAGCCTCCAGAGTAGCTGGGATTACAGGTGCCCACCACCACGCCTAGCTAATTTTTGTATTTTTAGTAGAGACGGGGTTTCACCATGTTGGCCAGGCTGGTCTCCAACTCCTGACCTCAGGTGATCCGCCCACCTCAGCCTCCCAAAGTGCTGGGATTACAGGCGTGAGACACCGGCCTATTTACTTATTTTTGGATACAGGATCTCATTGTCGCCCAGGCTGGAGTGCAGTAGCATGATGATAGCTCACTGCAACCTTGAACTCCTGGGCTCAAGTTTCAGCCTTTTGAGTAGCTGGGACTACAGGCACAGCACCACCACACCTGGGTTATGGGGTCCTTTAAAGGGCAGGAGCCCCTCTATCCAGTTCTAAGGAGGGCACTGAGCTATGATCAGGGAGGTGTTTGTCACAGTGAACATATCCAACCCTGGGGAATTACCCTTTTATACCCAAGGAAGGCAATCCCCAGGCTTAACTCTGTCAGGTTGATTTTTCAGTCACTTACAACTGAAATAAACCTGAAAGAAGCACATCATTCCCTCCTAAACTAGGATCACCTTTTTCATGACGGTTGTAACGTTCAACATGTACAGCCTCAGTTTGCTCACCATCCAATCCATCTCCATGGTAATTTGGAAGGTATGCTGACCAAATACTTCCAGGTTTGTTTAAAGCTGTCCTGGAAGTGCAGTAGACATTCCCCTAAGAAATCAGGAGACCAAAGTTCTGGTCCTGACTTTACCATTAACTCACTCTTTGTCTAGAGCAAGTCACTTTCTTGAGCCTCTAGTTTCTGATCTGTTGAAAGGAGGGAAGTGGATTAGACTCAGGGTTCCCAAATGCCATTCCTTGGGCGGATTCCAGTTGGCTACATAAAAATGTATGTGGAGGCCGGGTGTGGTGGCTCATGCCTGTAATCCCAGCACTTTGGGAGGCCGAGGCAGGAGGGTCACTTGAGCCTGGGAGTTTGAGACTGGCCTGGGCAACATCGTGAGACCCTGTCTCTACAATTAAAAAAGAGAAAAAAAAATTTACATGGGGAGCTTGATAACAAGGCTAATGCCAGGCTCTCGTTCTCAGAGACCCTAAGTCAGTAGATCTGGGCTAGAGTCACGGAGGAAAGAAGAGAACACTGGATCAATCTGAATTTATTGGTATGAATGCTCTTATTACAGATTCTAGATTTAATGGGTTACCTCTTACAGCTGAAAGTAGCTCTAATAGTTTGCTTGTTTGGTCAACTGAGATTAGTACTCAACGTGACCTATATCAGTGAGGTTGAGACACCTGGCTAAATTCCTAAGGTCTCAAAAGACAAGAATATTGGAGAAAACTTATATGAAAGTCTGTGGGCCAGGCACAGTGGCTCATGCCTGTAATCCCAGCACTTTGGGAGGTTGAGGTGGGTGGATCACCTGAGGTCGGGAGTTCCAGACCAGCCTGACCAACATGGTTAAACCCTGTCTCTACTAAAAATACAAAAATTAGCCGGGCGTGGTGGCGCATGCCTGTAGTCCCAGCTACTCGAGAGGCTGAGGCAGGAGAATTGCTTGAACCTGGGGTGGTGGAGGTTGCAGTGAGCCAAGATCATGCCACTGCACTCCAGCCTGGGAGAGAGAATGACACTCCATCTCAAAAAAAAAAAAAAAAAAAAGAAAGTGCATATACCCCAATCCCTCTGAGTGCCTGTACACCGATCCCTCTGTGGATTCCCCGATCCCTCTGAGTGCATTCCCCGATCCTTCTGTGGATTCCCCGATCCCTCTGAGTGCATTCCCCGATCCTTCTGTGGACTCCCCGACCCCTCTGAGTGCATTCCCCGATCCCTCTGTGGATTCCCTGATCCCTCTGAGTGCATGTACCCCAATCCCTCTGTGGATTCCCTGAGAGGGCCCAGAGGATCCGCTCTTCACCTAGGAGTTGAGAAAGCGTTATTGAGAGTAACATCTGCATCCTTGATAAATTTTATGGTGGATGTCCTTTGTTGTTGGGCATATTGGAAGAGGCCACCACTAAGATGGGCTCTCTGATCTCACTGGGGGTGATGGGATTCCAGAGGGGCAGAAGCCAAGTGGCAGAGCTGAACTGCCAGAGTCAAGCGGCCTTCACTGTAACATGCAGTGGGATGGAGTGACAACCAGAACCCTGTGACTTGCAGGGATCTTTGACCGGAGTGTCCCTAGGAATGAAGTGGATGAGCAGTGTGTTAAATGTTATTGAGTTATAAAACAGAAAAGCCTCCATGTCATGGCCAGAGGCCTGACTTGAATTGTCATGAAGGAGCATCTCAGCCTCTCAGCTGATTTCCAGATCTCAGCCAGTCCACAGACCTGAAGCTCTGATTGAACAGGAGGCTAGGTCCCTTAAAGAAGGACCTCACAGCACTGCCACATGTACGTACTGTAAAACTTCCCCCAAGGAAGAAGGAAGGGGTAATTCAGACCATTTAGGAAGTACTAGATGTTGGCCTTAAAGTAATGCTAGTATCTGGAAACCCAAGATTCCCATGTCCAAAACTACGGAACAACCTCGCTCTTTCACAAACCTGTTCTGCCACTGACTTCCTCATCTCATTCAAACCTTCCCTAACTCAGCACCTGTCCAATTGCTCAGGCCAGGGCTAACCTTTTGGCTAACCTTTGACCTGTCTCTCTCTCTTTCATTCCACATCTGATACATCAGCATCTGTAGGCTGTATCTTTGAAATCCATCCAGATTTAGAGCACTCTCTCCTGCTCCACTCCTTCTGCCCTGGTCCATGCCACCGTCCCCTCTTGCCTGGGACTGTAGTCGTCTCTATTATTTTATTTTTATTTGTTGAGATGGAGTCTCACTCTGTCACCTGGGCTGGAGTGCAGTGGTTCAATTTTGGCTCACTGCGACCTCCGCCTCCCAGTTCAAGTGATTCTCATGCCTCAGCCTCCTGAGTAGCTGGAACTACAGGCACCCACCACCACACCCAGCTAATATTTGTATTTTTAGTAGATGTGAGGTTTCATCATGTTGGCCAGGCTGGTCTCGAACTTCTGACCTCAAGTGATCCACCTGCTTTGGGCCTCCCAAAGTGCTGGGATTACAGGCTTGAGCCACCGCACCCAGCTGTGGTAGTCTCTAGTAAGTCTCTCTCTTTCTAACCTCATCCTGCATAGAATCTATTCTCAATGCCACTCTAGATCAATTCTTTAAAAATATATCAGTCATGTCACTTCTCTGCTCAAAACTCTGAAAAAGGTTCCCCATTTCACTCGAGGTAAAGACAAATCCTTAGCAGCCTGCAGGCTTCCCGTGGCCAGGCCCTGTGAGCTCCCTGCCCTCCCCGCCTGCCATCCTCCCTGTCCAGATGCACATGTCTTCCTTGTCTGTTCCTCTAACACAACAACCACGCTCCACCTGGGGGCCTGTGGACTCTGCTAGGAATGCTTTTCCTTCAGTTACGCGCTTTGCTGACTCCTTCCCCTCCTTTAAGACTTTTTTTTTTTAGAGAGTCTCGCTCTGTAGCCAGGCTGGAGTGCAGTGGCGCAATCTCGGCTCACTGCAACCTCCACCTCCCGGGTTCAAGTGATTCTCCTGCCTCAGCCTCCCAAGTAGCTGGGATTACAGATGTGCACCACCACACCCAGCTAATTTTTGTATTTACCCAATGCCATGTTTACATGGTCTTTGTTCAGGCTGGCACGGTGGCTCATGCCTATAATCCCAGCACTCTGGGGGGCCAAGGTGGGAGGATCACTTGAGCCCAGGACCTTGAGAGCAGACTGGACAATGTAGCAAGACCCCATCTCTGTTTTAAGAAAAGGAAGAAAAAAAGAAAACAAAAAGATAAAGGTCTTTGCTCAGCCGATGCTTTGGAGTGAGGATTGCCCATCAGTGTCCCACTTTGGGTCAAAAGGCCAGAACTTGGTACTCTCATCTCCCTCAATCACCAGAGGTGGGCTGCCCTGGGAAGAGCATGACCTTGGGGAAGGCGGATCTCAGCAGCTGAGGCAGACCCTGAGGGAGGTGATGGCCATAGGCAGTCAGCTGCCTACTCTCCCTGCAGATGGGCAGCAGGCCCTTCCTTGGATGAGTAAAAAGAAGTACAGGAGAAGAAAAAAGGAGAAGAAGAAAGATGTACAGGAAGAAAAAAGGAGTACAGGAACCAAGGGGTGGAAGGAAGAGTGACTCCACTTACTGTTACTCCAGTGGCCCAGAGGGAGACTTTGTACTTGCCAGCCCTGCAACTCTGGGCTCTGCAGGGTTAGAGGTCCCGGTCCTACAAGGGGGCACATTTTTCCCAAAAAAATATGTATTGAAGGGCTGAGCATGGTGGCTTATGCCTGTAATCCTAGCACTTTGGGAGGCCGAGGTGGGAGGATCACTTGAGGCCAGGAGTTCAAGACCAACCTGGCCAAGATAGTAAGACCCCCATCCCCCCCCCCAAAAAAAAAGAAAGAAAAAGAAAAACAGATCTGCATTAAATTATAAGCAGTGTCTACCTCCTGGGTGCTCTGAGCTGCTTGTGTCCAGGACTAGCCATCAAGAACAGGGGTCGCTGGGTACAGTGGCTCATGCCTGTAATCCCAGCATTTTGGGAGGCTGAGGTGGATGGATCACCTGAGTTCAGGAGTTCGAGACTAGCCTGGCCAACATGGTGAAAACTTGTCTCTACTAAAAATACAAAAATTAGTCGGGTGTGGTGGCGCGCGCCTGTGGTCCCAGCTACATGGGGGCTGAGGCATGAGAATCCAGGAGGCGGAGGTTGCAGTCAGCCGAGATCACACCATTACGCTCCAGCTTGGGCAACAGAGGGAGACTCCATCTTAAAAAAAAAAAAAAAAAAAGAAGCAGGGTCTTGGCACCCCTGTCTTGGCATTGGCACAGGTGTTTCACCCTGATTATAAATAGGAATAGGCTGCTCTTATACAGTGGGGGCAAGAAGGATCCCTGTGGATCCAGGGTGATCTGCTCAGGTGCTTCTTGGTGTTCTTTTGTTCCACTATAACTGCAAATGGACAGGTCATGCAACTCTGGCCTGAGAAGGGCGTGATGACCAGGGGCTCAGGCTTCTTGGGGATGAAGGTCTGGATCCCACCACCATGTGAGCCACTGAGGCCAGCAGAAGTGGCAGCTGAGGGTGAGGGGAGTCTAGAACCAATGGAGGAGGAGGGAGATGAGGGCCATCACCCGCAGCCCCAGGACGGACTGCCGTGGTGGGGGCTGTAGTTCGTCCCACTGGCGTTCCTCCACTAAGTTCCCTCTTGGGAAGAGGGCCAGAGGAATTCTGAAGGGGCTGCGCCTTCAGTGTGTATGGGCGGGTTCTTGTAGACAGCAGCTTTCGATGGTGTCCACTGCTGCCCACTAGTAGGGAGTGCAGTTAGCAGATGGCCTGCCGCTGTCACCTCCTTCAGGGTCTGCCTCAGTGGCTGAGAGCCCACTCAGCCAAGGTCCCACCCTTCCTAGGGCAGCCTGTATCTGGTGATTGAAGGAGGTGGGGTGTAAAGGTCAGGCCATTCCAGTTTAATGCAGGACACTCAGATGGACAATAGTCACTCCAGACCTTCAAGCCTGGTCGGTTGAGCTAGAGAGGCCACGCTTGCCATTCCTAGTGATCTAAAAAGGATAGGCCACTGGGAGATGGGAGTCCAAGCCTTGGTTAGTGGTGCACTGTGGGGACCTATGGTAAATTGCTTACCGTTTAAAGACTGCCCCTAACGGAAGGACTCTGAGTTTAGGTGAGCTTGGCACCATGAGGCACAGGTCACAATAATTTTGTTTCCAAAATTATCCCACCCTACCCCAGAAGATCTGCAGAAAGCAAGACCATGGGATTGGGGAGATGTGAGACTCAGATTGAGGAACGGTTTCCCCAAGGACCTCTGGAAAGCTCGTCTGATTGAGTTTGAACAAGGGTTATCCACCAGAGGGCGGGCTTCACCCTCCAAGAAGCTTTCCTGATACCACTTCGCCCACGGGCTCTTCCTGAGCTTCACTAGCATAGGGGGCCGCCCTGCTGCCTGCCCTTGCTGCGCACACCTGGACATCCTCAGAGCTGCTGTTTCACCTGGGGACTGCTCAGATGGTTGCTTACCTTGACACTGCTGCTTGTAATACCAGTTAACTGATAAGAGCAGCGATTTCTGCGTTTATATTGTTCTCTGTAGTGTATGAAACATCTTCACATACATTATTCTCATTTGGTTTGCAAAGCAACTTGAAAAAATAATTTATTATTATGGCCACTTTTCAGAAGAGGTAACTAAGGCTCATAGAAGTCAAATGGCTTCACCAGTCACAGAATATGTTCCTGCCGCTGCTATCACTGACATTTATTAAGCACTTGCTATGTGCCAAGGATGATGTTAAGGGTTCACTTATTTAATTCTACAGTAATTAAGACAGTGAAGTGTTGACAGGCAGTGTTAATTAAATGTGTGCCAGTTTAGAAATATTATCTCTTTCTCTGATGAATGGAACTTTTATCATTAGGTAGAAACTATCTCTAGTGATGCTTTTAGCTTCAATATAGCTATTGCATCCTCATTTTTTTTTTTTTTTGCCAAGTATTTCTTTTTCTAAACTTTGCCAATCTATGTCCTGATATTTTAGATTTGTCTTTTGTAAACAGAACATATTAATAGTGGATTTTATTCTTTTATTTAGTCTGACATCCTTTATCTTTGGAGAATTTAGCCCACTTGTAGATATTGCTATATTTTTATTTATTTCACTCATTTGTAATGTACATTCTATTTGCTGTACTTTCCCTCTCTCTTAAAAAAAAACCACTTTTTTTTTTAAGATGGTGTCTCACTCTTGTTGCCCAAGCTGGAGTGTAGTGGCGTGATTTCGGCTCACTGCAACCTCTGACTCCTGGGTTCAAGCGATTCTCCTGCCTCAGCCTCCCAAGTAGCTGGGATTACAGGCATGTGCCACCATGCCCGGCTAATTTTTGTATTTTTAGTAGATACGGGGTTTCACCATGTTGGCCTGGCTGGTCTCAAACTCCTGACCTCAAGTGATCCTCCCACCTCGGCCTCCCAAAGTGCTGGGATTACAGGTGTGAGCCACCGTACCCAGCCTAAAAAACACTTTTTTTAACATTGATTTTTTTTCCCCACTGTTAGTTTGGAAGTTATTGGCTCTAGGTCTGGTTTTTTTAATGGTTATCTCAACAATTCTAACCTAATGATGAGTCTGTTTACTGAGTTTTCCATTTCAGTTACCATAATTTTTTCATTTTCAGAAATTGTATTTGGTTCTTTTGGAAATTTACTTGCTAACACATAGTATCAAGTCCTTTCTTTCTTTCTGTCCTTCTTTTCTTTTTTTTTTTAATGAGACAGGGTCTCACTTTGTCACGTAGGCTACAGTGCAGTGGTGTGATCTCGGCTCACTGCAGCCTCCACCTCTTGGGCCCAAGCTATCCTCCTGCCTCAGGTCCCCAAGTAGCTGAGACTACCGGTGGGTGCCATGATGCCCGGATAATTTTTGTATGTGTTGTAGAGATGGAGTTTTGCCATGTTGCCCAGGCTGGTCTGGAACTCCAGAGCTCAAATGATCTGCCCGCCTCAACCTCCCAAGTGCTAGGATTACAGGTGTGAGCCACATGCCTGGCCTATTTCCTTAAACATATTAAGCAAGATTATCTTTTATTCCGTCTGATAATTTCAATACCTTTGAAGGTCTGTTTCCACCGCCTCCCAATCCTGCTTGTTCTTTCTCATGGTCCCTTATTATCTTGTGTTCAGTTATTTTTTGTCACTAGCTGCTCATGTTGTTTGGAAATCTGTGGGAATTATTTTAGACTTGTGTTGAAGTTGAGTTTCTTCAGAGACAATTTGAAATGATTTCTGTCAATAATGTGCTAGTACTACCAACTCATATCACTTTAAATTTTAAATTCTCTGAGGATTTTAGGATTACATAGTAATATGATTTGACTTGGGATTTCATGAGAGAGCTGGCTTGAAAGTTATGAACTCTTTGTTTTTTGGAAAGTTATGAAGTTTTTTGTTTTTTTTTTTTTGAGATGGAGTCTTGCTCTGTCACCCAGGCTGGAGTGCAGTGGTGTGAGCTCAGTTCACTGCAAACTCTGCCTCCCGAGTTCAAGCGATTCTCCTGCCTCAGCCTCCCAAGTAGCTGGGACTACAGGTGTGCACCATCACTCCCGGCTAATTTTTGTATTTTTGGTAGAGGTGGGGTTTCACCATGTTGGCCAGGCTGGTCTTGAACTCCTGACCTCAGGTGATCCGCCTGCCTCAGCCTCCCAAAGTGCTGGGATTATAGGCATGAGCCACTGCATCCAGCCAAAAGTTATGAATTTTTTTTTTTTTTTTTTGAGACAGAGTCTAGCTTTGTCACCAGGCTGGAGTGCAGTGACACAATCTCAGCTCACCGCAACCTCCGCCTCCCGGGTTCAAGTGATTCTCTTGCCTCAGCCTCCCGAGTAGCTGGGATTACAGGCACATGCCACCACACCCAGCTAATTTTTGTTTTTTTTTCAGTAGTGACAGGGTTTCGCTATGTTACCCAGGATGGTCTTGATCTCCTGACTTCATGATCCGCCCGCCTCGGCCTCCCAAAGTACTGGGATTACAGGCTTGAGACACCGCGCCTGGCCAAAAGCTATGAATTCTTAAAGGTGATTTTATTTTCTTCTCTTTCCAGGGCCAGAGTTGATATAGGAAGATTTCATTGGACCTCCCATCTGAGTGCTATGGTTTATTTATTTATTTATTTATTTATTTATTTATTTTCTGAGACAAAGTCTGGCTCTATTGCCCAGGCTGGAGTGCAGTGGCATGATCTTAGTGCACTGCAACTTCTGCCTCCTGGGCTCAAACCATCCTCCCACCTCAGCCTCTTGGTGGACACACGCCATCACACCCAGCTAATTTTTTATAGTTTTTGGAGAGAAGGAGTTTCATCATGTTGCCCGGGCTGGTCTCCAACTTGTAAGCTCAAGCAATCTGCCTGCCTCAGCCTCCCAAAGTGCGGGGATTACAAGCGTGAGCCACCACGCCCAGCCGATTTACTTTACCTTAGCTCTTGCACTGTAGTTATGACCCTCCGGGGTCTCCTATTAGAGTTCCCATTTTGGAGAAGCCTTGGGATTTATCTCCTGTCCCCCAGGTATCCTATGCAAACATGAAAGGAGGATGTTAAGGTCTCTGGGGTTTGGCAGGCATCCTGAGGGTTAAACACGATGTTGGTATTTACTTTCCTTTTTCCATAGTTCCTGGTTTCACTTCATTTTGGGGCTTATTTCTTACTTTCATGCAGCTCAGCAACATAATAAAAAAAATTAAAAACTTTATACAATAATTTAGTTTTTTATCATCAGAAGGATCACTCGGGTATCTAATTCATCATATTACTGGGAAATTTTTTTCTTTTTTTTGAGACGAAGTCTCACTCTTGTCCCCCAGGTTGCAGTGCAGTGGCACGATCTCGGCTCACTGCAACCTCTGCCTCCCAGGTTCAAGCGATTCTCCTGCCGCAGTCTCCCAAGTAGCTGTGATTACAGGCGCCTGCCACCACACCTGGCTAATTTTTGTATTTTTAGTAGAAACTGAGTTTCACCATGTTGACCAGGCTGGTCTTGAACTCCTGACCTTAGGTGATCCGCCCGCCTCGGCCTTCCAAAGTGCTGGGATTACAGGCATGAACCATCACACCCGGCTACTGGGAAAATATTAAAACACAGATTTCATTGTCATAACTCACATTTGTTTTATGATATTTTATAGTCTTTGCACATTTTAATTTGAGTTTCATACAGTATGGCTTGTGCATATTATGATTTATAATAATAACATATAATTTAATTTTTGCAACTCATGAAGGTAGATATTATTATTCCTGTTTTACAGATGAAGAAACATAGGCTCCAAGTTTTTTTGGTTTTTTTTTTTTTTTTGAGACGGAGTCTCGCTCTGTCACCCAGGCTGGAATGCAGTGGCACGATCTCGGCTCACTGCAAGCTCCGCCTCCCGGGTTCATGCCATTCTCCTGCCTCAGCCTCTCCGAGTAGCTGGGACTACAGGCACCTGCCACCACGCCCAGCTAATTTTTTGTATTTTTAGTAGAGATGGGGTTTCACTGTGGTCTCCATCTCCTGACCTCGTGATCCGCCCACCTCGGCCTCCCAAAGTGCTGGGATTACAAGGTGAGCCACCGCGCCTGGCCTGGCTCCAAGTTTCAAGAGTAAAGCTAAGTGGCTCAACAGAGCCTTCAGCCATTGGTATTCATACTCCAATGTTCTTAGCCCTTGGAGGACAGGAACTGTCCCCCGCCATTAAGAATCTGATAAAAACTCTAGACTATCTTCCCAGAAATACGTGCATTGATACAAGGACACTAAAACTTCAGGAGGTTTGGGATTCTCTGAGATCTATCCATGGATCCTACAATAAAGACCCCTGTATATTACAGCGCAGAAAAGCTGAACAAAAAGACACGTTCATTTTTTAGCTTTGATCACAAATTCAGATTTTTCTGCCTGTCTTTTTTTTTTTATCTTTCTTTCCTTTTTTTTTTTTTCAGACAGTCTCGTTCTGTTGCCCAGGCTGAAATGCAGTGGTGTGATCTTGGCTCACTGCAACCTCCGCCTCCTGGGTTCAAGTGATTCTCCTGCCTCAGGCTCCCAAGTAACTGGGATTACAGGCACATGCCACCATGCCCGGCTAATTTTTGTATTTTTAGTAGAGATGGGGTTTCACCATGTTGGCCAGGCTGAACTCCTGACCTCAGGTGATCTGCTTGCCTTGCCCTCCCAAGTGCTGGGATTACAGGTGTGAGTCACTGTGCCCGGCCTGCGTTTTTCATAGAGACGGGGTTTTCTCATGTTGCCCAGGCTGGTCTCGAACTCCTGGCCTCAAGTGATCCGCCCACCTCAGCCTCCCAAAGTGCTGGGATTACAGGTGTGAGCCACCATGCCCGGCCTCTTCTGCTTGTCTTGAAGACCCTTTATTCATCCAACCTTTTTTCCTAACACACATTTCCAGCAGTTTTCCACCTAGGCAGCTGTGCTTGTGTCTGTGATGATTCAGATCATGAGCTCCAAGGCCAAGGCTCCCTGTGTTTCACATCCTGGCTCTAAAACTTTCTGTGGACCTTGGTGGGTTATCTGACCTCTCTGTGCCTCTGTTTCTTTATCTGTAAAATGGTGAAGAATGGTACCTACCTTGCAGGGTTGTGGGGGATTATGTGAGTCGATGCATGTAAGGCACTCAAAGTGGTCCCTGGCACAGAGAAATTGGTTGGTACAGTTTTGCTGTTGTTACTGTTCTCTCCTATATCGTGTGTCATTATTAGTTTCTTAGATCTCATCTGCAAACTGGGAGAGGATTCTTACAAATAAAATCGTTTTTAAAGGTATCTAACAGGCTGGGCACAGTGGCTCATGCCTGTAATTCCAGCACTTTGGGAGGTTGAAGTGGGAGGATTACTTGAGTCCAAGAGTTTGAGACCAGCCTGGGCAACAGGCTGTCTCAAAGACCTTGTCTCCACAAACAACAAAATTAACTGGGTGTGGTGGCACAAACCTGTAGTCCCAGCTACTTGGGAGGCTGAGGTGGGAGTATTGCTTGAGCCTGGGAGGTCGAGGCTGCAATGAGCTGTGATTGTGCCACTGCACTCCAGCCTAGGTGACACAGCATGACCTGTCTCAAAAAAAAAAACAAAAAACCAAAAAGTATGTAACAAAGTAGCCAGGTACAGTATTAGTCCCAGTTACTCGGGAGACTGAGGTGGGAGGAGTCCATCCTTGGCAACACAGGGAGACCCTGTCTCCAAACAAACAAACAAACAAACAAAAAGCTAACAAAGTGCCTGGCACATAGTAGGGCTTATTTTCTTGAGAGGCAATTTTCCTTTTGCCATTTCAAGATTGCAGTGGGACTTTATGTACTGGAGGCTTCACTTGTCCCGATGGAGAGACAAATGTTTCACTTTTCAAGTCTCAAGGGCAATGAAATAGCTCAAAGTGTTGAAAGACAGGAGAGTGATCCACCCCTTCTACCTCAACAAAGGTGGTATTTCCTCAGACTAGAGGAAATAGGTGGTTGATTCTGTGAGAGC
Source organism: Pan paniscus (assembly GCF_029289425.2). Taxonomy (NCBI): domain Eukaryota; kingdom Metazoa; phylum Chordata; class Mammalia; order Primates; family Hominidae; genus Pan; species Pan paniscus. The sequence continues at coordinate 200,732,217 of NC_073249.2, forward strand.
TAAGATCAAGCAGTGACCCCTGACAGCAAGACTTCTGATGAGATGGAATAGAATGAAAGTCCTAGTGAGTGTTTGTAGGGCGTGAAGAGGGCTCCATGAACAGGAAATACAAGCTCATGTGGACTTGGTCAATAAGCATCTCAGTGGAGAGTTGGAATACCAGAGGCCCTTCTCCAAGCTTTGTGGATATTCTAGAGAGGATTAAGAGCCCCTTAAGGCATGGCTGTGTTGGAAAGATAAAGAAATGTGATGTTTCTTAAACCTTGGTGTCTTAGGGCAAATTTATAATAATACACGTATATGTTAGCCTTTAATTTTTCTGCTAATTGTAACTTGCGTGTTTTGTTTTCTGAGCTGAGGGCAGGGGCTGTGTGACATTTCTTTGTGGCTCCCATATCTTTTCACTAGTAATTTTTCATGAACGGATAGAATCACTGAATTTTAGAGGTGGAAGTGCACTTGGAAAGTACACCTGGTTAGTGCTGATAGTGATTAATTATTGTGAAGGCCAAAGACACCAGTCTATTGAAGCCTTTTGGTCCTATGCTCTTTTTTTTTTAAGGAGGAGTCTCACTCTGTCTCTTAGTCTGGAGTGCAGTGGCGCGATCTCAGCTCACCGCAACCTCTGCCTCCCGGGTTCAAGCTATTCTCCTGCCTCAGCCTCCCGAGTAGCTGGGATTACAGGCGTGCACCAACACGCCCGGCTAATTTTTTTTTTTTTTTTTTTGAGAAAGAGTTTTGTTCTTTCACCCAGGCTGGAGTGAAGTGGCACAATCCTGGCTCACTGCAACCTCTGCACCTCAGGTTCAAGTGATTCTCCTGCCTCAGCCTCCCAAGTAGCTGGGATTACAGGCCCGTGCCACTATGCCTAGCTAATTTTTGTATTTTTAGTAGAGATAGGGTTTCTCCATGTTGGCCAGGCTGGTCTCAAACTCCTGACCTCAGGTGATCCACCTGCCTTGGCCTCCTAAAGTACTGGCCTCCTAAAGGCAAAAGCCACTGCATCCAGCTTTTTTTTTTTTTTTTTTGGACAGTGTCTAGCTGTGTCGCCCAGGCTGGAGTACAGTGACACAATCTCGGCTCACTGCAACCTCCACCTCCTGGGTTCAAGCGATTCTCCTGCCTCAGCTTCCTGAGTAGCTGGCATTACAGGCGTGCGGCCCCACGCTGGCTAATTTTTTGTATTTTTAGTAGAGACAGGGTTTCACCGTATTGGTCAGGCTGGTCTTGAACTCCTGACCTCGTGATCTGCCTGCCTCGGCCTCCCACAGTGCTGGGATTACAGGCGTGAGCCACTGCACCCAGCCCAGTCTTATGTTCTTAAAGGAAATCCTGAAGTCAAGAAATTTCACCTGTAAGGACTGGGCCTAGGCTGAAAGGCAGGCGTTAGATAAACATGAAATTTAACCCCAAACAATACATTATTTTCCACAGTCCACTGTAGCCCACAGGCACTGATATTCCTTTAGGAAAGACTAGAAGAACCAACTATCCTCCCCCATCTGGTAGCATTGATATAATTAGAGTGGAGCGGTTGAGGGCCCACAAGGTCTCTCATTAGCTTCAGGAAATCCTGCCACAAAACTGGGAGAAGCAGGGCCCAAGTCAAGACTCTGGAGCACACTAGTGAGTTTGTGAGCCAGCTGGAGCAGGATGAGAGCCCTGGCAGACACAGGGCTTTGTGTTCTGACATGTAGGCCTGGACCAGAGTGGTTGCCTCCTCCAGGGGACAGCCGATCAACTCTAGCCTGCCTTGGGCCAATCCGTGACTTTGCTCTCTGATCCCTTTGTTGCCCATTCTTTTTTTTTTGTTTCTGTTTTTGTTTTTTTTTGAGACATAGTCTCACACTGTCACCCAGGCTGGAGTGCAGTGGCAGGATCTCGGCTCACTGCAGCCTCCACCTCCCAGGTTCAAGCGATTCTCTTGCCTCAGCCTCCTGAGTAGCTGGGATTACAAGTGCCCACCACCACACCCAGCTAATTTTTTGTATTTTTAGTAGAGACGGGGTTTCACCACGTTGGCCAGGCTGGTCTCGAATTCCTGACCTCCTGATTTGCCTGCCTCAGCCTCCCAAAGTGCTGGGATTACAGGTGTGAGCCACTGCGCCCAGACTTTTTGTTTTTTGGAAACAGAGTTTCGCTCTTGTTGCCCAGGCTGGAGTGCAGTAGCGGGATCTTGGCTCACTGCAACCTCTGCCTCCCAGGTTCAAGCAATTCTCCTGCCTCAGCCTCCTGAGTAGCTGGGATTACAGGCACCTGCCACCATGCCCGGCTAATTTTTTGTATTTTTAGTAGCGTTGGGGTTTCATCATATTGGCCAAGCTGGTCTCAAACTCCTGACCTCGGGTGATCCACCCGCCTCGGCCTCACAAAGTGTTGGGATTACAGGTGTGAGCCACCGCATCTGGCCCAGATTTTCTCTTATGTTGTCTTTTAGGTGTTTTGCATTTTACATTTAGGCCTGTGATCCATTTTGAGTTAATTTTTGGGAAGTATATAAGGTCTCTGTCTAGATTCTTTTTTTTCTTCATGTAGAGGCCCAGTTGTTCCAGCACCATTTGTTGAGAAGACTGTCTTTGCTCCATTGTATTGCTTTTGTTACCTTTGTCAAATTCAGTTGATGGTATTATATAGGTCTATTTCTAGGCTCTCTATTTTGTTCCATAGATCTATTTGTTTATTCTTTTGCAAATACCACACTGTCCTGATTACTGTAGGCTGATCATAAGTCTTGAGATTGGGTAGTGTCTGTACTCTGACTTCATTCTTCTTTGTTCAATTTTGAGTTGGCTATTCCGAGTCTTTTGCCTCTGCAAAATTCTCCTGCCTCAGCCTCCCGAGAAGCTGAGATTACAGGCGTGCACCACCACACCTGGCTAATTTTTGTAATTTTAGTAGAGACGGGGATTTCACCATGTTGGTCAGGCTGGTCTTGAACTCCTGACCTCATGATCCGCCTGCCTTGGCCTCCCAAAGTGCTGGGATTACAGGTGTGAGCCACCATGCCTGGCCAACTTCTTTGATATTTTTCCTCAGAGGTTTGTCGTTTTCTTCATGTAAGTCTTGTATACATTTTGTTAGATTTATACCTAAGTGGCTTTTTTGAGTAAACAACTTACATCAATTTAATGTAATTTATACACTTAATTTGTACAACTTAATGTAAATAGTAATGCATCTTTATTTTCAAATTCTACTTGCTTATTGCTGATAGACTTTTGTACATTAATCTTGTATTCTACAACATTGCTATAACTGCTAATTAGTTCTAGGAGTTTTTGTTGTTGCTGATGATTCTTTTGGATTTTTCTACACAGACAATCATGTCATCTGTAAACAAATGGTTTTATTTCTTTCTTCCAAATCTGTATGCTTTCATTTCATTTTCTTGTTTTATTGTAATACCTAGGGCTTCTAGTATAATGCTAAAAAGCAGTGATGCCTTCTATTCCATTTCTGAGAGCTTCTTTAAAAATCATGAATGTGTGTTGGATTTTGTCAAATGATTTTTCTGTATCTATTAACATGATACTGTGATTTTTCTTGTATGGCTCATTGATGTGATAGATTGAATTAATTGATTTTCTAATATTGAACCAGGCTTCATACCTGGGATAAATCCCACTTGGTCATGGCATGTAATTCTTTTTTATACATTGTTGGATTCAATTTGCTAATATTTTGTTGAGAATTTTTGCATCTATGTTCATGAGGGAGCGGTATTAAGGTAATGCTGGCCTCATAGAATGAGTTAAGAGGTATTTCCTCTGCTTCAATTTTTTGGAAGAGTTTGTAGAGAGTTCGTATAATTTATTCCTTAAACATTTGGTAGAATTCACTGGTGAAACCATCTGGGCTGATGAATTCTGTTTTGAAGGTTACTATTTATTGATTCAATTTCTTTAATAAATATAGGCCTATTCAGACTGTGTTTCTTCTTGTATGAATTTTGGCAGATTATATCTTTCAAGGAATTGGCCCCTTTATCTAGGTTACCAAACTTATGGGGATAGAGTTATTCATAATGTTCCTTTATTCTCCTTTTGATGTCCATGGGGTCTGTAGTGATGTCCCCTCTTTTATTTCTGATATTAGAAATTTGTGTCTTCTTTCTTTTCTTTTTCTTTCTTTCTGGTTTTTTTTTTTTTTTTTTTTTTTGAGACAGGGTCTCACTCTGTCACCTAGGCTGGAGTGCAGTGGCATGATCTCTGCTCACTGAAACCTTTGCTTCCTGGGTTCAAGTGATTCTCCCACCTCAGCCTCCCTAGTAGCTGGGACTACAGGTGCACACCACCACGTCTGGCTAAATTTTTTTTGTATTTTTGGTAGAAATGGGGTTTCACCATGTTATCTAGGCTGGTCTCAAACTCCTGGGCTCAAGTGATCCACCCGCTTCAGCCTCCCAAAGTGCTGGGGTTATAGGCGTGAGTCACCATGCCTGGCCTTCTTTCTTTTTTTCTTAGTTAGCCAGGTTAGAGGTTTGTTGATTTTATTGATCTTTTGAGTACTAGGTTTTGGTTTCATTGATTTTGTCTGTTGATTTTCTGTTTTCAATTTTACTGATTTCTGCTCCAATTTTTATTATTTTTCTTTTGCTTACTTTGGATTTAATTTGCTCTTCTTTTCCTAGTTTACTAAAGTGGAAGATTAGACTATTGATTTTAGATTTTTATTCTTTCTAACAATGCCACAAATCTCCCTCTAAGCACTGCTTTCACTGCATCCCTCAAATTTTGATAAATTATATTTCATTTTCATTTAGTTCAAAATATTTTTTAAATTCTTTTGAACTTTCTTTTTTGCGTGTGTTATTTAAAAGTGTGTTGTTTCAATCTCCAAGTATTTGGGGGATTTTCCAGGTACCATTCTGTTCATGTTTCTAGTTTAATTCCATTGTGGTCTGAATTTGCACACATCATGTGATTTCTATTCTTTTAAATTTGTAGAGGTGTGTTTTATGACCCAGAATGTGGTTAATCTTGGTGAATGTTCCATGCGAGCTGATAAGAGTGTGTCACCTGCTGTTACTGGATGAAGAAGTCTATAGATGTCAATCATATCCAGTTGATTGAAGTGTTGTTGAGTTCAACTATGTCCTTACCGATTTTCTGCCTGCTGGATCTGTCCATGTCTGACAGAGAGGTGTTAAAGTCTCCAATTAAAATAGTGGATTCAGTCGGGCATGGTGGCTCACGCCTGTAATCCCAGCACTTTGGGAGGCTGAGGCGAGCGGATCATGAGGTCAGGAGTTCGAGACCAGCCTGACCAACATGGTGAAACTCTATCTCTACTAAAAAAAAAAAAAAAAAAATTAGCCAGGCGTGGTGGTGCACACCTATAATCCCAGCTACTCAGGAGGCTGAGGCAGGAGAATCGCTTGAACCCGGGAGGCAGAGGTTGTGGTGAGCCGAGATCATGCCATTGCGTCTCAAAAAAAAAAAAAATAGTGGATTCATCTACTACTCCTCTAACTCTTGGGCTCAAGCGATCCTCCTGCCTCAGCCTCCCAAGTAGCTGGGATTACAGGTGCAAACCACCACACCTGGCTGCCTACTCTATTTATTCATTTTTGAGACAGTCTCACTCTGTCACCCAGGCTGGAGTGCAGTAGTGCAATCTCGGCTCACTGCAGCCTCTGCCTCCCGGGTTCAAGCAATTCTTCTGCTCAGCTAATTTTTTGTACTTTTAGTAGAGATGGGGTTTCACAGCATTAGCCAGGATTGTCTTGATCTCCTAATCTCGTGATCCGCCCGCCTCGGCCTTCCAAAGTGCTGGCATTACAGGCGTGAGCCACTGCGCCCAACGTTTCTTTCTTTCTTTCTTTCTTTCTTTCTTTCTTTCTTTCTTTCTTTCTTTCTTTCTTTCTTTCTTTCTTTCTTTCTTTCTTTCTTTCTTTCTTTCTTTCTTTCTTTCTTTCTTTTTAAGAGACAAAGTCGGCTCTGTTGCCCAGGCTAGCCTTAAATTTCTGGATTCAAATGATTCTCCCACCTCAGCCTCCTGAGTAACTGGGACTACAGGCACATACCACTGCAACTGGCCCTCCATCACCTTTTTTTTGAAACAGGGTCTTGCTCTGTCACCCAGGCTGGAGTGCAGTGGTGTGATCATGGCTCACTGTGGCCTTGACTTTCAGGGCTCAAGCCTCAGGGCTCCCACCTCAACCTCCTGAGTAGCTGGGACTACAGGTGTGCACCACTGATGCAGGATAGGCATGCCCCAGAATTGGAGTTTAGCCCAGGAGGGTTGTTGGCTTCACCTAGGAAAGAATTCAATGGGAGCCAATGGCGGTAAACAGCAAGTTTTATTGAAGTAGCAGTGTACAGCAGCAGCAGAAGTACTGCTCCTTGTAGGGCAGGGCAGTGCCCAGAATAGCAGCTCAGAATATGTTCTTCACTCATATTTTTAGCCCACTTTTAATTATATGCAAATTAAGGGGTGGTTTATGCAGAAATTTCTAGGATAAGCATGGTAACTTCTGAGTCGTCAGGTCATTGCCATGGAAAGGGGTGGTAACTTCCAGGTGTTGCTATGACAACGGTAAACTGACATGGCACACTGGTGGGCGTGTCTTATGGAAAGCTGCTTCCATACAGGGACCTGTGTTAACTAGTCCTCAGTTTGGTCTGATGTCCAAGCCCTGCGTCTGGAGTCGAGTTCTCCTACTTCACCACCACACCCAGCTATAATTTTTTAAATTTTTTATTTTGTAGAGAGAGGGTCGCACTACATTGCCCAGGCTGCCCAGTGATTCTCAACCTAGGCCTCCCAAAGTGCTGGGATTATTGGTGTGAGCCACTGTGCCTGACCTCTCCATCACTTTTGAAGGACAACTTCACAGGGTACAGGATTCTAGGTTAGTGGGTTTTTTTCTCTCAACACTACACATTTTCCTACACTTGCTTCTTGCTTGCATGGTTTCTGAGAAGTTGAGTGTAATTCTTATCTTTACTCCTCTATAGGTAAGGTGCTTTTTTCTGTCTGACTTCTCTTAAGATTTTTTATTTTTGATTTCCTGAAATTTGAATATGTCTAGGTATAGTTTGAATATGTCTAGGTGTCATTTTGTGGGTTTTTTGGCATTTATCCTGCTTGGTGTTCTCTGAGTTTCCTGGATCTGTGGTTTGGTGTCTGACATTAATTTGGGGAAACTTGACTGGGCATGATGGCTCATACCTGTAATCCTAGCACTTTGGGAGGCCAAGGCAGGCAAATTGCTTGAGCTCAGGAGTTCAAGACTAGCCTGGACAACATGGCGAAACCCCATCTCTACAAAAAAATACAAAAATTAGCAGGTGCCTGTAGTCCCAGCTACTAGGGAGGCTGAGGCAGGAGGATGGCTTGAGCCCAGGAGGCAGAGGTTGCAGTGAACCGAGATCGCACCATTGCACTCCAGTCTGGGTGACAGAACCAGACCCTGTCTCAAAAAAAAAAACAAAAAAACAAAAAAATTGGGGGAGATTCTCAGTCATTATTACCTCAACTATTGCTTCTGTTCCTTTCTCTCCTTTTTCTCCCTGTCATAGTCCCATTACATGTAGGTTATACCTTTTATAGTTGGCCGACAATTATTTGATATTCTGTTCTTTAAAAAAATTTTTTTAGACGTTTTCTCTTTGCTTTTCAGTTTTGGAAGTTTGTTTTGTCATATGTTCAAGCTCAGAAATTCTTTCCTCAGCCATGTCCAGTCTACTAATGAGCCCATCAAAAGCATTCTTCATCTCTATTACAGAGTTTTTGATTTCTAGCATCTTTTTGACCCTTAGAACTTCCATTTCTCTGCTTACATTATCCATCTGTGTGTGCATATTGTCTACTTTTTCCATTGAAGTCCTTAGCATATTAATCACAATTAAAAAAAAAAATCCCTGGCCTGGTAGTTCCAGGATTCTTGCCATATCTGACTCAGATTCTGATGATTGTTCAGACTTTTCAAATTGTATTTTTTGCTTTTTAGTATCCCTTGTACTTTTTTGTGAAAGGTGGATGGAATGTACTGGCTAAAGGAACTGCCATAAATAGGGCTTTAGTAATGTAGTAACATGTGGGGATGGTGGGTGTTCTATAATCCTATGATTTGGTCATGGGCTTTTCATAGGTGAGCCTGTGCCCTTGGACTGTGAACTTCACCAGTGCTTCTCTTGGTGAAGTTCCCTTAGGTGGTCAGGATGGCTAGAGGGGGCTGGAATACCCTCAGATAGGTTAGGGTCAGCTGATAAAACCACAACAGATGAGGCTGTGGTAAAATAGTTGCTCCTGAGGGTTGTCCTTGTTAAGAACAGAATGTTCAGGCAGGTTTCAAAATGGTTCCTTTCCCCCTCCCGTTAGCAGAAGAATGAGCACCTGTGAGGATCTGGCAGAGCTCCTGGAGGTAATAGTGTGGGGAGCCTCCTGTGATTGGGTCCCCCTGGGCTTTTTAACTCTCAGAGTTGACCACACTAAGCAATTCATCAATTACAGTTTAGGTTTTCCTACCCCTGCACCTTTTCCACACTAGTAAATTGTGATATTCTGTATCTACCAATGCATCTCTCCAATTACAGGGGCAGCAGTTTGCCCTGTGACCTCACTGCTCTGACATATCTAAGAAGAGTGGTTGATTTTTCCATGTGTTCAGCTTTTTAATTGTTGTTAGGATGGAGTGGTGACTTTTAGGCTCCTTTTGTGCCAAACCAGAAATTGGAAGTCCTAATTTTTTTTTTTTTTTTTTTTGAGTTGGGGTTTTGCTTTGTCTCCAGGCTGGAGTGCAGTGGTGCGATCTCGGCTCACTGCAGCCTCCAACTCCTGGGCTCAAGTGCTCCTCCCGCCTCAGCCTCCTGAATAGCTGGGACTACAGGCATGTGCCACCACACCAGAACCCCCAGCTAATTCCTTTTTTTTTTTTTTCCCGGTAAAGATGAGGTCTCATTATGTTGCCCAGGCTGGTCTTGAACTTCTGGACTTAAGCAATCCTCTTGCCTTGGCCTTCCGAAGTGCTAGGATCACAGGCATGAGCCACTGCACCTGGCCCATTTCTAATATTTTTAATTGGCTGGCAGACATTTTGAATTTTATATTGTTGAGAAGTGGAATTTTTGGACTCAAGTATTTTTGAGCTTTGTTCTAGCACATTATGTTACTTAGAAAAAAATGTATTTTGTTAAATAAAATGTATAGGAGACCATTATTTTGGACTAGCCTCGTACACTAGCACTAGCAGACTGAGCCAAATCAGAATGGAGTCACTCATGCTGGGTGCCACATAATTAAACTGAACTCTGAAACAGGCCAGTCCACCCCCCACCCCGCTACCAAAAAAATACCCCCAGGAGATTCGCAGCAACCAATCAAAAGGGGCCCAGTTTACCTGAGCTGGCATGAAAATGAAGTTCCCTCTGTTTTTGTTGTTGTTGTTGTTTTTAATTTTTAAATTTTAATCTTTTTATTTATTTAGAGACTGGTTCATTTTTGCTAAATTGCTTGTCTTTCCGAGTTTCATAGCAGAGTTTTTGGTCTGTTTAAATTCATTATAAATAGACATTTAGGATGTCAGCTTCTGACCTCATGGACTCTGAGCTTACAAGTCCCCTGGTCTATCACAGGCCATGCATATGAGGAATAAAAAATCAAAACATTTAAGTAATTTTGTTATAAAGAAATATAGTTATGCACCCCAAACACAGAAAACATTTCATTAAAAATTGGTCTTAGTCCTGGTGGGCGTGCCAGTGATTCTTTTAGGTTTGGACCTTGACTGAGAGAATTTCCAGTCGCTCTCTCCTCTCTGGGCAGAAGTTCCAGATCCTCTCTGGGCAGAAGTTCCAGATGATCTGATGGGCAGGGACTTAGGCTGTGTCCCCTGGGGGCTCTGGTCCACTAGTTGTTGGGACCGCCTGGGAGGGCGCAGCAACCCACTACGCCTGTGTCTGTTTTAACCCTATAAGGAAAGTAACTTTGAAACAACCAGACAATTTTCTGTTCTCTGTTTCTGCTTTTCTCAGGCCTTTTCTGTCTATAAAACCATACTTTTCTGCTTGGCTTATCGGAACACTCACTGTATTTTATAGAATAAGGTGTTGCCTTTTTCTAGAATCACAAAGAAAAGCCAATATAGATCTTTAAATCAAATTTGCCATAATTTTGTCTGTGTACCTTTCAAGACTTACTTTTAAGCTTGGATAGACAGGTCCAGAATAGCTGTTAGCCTTGGCCTCACTACTGAGACAATACTCTTCTGTGATGCTCTGTATATTGGAAGAAGGTCTTTCTGTTCTGGCTGGTGGAAATATCAATTATTCTTGGTCCTGTGTGAGCTCCAGGATTGTTCTGCCTAATCCTTTCAGGGGATCTTTCCTGCATTCAGGTCTGATAGTTTCTTCATAAGCATGACTGATTAGTACTTAGCTGATACCGTGTGTGTGAATGTGAGTGTGTGAGTGTGTGTGTGTGTGTGAGAGAGAGAGAGAGAGTGTGTGTGTGAGTGTGTGTGTTTTCTTTAAGGCAGGTCTTGCTCTGCCGCCCAGGGTGGAGTGCAGCGTGGTGTTCCCAGCTCACTGCAGCCTTGACTTTCTGGGCTCAGGTGATTCTCCCAACTCAGCCTCCAAGTAGCTGGGACTATAGGCAAACACCATCACACCTGGATTATTTTATTTTATTTTTTTGTAGAGACAGGGTTTCACCATGTTGCCTAGGCTGGTCTCCAACTCTTGGGCTCAAGTGATCATTCTGGCTTGGCCTCTTAAAGTACTGGGATTACAGGTGTGAGTTACCTGGCCCTGCCTCAGCTGATGTCTTGAAGAAAACTTTCTGCAAAGGTCTGGAACTCTCACCGACAAATAAAAAACAAGACAAAAAAGAAAAGAAAAAAAAAAAGCAACAAGGTCTGGAATTCTTTGTTACCATCTGTCTCTCTCTCTCTCTCTCTGATACTCTGCCCCATGAATCCTAGCTGGCTTGTGCTCCCTGAACCCTAAATTCTGTCTCCTCAACTCAGGGAGACTGTTGAACCTTGTTTAGGTACTTATTCCCTGTACAGCAGCCTAAAGATTCCCTCCAAGTTGGGGCAACCACAGGGCTCACTCCATTTGATCCTTTTCTCCCAGGGATTGCTGTCCTGCACTGCTAGTTTCCCAGTGTCTGACATTTGAGTTGTTTATGGCAGGAATAGAACCCTGTTACTCCATAATGGCCAGAAGCAGAAGTCATCAGGATTTTTGCTTGCTTTTGCCCTCCTCAGGTTAAAATTGTAACAAGTAGCCAGAGTTGAGAAACACTGAGTCTACTGTAATTCCAACTTCCAAGTTCTAGCCATTGCTGCCCTGCTCCACGCCGCCCTCACAGCTATGCTTCTACTGTCGCTTCTCAAATCACGTCAGTAAACGCTCCCTGCCTTCTACCTAAAGCCAGGAGAAATGGCATGTCATTCTAGTATTTGGTACTTATTACTACTTTCCTAATTTCCACGCATGGTAGTCTATGTGAAAGAGACAGTAAACATCCTGAATTACTATCAATCATGTGATCAGCAAGTAGAAGGAGGAAAGAAAACTGGGCTGAGGGGATTTTTATTGAACTATCCTTGTTCTTAAATAGGGCTGCAGGGCAAAGAGACACGCAGGACATCACCATAACCGAATGTATTTCTCTAATAATTGTGGTAAAAATGTAAGCTAAATTAAACAAACCAATCAACGTGCTCCCTATCAGCAGTACAAATTAGCAGTAAAGGCAGCTCAGAGTCATTTCCTAGGAGTCCTCCTGGGTGAACGGGAAGCACTGACATTTCCTGAGCATGCCACGCATTTCTACATGCATTGGCTCCTTTTATCTTCACAGCGCTCTGAGTCAGGTACTGTCTCTGCTTAAACATGTGGGAAACTGAATTTGAGGGGCTAGGGAACTCATGAAAGTCACACAGCTAGTAACAGAAAGGTAAAGAGTCTATTTTCAAAGTCTGTGTCCTTTCCTTCTGCCTGATAATAGCTGTCATCAGTAGCCCCAATGCACATTTTTTAAAAATAAAATTTTTCTTGAAGTATAACATACCTAGAGAAAAATGTAAACATTTTAAGTGCAGCTTGATGAATTTTTTCTTTTTTTAAGATGGAGTTTCGCTCATTGCCCAGGCTGAAGTGCAATGGTGCGGTCTCGGCTCACTGAAGCCTCTGCCTCCTGGGTTCAAGCGATTCTCCTGCCTCAGCCACCCAAGTATCTGGGATTACAGGCACCCGCCACCACACCCAGCTAATTTTTGTATTTTTAAAAATAGTGATGGGGTTTCACCATGTTGCCCAGGCTGGTCGCGAACTCCTGACCTCAGGTGATCCACCTACCTCGGCCTCCCAGAGTGCTGGGATTACAGGCATGAGCTACCACACAACATCTGCTACTCCAAAGCCTGGGCTTTTTCTGCTAGACCAGGATGCCTTTGGTAATATCAAGTTGCCCAACTTCTGCTCAGAACAAGCTGAGCTTGAAATACTGGGCTGAACAGGAAATAAAAGAGTAAAGTCAAAGCCCAAGCTTTTTTTTTTTTCTCAATTTCCTTCTATGCAATGAAAAATGATTGCAAAGGTGAAAGTACTGCCTTTAAAAGACGCACTTGGCCTTCAAGAGGTGTGGCAGCCTTGTAGGTTTTCTCAAGTGGGAGTTATTATCTAACCACGAACCAACCGTCTGTCATTACACTGCACTTTACAGGATGTCTATGATTGGTTGGCAAAGAGAGCAACATTTGAATTTAAAGAAAAGACCAAAACAACCAAGTGTCATCACATCAGTGAGAAAGATAAAGCTTCGTTGTCAGAGAAAACTCCAACTGGAGTCAGAGATTAGGCACCAAAACCCTGTCTTAAGGTAAAACCTTTTGTCATCATCTCAGTAACTGGTGTAATTACTGTTAATTTCATCAGGAAATCAGCCCCTATTTTAAGTAAAACTCAGTGAAAAAGATACGTAAAAACCATGTGAAGGTGCTTTGTAAACTGCAAAGGATTACAAAATGCTAGTAAATACAAATATTTAAAGCTTCAATTAAAAACAATCTCTAGAAAGCAAAATTTGCCTGTCTATAAAGGTTATACCAAGGGAAAGCAGAAGAGTAGGAAGCTACAATTCTTTTTTTTTTTCCCTATTTTTTTGGTTTGATTTTTGAAGCCACAATTCTTGATGCCTACTTTCACTAGGTCACATGTAGAGTTGTTTTCTGTCTTCCATATTCTCCTCTGCTGTTCCACTGGACCACTAAATAGACTGTATCTTCAGGCAGAAATGATAAACATAAAAAAGTGGGCCCAAATTTGTAATAGAAAATTAAACCATGGTCTCAAGTTATAGATTGAAAAATTGCATCCTCTCATTTATTTAATATATATTATGCTGAGTCTGAGCTGCATCCTCAGCTTAATGAAACAGAAGGATAAATGAATAAAAAATTTCATCTCTGGCAATACGAGTTCTTCTCGTGTGCAAAGCAAATACAGCAAGACAGCACTAAAATTTTTGAGAACTTGAAATGCTGAAACTCCTATAATTCAATCATCTTTTCCTTGGCAATCACTTCTATTTCAGAATCATTTAAAAGGTAAGTCTGAAAAATACATTGTTTCAGATTTTATACCTTCTATTTTATGCTTATGAAGTAAAGTACTACAGAACTACTCACAGAGCCACTAAAGCAGCAATGTAGAATTTTCAGTTTTTTTTGTTGAAACTCACTTTATTTAAAAAAAAAAGTCATGAACAATAAATTACAATCATTTTCCCCTTTTATAAATTCTTCATAAAATATATTTGACAATTTTAACAGAAAATTTCAAAAGTTGCTTTCATTTCTTAAGTGCTGATGACTTATTTTTTGACCATTTTGTCATGCTGGTGAATTACTTTGTAGCTGCTACAATAGTTTGATTGATAACAATTTACAATTAAAAACAACAACAACGAAGAGAAAAAACAGACCAGCAGAAAGAACTATTCTGTGTGCTATTTATCTGACACTTAACACTTACTTCATCATAATGACAAAGTATCCCTTAGCACCAAAAAATCTACAGGAACCCCATCTTTCTAAGTGACAACTAGTGCAAAATAACATTCTAGGAACTAACTGTACAACCCCATATTTTCACTGGCCACAGCTGCCTATAAGCTCATTTGAAATATTTGGTCTTTTTTCAATTAAGACAAATTTCAAAAAACACCATAAATCATGGCAAAAGACTCTATGAGGAACAATTGCTTATTGAGTACCTATTATGGGCAAGGCACTGTGTACGAAGTTTTGCTTTCATTTTTCCTCTAGCAAATATCCAGGTATTTCCAAATATCACTAACCATCTTTTCTTACTCCTGGCTGGAAAAGGCCTTTGGCTAAATGCCATTTTTTAATTGTCATTTTATCAACAAACCTTTAGTGCTGAGCACACAGTAGGTACTTAATAAATACCTCTGACTGAAAGAACAAAGACAAAGAATTTACTATCATTTTGCTTGGCTATTTTAGAATACAAGGACTTGATAAAATTCCAGAAGAAACTTCCTGATCACCTCATACCCTTACCCCCAATGAAAGAATTTCACTTCACAGGTAAAATCTTTCCAAGTAAATGATAATCATTAACTATTTTACATGAGGCAGGACCAAAAACTATGCGCTTAGGAAACTGTGGCTCCAAGCACATAGATATTTGAAGAGCAAATGATGCATGGGCATACCATCATCTATGAATCTCTGCTGAAGTGCCATGTTATTGACTAGACGTTATCATGATGCTTTTTCTTACTCCCTATAGCTCAACTTCCTTGGACATATCTGTTAAATTAAACTAATCTGGTGATCCAGAGGGTCAATTATCATGAGGTTCCAGTGTGTTTCCACCTCTAATTTCCAAAAGAATTCTTATACTTATTAGCTTAAAAGTGATGTTAAAAGTATATGATTTTTCATTTTAAGAGGCTTTATTTCAATAAAACCTTTTAGTCCAAATTTTAAACTTCCAGATCAAGTAACTAACATAGTCCAGAAATTTTATGTACTGCAATTTTTTTTGTGATGTTTTACATTCTATTTCCTCTGAACACATTTGAAACAGGGGAAAAAATTATGACATATTCCAAAAATTGTGGAAGTTCAAAAAAGCTGAGATTATGCAAGCTATCAATAATTTCAATATTCTACTACTATTTTGACTTTTGACCAAAAATTCTAGTGCTTTATAAAGATTAACTTAGATACAATGTAAAGTCTATTTAACCTTAAAGGCTAATGTTCTGTTTTAGGAAAGCATTCTATCCTTTAGATTTTAACTATCTGCATTTACAGGAAAACAAATTGTAGACAACCATACAAAGATAAAATCAAACTAACTTCAAGAGGAATAATGGTCTGTTGGTTTTTTGACATAGACTGTATCAGTGATTGTATAAAATGGATAGCTTTTCTACTTTAAAAGTAGTTGATGCCACAATATTTTATCCATTTGCCATACTGTGTATGTATCTTCTCCCACTTTAGATAAAGGTGATCACATTTTCAACAACCATATTATTACCAGTACTGTTTCAAATCAGACAAGAGAAAACAGCATCAGTGCCAAAATGAAAGGAACTCCAGTGACTCAACAAGTGACCATATCAGGGCAGGCAAAGTGAGGGTGGAGCTCATTTGGTTTCTTCAACTTCAGTATAATGAGGCTTAGACAAAGTCTTCAAACCAAAAATATATCAAGTATTACAGTTCACACATAGCAAAGTTTTCAGAAACAGAATAATCCTGTATTCAGATTTATATCAGATTGTAGAAGCTCAAGTGCAGACGTCCCAATGCAGTGGTATAGTTGGTTAAATAAATGCTCGGTTACCTAAAGAAGGTCGGACTGAATCACCAACCTGCTGCCAAATGACTGCATGACTAATTCAACTCTTGCAGCTATAGGGCACTGGAGAGTTCAAACATACTTCAGCAGCTTTGGATCACTTAATTTCATTTATGTTTTACCAGATAATTTTAGACCCTCCAAAATGATGCCTTAAAAAAAAAAGCTGTATATTACAAAAAAAAAAAAACCAACTTAATATGATTTCATTAGGGGGAGGGGCAGAGTAGGAAGATAAGGGAAGGTTTATTTTTCGTCACTGATTTCACCAGCAAATCTCAAAAACCCAAACCTACATCAAATAATTTAAACAGACGTGGCATTTTTTTCATATGGAATGCAAAATGCGCACATTCACATACTTACATATACATAAATATATACATATATGTTTCCTTTACAAAGTTTCAAAGGTTGCATTACCAGCATGCAAACCTCTTTTCCCATGGAAATTCCTAATACTGACGAGGAATGTCTAAAATACTTAAAGACATATTTCCAGAAAACTGGACTCTCTTGTTAGCTCTTAAAGAATTTTCCTGCCAAACTTCTATCAATAATCATTTTTTAAAAATTTACACCCACATTGGTAATACACATTTGAAACATACTAATAAAACGGCCAACTTGGATTTAAGAAAAATGAGGAAAAAAAAATCCCACAAAAAATCTAAACCCTTAGAGGGTAGAGTCTAGCTTTTTATATTCTTTTTCAGCCACATAATGTTGCATCACTGTTAAACAGAAGCAGCATATCATCCATGGTATTTGCAAATAATATGTGTCACGTTTCCCAGCTGCTATCTTTAAATGCAATTTGTACTAATCTGAGTTCTAGTTCAAAAGCATCTGGACGATCCTGAGGGTTTGCAGCCAGCATTTCCTTAATCAGTTGTTTCATTCGCCCATTCATAGATTTTTTCTTCACAGGAATGAGAAGTTCCATTTTGGGATTTTCCAGAAGTGCCTCCCCAACAGGCACAATCTCAGTTCCTTGTTTTACATAACTCCCCAAGAGTTCCTTCTTTGTCTCTGTGTCTATGAATGTGATCCTTTCCAGCATTGCCCAGATGATAATCCCCAGAGCAAAGATGTCAGCTTTTGCTGTGTAATGTCCTTCCCAAACTTCAGGAGCCATGTAAAAATCTGTTCCACATGCTGTGGAAAGGAAACACTTGTTTACACTGACAGGTTCTTCTGGGTTCTGCCCAGAGGCTGAACAAACTTTACTTAGACCAAAATCAGCCACTTTGAGGGTAGGTTCCAAGTCACTGGTATCCAACCTGGTTTGAGAAATCAGGATGTTATCAGGCTTAAGATCTCGGTGGATGATCTGGTTTTTATGCAAGAAAGCCAGGGCACTGCTCAGCTGAAGCATGAAGCTGGTGTTAGTTTTACGATTGGGTTTCCTGGACAACAGATACTCATTCATATCTCCTCCGTCACAAAAATCCATCACAAACCACAAATAATAGGCGCTTCTGGGATCAAAGGCAATTTCTCCTTTTAATGAAGTTTCTACAAGCTACAAGAAGGAAGAAAAAAGATTACAATCATTTGCATAGGTTATACAATTCAGTTATAGGAAAATAATAATTGAAAGGTTAAGTCAGTCTCCACCTTTAAGTGGAAACTCTATAAATATTTTATTTAATCAGCGCTTTCAAATATGCATTTTAAACTTTAAAAAATGCTTCAAATTGTCATTTTGTCCCTGATAAATATACACCAAAGCTCTAAACCAAGGGGTAAAAATTTTAAAATAGCTTTATTTTGAAAAGCGTCCAAGTGGCCACACATTTTCTCCATGTGTCAGTGGAGCTGAACTCTACCCAGCTAGCTCATAGCTTCATGAAAAGACCAAAGTTTCAGCAGATAGACCTAGGAAATTGCCAGCTGGGGTATAAACCTCAATTAGGAAACGCTATTCAATGAAATCGCCTGAAATATACTTCTTACTGATTGCACAGACACTATCAACATAACCTGTGAAATCGAGAGAAAAATGATCAAGGAACAACCAGCTGTTGCAGAAATAGCTGTTCCTGTAGTCACTAATAAAATAAAGACTGATGTCGTTACTTCATAAACTTCTATAGGCAGAATGCAAATATGTTGGCTCTTTCACTGGATGACTTTTAAAAACCAATTTATAAAAATCAAATATGCATTTTTTAAATTTTTAAATATTTTGTTTTCAAATATGCATTTTGATATTAAAAAATCAACTCTGAATTTGTATATTTCTTCTTTCATACAAGCTGAAAACCTAGACTAAATCACAGTTTTATTTGTTATTATTATCTAGTTATAACCCTCCTTTACTTGAAATTCAGTAGAATTACTTCACTGGACATGAACTATCACTCTAAAATACAGTACATAGTCTTTTTTTTTTTTTTTTTTTTTGAGACGGAGTCTCGCTCTGTCACCAGGCTGGAGTGCAATGGCGCAATCTCGGCTCACTGCAACCTCCGCCTCCCAGGTTCAAGAGATTCTCCTGCCTCGGCCTCCCGAGTAGCCGAGACTACAGGCGCGTGCCACCACGCCCAGCTAACTTTTGTATTTTTAGTAGAGACGGGGTTTCACCATGTTGGCCAGGATGGTCTCAATCTCTTTACCTCGTGATCCGCCCACCTCGGCCTCCCAAAGTGCTGGGACTATAGGCATGAGCCATGGCGCCCGGCCCCGTATATTGTCTTTTAAAAGCATTTGTTGTACGGTGCCCTTTTCAGACCCATGAGTTGAACAGAAAAGGCCGAAGAGTTGCTGAAGAGTGAATGAATTGCTAATTTCACATTTAAATCTACTGGTACTTTCTCTACCATCTGGGAAAGCACAAGCAAAGAACATCTCTTCACGCCATCTCTCCACATGGCAGACAATAGTAATTGCAATGATCTGCAGATATCTCTTTTGCATGAGTTTTCCTTGTTGCACATGTTTGCCAGTGAGACAGAAAATGAAAGAAAGGTACAGATCACATAATTATTTACCAGGTGCACTGATACTAAACATGCTTTTCTTCTTCTGTCTTTACTCTCAAAAGCAAACTTCCTAAATAGCTTTGAGCAATGCAGAGTCCCAGCGTTCAAAGAATGTTTTAGAGTAAGGCCAGATAGTAAATATTTCGGGCTTGACAGCCACATAAGGTCTCTGTACCATATACTTCTTCCTTTCTTTTTTACCCCCAGAAGTCTTAAAAAAAAAATCTAAAAACTATATTTAGCATCGAAACCATACGAAAACAGGCCACGGGGCCTCTGGCTGAGAGCTATGGAAATGCAGCACCGAATCTGCTTATTTTAACATGTAGAGGATGTTAGCCATTGATTTCTCTTGACTGAGGCCCTTCAATGGCTTCCCTGTTCTCTTACGATATAGTCTAAACTCTTAACATGGGTTATGAGACCTTGCGTGCTCTGACTCCTGCTGTCCCCTCTAGCCTCATCTAAAACAACTCTCACAATCTCACTATCTTTTTTCAATTTTTTTTTTTTTTGAGACAGAGTCTCACTCTGTTGCCAGGCTGGAGTGCAGTGGCGCGATCTCGGCTCACTGCAACCTCTGCTTCCCAGGTTCAAGAGACTCTCCTGCCTCAGCCTCCCAAGTAGCTGGGACTACAGGCATGCGCCACTATGCCCAGCTAATTTTTGAATTTTTTGTAGAGACAGGGTTTCACCATTGTGGCCAGGATGGTCTTGATGTCTTGACCTTGTGATCCGCCTCTCGGCCTCCCAAAGTGCTGGGATTACAGGTGTGAGCCACTGCGCCCAGCCTCTTCTTTCAATTTTTAAACACTTCATGCGTTTTGCTTCAAGACCTTTGTATGTACAGTTTTTTTCTGCCTAGGAAATTTTTCTCACTTATCTAGCTAACTCCTCTTCACACTACAAGTTTTAGACAATTATATATATATTTTGTGTGTGTGTGTGTGTGTGTGTGTGTGTGTGTGTGAGAGAGAGAGAGAGAGAGACAGACAGACAGACAAGGTCTTGCTCTACTACCCAGGTTGGAGTGCAGTGGCACCATCATGGCTCTCCGCAGCCTCAATCTCCCTGACTCAAATGTTCCTCCTGCCTCAGCCTCCCAAGTAGCTGAGACTACAGGCATGCACCACCACGCCCGTCTAATTTTTAAACTTTTTGTATTGATAGGGTTTCACCATGTTGTCCAGGCTAATCTTGAACTTCTGCACTCAAGTGATTCACCTGCCTCAGCCTCCCAAAGTGCTGGGATTACAGGCGTAAGCCACTGCGTCCAGCCAACGATTCGTAACTTTTGAACCACGGGATTATGTAGGTTTCCCTGTTGTATGCATCCTGTACTTCTCATTCATGATATTTATCACAAGTACACAGACTGGCCACTAGGTTCCTATGCATGAGATTGTAACCTCTGTTAATTGTTTTACATTTTCTTCTAGATGAGGCTTTTGGCTATCAGGAACTGATTCAATGATTCCAACTGAGAACAAGGAAGAAGACATCAGGAAAAACATGGAGAAAAATTAAAATCCGTATGGAGAATATACCATGCATAGGGACTCTGTAGTCATACTACAGATTTGTTTGTCTTTACTAAATGTAAATATTGGTTGTCTTTACTAGATGTAAATTTAGAGAAGGCACTTGCTAAATGTGTTGATGAATGTCTGGACAACTAAACAAATCCACAGAAAGGACAATTTTAATAGAGGTACCAATTACTGAGTACTTATATGTACCAAGTATTGTTTCTGCAACATCTCTAATTTTGACAACTCCTATACAAAGTAGATATTATTACCCCTTATCTTAAATATGAAGAAATAGAGGCTAGGAAGAGTTGGGTTATTTATCCAAGGTCATTCAGCTAGCAAAACATACCATAAGTGAAACACAAGTCTATCAGGCTTTAAAAGATGAAAGAGATTTACTAAGCAAAAAGGTGCTTTAGATATAAAAATCACTGAATCAAGTCTGGTAGGCCTTTACATCTTAAAACTTTATGAGCTAATGCCTAGCTACTATAACAATTGCTGGATCTGGACTCAGCACTAAATAATATGTTTGTTTATTTGTTTATTTTTGAGACAGGGTCCCACTCTGTGATAAAGGCTAGAGTGCAGTGGTGCGATCATGGCTCACTGCAGTCTTGAACTCCTGGACTCTAGCAATCCTCCTGCCTCAGCTTCCTGAGTAGCTGGGACTAAAGGTGCGTGCCACCATGCTCAGCTAATAAATCTTTTGTTTAAATATCTTTGCTTTTCTAGTTCAAAATAGATCATGCCTCTTAGTCTCTAAAACTCAATGTAAAGTTCAGCAAGGTTCTATCCACTTTTTTTTTTTTTGAGACAGGGTCTGGCTGTCGCCCAGGCTGGAGTGCAGTGGCCCAATCTCGGCTCACTGTAACTTCCGCCTCCAAGGCTCAAGTGATCCTCCCACCTCAGCCTTCCAAGGAGATGGGACCACTGGTGTGTGCCACCACACCCAGCTAACTTTTTGTATTTTTCGTAGAGATGGGGTTTTGCCATGTTGCCCAGGCTGGTCTTGAACTCCTGGCCTCAAGTGATCTGCCTGCCTCAGCCTCCCGAAGTGCCGGGATTACAGGTGTGAGCCACCATGTTTGGCTTTCTATCCACTTTTTTTTTTTGTTTTTGTTTTGGAGATGGAGTCTCGTTCTGTCACCCAGGCTGGAGTGCAGTGACATGATCTTAACTCACTGCAATCTCTGCCTCCCGGGTTCAAGCAATTCTCCTGCCTCAGTCTCCTGGGTAGCTGGGACTACAGGCACATGCTGCCACACCTGGCTAATTTTTTGTATTTTAGTTTCACCGTGTTGCCGAGGCTGGTTTCAGACTCCTGAGCTCAGCCAATCTGCCTGCCTCGGCTAGGATTATAGCCTCTATTCACTTTTCAGAGAGAACATAGTAAGAATGTTTCCAATATTTTCTATCAATTCAACTTACATAATAAGCACTTTAAGAAAAGCAAACAATAAAATGCACAGAGGCTAGTTATTTTTACTGTCATAAAACGAAAACTTCAGGGCATTGGCTGGGCGAGGTGGCTCACGCCTGTAATCCCAGCACTTTGGGAGGCTGCAGCAGATGGATCACTTGAGGTCTGGAGTTCGAGACCAGCCTAGCCAACATGGTGAAACTCCATCTGTACTAAACATACAAAAATTAGCCAGGCATGGTGACGGGCACCTGTAGTCCCAACTACTCAGGAGGTTGAGCCAGGAGAATCACTTGAACCTGGGAGGCGGAGGTTGCAGTGAGCCGAGATCGCACCACTGCACTCCAGCCTGAGCGACAGAGCAAGACTCTGTCTCAAAAAAAAAAAAAAAAAAAGGTTGGGCGCGGTGGCTCACGCCTGTAATCCCAACACTTTGGGAGGCCGAGGTGGGTGGATCACCTGAGGTCAGAAGTTCAAGACCAGCCTGGTCCACATGGTGAAATCCCATCTCTACTAAATACACAAAAATTAGCCGGGCGTGGTGGCAGTTGCCTGTAATCCCAGCTACTCGGGAGGCTGAGGCAGGAGAACTGCTTGAACCCGGGAGGCGGAGGTGGCAGTAAGCTGAGATTGCACCATTGCGCTCCAGCCTGGGCGACAAGAGCAAAAACTTCTTCTCAAAACAAAAAACAAAAAACAAAAAACTTC
Source organism: Pan paniscus (assembly GCF_029289425.2). Lineage (NCBI taxonomy): Eukaryota > Metazoa > Chordata > Mammalia > Primates > Hominidae > Pan > Pan paniscus. Next base: position 200,754,718 of record NC_073249.2, read on the forward strand.
AGGGCACAGAGTGCTAAACTGCAATATAAATTAATATAAATTAAGTTCTCAAGACTAATACTGCTCATCGTACAAGGAAACTTGCAAGTTTCTTAATACATACATTCGTGTATTTGTTTTCTTTGTTGTTCCTAGTCCAAAACTTTTCTTGTTTTAAAAACAGAGGTTTTGTTTTCTTTTTTGTTTTGGGGGACAGAATCTCGCTGTCACCCAGGCTGCAGTGCAGTGGCATGATGTCAGTTCACTGCAACCTCTGCCTCCTGGGTTCAAGTGATCCTCCCACCTCAGCCTCCCAAGTAGCTGGGACTATAAGGCACATGCCACCATGCCTGGCTAATTTTTGCACTTTTTTTTTTGTACAGATGGGGTTTTGCTATGTTACCCAGGCTGGTCTTGAACTCCTGGGTTGAAGTGATCCTCCTGCTTCACCCTCCTAAATTGTTGGGATTAGAGGCGTAAGCCACCACGCCTGACCAAAAGCAGAGTTTTTTTTTTTTGAGATGGAGTCTTGCTCTGTCCCCCAGGCTGGAGTGCAGTGGTGCGATCTTGGTTCACTGCAACCTCTGCCTCCTGGATTCAAGAGATTCTCCTGCCTCAGGCTTCTGAGTAGTTAGGACTACAGTTGCACGTTATCATGCCAGGCTAATTTTTGTAGTTTTTTAGTAGAGACAGGGTTTTGCCATGTTGGCCAGGCTGGTCTCAAACTCCTGACCTCAGGTGATCCGCCTGCCTCGGCCTCCCAAAGTGCTGGGATGACAGGCGTGATGAGCCACCATGCCCAGCCCAAAAGCAGACTTTTAAATGGTAAAAGTCTGATGGTAAATTCTGAATTTAGACACACTCAAAGAAAGTTGTTTTCTTTTGCAAGAATGACTAGTTTCTTTTTGTTTTTGTTTTTTTTTTGACGGAGTCTCGCTCAGTCGCCCAGGCTGGAGTGCAGTGGCGCAATCTCGGCTCACGGCAAGCTCCGCCTCCCCAGTTCACGCCATTCTCCTGCCTCAGCCTCCCCAGTAGCTGGGACTACAGGCGTCCACCACTACGCCCAGCTAATTTTTTTGTATTTTTAGTAGAGACGGGGTTTCACCGTGTTAGCCAGGATGGTCTTGATCTCCTGACCTCGTGATCCGCCCGTCCTGGCCTCCCAAAGTGCTGGGATTACAGGCGTGAGCCACTGTGCCTGGCCCAAGAATGACTAGCTTTAAGAAATTCTGCCCTAGCCTTTAACAAGCTATGTCTTAATATATTTTCTATTCTTTGAGTATAGAGCTACTGGAGATTTTAATTTCTGGCAGAAGCCAACAAAAGAAAAACAGAAAAGCTTTTCCATTTTCCCAGGTTTACAGAAGAGTAATCTGGGAGTTAAGAAAGCATAAGCTTCAGCTGTCATTCTCAGCTCCAGCTCCCAATTCTACCACTTACTATGTATGTGATTTTGGATGAATTCATTATCTATACTATAAGCCTCAGTTTCTTCATTTGTAATGAAGATAATAATAGTCCTTTCCTCACAGGATTGTTTTGAGCAACTGCTTTTAAAGCACTCAGCACAGAGCATCGAACTGCATGCAAATTCAAATGTTAGCTGTCAGCACTGTTAATAACATTCAGGTGTTAAATCATGTACTTAATGAAAATTAACTGGAACTGCGTGGTGAAGAAACCAGATATCCCTCTAAAACAGCAGAGGCTTACATTCAAACCAGTGATTTATAAAAGAGATGCCCGATTACCTAGGGGTGTTGCTACTGGTTGTGGAATTTTTCCTTTTCTTCTGTCCTCAAGTCCAAAATTATTGATTTCAAAGAAATGAAGTTATTAGACTGTAGTCTCAAGCACCTCTCTAGTTCCTATCTTGCCCCATTCCTATGCAGACTGGCAAGTACCATTGCATAACAGGTGGCTTATGTTATTTTTAGGTATGTGCCTCACAGGTTTAAATAAAACCTTGTTTTAAAGCAAACATCTACTCAATTCTTGGCAGACACTTATCTACTTCTAACTACAAACACCTGCATTTAAAGGGTAACGTTCGTCTGACCCTTTCATTCCTCTTCTTGCTGGCCAATGCCATGTTCAAATCATTTCTATTTCCCAATCAACAACACATACCTGTAAATAAAGGGAAGAATTAGAGCCGTGGGACATCTTTTGCACCATCCCATCCTTTTGTAGGATGCATTCCTCCAAGTGAATCACATTTGGATGTTGGCTCTTGATACTGCTTAGTGCCCAGAACTCACGAAGGGCTAGTTCAACATTTTCAGGTGCGTGACATCGAATTTTCTTCACTGCCACCCGTGCAGAGGTCTTTCTGATGACTGCTTCATACACAACACCGTAACTACCTCGGCCTACCTCCCGTATTAGATCGTACTTTGGCTGGCTACTCACCATCTTCAAGGTCGAGGTTTCTGGAAAAATCAACAAAGTGCTCTGTTGAAATTATGTATACCTACTGGCTTGTATTTCTTCTTATGTATGATTTACTTGTCATCTGTCTGACTGTCTGCAGTGCTTGAAGGATATTTGCTATACCTAGGGGAAATCTAATTTTAAGAATAGTAACAATAAAGCTAACAGGTAGTATTTACCATGTATCAGGAACTGTTTTAAGCTCTTTAGAATATTAAATTCAGTTAATCCTCATAATAATCTGATGAGATAGATACTATTATGGTCTTTGTATAGATGAAACTATATAATGGAGAGGTTAAATGAAACGCCTAAGGTCAACAGCTAGTAACTGGTGGACCTGGGATTTGAAACCCAGCCATCTGCCTCAGACGACCACGATCTGAAGCACTACAGTATGCTGTCTCTTATATGAACTGCTTGAAAATGTCACTGTTAAAAATACACCCCCAAAATTCAGCATTCTTATTTACTGATCAGGAAAAAACCAGCAAGCAAGCAAAATCCCAGCTTCTCCTTCAGGCTGACACACACATAATGGTCATAAAACAGCAAAAACAAAACCCCCTCACAGTTAGAAATACAAACACCTGGCTTATGCTTAAGGCCTGAAAGTGAACCAAATCATTTATAGAACTGAAAATGTTTGTTTTCATTATGTAAAAGTAAGTGGCCAAACTCTATCTATTCATATTTTAATTTTGTCTCTTATGTCATCTCCTTATTTCTTACAAAATAATGAAAATAAAGTTTGTGGAAAAGAAACGTTTCTTTTTTTTTTTTTTTTAGACGGAGTCTCGCTCTCTCGCTCTGTCTCCCAGGCTGGAGTGCAATGACTTGATCTCGGCTCACTGCAAGCTCCGCCTCCCAGGTTCACGCCATTCTCCTGCCTCAGCCTCCCGAGTAGCTGGGACTATAGGCGCCCGCCACCACACCCGGCTAATTTTTTTTGTATTTTTTAGTAGAGACGGGGTTTCACTGTGTTAGCCAGGATGGTCTCGATCACCTGACCTCGTGATCCGCCCGCCTCGGCCTCCCAAAGTGCTGGGATTACGGGCGTGAGCCACCGCGCCCGGCCAGAAACATTTACTTAAAAATAAAGTAAGCTACTTGGATACTTAGAATACAGTTACCTTTTTGTAGTCATTTAACAATAGCTATTTTAAAATTTTTATGTTTCCTTTTTCCTAATCATAAGACAGCTGGAGTAAACAATATCTATTTAGTTCTAGGTCATTTTTGCCAACAAAGATCCTGCATATCAAGGGGCTCTCTGACAGAGTTCTTGGGAATTCAACTTACTGAACGGTTTAAAGGCGAGGGCAAAGGCCCTGCACAGAAATGCTCATGTGTTGAATGGAGAAAGTCTAAAGTGGGCTTCCTCAGCGCCCAAAGAATTTCTAGATTATAACCAACTTCATGAACGAATTCTCATTTGTAGATTGTGACCACGGGCTAGAAAAGTAACCTGAGATTGTACAATATTTATTCTGTACAGCTGGGGAAGCAAAAGGCTACTGACCCTAGAGCCTGAGAAGTTGGGATCCACTACTTCAAGTCTACAGGATAGATTTAATAAAAAGAAATGACTTCTGAGATTGTGTTCAGTCCCACTTCCTCTAACTGGACACCCACCCTTCAAATCGCTACTGAATTTCCTAGTGTCTAATTTCCTGCCACAGAATCCTCTGCGCCGGCTGCACAGCAGACGAGCTTTCCTGCTCTACGGGGATCGCCAATCACATCCACTCAAGGTGGTTCGTGTCTCTGAAGCAGTGCCATGTCCTCTCCAGCCTGGTACAGTCCCCATGGGGAAGAGCACCTTCCTGAATAGGGAGGAGAGGGGTGTTTATGAAACCCGTGGGATCCCGGATCCAATGATGCATCCGGTGCGAACCTAAGTGACTTTCGACCGAAAGTGGCGGGCCCTCGCTCCCGCTGCTCTAACCAGGCGCTGGGACGCGAGCCGGCCAGGCCAGACACCTGCCGGCGCCCGGGAAGGGCCAGTCGCGGCCAGAGGTGTTGCCCGACGCGGCGGCTCAGGCCGCGCTCATTGGCCAAGTGTCAGGCCCTCCCCCTCCTCGGCCGTGCTCAGATGAAGCCCGGAGGGGAGCCTCCCGAGCCCCTTCGCTCTGAGGAGCCAGCCCTGCAGTTGCCTCAACTCCTCGGGGCTGGGGGCTGAGGGCCGGGGGGAGGTGGCCCCGGTATGAGAGGAGGCCGCGACTGGGGTCGGTGGCCTGAGGAGCGCAGGGCCTTCCCCAGGATGACTCCGCTGACAGGTCTGTGACAAGCCTCCCAGGGAGGGAGGCACATGCAGGGCCGTCGGCTCTGCAGCAAGACCTCTCCGCCACGCCGAAGGGCCAGATTTACCTCAGGGTAGACGCTGCCGCTTCTCCCTCTCATGGGCTCTGCAGGCCGCCATTATCGGGCAGCTCGCGCCTCCGCTGCCGCCGCCTCCAGTCAGCAGCCGGCGCGCGCCCCCGTGGTGCGCGCGGACACACCCCCTTACGCCGACGGCCCCGCCCCCCTCCGGCTTTCCGTAGCGCGAGCCGGGACGTTCCGCGCCACCGACGAGGCGCGCGGCCGGCGCTCCGCTCGCCTCCTCCCTCTCTCGAGGATTTGCGGAGCCGGGAGTCGTCGGAGGTGTGCGCGCTCCGGAGCGCACCACTGGTGCTGCTCCCCGCAGGGGTGGCCGGGCTCGGGAACCGCGAGGCCACGCCACGCCGGGGCTCGGCCACCCTCCAGCCGCAGCGGGCGCTCAGGGCCCGCGGCCCCGGGGACGGTCTGCAGCGGCAGGTCCGGGCCTGGGGCTGCGCGCGCCCGGCGGCGGCCTCCCCTCCCCCTACCCGCCCCCTTCCGACCTACCGAGCTGCGGGCTGGGGTGCGGGGCTCGCTGGGGTGGAACGCCCGGTGCATCTTCTGCGCGGGTCTCGGGTGCCTGCGGGGCGCGGTGCTCTTTGGCGGGCCCGCGGGGAGGTGCGGCCCGACCAAGGAGGCCTGGCGTCCGCCCCGCCGGGAGGGAGACTGCAGCTTTTGTCCGAGTCACTGAGCCATGTTTGCGGGCGGTGCAGTTGCCGAGACGGCGGCGGCGGCGGCGGCGCGGGGCTGGGTGCGATCATCTGGGAGGATGCCGTCCCCTGCCCCGCCGGCGCGGTGGTATCTCCCTTAAAGAGGCCGGCGCCTCATTGTTCCCCGGCCGCGGCCGCAGGGAGCCAGGGCCACCTCCTCGGCGTGGGGAGTGAGGGCGCGGCGGCGCCTGCACCTGGCTGCGGCGCCCGCAGCGCCCCCCACCCCGAGGCTCCTGGTGGAGGGTTGGTCTGCAGTCGGCGCAGGGGAGAGGCCTTGGTCCGAGCCAGGATCCACCGCGCTCCTGCCGCTCTCGGGGCTGGACAGTCAATGGGGTCCCCGCCGCTGCTGCAGTCGCTCGGCTGCCACACGCTGTTAGTCAGATCCCGCACGCTGTTGGCCCCACAGCCAGCCCGGGGTCACTTAGGACCGCATTCGTCAGTCATCCAGTTGTTAGATCAGTAAGCATCCGCCAGAAAAGTCCATTCCTTCTTACTCGATTTATTCTGCACCCATTACTTCTCAGCAGGGTGATGATTCCTCCTCCCAGCGCTCGCTCTATAAGGCACGATGTACAAAGAATCCCTGTCGCTGTGCTCAAAGATCAACCCATTTTATTTTCTGTCCTTTATGCCCCTTCTCCCGAGAGTCTGGCACTGGGTTAGGTCTTTATATAAATGATCTTGCTTAATCCTAACCAAACCCCACAAGAGTAGGTTTGATTATCCTGTTTTTACAGGTGAGGAAACACCTCTGCCTCTTCTCACTGAAGTGTCTGTTTTGGGATGTGTCTACCTTGAATACCCATTCCTGGTGTAACACACCCTCCCCTTAAAAAAAAAAAAAAACAACAACCGTTCTGTAATCTGTTCAGATTTTTGTCCTGAGTGCCATCCAAGTGTCAAGTCTTCAGCTGTTTGCTGGAAACACTGGTGTCAGCCAAGACTTATTTCCCGCCCTCAAAAGTAGAGGGAAAATATAGAAGGCTCTGCGTAGACAGCTAACTACCTGTGTGGGTTATTGATCCGAATCAGGGGAGGGACCTCTCTCTCGATCAAAGTAGCGTTTTCATTTTGTCTCAGTCATTAAATATCATAGGAACCCTTGCTCTTAAGTCAGCTGCAGATGAGATTTGAAATCCACTCTCGCCCCCAGTTTAGGCTCACTGTTAAGTCTGTGAGGGGGGTTTAGATCTTGTGGGACCTGAAACTTAAATAATTTGGGGTGTCCTCCTGAGGAAAAATGTTATAAAATGGCCCTGTGAACACATATCTGGAACACTGGAAAGGGTCCCTATAAGTAAAGGACTCTGAAGCTTAAGATTCATTAGTTTCAAGGTAAATCTGCCTCCTGCTTATTATGTTACGTCATTTTTTTTAGCCTGTAGGCCTCCTGGAGGACTGAGAATTCCTAGGGGCAGGAACCTTGTCTGTGATTCATCTCTGCAGCCTCCTCAATCTGATATGGTATCAAAATACACCTAAGGCTAGCATTCTCATACATAGCTGGTGGGAAGACAAAGTGATATAACAGTTAACAAGGAAATTTGGCAATATATAGCAATATTATTTGATCCAGTAACCCTAGATCAAGTACTAGATTTCGAGGAATCTATCCTAGGAATATACTGGCAAACACACACACACAAAACAACAAACCTGTATGTACAGGGCTGTTCATTATGGCATTAATGAATAGCAAAAGATTGGAAACTGCTCACATGTCTAATGATAAAGAACTGGTTGAATAAATTATAGTACATACACAGGATAAAGTACTATGCAGCCATGAAAAGCTATGTGGAAGAGGCCTGGCATGGTGGCTCACACCTGTAATCCTAGCACTTTGGGAGGCCGAGGTGGGCGGATCACTTGAGGTCAGGAGATCAAGACCAGCCTGGCCAATGTGGTGAAACCCTGTCTCTACTAAAAATACAAAAATTAGGCGGGTGTGGTGGCACTTGCCTGTAGTCCCAGGTACTTGGGAGGCTGAGGCAGGAGAATCTCTTGAACCTGGGAGGCGGAGGTTGCAGTGAGCCGAGGTCAAGCCACTGCACCCCAGCTTGGGCGACAGAGCAAGACTCTGTCTCAAAAAAAGAAAAAAACAGAGCAAGACTCTATCTCAAAAAAAAAAAAAAAAAAAGATGTGGAAGATTTCTTATATATACTAATAAACATATACTAATATCAAGTGATCTGTTTATTAAGTGAAATAAGCAAAGTGCATACAGTGTTTATAGTATGCTATTACATGTGAGTAATGGAGAGATAAATATACATTAAGTGCTTATATTTAAAAGGTAAACAATGGAAGAATAAATCCCAAACTTCTAAAAAAATAGTTGCCTATGTGGGTTGGAGGGGATAGAGATGGGAATGAGACTTCTATGAATATACCTTTTATATAGTACAATTTTGGACTCTTGTAAACATTTCACGTATTTATAAGACAAAGTTCAATAAAATAAAGCACTCCATAAAAATTAAAAACAAATGGAAACAAATGAACCGTCTGTAATGTCAGATTGGTGGTGTAACACAGAGAAAATAATTTCAAATGGCTTCTTAAGTATTTTGATTTTTTTTCTTTTTTAAAGAGATGAGTTCAGGCCGGGTGCAGTGGCTCACGCCTGTAATCCCAGCGCTTTGGGAGACCAAGGCAGGTGGATCATGAGGTCAGGAGATCAAGACGATCCTGGCTAACACGGTGAAACCCCGTCTCTACTAAAAATACAAAAAAATTAGCTGGGCATGGTGGTGGGCGCCTGTAGTTCCAGCTACTGGAGAGGCTGAGGCAGGAGAATGGCGTGAACCCGGGAGGCAGAGCTTGCAGTGAGCTGAGATCGAGCCATTGCACTCCAGCCTGGGCGAGAGAGCGAGACTCTCCATCTCAAAAAAATAAAAAATAAAGAGATATCATTCTGTCGCCCAGGCTTGAGTGCAGTGGTGATCATAGTTCACTAACTTCCAACTCCTGGGCTCAAGGGATCCTCCCACCTCAGCCTCCTGAGGAGCTGGGACTATAGGCATAGCTAATTTTAAAAAAGTTTTTGTTGGCTGGGCGCGGTGGCTCACGCCTGTAATCCCAGCACTTTGGGAGGCCGAGGTGGGCGGATCACGAGGTCAGGAGATAAGACCATCCTGGCTAACACGGTGAAACCCCGTCTCTACTAAAAATACAAAAAATTAGCTGGGCGTGGTGGCGGGCACCTGTAGGCCCAGCTACTCGGGAGGCTGAGGCAGAAGAATGGCGTGAACCCGGGAGGCAGAGCCTGCAGTGAGTTGAGATCACGCCACTGCACTCCAGCCTGGGCGACAGAGCGAGACACTGTCTCAAAAAAAAAATTTTTTTTTTTGTAGAGACAGGGTCTCACTGTGTCGCCCAGGCTGCTCGTAAACTCCTGGCATCAAGTGATCCTCGTTTGTCTCTAAAGGTGTTGGGATTACAGTCATGTAATCCTTGTTTGTACCTGTCTAATGGGATACAGTCTAAGGACAAATAAAACTGCATAGAAATACAATTGTATTCATTAGTCTTATTGCTAGTAGTAATATCGATGTTGCTATTTTGAAACTATGATATAAGAAAAAATAAGTAATTATGTCAATAGCATTAGGAACCAAGATTTTTCAGTGTATGAGAAAGTGTTATAAGTGGAAAAGAAGCTTAGGATATACTTAGATCTGAATTAGATAGCAGTATGTATTTTTTCTCTTCAAAAATGTATTTTCAGCCTGGCATGGTGGCTCACGCCTGTAATCCCAGCACTTTGGGAGGCCGAGGCTGGTGGATCACCTGAAGTCATGAGTTCCAGACCAGCCTGGCCAATGTGGCGAAACCCCATCTCTACCAAAAATAGAAAAATTAGCTGGGCACGGTGGTGGGCACTGTAGTCCCAGCTACTGGGGAGGCTGAGGCAGGAGAATCACTTGAACCCAGGAGGTGGAGGTTGCAGTGAGCTGAGATTGCACCACTGCACTCCAGCCTGGGTGACAGAGCAAGACTCCATCTCAAAAAAAAAAAAAAATATTTTTTAGCTCTGTCTGCTGAAAAGGCCTAGAAGCAATGACCAACTCAGTGGTAAGGAACACCCCTAGTGCACAGATTTAGTCTCTAAATACCATTTTGCAGTTTAAAAAAACATTAAAAATAATTTAAAAGTCATTGACCAACCTTAAAATCACTAAAATGTTTTAAGGTTAGTGTCTATTCCTGAAACAACAGTCCTGAAATTGAGTCTTGTTGGACTTGATTGGCTAGGGGAGAGGATAGGGGATAGGGTCCTTGGACTCTTCCTCGACAAGCTCTCTGTGTCCTAAAGGTTGGGGCTTACTGACGGGCTTAAATCCAGAGGCTGTGGGGGCCACTAACAAATGTCTTGACATACACCTTCCTTGAAGAGTCAACTAGTGCCTGGCATGTGGTGGTGCTTTGTTCATTAAGTCAACAGTGCTCTCCATGAAATATTCTTGCCTTAAAAAAAAAAAAAAAAAAAAAAAGGCTGGGCGTGGTGGCTCACACCTATAATCCCAACACTTTGGGAGGCCGAGGCAGTCAGATCACCTGAGGTCAGGAGTTCGAGACCAGCCTGGCCAACATTGTGAAACTCCATCTCTACTAAAAAAAAAAAATACAAAAATTAGCCAGGTGTGGTTGTGCACACTTGTAGTCCCAGCTACTAGGGAGTCTGAGGAAGGAGGATTGCTTGAACCTGGGAGGTAGAGGTTGCAGTGAGCCGAGATCTCACCACTGCGCTCCAGCCTGGGTGACAGAGCGAGACCCTGTCTCAAAAAATAGAACAACAAAAAAAAGAAAGAAAGAAAGAAAAAGAGCCTAAGCCTTATCAAGCCAAAATCTAATTACCAGTTTACGAGAAATATGAGGGATAGACAAAGATCATAATCAGTCAAACTCCAAATGTGGAGCATGCTACAGGCCAGGACAAGTGTCCTGGATTCTCCAGTAGATTCATGATATAGAAGTAAAACTGGACTGTGGAATGTGAAAGTGACTTACCAAATGCAGTAAACTCATTTGGATCACGATTCAAATGAGTCAATTTGTCAAAAGATGTCTTCAGAAATTTAAATATAGGTTAGGCACGGCGACTCACGCCTGAAATCCCAACACTTTGGGAGGCTGAGGTGGGCAGATCACTTGAGGCCAGGAGTTGGGTGAGACCAGCCTGGCCAACACAGTGAACGACCCAGTCTCTACCAAAAAATGCAAAACTTAGCCAGGCGTGGTGGCACACGCCTGTAGTCCCAGCTACTTGGGAGGCTGAGGCAGGAGAATCACTTGAACCCAGGAGGCAGAGGTTGCAGTGAGCGGAGATTATGCCACTGCACTCCAGCCTGGTCTAGAGACAGAGTGAGACCCTCAAAAAAAAGAAAGAAAAAAAGAAAAAAGAAATTTAAATATGAACTTAGATCAAATTAAGTAATTATTATTCTTTTTTGTTAAGTGACACAGTGATTGTGAAAATAAGTCTTTTTCTTTCTTTCTTTCTTTTTTTTTTTTGAGATGGAGTTTCGCTCTTGTTGCCCAGGCTGGAGTGCAATAGCGCAATCTCGGTTCACCGCAACCTCTGCCTCCCGGATTCAAGCGATTCTCCTGCCTCAGTCTCCTGAGTAGCAGGGATTATAGGCATGCACCATCACGCGTGGCTAATTTTGTATTTTCAGTAGAGATGGGGTTTCTCCATGTTGGTCAGGCTGGTCTCAAACTCCCGACCACAGGTGATCCGCCCATCTCAGCCTCCCAAAGTGCTGGGATTACAGGTGTGAGCCACAGTGCCTGGCCGAAAATAAGTCTTTTTCAATTCAGCACACGTGCATTATGGATGAAACGAAATGAGGCCTGGAATATACTTTAAAATACTCCACTATCAGCACAGCAAACAGAGAGGGGAAGATTGGCAAAATGTTGATAGTTGTTGAAACTTAGTGCTGGGCACGTGAGGCTTATGATACCATTCTACCTTTGTGTATGTTTGACTCTTTCCATAATAAAAAGTTAGACAATCACGCTCAAAAAAGGAAATGAGTATTTTGGACAAATGGGAACTTGGATGTAGCAAGCCTGCCCCCTGGTGGCAGGTTCCATTAGTGAAGCTGATGCTCCAGTCTCACTAAAGCAGGTCTGAATTCCCAGACCTGTCAAGATCCAAGTCCTTTATCCCGCAAGAACCCTACGAAGTGGAGAATGTGAGCATAGCCTTTTACATCTGGAGGAACTGAGACTCAAAGGGACTCAGTAACTTAGGTTCCTAATAAGTCACTGGTGGAGCCAAGACTCCTGGAGTCTTTGGACTCCAGGTCCCCAGCCCCATAAATCAACATGAATCTGAGCCTTACTTTTCCTATCTGAAGAGAGGTCACATGGGAAGAGGCAAATGGGCTGTCTCTAATTAGAATGGGTCCACAGGAAGCAGATTATCATGGAGCAATTTTACCTATAAACTATAGATAAATAAATACAAATCGGTAATATAAATAAATAATAGGTAATATTCATACTAACTTCTGTGCGAGGCACTGTGCAAAGTACTGTTTATAGAGTGATCTCATCTAATCTGCACAGTGACCCTGTAAAGCATGTGCTATTATTGTCCTCCCTTTTACAACTGAGGAAACAAAGGTTCTAAGAGGTGAAAGAACTTGTCCAAAGTCACACAGGCACTTCAGTTGGGGTCTAACTGCATGTGTGTATGTGTGTGTGTGTGTTTGAGATGGAGTCTCGCTCTGTCCCCCAGGCTGGAGTGCAGTGGCACAATCTTGGCTTACTGCAACCTCCGCCTCCTGGGTTCAAGCGATTCTCCCACCTCAGCCCCCCGAGTAGCTGGAATTACAGGCGCCCGAGTAGCTGGAATACAGGCGCATGCCACCACGCCTGGCTCATTTTTGTATTTTTAGTCGAGATGGGGTTTCACCATGTTGGCCAGGCTAGCCTTGAACCCCTGGCTATAAGTGATCTGCCCGCCTTGGCCTCCCAAAGTGCTGGGATTTCAGGCATGAGCCACCATGCCCGGTTGTGTGTGTGTGTGTGTGTTTTAAAAGACTTTATTTTTAGAGAAGTTTTAGGTTCACAGTGAAGTTGAGTGGAAATTACAGACTTCCCATATACACCCTGTCCCCAAGGCACATCTTGGAGTCTTTCTTCCCACCAGATTGCTGACCCTGAATTTCTCCTCTGGAGAAATTATAAGAGGCATCATTGATGCATTGTTAGAGACCTAGTACCCACTGAGCCAACCACAAGTTGTTATCAAAATGCCACAATGAGGTCATTAAGGGCGACTGGCTAGGCCTGTCAGTGAATGTTTCCGGAGCAGCTCCTAACTGCTGTAGCAGGGAGAATCCCCGACAGTGTCCCCTCCCTTCTTCTTCCCAAGCTTGGGGAGCCCCAGCCCCATTTCTTTTCTTTTCTTTTCTTTTCTTTTTTTTTTTTTGAGATGGAGTCTTGCTCTGTTGCCTAGGCTCGAGTACAATGGCACAATCTTGGCTCACTGCAACCTCTGCCTCCTGGGTTCAAGCGATTCTCCTGCCTCAGCCTCCTGCGTAGCTAGGATCATAGGCACGCGCCACCACGCCTGGCTAATTTTTGTATTTTTGATAGAGATGGGGTTTTGCCATATTGGCCAGGCTGGTCTCGAACTCCTGACCTCAGGTGATCCACCCACCTCGGCCTCCCAAAGTGTTGGGATTATAGGCGTGAGCCACTGTGCCCAGCCACCCAGCCCCATTTCTGCAGGGGGAGGCTGAGGGAGAAACTCCTTTAGGAAGGGTATTAGCTTTGGCACTAACACGCTGTGTCATCTTGAGCAAGAAAGACTCCCCCCTGCTGTGGGCCTCAGTCTCCCCATCTGCAAAATGAGGGGGTCTGACCAGCTCATCTCTAAGGATCCTTATAGCTCCAACACTCTGATTCTTGAATCCTACACCTCCACTATGCTTGTAATAAGATCAAAATGTTTATTTCTGATCCAGCCCCTGAGAGAAGTGATCTGGGGGCCCACAAAGGTCTTGCACCAGGTATAACTTTAGCTGTTTTTGTCTTTGGATGGGTCCTAGTTGTCTTCTTGGTGAGGACTGAGAACAGCTGGAGCAGCTGATGGTTAAGACCCAGGTTCACATCTCCTGCCCCTGGGTCCAAGAGCTGCTGGGGATGCCACCATCTGAAAACCATGCTGGATGGGGGTGTTGGGAGTGTCCCAAACTGAGGATTCACCGACTCCTCAGCAGGTCCTGAAGTGTTAAAGCTTGGGCTTCCTCTGATTCTCTGGCCTCTTCTGGATGCTTCATGTTGCAAGAGCAGAAACTCAACTCAAAGTGACTGAAAGGAATGATTGGTACATGTACCTAAGAGAAATGGAGGTGGGAGGGCTAGCTTCGGGAAGGAAGTTTGATTCAGCAGCTCACATGTCACCGAAGACTCTAGTTTCCTCTGTTCTGCCTCCCATGATGCTGCCTTCATCTTAAGGCTGGCTTCCCTTGTGGGCCTCGGGGTCACCAGTGGGAATTCAGCCTTATGAGATCATATCCTGCAGGAATGAGAAAGTCAGCTTCTCTATTCCTCAAACAACATTCCTGAAATTAAGTCTTGTTGGACCTGATTGGCTAGGGGCTAGGGAGTAGGGGGTAAGAGATAGGGTTGTGGGCCCCTCATTGACCAAGCTCTGTGTCCTGAAGGATGGGGCTTACTGGCAGGCTTAAATTCAGAGGCTGGTGGGTGGCTAACAAATGTCTTGACATATACCCCTCTCTTCAGAAGTCAACTAGTGCCTGGCACATGGTGGCACTTTGTTCGTTAAGTCAACAGCTATTTGGTGAATATCTACCACGTGCAAGAAATTGTGCTTGATGCTAAGAAAAAGCAGTGAACAGAAAGATAAGGTCCCTGCCCTCATGGACTTTCTCTGGGAGGGGAGACAGACATATAAATATGCAGACAGTACAATTCAACCAGTGCCAGCTGAGGTTACATAGCCCAGGGGAGGAAATCCAAACTGTGCTTCTGTGGAGGGGAATGGCGGGCAGGAAAGCTTTAGAGAGGAGGTAGCATTTACACTGGGCCTTAAATTTAGCCATTCCACAATGTATTCATATTTCAAAGCATCATGTTGTACATATGAGTAAATAAATACAATTTTTGTCAATTTAAAAAATAAATTGAAATTTGAGGGTCAGAGTGAGACACACCTTTAAGCTGACATTCTTCAAATATTGGCTCTATGGTTATTTAGAGCAGGGGCTGGGAAGGAGGCACAGATAACCGCACTTAGCCTCTCGATGGTCCTGACCTCTTGGACCCTGGACAAACCTGTAGACTCCACAAGGCCCGCTAATTCATGTAGCTGCGAATATTACTTAGGCTGGCCCCTGACCTCCCAGCCCCAAGCCTTATCCACATTTGTTTTCCAACAGTATACAGAACTCTCCTGGAGAGGAGTGCTAGTGAATGGAATATTCTGCAATGTGTATGGGAGCCAAAGTGCCAGGCACCGTGCTAGGCACTGGGGATGTGGCCATGAAGGAAACATACGGCATACACAATGCGTCTTCGTCTGTTCATGCTGCTATAACAAAATACCTTAGACTGAGTAATTTATAAACAACAGAAATTTACTTCCCCCAGTCCTAGAAGCTGGGAAGACCAAGATCAAGGTGCCAGTAGATTCCATCTCTGGTGAGAGCTGCTGTCTCTGCTTCCAAGATGGTGGCTTGGTGCTGCATCCTCACAAGGCAGAAGTGGAAGGGCAAAAAGGGATGAATAGCTCCCTTGCACCCCTTTTATCTTTTTTTTTTTTTTTTTTTTTGAGACGGATTCGTGCTCTGTTGCCAAGCTAGAGTGCAGTGGCACAATCTCGGCTCACTGCAACCTCCGCCTCCCGGGTTCAAGTGATTCTCCTGCCTCTGCCTCCTGAGTAGCTGGGACTACATGCACGTGCCACCACACCTGGCTAATTTTTTTTTTTTTTTAGTAGAGACGGAGTTTCACCATGTTGGCCAGGATGGTCTCAATCTATTGACCTCGTGATCTGCCTGCCTTGGCCTCACAAAGTGCTGGGATTACAGGCGTGAGCCACCGTGCCCGGCCCCTTGCACGCTTTTTATAAGGTCACTAATCCTACCCATGATGGCTCCACCCTCATGACTTAATCACATAATAAAGGTCCTACCTCTTATGACACTAGCAATTCAGTTTTAACATGAATTTTAGGGGGACACATGGAGACCATAGCGCAGTGCCTGTTCTCATGAAACTTGCCTTCTTATTTACACCCACAATGATCATGGAAAGAGACACATAAATACAGTTCTGGAAAGCGCTATGCAGGAGAAGCTCTAGGGCGCATGAGACTTATTAGGAGGCAGGGAGGAGGTAGTATGGGCCACGGAAAGCCTCTGAGCATATGACAGAGGCCTTTTTTTTTTTCTTTTTTTTTTTTTTGGAGACAGTCCCACTCCGTTCCTCAGGCTGGAATGCAATGGTGCGATCCCAGCTCACTGTAACCTCTGCCTCCCAGGTCAAGTGATTCTCCTGCCTCAGCCTCACAGACAGCTTGGGACTACAGGCACACACCACCACTCCTGGCTAATTTTTTGTATTTTTAGTAGAGACGGGGTTTCGCCATGTTGGCCAGGCTGGTCTTGAACTCCTGGCCTCAAGTGATCTGCCCGCCTCAGCCTCCCAAAGTGCTGGGATTACAGGCGTGAGGCAATGCACCCAGCCACATGTGACACTTATGCTAAGAAATGACCGAGGGGCAGAAATGAGCTAAGTGAGCAGCGGAGGGAGGAGCATGCTTGGCATTCAGGACGGCTGGTACCAGCTGCTCTATGCAGGCCTCAGCTGGAAGTTTAAATCAAGAGCTGGGGGGAAACAATGGGGAGAGGAAGATACTAGGAAGCTCCATTGTGGCTATAAATACAAGCTTTTGCTTCCAAAGCCCAACTTTATCAGTAATAAGGCCCATATTTTTATCTCTCCATTGCCTTGATTGCCATTGGGATTTCCTAATAGGTCCAGATCCCAACTGGAGGGGGAATAAGTTGTAAGGTTTAGCCTTAAAACCCCTACACAAGCAGGGGTGATATCCTGTAGGGTCTTGTAGATCATGTTATGGATTTGGGCATAAAAGCAACAGGTCAGCAAGGGTCTATTTTTTTTTTTTAATTGTGGTAAAATAGAGGTAACATAAAATTTGCTGATTTAATCATTTTAACTGTATAGTTCAACGGCATTAAGTACATTTATATTGTTGTGCAACCATCACCACCATCCAGAACTTTTATTTTTATTATTATTATTTGAGATGAAGTCTTGTTCTGTCTCCCAGGCTGGAGGGCAATGGTGTGATCTCAGCTCACTGCAACCCCCACCTGCCGGTTCACACAATCTTCCCGCCTCAGCCTCCCAAGTAGCTGGGACTATAGGCATGTGCCACCATGTCCGGCTAATTTTTGTATTTTTAGTAGAGACAAGGTCTCACCATGTTGGCCAGGCTGGTCTCGAACTCCTGACCTCAAGTGATCCACCTGCCTCAGCCTCCCAGAATGCTGGGATTACAGGTGTGAACCATCCAGCCCGGACATTCGGGGTTTTTTTATCATCCCAAACTGCAACTCTGTATCCATTAAACAATAACTCTCCATTCCTTCTCTTCCCAGCCCCTGGTAACCGGATAACCACTATTTTACTTTTTTTTTTTTAAGACAGAGTTTCGCTCTTTTCTCCCAGGCTGGAGTGCAATGGCGCAATCTCAGCTCACTGCAACCTCCACCTCCCAGGTTCAAGTGACTCTCCTGCCTCAGCCTCCCAAGTAGCTGGGATTATATGTGCCTGCCACCACACCTGGCTAATTTTTTATATTTTTAGTAGAGATGGGGTTTCACCATGTTGGCCAGGCTGGTCTCGAACTCCTGACCTCAGGTAGATCTGCTAGCCTCGGCCTCCCATAGTGCTGGGATTACAGACATGAGCCACCGCACCCAGCCTCTACTTTCTGTCTCTATAATTTGACTATTCTAGGTACCTCATATGAATAGAATAATTCAGTATTTATTTTTTTGTGTCTGGCTTATTTCACTTAGTGTAAGGTCTCCAAGTTTCACCCATGTTGTAGCATGTGTCAGAATTTCATTCCTCTTTAAGGCTGAACAATATTCCGTTTTGTGTATATACTATGTTTTGTTCATCTGTCAACCTGTCAATCACCAAAGAGTTTTAAGTAAAGATTTTATTTATTTTATTTTTATTTTTTTTGAGGTAGGGTCTTGCTCTTTGCCCAGGCTGTAGTACAGTGACACGATCGCAGTCCACTGCAGCCTTGACTTCCTGGGCTCAAGCGATCCTCCCATCTCAGCTTCCCAAGCAGCTGAGACCACAGGTGCATGCAACCATACCCAGCTAATTATTTGTTTATTTACTTCTGTGGAGACATAGTCTTGCTATGTTGCCCAAGCTAAACTTGAACTCCTGGCCTCAAGTGATCCTCCTGCCTTGGCCTCCAAAAGTGTTGGGATTGTAGTTGTGAGCCAACACATTCAACTAAGTAGAGACTTTAAACACGCTCATGTGTCCAGTTTAAAAGATCACTCTAGGCTGGGTGAGGCGGCTCACACCTGTAATTCCAGCACTTTAGGAGGCCAAGGCAGACAGATCATTTGAGGTCAGGAGTTTGAGACCAGCCTGGCCAACATGGTGAAACTCTGTCTCTACTAAAAGTACAAAAATTAGTCAGGCATGGTGGCACATGCCTGTAATTCCATCTACTCAGGAGGCTGAGGCATGAGAATCACTTGAACCCGAGAGATGGAGATTGCAGTGAGCCGAGATTGTGCCACTGCACTCCAGCCTGGGCAATAGAGTGAAACTCAGTCTCAAAAAACAAAAACAAAAAAAGATCACTCTAGCTGGCAGATGGAGACTGGATCAAGAGTGGGCAAGAGGGCAAGGAGAGATGAATTGCAAAGGTTTAGGCAAGAGATGATAGTGGTCTGGACCAGGCTGTGAATGAGGCGATGGGAAGAAATAGATTTAAGGGCAGGTGGGAGATTGCACAGGATCTGGTGTTTGGAAGTTTGGGGTGGGAAGGAGGAATAGCCAAGGAACTGCTGAACTTAAGGAAAACTTACTGCTCCTTATAGGCTCAGAGCTGAGGAGGTCTTTTGAGCTGAAGATAAGGGTGCCCTCTCTACACATTCCAGGGCTTCCTTCTCTGCTTTCTGACTCAGACTGAGACACCAAGAAATTTTCTGTTGATCATTTGGCTTCCCCTGTGGCTTTCTAACAAGGGGAGGACACACCAGTCTTTTGATATACTCACATTCTTGCATACTTGACAGATAAATTTATCTTTATAAACTCACAGATTGTTATCTGCTTTATGATTGAGTCAGACTCTTTTGGTTCATTATTGTTAGCCCAAGGGTGGATCCTCTCTTAATGTAAACAAAAAGTTAGAGTTTTGACATTGTAAAGTTGAGGCCCAAACTCCCTATTATGGCAACTTCAACAAGAGAGTCTTGTGAATCTTTCTCAAGGCGTTCAGACTTCTCGTGGAGACACCCTTCCAGACCACTGTATTATATGTGAGTATTCAAGCTCAAACAGGGATAGGGAGGTAGACAATTGAGTTGAGCTGGACACTGTAGGGATGCGCTGCACCCATAGCTTGCCCCTCCAGTTATATTCACTGCGGGTGCCACACACTGTTTCAGGAAAGCAATCTGTCGGTATTTACCAAGACGCTTTCAGTAGTCAGTCCTGCTTCTGAGAGTCTATAGCCTAAGGAAGTGATTTAAAATGTGACATTCAATGTAGCATTATTATTATTATTTTTGAGATGGAGTCCCGCTTTGCCGCTCAAGCTGGAGCACAGTGGCGTGATCTCAGCTCGCTGTAACCTCCGCCTCCCAGATTCAAGCGATTCTCCTGCCTTAGCCTCCTGAATAGCTAGAATTACAGGCGCGTGCCACCATGCCTGGCTTTTTTTTATTTTTGTATTTTTAGTAGAGACAGAGTTTCACCATGTTAGCCAGGCTGGTCTCAAACTCCCGATCTCAGGTGATTCATCTGCCTCAGCCTCCCAAAGTGCTGGGATTACAGGCGTGAGCCATCGCGCCTGGCCCAAGGTAGCGTTATTGATAACAGTGAGAAACTAAAAGTAAAACGTGTCCAACAACATATCCATAGGATAGAATATTCTGCAGCCATTAGAAAATGGACATTCTCAAAAGAGTGGATCTTGTTCTTAAACAGGTGAAACTAATCTATGTTGATAGAAGCCAGAAGGTTACATGAGGGGAAGAAAAGTAGTTATTGACTGGGAAGGTGAGGGAATCTTCTGGAGCACTGGAAATGTTCTGTATCTTGAGATGGGTGGTGGTTACATGGGTGACTACACACATGAACATTCACTGAACTTCACATTTTATATGTGTGCACTCTACTGTATGAAATTAGGCCTCAGTTTAAAAGAATGAGTTCTAAGACCGTGTAGCAATCAATGCGCAGTGGGAAATGTCACCAAGCCCTTGAGAGAAGGGCTTTGTCTGTTCTGTTCCTGGAGAAGAAGGGCTTTGTTCTGTTGGCTGCTGTATACTCAGAGCTTAGAACAATGCTTGGTGCGTAGTAGACCCTCAACAAAAACCTACTGAATTATTATAGAAAATGCTTAGGATAAAATGTTAAATGAAAAAAAAGTCCCAAAGTTACACAACTCTTTTTATTTATTTTTTTCTTTGGATGCAGAGTCTCACTCTGTCACCCACGCTGGAGTGCAATGGCGCAATCTTGGCCCACTGCAACCTCCGCCTCCCTGGTTCAAGCGATTCTCCTGCCTCAGCCTCCCAAGTAGCTGGGATTACAGGCGTGTACCACCACACCCAGCTAACTTTTGTAGTGGAGAGGGGGTTTTGTCATGTTAGCCAGGCTGGTCTCAAACTCCTGGTTTCAAGTAATCCTCCCACCTCAGCCTCCCAAAGTGCTGAGATTACAGGCGTGAGCCACCATGCCCAGCCAAAGTTTTACAACTTTTAAGCGTATGATGGTTACGATGTTATAAAAATGATGAACAGGAAAAAATCTAAAGGAAATAGAGTGAAATGGGGTTGGTGGTTGTGCTGAGTGGTGTAGGTATAGGAGACAGTTTTTTCTTTTATTTTATTTTATTTATTTTTTGAGACGGAGTCTCACTCTGTCCTCCAGGCTGGAGTGCAGTGGCGCGATCTTGGCTCAGTGCAACCACCGCCTCCCAGGTTCAAGCAACTCTCCTGCCTCAGCCTCCCGAGTAGCTGGGATTACAGGCATGTGCCACTGCTCCGGGCTAATTTTTTTGTATTTTTAGTAGAAATGGGGTTTCACCATGTTAGCCAGGATGGTCCCAATCTCCTGACTTCGTGATCCACCTCCCTTGGCCTCCCAAAGTGCTGGGATTACAGGCATGAACCACCGCGTCTGGCCAGGGGACTGTTTTTGAAAATTTCTTTGATGGATGCCTTCTCTCCATTCTATCCATGATTCTGTATGTAACTTCATTTGGAAACAGCAGCTAACGCTGAGAGAGTGCTTATTCTGTGCCAGGCTTCACACTTACAGAAATATCTACTTTACATTTATCAACTCATTGCATTTTTGCAAAAATCTTATGAAGTAGTTATTTATCCCTATCTTACAGACAGAGAAACTGAGGCACAGAGAGGTTGAGGAACCTGCCCAAGGTTAGGCAGCATTAAGTGGCGGCCCTGGGAGGTTGGCCGCCCAGCAGGAATCTTGCTCTAGGGGCTGCAGGCTTAACCATTATGCCTCACTGCCACTCAGATGCCAAGGTGCAAAGCCTAAATTTGAGGCCTCTGTGACTGAGAGCCTCGGACAAATGGGCTGCTCTGCTCTCCTCCTGCTGTGATTTTCCCTATTTCCTGGGAGACTCCAAATGTCAAGCACCTGAAAGGAGGGGAGGAGCGATGGATGGAGAACCAGGGACCAGAGGAGAAGAGGTGGGCAGAGGTGGAAAGGCCCTGCCTGCTCCAAGCACAACCTCACCTTCCCTGGGCAGGAACAGATGTTCCTGTTACCCGATTCCTCGCTTTAGAAGCCTGGGGAGGGCCCTTCTCCCAGGCTGGCCCTGCCCCTGCCCCCTGGGGCCATCACGAGGCCTGGGCCAACAGCCCTGATCTTGCTGTTCATCCACCGGAAAGGCGGCTTCCTGGAAGCTCGTCCCCTCCCTCTCTGCCCCATCCTAGTCCACTCTGTTCCTGGAAGTTGAAGAAACCAGGCACAGAACTTCCCTTGCGCACCAGCCAGCCGGAGCAGCGTGCCTCCCTCTGGCTCTCACCACCCACTAGAGGGGAGAAGACGAGGGTTTGGTCCTGCTGGAGGATAGGATTTGAGTTTCTCTCTGCGGCTCACTTGCTGTGCGGCCTGTGGCAAATTACTTGACCTCTCACAAGCCTCAGTTGTTTCATATATGAAATGGAGATACTAAAAGTACCTGAAGGGATGGCTGTAGGATTGAATGCAACAATGTGGGTGACGCATTTGGCACGGTGGCCTGGCACCTTACAGCACTCAAAACAGGGTAGCTATGGTTACTATTATTATCCTGCCACCCTCATTCTCTTCAGGGGCACTGAGGGGTTGGAGAGATGGCTGAGAAGGCATGCAGATGCCTTGGCTCCAGTAGGAAACGCCTTTCTTATCAGCGTAGACGTCAGAGTCTGTCAGAGTCGAGTTATTAATACCCAGCCAGCCCACCAGCTTTGCATTTAGCATTCCGAGGTGGAGAGGTGGGGAGGGGAGGGCTGGGAAACAGGTGGCCAGGGCAGGAGAAGGAGCCGCTGGCCTCCCTTGCCATGGGAGCAGTCCTTCCCAGCCCCAGCAGGCAGTACTTGGCGCCTTCTCTGCCAGACACCCTCCACCTGCACTCTAAGGTCTGGGAAGGTGTGAAATTCCTGCATGAAGTCAAACGCCAGGCTGTCATCTCCTCAGTCCCCTACGGGCACAGCACTGTCCTTCCAGGGATCCAAAGCCCAAAAGAGCAGCGCTCCCAGAAGGAACAGATCCAGGCATGGAACAGAGGACCCTCAAAACTGGAAGGGGGCTTAAAGGACTCCCATCTGCCTTGGGGGTTTAGACACAGCGTCTGGACTCAGGCAGACCTGAGTGATGGGGAAAATCTACATCCTTCAGCCTGTTTCCTCAGCGGTTAACTGGGAATAATACTAAGTTTGAACCCTTTGTTTGAAATGTTTGTTCCTCGGTGCAGTAAAGAAATAGCACTTGGACATAAATTTAATTTATTTAGTAAGGCCATTTTTACTTCACACTCTCCAGCAGTTCTGCCACGAGAGTACACCGAACAAAGGAGACAGGGTCATTTATAACCTGATGCGTCCACCCTACTGCTGTGTCCGGTTTCCACTGGCTGGAACCTGACCTCACATTCTGTATTTGTCCCTATTGGCTAGCGACTTACAACTTTTTAAAAGAGGCAAAGGTAGAGGGGAACAAAGGAAGGAGGAAGTAACTTGTGGAATGCTGAGAAAGGTAAAAACACTTTTAAATAAGGAAGAGGAACAGGCTATGACCTAATGCTTGCTTGGACCAGTATAAGCATGCCAGGGCAAATATTTAGGCTAAATTGTGGAAGCTAAGAACATAAAGTATATTGATTTCTTTATTACGGCTAGCAGATATTTAAGAATGTTAGCACAGGTCTTTGAATAAATTTTGCTTCTAAGAGAAGTTACTATTTATTCTTAATTAGATGGGGAGGAAAGTCTTTGAAGAGGAACCTCTACTTTACTTTTTACACCTTCCATGTATGAAAGGAAAATAAGATCTTGGGACCCCCAACTCGCGGTGCCAAAAGGGAAAGTTAAGTTTGGAAACTGAGTCACACATAAACAATTGCCTTTCCTTCTCTTCTTAAATAGGTATCTCCCCAGGTGACCTCCCTCACCCTGACAATGTAAACGAGCATCTTATCTTGATGGGTATGGGACAAGAGGAGACTAGAAATAGTCCCACCGCCCACCCCAGAGGAATGCGTATTTGACTTCTTCCTCTGCTGTGTGTTTATCTTATGTAAAGTGTAGATTTACTGAGCACGTTGAGCATGAGAGGAATATATAATTTTTTGTTTGTTTGTTTGTTTGTTTTTGAGATGGAGTCTTACTCTGTTGCGCAGGCTGGAGTGCAGTGGTGCGATCTCGGCTCACTACAACCTGCACCTCCCGGGTTCAAGTGATTCTCCTGCCTCAGCCTCCCGAGTAGCTGGGATTACAGGCATGCGCCACCATGCCCCGCTAATTTTTGTATTTTTAGTAGAGACAGGGTTTCACCATGTTGGCCAGGCTGGTCCCGAACCCCTGATCTCAGGTGATCCGCCCATCTCGCCCTCCCAAAGTGCTAGGATTACAGGCATGAGCCACTGCACTCGCACCCAGCCCGAATACAGACTGTTCCTCTACCCCCTCCTTTCACATGCAACATGTGGATTCAGTGAGGGCTCAGCAAAGCCTCAGAACAATGTAACCAGACTTGTCTCATTTTTTCTACCCTCCCTTTTTTTTTCTTTCCTCCTTCCTCTCCAGCTCAACATTGGGAAAATAAACCTCTAAACTGATGGAGACCTGTCTTAGACACTCTTCTCGGTTTACACATGCAATAGGAACATTTTCATTTGGCTATTGAAAGGACAAATGAAATAATTCCTAAAAGCACAGGGATTAGCGTACAGCAAGTGTCTGGGAAGTAGTGGGTGTTGGTAGCCCAACTCCTCATTTTACACACAACTTCCCATTTTGTTCTTCCCCAGGGAAGCTGTGGCAGATCTTTTTTTTTTTTTTTTTTCTTTTTTATTGATCATTCTTGGGTGTTTCTCGCAGAGGGGGATTTGGCAGGGTCACAGGACAATAGTGGAGGGAAGGTCAGCAGATAAACAAGTGAACAAAGTTCTCTGGTTTTCCTAGGCAGAGGACCCTGCGGCCTTCCGCAGTGTTTGTGTCCCTGGGTACTTGAGATTAGGGAGTGGTGATGACTCTTAACGAACATGCTGCCTTCAAGCATCTGTTTAACAAAGCACATCTTGTACCACCCTTAATCCATTCAACCCTGAGTGGATACAGCACATGTTTCAGAGAGCACAGGGTTGGGGGTAAGGTCACAGATCAACAGGATCCCAAGGCAGAAGAATTTTTCTTAGTACAGAACAAAATGAAAAGTCTCCCATGTCTACCTCTTTCTACACAGACACGGCAACCATCCGATTTCTCAATCTTTTCCCCACCTTTCCCCCCTTTCTATTCCACAAAACCGCCATTGTCTTCATGGCCCGTTCTCAATGAGCTGTTGAGTACACCTCCCAGATGGGGTGGTGGCCGGGCAGAGGAGCTCCTCACTTCCCAGTAGGGGCGGCCGGGCAGAAGCGCCCCTCACCTCCTGGACGGGGCGGCTGGCTGGGCGGGGGGCTGACCCCCCCCACCTCCCTCCTGGACGGGGCGGCTGGCCGGGCAGAGGGGCTCCTCACTTCCCAGTAGGGGCGGCCGGGCAGAGGCGCCCCTCACCTCCCGGACGGGGCGGCCGGCCGGGCAGGGGGCTGACCCCCCCACCTCCCTCCCAGACGGGGCGGCTGGCCGGGCGGGGGGCTGACCCCCCCACCTCCCTCCAAGACAGAGCGGCTGGCCGGGCAGAGGGGCTCCTCACTTCCCAGTAGGGGTGGCCGGGCAGAGGCGCCCCTCACCTCCTGGACGGGGCGGCTGGCCAGGCGGGGGGCTAACCCCCCCACCTCCCTCCCGGACGGGGCGGCTGGCCGGGCGGGGGGCTGACCCCCCCACCTCCCTCCCAGACAGAGCGGCTGGCCGGGCAGAGGGGCTCCTCACTTCCCAGTAGGGGCGGCCGGGCAGAGGCGCCCCCCACCTCCTGGACAGGGCGGCTGGCCGGGCGGGGGGCTGACCCCCCCACCTCCCTCCCGGATGGGGCGGCTGGCCGGGCGGGGGGCTGACCCCACCTCCCTCCCGGATGGGGCGGCTGGCCGGGCGGGGGGCTGACCCCCCCACCTCCCTCCCGGACGGGGCGGCTGGCCGGGCAGAGAGGCTCCTCACTTCCCAGTAGGGGCGGCCGGGCAGAGGCACCCCTCGCCTCCCGGACGGGGCGGCTGGCCGGGCGGGGGGCTGACCCCCCCACCTCCCTCCCAGACAGAGCGGCTGGCCGGGCAGAGGGGCTCCTCACTTCCCAGTAGGGGCGGCCGGGCAGAGGCACCCCCCACCTCCTGGACAGGGCGGCTGGCCGGGCGGGGGGCTGACCCCCCCACCTCCCTCCCGGACGGGGCGGCTGGCCGGGCGGGGGGCTGACCCCACCTCCCTCCCGGATGGGGCGGCTGGCCGGGCAGGGGGCTGACCCCCCCACCTCCCTCCCGGATGGGGCGGCTGGCCGGGCGGGGGGCTGACCCCCCCCACCTCCCTCCCGGACGGGGCGGCTGGCCGGGCAGAGAGGCTCCTCACTTCCCAGTAGGGGCGGCCGGGCAGAGGCACCCCTCGCCTCCCGGACGGGGCGGCTGGCCAGGCGGGGGGCTGACCCCCCCACCTCCCTCCCGGACGAGGCGGCTGGCCGGGCAGAGGGGCTCCTCACTTCCCGGTAGGGGTGGCCGGGCAGAGGCGCCCCTCGCCTCCCGGACGGGGCGGCTGGCCGGGCGGGGGGCTGACCCCCCCACCTCCCTCCCGGACGAGGAGGGAGGACGCTCCTCACTTCTCAGACGGGGTGGCTGCCGGGCGGAGGGGCTCCTCACTTCTCAGACGGGGCGGTTGCCAGGCAGAGGGTCTCCTCACTTCTCAGACAGGGCGGCCGGGCAGAGATGCTCCTCACATCCCGGACGGGGCGGCAGGGCAGAGGTGCTCCCCACATCTCAGACGATGGGCGGCCGGGCAGAGACCCTCCTCACTTCCCAGATGTGATGGCGGCCGGGAAGAGGAGCTCCTCACTTCCTAGATGGGATGGCGGCCGGGCAGAGACGCTCCTCACTTTCCAGACTGGGCAGCCAGGCAGAGGGGCTCCTCACATCCCAGACGATGGGCGGTCAGGCGGAGACGCTCCTCACTTCCCAGACGGGGTGGCTGCCAGGCAGAGGCTGCAATCTCGGCACTTAGGGAGGCCAAGGCAGGCGGCTGGGAGGTGGTTGTAGCGAGCCGAGATCACGCCACTGCACTCCAGCCTGGGCGCCATTGAGCACTGAGTTAACGAGACTCCGTCTGCAATCCCGGCACCTCGGGAGGCCGAGGCTGGCGGATCACTCGCGGTTAGGAGCTGGAGACCAGCCCAGCCGACACATCGAAACCCCGTCTCCACCAAAAAAAATACGAAAACCAGTCAGGCGTGGCGGCGCGCGCCTGCAATCGCAGGCACTCGGCAGGCTGAGGCAGGAGAATCGGGCAGGGAGGTTGCAGTGAGCTGAGATGGCAGCAGTACCGTCCAGCTTCGGCTCGGCATCAGAGGGAGACCGTGGAAAGAGGGGAGAGGGGAGAGGGGAGAGGGGAGAGGGAGCTCTATCTACCACACAGTCTTGGGTCGGGGATATTTTTTTGCTGTGGCAGATCTTAAGGAACAAAGATCTTCCAGGAATTTTTCATTCTTCCACCTGAGCTAACAAATTATACCAGACAATGCTTCTTTGTTTTCTTAAAACAAAGAAAAAAATATTTTAAAAATTGATTTTAAAAAAGTAATACCCTTTATTTTTTACAGCAGTTTTTAGGTTCACAGCAAAATCAAGAGGAAGGTACAGAGATACCCCATAGAGCCCTGGCCCCTACACATGCACAGCCTCCCCAACTATCAACATCCCCCACCAGAGCGGTACCTTGGTTTTTTTGTTTTTGTGTTTTTTGAGACAGTCTCGCTCTGTCGCCCGGGCTGGAGTGCAGTAGCCCAATCTCGGCTCATTGCTACCTCCCCCTCCCAGGTTCAAGCGATTCTCCTGTCTCAGCCTCCCAAGTAGCTGGGATTACAGACACCCACCACCACGCCCGGCTAAATTTTGTATTTTTAGTAGAGACAAGGTTTTGCACGGTGGCCAGTGTGGTCTTGAACTTCTGACCTTAGGTGATCAGAGCGGTACCTTTGTTACAATTGATAAACCTATGTGGACACAGCACTATCACCCCAACCCAGAGTTTACATTAATGTTCACTTGGTGTTGTACATTCTTGGAGTTTGGACAAATGTATAGTGACATGTATTTACTACTTCAGTACCATACAGACTAATTTCACTCCCATAAAAATCCTCTGTGCTCTGCCAATTCATCCCTTCCTCCCTGCTTACCACTGACCACTAATTTTTTTTTTTTTTCTTTTTTTGAGATAAGAGTCTCACTCGCTCTGTCGCCCAGGCTGGAGTGCAGTGGCATGATCTTGGCTCACTGCAACCTCTGCCTCCTGGGTTCAAGCAACTGTCCTGCTTCAGCCTCCTGAGTAGCTGGGATTACAGGCGTGTGCCACCATGCCTGGCTAATTTTTGTATTTTTCAGTAGAGATGGGGTTTCACATGTTGGCCAGGCTGGTCTTAAACTCCTGAGCTCAAGTGATCCATCTGCCTCGGCCTCCCAAAGTGCTGGGATTACAGGCGTGAGCTACCGCACCTGGCCAATCACTAATTTTTTAATTGTCTCCATAGTTTTACCTTTTCCAGAATGTCATATAGTTGGAATCATATAGTATGTCAGCCTTTTCAGATGGTCTTCTTTCACTTAATTATAGCATTTAAGTTTCCTCTATGTCTTTCCATCACTTGTTAGCTCGTTTCTTTTTAGTGCAGAATACTATTCCACTGTCTGGATGTACCACAGTTTATTTATCCTTTCACCTGCTGAAGAACACCTTGGTTGCTTCCAAGTTTTGGCAATTATGAATAAAGCTGCCAAAAACATTCCTTTGTAAGTTTTTGTGTGAACATAAGTTTTCAACTCTTTTGAGTAAATACCAAGCAGTGTGATCACTGGCTAGTATGGTAAGAGTGTGTTTAGTTTTGTAAGAAACTGTCAAACTGTCTTCCAAGTGGCTGTACCATTTTGCATTCCCACCAGCAATGAATGAGAGTTCCTGTTGTTCCACAGCCTCGTCAGCATTTGGTGGTGTCAGTGTTCTGGATTTTGGCTAATCTAGTTGGTATTTCATTCTAGTAGTGGCGTTTCGTTGTTGTGTTAATTTGCAATTCCCTAATGACACATGATGTTGAGCATATTTTCATGTGTTTATTTGCCATTCATTTATCTTCTTTGGTGAAGTGTCTGTCCAGATCTTTTGTCCATGTTTTTTTTTTTTTTTCTCTTGTTTTGTTTTGTTTGAGACGGAGTCTTTTTCTGTTGCCCAGGCTGGAGTGCAATGGTGCCATCTCGGCTCACTGCAAACTCCGCCTCCCAGATTCAAATGATTCTCCTGTCTCAGCCTCCTGAGTAGCTGGGTTACAGGCGCCCACCACCACACCCAGCTAATTTTTGTATTTTTAGTAGAAACGGAGTTTTACCATGTTGACCAGGCTGGTCTTGAACTCCTGACCTTGTGATCAGTCCACCTCGGCCTCCCAAAGTGCTGGGATTACAGGCATGAGCCAGCAAGCCCAGCCTTGTCCATGTTTTAATTGAGTCATTTGTTTTCTTTTTCTTTTCTTTTTTTTTTTTTTTTTTTGAGATGGAGTCTCATTCTGTCGTCCAGGCTAGAGTGCAGTGGCGCTATCTCAGCTCACTGCAAGCTCCACCTCCCAGGTTCATGCCATTCTCCTGCCTCAGCCTCCCGAGTAGCTGGGACTACAGGTGCCCGACACCACGCGCAGCTAATTTTTTGTATTTTTAGTAGAGACGGGGTTTCACCGTGTTAGCCAGGATGGTCTCAATCCCCTGACCTCGTGATCCACCCGCCTCAGCCTCCTAAAGTGCTGGGATTACAGACTTGAGCCACCGTGCCCGGCCCATTTGTTTTCTTATTGTTGAGTTTTAAGGGTTCCTTGTATATGTTGAATAATAGTCCTTTATCAGATGTGTCTTTTGCAATTATTTTCTCCCAGTCTCTTGACTTGGCTTGTCATTATCCTGACTGATTTTTATTAATGGCTCAGTGTTTCTTTTCCTCTGTTACCAAAAAGTAAGTGTTCTGACCAGGCGTAGTGGCTCACACCTGTAATCCCAGCACTTTGTGAGGCCGAGGCGGGTGGATCACTTGAGGTCAGGAGTTAGAGACCAGCAACATGGTGAGACGCCTGTCTCTACTAAAAATATAAAAATTAGCCGTGTGTGGTGGTGTGTGCCTGTCATTCCAGCTGCTTGGGAGGCTGAGGCACGTGAATCTCTTGAACCTGGGAGGTGGAGGTTGCAGTGAGCCAAGATTGCACCACTGCACTCCAGCCTGGGCAACAGAGTGAGACTCCATCTCAAAAAAAAAAAAATTAAAAATTAAAAAATAGGTGTTCTTAAAAGTATGTATCGTATGAACAGCAGAAAGGCTTGACTTTGCCAGTGCTCTTGCCTGTGGAGAACCCCACATTTGGCAGGTATAGCAGGTGATGTGACATCCTGCATGTTTAGGATTGTGGCCCAGAGAGGGAGTGTGACTCACTTGAGATTGCACAGCATGTTCACTAAGATAATACATTCTTCTCACACGCATAGCCTTCGTAGTAATCAGAGAACTCTTATTTGGTTTGTATGAGACTCCTGGAATATTTCTTCTTTTTTCTGTACTTTAAAAAAGTTGCAAAAAGAGAAATGTAACAACAGCAGATTTTTTTGGAAAAGGACAAGAAAACCAAAACACCCATAATCACAGCACCTCAATAACTGACTGTTTCACTTTTCTCAGGATGTTATCTATCTGGCAAAGGTTGGGACCAGGTGAGCCCACGTATTGTAATAGTTGTCATCTTAGTGTATCTTATGCTTTTTTGTTTTACTTTTTTTTTTTTTGAGATGGAGTTTTGCTCTTGTTGCCCAGGCTGGAGTGCAATGGCGCATGTCGGCTCACTGCAACCTCTACCTCCCACATTTAAGCGATTCTCCTGCCTCAGCCTCCCGAGTAGCTGGGATTACAGGCATCCGCCACCACACCTGGCTAATTTTGTATTTTTAGTAGAGACTGGGTTTCTCCATGTTGTTCAGGCTGGTCTCAAACTCCCGACCTCAGGTGATCCGCCCGCCTCGGCCTCCCAAAGTGCTGGAGTTACTGGCGTGAGACACCGCACCCGGCCTTGTTTTACTTTTTTCCAGGTCTCAATACAATATATTAGAATGGCTGCATAACCCTTGGGGCTCTCTCTGGAGTGTCCTTCCCCAAGGTTGTCACTCAGTCAGCTCTTCCACATCATCCAAGTCTCAGATCGACTGTCGCCTCCTCAGGGGGCCTTCCTTGAACATCATATCTAAAGCATCCAAGGCAGTCTCCCTGAATGAAAGTCTCTCTCCATCCTATTACTCTACTTTATATATTTATATTTACATATACACACACATATATATATTATATACACATACATATTATATATATATATATTTGGTTTTTTTTTTTTTTTTGGGTAGAGATGGGGCCTTGCTGTGTTGCCCAGGCTGGTCTTGAATTTGTGGACTCAAGCAATACCCCCATCTCAGCCTCTCAAACTGCTGGGATTATAGGTATGAGCCACCACACCCAACCAACTAACTTTCTTTCTTTCTTTCTTTCTTTCTTGCTTTCTTTCTTAGAATACTTTATTATTGTTACTTTTTATAGAGACAGGGTCTAGCTATGTTGCACAGGCTGGAGTGCTGTGGAACCATCATAGCTCACTTCAGCCTCGAACTCCTGAACTCCTCCTCCCTCAGCCTCCTGAGTAGCTGGGACTACAAGTGTGTGCCACCATGCCCAGCTAAGTTTTAAATTTTTTGTAGAGACAGGATGTCTCTATGTTGTCCAGGCTGGTCTCTAACTCCTGGGCCCAAGTGATCCTCCCACCTTGGCCTCCTACAGTGCTGGGATTGCAGGCATGAGCCATTGCTCCCAGTCGATTCTGGTTTCTTTTCTTTTTATTTTGGGGACAGAGTTTAACTCTGTCACCCAGGTTGGAGTGCAGTGGTGTGATCTCGGCTCACTGCAACCTCCGCCCCCCGGGGTCAAGGGATTCTCCTGAATCAGCCTCCTAAGTAGCTGGGACTACAGGCACGCACCACCATGCCCAGCTAATTTTTTGTATTTTTAGTAGAGACAGGGTTTTGCCATGTTGCCCAGGCTGGTCACGAACTCCTGAGCTCAGGCAATCTGCCAACCTTGGCCTCCCAAAGTGCTAGGATTACAGGCATAAGCCATCGTGCCCGGCCTGGTTTATTTTCTTGATAGCATTTATTACATCAGAAATTATCTTTGTTTTTAAAAATCTGTCTTCTCCTGCCAAAATATAAGCTCCCTGGGGAGAAAAGAGAACTTTTCTCTCTTGCTTTCTCTGTATCTCCAGTGCCTAGAACTGTGCCTGGCATGTAGTAGGTGCTCAACAGATAATTATTTTATCAACTTGAGAATTCAGCAGACCAGCTGGGCTCAAAGTGGCTCATACCTGTAATCCCAGCACTTTGGGAGGCCGAGGTGGGCGGATCACCTGAGGTCAGGAGTTCGAGACCAGCCTGGCCAACATGGTGAAACCCCATCTCTACTAAAGATACAAAAATTAGCCAGGTGTAGTGGTGGGCACCTGTAATCCCAGCTACTTGGGAGGCTGAGGCAGGAGAATTGCTTGAACCCGGGAGGCGGAGGCTGCAGTGAGCCGAGATCGAGCCATTGCATTCCAGCCAGGGTGACAGAGTAAGACTCTGTCTCAAAAAAAAAAAAAAAAAAAAAAAAAGAGAATTCAGCAGACTACAGTTTACCTAGTTGGTCATTGAATATCCTTTTTAAAAATAGCTTATTAGCTGATGCTGCAATAGATGTCTTGGGGAGTCATTATATAAGGAGTTTTGGAAGGAGGTTTTGGCAAAAGACGTGGGTTCCTCTCTCACCTCTGTCATTTACTAACTTTGTGATGTTGGGCAGTATATTTAACTTCTCTGAATCTCAGTTTCCTTATTTGAAATGAGGGTAATATTACTGCCTACCTCAAAGGGTTATTGTGAGGTAAATAAAAGGAAAACAAAATTAAATAAAAATAATGCATGTAAAGAGGGTGCTTAGCACAATGCCCATGAAACAGGAGCAACCCATCCCAGCATGTTCTCTGTGCCGGGCACTGCTCTAAGTATTTCCCACATGTTGTCTCATGTAATCGTCAAAATCATCTTTTTTTGTTGATTACACAACAATGCTTATTTTGTGAAAATTTATTCAGCTACACATTTAATCATGCACAATTTGGTATTTGGATTACAGTCAGTAAAAGGTTTACTTAACAACAACAACAACAAAAGCTCTACGAGGAAGGAAACTTTATCATTCCCATTTTATAGATGAGGAAACTGAATCTCAAAGAAGTTAAATCATTGGCTCAAGATACAGTACAGCCAGGTGCAGTGGCTCATGCCTGTACTCCCGACTACCCAGAAGGCTAAAGTGGGAGGATTGCTTGAGCCCAGGAGGCAGAGGTTTGCATGAGTTGAGATCGTGCCATTTCACTCCAGCCTGGGTGACAGAGCAAGGAAAAAAAAAAAAAGATCGGCCAAGCGTGGTGGCTCACGCCTATAATCCCAGCACTTTGGGAGGCCGAGGCAGGTGGATCACCTGAGGTCAGAGGTTCAAGACCAGCCTGGCCAACATGGTGAAACCCTGTCTCTACTAAAAATACAAAATTAGCTGGGTGTGGTGGCGTATGCCTATAAATAATCCCAGCTACCTGGGAGGCTGAGGCAGGAGAATCATTTGAACCTGGGAGGCAGAGGTTGCAGTGAGCTGAGATTGCGCCATTGCACTCCAGCCTGGGCAACAGAGTGAGACTCCATTTCAAACAAACAAACAAACAAACTAAAAGATCATACAGTAAGTGGTGGGGCTGTGGGTCCAGAGCCTGTGTGCGTAACCACAGCTCTGAACCACAGCTGCTCACTGCCAGACCCATTTAAGCACTCATTACACAGTAGCTTTTTATTATTATTAACATTTAACATTTTTGTTGTTTTAAAAGCTTTTTTCTATTTTAAATAATACTTCAGGGTATATCTTTGGCCATTTCTGGCTTTTCTCTGGTTTTGAATGATTTCCTTTGGATGCAATCCCGAGGATAGAATTAACTGGGGAAAATAGGTTCCAGAGAGTTGATGTGACTTACTCAAGGTAAGTAGTGGTGCTTGGAGTAGGGCCACCATGTACAGTTGTATAGATTATTCATTTCACTTGATCTGGGGGTGAGTGGGCTTCCCAGGGGAGCTCAGCCTTGGGCAGGGCTTGAATGGGCAGAGGAGAGAGGGTATTCCAAGTAGGGGGCCATAGAAGGGGAGAACGAGGAGGGTGCAATGGAGAAATAGTGGGAAATCAATTCCAACGGATCAGACAGTCGGAGACAGGATTTTAGGAGACAGCTGGGACTGGATCATTCATTCATTCCATAAACACGCTAAGCTGCATTGTATGCCAGGCGCTATTCCAGGAGCTGTAGATAGCAGTGAACAAGCTCATCCAATCCCTGCATTCATGGAGCAGATACTTTCTTGGGCAGAGGGTGGGGACAAACAACTGACAAAGAAATTGGGTAAAATGTAGATTGTGATAAATATTGAGAAAGAACCAAGCACCAAGCAGGTGCTCAGTCCAGGAGTAATGGGACGGGGCCTATTTAAATAGAGTGGTTAAAGAAGGCTTCTTTGAAGAGGTGACATCTCAGCTGAGGAGGAAATGACTATTCTAGGCAGATCACACAGCATGTACAAAGGCCAGGAGGTAGGATGCTGCAGAGATGGCATTCAAAGCCATGCAGAAGAGGGTCTTTAGGGGTTGTAAGTTTAGAAGTCATTTCAGACAGCCTTGAGCAAAGGATTCTTTCCTCACAACCCCATCCCAGCTTTTTTCTTTCTCTGTCTCTCTTTCTTTTGGAGACTGGGTCTCACTCTGTTGCCCAGGCTGGAGTGCAGCAGTGTGATCTCAGATCACTGCAATCCCCGCTTCCTGGGCTCAACCAATGCTCTCACCTCAGCCCCTGCAAAGTAGCTGGGACCATAGGTGTGCACCACCATGCCCGGCTAATTTTTGCATTTTTTGTAGAGACGAGGTTTCGCCATGTTGCCCAGATTGGTCTCAAACTCCTGAACTCAAATGATCCTCCCGCCTCAGCCTCCCAATGTGCCGAGATTACAGATGCGAGCCACTGCACCCAGCCTCCAGTCTGATCTTTCTTCTGAGTTCAGCTGTACTTTTCCATCTGCCTGCTGGTTGACCCATAGAACAGTCACCTCAAAGTCATGTGTTCTTCCCAAACAGCTCTCCACCTCCCATCTCCTTCTAAATCTCTACACTCTCCCTTGACTGTTGCTGAGCACCTTGAATTTTCCTTCCTCATTCTCTCACTTCTGTCTCTTCCTTGGCCACCTTCCTAGACCAGGGAGGCAGCCAAGTACCATAGTGTGATAGGACCACACGCAAGCACTTTGAAAGTACTCAGACCTGGGCTCAAATCCCAGCTCTGCCATTCAGTTCATTTCACAGGGTCTGGGTTTATTGGTCTGTGTAGGGAAGTTGTGCCTTGCTGGTGGCTGAAGAGTAAGTGAGATGATGTTGGAGGTGACAGCAGCTGGCACACAGTAGGTATTTGATGAGTGACAGTGCCTTGCCCTTTCCCTACCAATCTTGGGGAACTGTCTTGTTTTCCTCATAGCTTGGCTCTTTCTACTTGGGAAGCAGAGAGGTAGTTGAAGTTCTTGGGTAATCATTGACTCTC
Organism: Pan paniscus; assembly: GCF_029289425.2. Taxonomy (NCBI): domain Eukaryota; kingdom Metazoa; phylum Chordata; class Mammalia; order Primates; family Hominidae; genus Pan; species Pan paniscus. Next base: position 200,790,067 of record NC_073249.2, read on the forward strand.
AAAATATCTCTCTGGGGGAACCAAGATCTCCAATATCCCTTTTCAAAGTATTTTAAACAGTTAGCTTAATTTGCAATCATAATGCTATCATTAACTGAGTGTTTATTACCTGTCAGTTACTTTGCTAAGTGCTTTATGTATTTTGTCTTCTTTCATCCTCATGACAACTCTATGAAAAAAGTTCCATTATCGTCTCCATTTTATAGTTCAGGAAACTGAGGCTCAGAAAAATGAATTGACTGGCTTAAAGTCACATAGCTAGTTAAAGGATGAAACTGGGACTTGAACCTACATTTATCTGGCACCAAAAACCTGAGTGCCTGATCACTAGACCATCCTGCCTCACAGCCTATCTGGCCAAAGTAGGGAGAGTCAACATGTTTCATTTCCTGCATGGCTAGAAGCTCAGAAAAGTGAGAGGTTTGTTTAGAGTCCCATAATGGACTGGACACTAAGCCAGGGTATGGTGGGTCTGGCCCCAGGTCCCAAACCTGCCCCAGCAGAGAAAACTGGGAGGTCTGAGACTTCAGGGCAGCCTGGACCTTCCTCCTAGAGCTGGACTGCCTCCCCAGAGCAACCGAGCCATAAACACAAGCAGCTCTTTCAACACGACGCTGAGCCTGAGTCACTGAGTATTTATAGATGGGCCTCTTCTCCTCGCCTCAGCTTTGCCAGGATTTATCAGGTTCACCTGGGGTTTGGAGGGTGACAACCTGTTTATCATCCAAGGTGCCCAAGCAGGATGTTGGGACATTCTCCGAGAACGAGATCTGGAGTCCTGCCTGTGTTTAGACCTGGCCTGACCCCCCACACCCAGACTGAGGCAATTCTCCCTATCCAAGTTGTGCCCTCTTCTACCAAATACTCCCCATGCTTACCCCATCACAACCTTATATACCTAGGGAATTCATGGTCTCAGGTTAAAATGGGACAGAAATGCTGCTTCTTTCAGGAAGACATCCTGGATTGATCTAGGAAGGTTAAAAACTTTCCCTAACCCCACTGCTCTGAGGGAGTAAACTCTCTCATTGGTCAGATAATTAAATTAATCATAATAACATTTGCTAAGACTGGGAGGACAAGGTGGGAGGATTGCTTGAGGGCAAGAGTTCGAGACCAGCCTGGCTACACAGAGAGACCCTGTCTCTACAAAAAATAAAAAGAATTACCCGGGTGTGGTGGCACATGCCTGTAGTCCCAGCTACTCAGAGGCTGAGGCAGGAGGAACACTTGAGCCCAGGAGGTTGAGGCTGCAGTGAGCTGTGACTGCATCACTGCACTTCAGCCTGGACAACAGAGACAGAGAGAGAGAGAGAGAGAGCCTGTCTCAAAAAAAAGTAAAACAAACATTTTCTAAGGACATTCTATGTGCCAGATACCATGCTAAGACTTTTAACATTACCTTTTTGTTTTTTTTTTAAAGATGGGGTCTTGCTGTGTTGCCCAGGCTGGAGTGCAGTGGTGCAATGACAGCTCACTGCAGCCTCAAATTCCTGGGCTCAAGCGATCCTCCTGCTTCAGCCCCCTGAGCAGCTGGAATTACAGGTGTGTGCCACAGCACTCAGATTAACATTATCTTTTTGAATCCTCACAATTTTATAAGTTAAATATTCATTTAACATCATCTTTATAGATGAGGAAACTGAGGCTCACAGAGGTAAAGTAACTTGCCCAAGCCACACGGCTTTCCTCCTAGTAAGTAGCAGGACTGTGCTCAAAATCTACGTTTTCCTTGGTTCAGTGGTCCAAGCTGTAGGTGACCTTGGACAAGTGACTTCACCTCTGAATTCAGTTTATCTGTAAAACAGAGACATTAATACCGACAGTTGTACAGACTGAATAAACCCAGTACACAGTAGGCTCCCAACTGCTGACTGCTGTCCCACACCTGCTAAATTTGTTTGTTCTAAGTTGCTTGGGACAATCAGCCAGGCCACATCTGGCTCAACTCTGGGGACTTGAACCTGGGACCCAGGCCATTCCAGCCACCCCTGCTCCTCTGCCCCTACTCTTTCCATCTCCTTAATAGCCATCATGTCGTGAGTGACTCAGAACACAGGGGCGGGGTGGGTGAAGGGGGCTGGGGAAAGTAGGGTGGTGAGTGAGTAGGGGGATTGGGGGTGGTTGTGTACAGAGGCACAGTAGATAGACCTGGCTCTCGCTCCTGGGATCTATTTTGGATGGGGCCAGCCTCCAGGCTGCTGGAAGCTGGAGGTGGAGGTCAGTGCTGAGTTAATGGAGCGGCTCCTGGGGCCAGATTTAGTGGTTGAGTTCTGACCCCAGAGGGTGGCTTAGCTGCGGGCACTGGGCCAAAGCCACTTCTGTGATTCCTGCCGTGGGGTTCTGGGTCTTTGTACAGGGCACCCTGCTCCTTTCTACTGTCTTTACCACACCCTCCCCAGCCCAGTACAGAGCCTCTAACTTGAGAGTCAAACAGATTTGGGATCAAGGCCTGGCTGTTCCACCTACTAACAGTATGACCTTGGTGTCCTGAGGGTTGTGATGATTAATTGGGGTGTCCAAATAGGGCTGTCTTCCCCCCACTTCCCCCAACACCACTGGGGCCCATGAGGCCAGGGCTAATTCTCCTGTCTTCATCCTACCTCTCAGGGTCCATTCCCCCGGCCTTGACCTGGCTGTTCCAGGGCCCCCAGGGCTCGCCTTGCATGGTGCTTCCAGAAACTCTGATCCTAAGTGGCCCCTGGCCTACCCAGGGCTGTGCCAGGGCCCAGCTCTGACAGAGGTGAGGGCCCAGTTCTGCTCAGCTGTAGCTCAAGTTTCCTGCTGGGCCTCGTTAAATGGGCTTATTAAGGAGCCTTTAGAGGGCCTCATTAAGGAGCCCTGGCTCCTAGTTTTTAACAGTTTGGAGATTTCTTTCCATCCATTTTCTATGCCTGTACCACATATTTGTTACATACGTTTATTTATATACCCATGTATAATATTTTTTAAAAGAATAGGATCAGATTATATTTAATAGGCATGTGTTTTTCTGTTTGTGCCTAACAATATATTGCTGACATCTTTTGATATTGGTATTCAATATGGAAAGCTCAATGTCCATTGTTTTAAAATTGGAGGAGTATTTTTGTATATATATAAGCATTTGTTTTTCTGCATGGACATTTGGAATGCTTATTAGGGTATGCTTTTTGTTGTTGTTATTGTTTAGTAAACTTTTTCTTCAAGTATAATATACATTCAGAAAAGTACACATTGCAATCCCAGCACTTTGGGAGGCTGAGGTGGGTGGATCACTTGAGGTCAGGAGTTTGAGACCAGCCTGGCCAACATGGTGAAACCCCGTCTCTACCAAGCAATACAAAAATTAGCCTGTAGGTCCAGCTACTCGGGAGGCTGAGGCGGGAGAATTGGTTGAACCTGGGAGGTGGAGGTTGCAGTGAGCCGAGATTGCGTCACTGCATTCCAGCCTGGGTGACAAGAGTGAAACTCTGTCTCAAAAAAACAAAATAAGTACACAATTCCTAAGTGTACAATTCAAGGCATTTTCACAGAGTGAGTATACCTGCATCACCCACACCCAGGTCAAGAAACAGGCCATCACCAGCACTCGCAGGGGCCCCATGCTTCCTTCTGGCCTCCTCAAGGATAACCACCATCCTGAATGCTGACAGCTCAGATTCGTTTTGCCTTTTTCAAAGTTTATATGAACAGAATTATACAGGATGTCCTCTTTTGTTTGACATTCTATTTATGAGCTTCCCTCATGTTGTTACGTGTGGCAAGATTTGTTTATTCTAATTCTGTATAATATTCCACTAGGTGACTATACGGCAATTTATTTATTTGTCCCATTGATGGACATTTGGGCTGTTTCCAAGGTTTTGCTACTGCAAACAAAATTGCAAAAACGTCCTGGTGTGTAAATAGCTCTCTATATCTGCATATCTGTATCTATCTATCTAATTATATCTTTCTGTTATCTTTCTAGTCTTTTGATAAGATAGAGTCCTCAGAATATAATTGCTGAGTCACATGTATGTATTGTTAACATTTTTCTTTGTCAGATTGCACTCTCCTGCTTCCCCAGGGCCAAGAGCAGTGCCAGTGCCCATGTCCCTACCCCTCACCGAGCTTGGATATTATTAATTTTTAATACTTTTGTCTATTGGATCAAAGAAAAATCAGATTTTATTGTGGTTTTAATGTGATATTTTTAAATTAGTGGGGATAAGCACTTTTTTTCGCTTTTGTTTTTGGGGACATTGACATTTATTCTTCTGTGAATTGCCATTTTATATCTTTTGCTTATTCTTAAAATTTTAACGTATTATGGATTTTGACATTTGGTCTTTTCATGTTTCTAGTGTTTTCCCCCCACCAGCTTTGTTTGTGAAGCAACTGCTGGTTTAAATATAGTTTGTTTTCCTCCTGCTCACTGTTTATGATCTGGATAGTCCCTGAGGGTGTGTGTGGCAAACCCCAGGTTCAAGCTGTGGGAGTGGGGAGCGGCAGGCCAGGTGGGGTGGGCAGCTGAGCCCCCAAGACTGTCTCCCAGGGGTATAAACAAAGGAACATGTGGGTCAGCACTGAACCCTTGGACTTGGAGTTTGCCCCAGAGGCTTCCCCCAGTCCTGTTTCCAAGTCTTCCCAGTGGCACGTAGGGCCTGACTGTCAGTGAAAAGAGCCTCTCACCCAGCCAACGGGCCAGGCGGGAATCAGGGGGCGCCAGGGCCTGTGTTTGTCCCGGAGAAAGAGGGAAAGGTTAAGAACAAGGGCTAAACAGTCAGCGCTCTGAAGTCAAATCCTGAACCCTCTGAGTGCAAAGCCTCATGAGTCTGCTAAAATCCCGCAGCTTGGGTGGCTTAAACAACAGAAATTTACTTCTCACAGTTCTGGAGGCTGGCAAGTCCAAGATCAAGGTGATTTTATTCTGAGTTCTCTTCTCTTGCCTTGTAGGTAGCTACCCTCTTGCTATGTGTTCACATGGTCTTACCTTGGTGTGTATGCATACAGAATGGGAGAGAGAGGCAACCACCCAGCAGGTTCACCTTGCCCACTGCCTAGACAGAAACAATTTATCAAGACAGGGGAATTGCAATGGAGAAAGAATAATTCATGCAAAGTCGGCTGTGTGGGAGACTGGAGTTTTATTATTACTCATATCAGTCTCCCCAAGCATTCGGGGATCGGAGTTTTTAAAGATAATTTGGTGAGTAGGGGCTCCGGAAGTGGGGAGTGCTGATTGGTCAGGTCGGAGATGGAATCATAGAGGCGGTCAAAGTCAATTTTTCTTGCTGTCTTCAGTTCCTGGATAAGATCGCAGAACGGGTTGAGTCAGATTACTGGCCTGGGTGGTGTCAGCTGATCCATCAAGTGCGGGATCTGCAAAATATCTTAAGCACTGATCTTAGGTTTTACAATAGTGATGTCCCCAGGAGCAATTTGGGGGAGGTTCAGACTTGGAGTCAGAGGCTGCATGACCCCTAACCATAATTTCTAATCTTGTAGCTAATTTGTTAGTCCTACAAAAGCAGACTGGTCCCAACAGAAGAAGGGGGTCTTTTCAGGAAAGGGCTATTATCAATTTTGTTTCAGAGTCAAACTAAATTCCTCCCTAGGTTAGTTTGGCTTAAGCCCAGAAATGAACAAGGATTGCTTAAAGGTTAGAAGCAAGACGGAGTTGGTTAGATCTGAAATCTTTCACTGTCATAGTTTCCTCAGTTATAATTTTTGCAAAGGCAGTTTCAGAGAGACATAGAGACAGCCACAGAAACAGAGAGAGAAGAAAGGAGAGCAAGCTTTCTTGTGTCTCTTTTCTTTTTTTTAAAGATGGGTCTCTCTCCGTGGCCCAGGCTGGAGAGCAGTGGTGTGATCATAGCTCACTGCAGCAGCCTTCAGCTCCTGGGCTCAAGAAATTCTCCCGCCTCAGCCTCCCAAGTAGCTGGGACTACAGGTGTGTGGCATTACACCCAGCTAATTTTTTTTTTTTTTTTTTTTTGGTAGAGACAAGGTCTGTTCTATTGCCCAGGCTGGTCTCGAACTCCCGGGCTCAAGTGATCCTTCCGCCTTGACCTCCCAAAGTGCTAGAATTACAGGCGTGAGCCACCATGCCCATCTGCCCATCTGCTCAGCTGCCCAGCCTTATGTCTCTTCTTATAAGGGCACTAATCCCACTGGACCTACTTTCATGAACTCATCTAACCCTAATTACCTCCCAAAGGCCCCATCTTCAAGTACCTTCACATTTGGGGTTAGGGCTTCCACATGTGAATTTTGGGGGAACACAGTATTCAGTCCATCACAACACCCCAGTCCATTTCCTGGAAGTGTAACCTTAAGCAAGTCACCTAATCTCTGTGTGACTCAGTTTTCTCATCTGTAAAATGGGGATGGTAGTGGTATCAATGTCATGAATTAACACATGAATTAATACCTATAAAACACTTAGAACAGACTGTAATAGCCTCCAAGATACAGCTCAATAATTCTTGCCTCCTGGTAATCAGGTCCTGTGCAGTTGCCTCCCGTACTGTATCAGGGTTGGTCTGTGTGTCCAGTAGAATACAATGGAAATGATAGTGTGTGACTTCTGGGGCTAGGTCATAAAAGATAGTACCACTTTTGTCTTGCTCTTTTGGATCACTTGCCCTGGGGGAAGCCAGTGCCATGTTATAAGGATGCTCAAGCAGCCCTATGGAGAGATATGTGTACTGAGGAACTGAGGCCTCCCACCAATTTGCCAACCATGAGTGTGCCATCTTGGTAGTGGATCCTCCAGCTCCAGTCAAGCATTCTGCTAAACTCAACTGCAGCCCCAGCCTATATATATATATGTATATATATATTTTTTTGAGACAGAGTCTCACTGTGTTGCCCAGGCTGGAGTGGCACTATCACAGCTTGCTGCAGTCTTGACCTCCTGGGCTCAAGCAATCCTCCTACCTTAGCCTCTTGAGTAGCTAGGACTACAGGCATGCATCACCATGCCCAGGTAATTTTTTTTTTTTTGTAGAGACAAGGTCTCCTTGTGTTGCCCACGCAGGTCCCAAACTCTTGGATCAAGCAATCCTCCTGCCTCAGCCTCCCAAACTGTTGGGATTACAGGCATGAGCCACCGCGCCCAGCCCCAGCCAACATCTTGACTACAACCTCCTTAGAGACCAGATCCAGAACCACCCAGCTTAGCTGCTCTTGAATTCCTGACCCATAGAAACTGTATGAGATAATAAATGTTTACTATTGTCTTAAGCTGCTACATTTTGGGATAATTTGTTATGCAACAACAGATGGTACGCAAGCCATGGGGTTACCCATACTAACTGTTCAGTAAATGCTAACCCGTGTTATTCCCAACTGTGATAATGTTAACAGCGTTTGTTAAGTGTCTGCCATGTGTCAAACGTGTGCTATGTGCCTGTGCAAATGGACTCCCACTTCTGTGCCATCAGTTTTCAGCAAGGCATAGAATGCTGGGGGAGGATAGTCACTAGGAACCCTTGACTCTCAGGACTAGAAATGCCCACAGACATCATTACCCTACCCAATTGTCATTTCATAGATGAGGAAACTCACACACACAGGTCACGTAACCTGCCCAAGATAAAAGAGCTGATATGTGAAGAAGTCAAAACCTGAACTCAGATCCATCCGTCCTGGGGCAGCGTCTTTGTTGCTCTGCACTCTTAGGGTCTTATAGTAAGGATTTATTGCATTTCACAGTTTATATGTTGCACAGTTTATAAAGCACTTTCAATACTTCATGTCAGGATCATCAATGCAGAGCCCCCTCCTGACCCTACTTGCCTCCATTTGCCCTGGGGCAGTCCCTTTCTCTAAAGACCACCCACTCCCCAGAGCCCTTATAGCTGTCCACAAGCATTATCTGGCCCTGGGGACAGTGGGAGGAGGCCTGTGTGGCTCCCAGCCCAGGCCATGAGTGAGTAGGTCCTGGGACATTCTGCTCCCCTTCTGTGGCATGCAGGCCAGGCCCAGTGGACTTTGCCCTGGCACTGAGGGCACTGCTTCATGTCCCAGACCCCATAGACCTGCCTCTGCCAACTGCTCCAGCTTTAGCCACTAGATCAAATGACCCATTGGTTTGATCCTGTGATTTGGGATGATTCTTCAATGAGGATGACATCAAAGCATGTGACGGGGATCTTAAACCATAAGAAAAAAACAGTCCCTGTGCCACGCCTGTTCCACTTCCTGAGGGTGCTCCAAGCAGAGGCTTGAGGGGAAATCCAGAGCAAGGCAGGGCAGACCTCACACTCCTAGGGAGGAAATGAGGGAGAACAGGTACACACACGTGAAAAAGATCTGCTCCATGATGTACCAGGGAAGCACTACCACAAGCCTGAACTATGTGGACATGAAAGGGGAGATGGACAGTTGTTTCCTCTCCAGCATCACCACCCCTTGGGCCTGTGTCATCACCGGAGCACTCCTCTGAGAACTTGGCCACTGGGGATGTGGAAGGACCGTCCAGGATCATCTCCTGTAGATGCTCCATTTGGCAGATGAAGAAACTGAGAGTGGGTATGGTTTGCTGGGCATCACATTTCAGGTCTCCAACAGAGATGGAGATGGAACCCAGGTGTCTGGGCCCTAGGCCAGGGTTTTCTCCTCTGAACCAAGAGGCATCAAAAAAATCTCAGATCTCTGAAAAGTTCCCTTTCTAGAGACAATTAAAAAAAAAAACAAAAAACAAACATAGGCTGGTAATGATGGCTCATGCCTGTAATCCCAGCACTTTGGGAGGCTGAGGCAGGCAGATCACCTGAGGTCAGGATTTAGAGACTGGCCAACATGGTGAAAACCCATCTCTACTAAAAATACAACAAATTAGCCAGGCGTGGTGGTGGGCACCTGTAATCTCATCTACTTGGGAGGCTGAGGCATGAGAATTGCTTGAACCCAGGAGGTGGAGGGTGCAGGGAGCTGAGATAGCGCCACTGCACTCCAGCCTGAGTGACAGACAGCAAGACTCTGTCTAAAAAAAGAAAAAGAAAAAGAAAAAGCATAGACTTTGAGGGTTAAACAGGCCTGTTGCAGCTTTGCCTGCATGAGCTGTGGGTCTTGGGGCAACTCCATACCCTAAACTGTGCCTCATCTGTAAAATGAGGACAATAAGTATGACATGTATACTTGAAAATTGCTAAGAGAGTAGATTTTAAGTGTTCCCACCATGAAACAATAAGTATGTGAGGTCATGCATATGTTAAATAGCTTGATTTAGCCATTCCACAATATATACATATATCAAAACATCATGTTGTACACCATAAATATATGCAATTTTTACTTGTCGATTAAAAAAATTTAAGGATAACCTATTTATAGTTGTTGTGAGGACTGAATAAAATAGTGCCTCAAAACTCTTTGTAGATGCCCAGCCACTTGCAAGCACTGAATCAATAAAACATAGCATTATAATCGCTATTACCCTCTACCTCCCCTTTTTCCTTGCCAGGCCTAGACCATTCTCCCTGATGCCTTGCCTGTCTTCTACCCAGCTGGGACCCTCTTGGGCCCTACAGCTTCCTACACTCATGACACAGACTTTGGGAGCAATTCTAAATGACAGGTCTGTTGCTTAGCTGGGTGACTTTCTACAAGTCACTTAAGCTTCAGTGCCTGATATGTAAAAATGAGAATCATAATACCCAGAATAATTCTCTGATAAATCAATGGCACAGAAGAATGAGAGGGATGACGGTTGTTACAGTTTAAAAGATCCATGAGACAAAAACAACAGAGGTCTCAGCCTGAGTAACGGAGTGAGACCCTGTCTCAGAAAAAAAAAAAACAAAACTTTAATTATTGTTTGTTAACATAATGGCATGGTGATTATGTAACAAAAATCCTTATCTATGAGAAATGCATATTGGAGTATTTATGGGTGAAATGACTTAATGTCTAACATTTTCTTTAAAATATTTTAGAAAAGGCTGGGCACGGAGGCTGAGGCAGAGAATTGCTTGAACCCAGGAGGTGGAGGTTGCAGTGAGCCAAGATTGCACCACTTCAGCCAGCCTGGACAACAGAGTGAGACTCCTTCTAAGAAAAGAAAAGAAAAGAAAAAATAAAAAGAAAAGAAAAGAGGCTGGGTGCAGTGGTTCACGCCTGTAATCCCAGCACTTTGGGAGACCAAAGTGGGAGGATCACCTGAGGTCAAGAGTTTGAGACCAGCCTGGCCAACATAGTGAAACCTTGTCTCTACTAAAAGTAAAAACAAAATTAGCTGGGCGTGATGGCGAGTGCCTGTAATCCCAGCTACTCGGGAGGCTGAGGCAGAAGAATCGCTTGAACCTGGGAGGTGGAGGTTGCAGTGAGCCAAGATCACGCCACTGCACTCCAGGCAGGACAATAGAGTGAGACTTTGTTTCAAAAAAAAAAATTTAGAAAAAAGAAGCATGGGCCAGGCACGGTAGCTCACGTCTGTAATCCCAGTAGCTTGGGAGGCCGAGGTGGGCTGATCACTTGAGGTCAGGAGTTCGAGACCAGCCTGGCCAACATGGTGAAACCCCGTCTCTACTAAAAATACAAAAATTAGCCGGGTATTGTGGCATGCGCCTGTAATCCCAGCTACTCGGGAGGCTGAGGCAGGAGAATTGCTTGAACCCGGGAGGCAGAGGTTGCAGTGAGCCAAGATCGCACCAATGCACTCCAGCTTGCGCAACAAGAGTGAAACTCCGTCTCAAAAAAAAAGAAAGAAAAGATAAAAGAAGTGTATGGGAATATTGGGGCAATGATGAATGAATGAGTTAAGCTGGGTTTGATTACATGAGCTCATTATACTGTTCTCTCTAGTTTTGTGTGTTTGAAACTTTCATTCATAAGGAATAAAAATAAATGAAGTGACTTGCAGAGAGGGAGGCAGTAAATATAGTGGTTAAGAGCTCTGGGTCCAGACACCCACTGGTGTTCCGTAATTGTCTCTTCATCTGCCAGTACTATAGTGTTACGGTATGTTCTCATAACTGTAATGATGCTGGTTTATAACTTCCTGATTCTGATGCTGGCTCTGCTACCCACTGCTGGGGGACTTTGTCTGTGTGACTTATCCTCACTGAGCCTCTGAAGCTCACCTGCAAAACAGGGAAAATTATGATCCCTGCTGTACCAAGTTATTTGGAGGACTGAACGGGAGGATGGATGGAAAGGACTTAGCACAACGCCTGAACATAATAAGCGCTCAGTAAATCCTCCAGTGAGGGGAGCACAGGTTGAAGAATCAGGCTGCCGTGGATATGAACCCCAGCTCGGCTCTGCCACTTGTGGCTGTGTGACTCTGGCCAAGCCAGTTAACTCTCTGAGCCTCATTTCCTCCTGGGAAAAAACCCGAAGATCATAAAACCTCCCCTGCAGGACTGTGGTGAGGATTAAATGACATGTTTTGATGTCCAGCACAGCCCATGTGGGAATTTCCCTTCCTCACCCCTTGACTTTCAGCAGCACTGGCCTTGCCAGCGCCCCGGCTGGAGTCGATCCCACTGTCCATTTGTTTGGCATCTGCACCTGCACTGCCAAGTGCGGCTGGAGAAAGTCAACAGGGCCATGTGAATGGCTCCTCACAAATGACACATCAGTACTGGGAAACATCAGCAAGGCTCTTCTGCCCCTAGACAATCCTTCCATTTCTCTCCAGGGCACTTCCTGTTGTGTTCCACACTGGCCAGTCCAAATCTTTTTCACCACTGATTCCTTAGCCTCAGAAGTTGACCTCAATGCTCTCTTGATCAAGGTCATCAAATATGAACACCTTTCTCTCCACCTCCCAACACCTCCATCCATTCCTCTCCTTCCATCCTTCCAACTCAAAGGTTGGAGTGTCCCTCTCTTTCCCAAGGCTTTAGAATTTACTCCATCATCCCCAAAACCCCATCTCCAGTACTTTTTTTCCATTGGCTGCACCATCTCAGCCAAAAAAAAAAAAAAAAAAAAAAAAAAATACTGCTGGGCGCAGTGGCTCACGCCTGTAATCCCAGCACTTTGGGAGGCCGAGGCGGGCAGATCATGAGGTTAGGAGATCGAGACCATCCTGGCCCACATGGTGAAACCCCGTCTCTACTAAAAATACAAAAATTAGCTGGGCACGGTGGTGGGTGCCTGTAATCCCAGCTACTCGGGAAGCTGAGGCAGGAGAATAGCTCGAACCCGGGAGGCAGAGGTTGCAGTGAGCCAAGTTCACACCACTGCACTCCAGCCTGGTGACAGAGCGAGACTCTGTCTCAAAAAAAAAAAAAAAAAAAAAACTTGCTCAAGGATCTGAACCTTCTCCAAGTCTGACAGTGATGCAGCTGCTCCTTTATATTTAACCCACTCATTCACTTGTCCACTCATTTCAGAATCTTTTTTTTTTTTTGAGACAGGGTCTCACTCTGTCACCCAGGCTGGAGTGCAGTGGTGTGATCACAGCTTGCTGCAGCCTCAACCTCCCAGGCTCAAGCAATCCTCCCACCTCAGTCTACTGAGTAGTTGGGACTACAGATGGGCAACACTACGCCTAGCTAATTTTTAATTTTTTGGAGAGATAGGATCTCACTATGTTGCCCAGGCTGGTCTCACACTAACTCCTGGGCTCAAGTGATCCTTCCACCTTGGCCTCCCAAAGTGCTGGGATTATAGGTGTGAGCTACCGCGCCCAGCCAAGAAACATTTGTTGAGTGCCTACTATGTGCCAGGCATTGGGGGTACAGAGATGAATAGAGACGATCTTTGCCCTCAACGTCTTCAAAGTCCAGAGGGAGAGTCGGACTCACAAGCAGATGATGGTAATACGGCAAGTAGATGCAAAGATGGGCCATGCTTGACACAGAGATTAAGCAGGCATGTGATGAGAAGAGGGAGCCCTAAGATGACTCTCAGCTTCCTGGTTGGTGCAAATGGGTGGACGGTAGTGCTGTTCACTAAGATGCGAGACAAGAAAAATGGAGGGAGGAGCTAGGTATCGGGGAAGATGGTGTATTCTGGCTGGAGTATGATGAATTTGAGATACTATTAGAACATCCCAGTAGAAATCTCCAACAAATCTTTAGCTTAGGGGAGAGACAAGTCGGAACTGGAATTAGAGAGTTGAGAATCATCAGCATATGGGAGTTGGAATCACGCAGATTTATGAGGTGCTTACTGCTTCAAGTAACAGAGTAATTACACTGTAATGGCATTTGTAATCTCACGTCTTAAGTAGTCAAGAGACGGGCAGCTCTAGGGTTGGATAAATTGGCAACAAAATGATGGCATCTCTAACCCAGGTGCCTCCTATGGTTCCTCTATGCTATCCTCAGGGTGTTGACATCATCTTCAGCCTTGTCCCCTTGTGGTTGCAAGATAGCTGCTCTACCCTCTCACAGCCCCATTCAAAGGTAAGGATGAAGCTTTCTTCTTGCACATTCATTTTTATCATGGAGGAAATCCTTTATCTTTAGCCAACAGACATATCCTTGGGTCTCATTGGCCATAACTGCATCATTAGGCAAAAGAGGATGGGGTTGTATGATAGGCTTAAACTGTGTATGACTCATCTCCTGTGGCAGTGGAGAGGGCCATCTTCCTGGAGCACAATGCTGCCAATGCCTGAACTAAACTGAGGTCCCATGAGCAAGGAAGAAAAGGTGGCCTTTTTTCAGTCAGTGTTGACTTGACCCAAACACAGTTCAATAGAGTCTACATGAGGAGCTTGGGTTCCTAAGTCAAGCATATTTGGGTTCATGTCCTAGAGCCACCTCGTGCTATCTGTGGGACCTCATACAAGTTATTTTACTTGTGTGCCTGAGTTTCCTCACTTGTGGAATGGGGATATTACGGGTCTTTTGTTATTGGCTGTTGAGATGGTAAAATGAAATAATGCATACAAAGCATTTAGCACAATGCATAGCACATAGTAAGTGCTCAGCAAAACCTAAGTGCTCAGCAAAATTTTGGGGGGACAACTCTCTCCTTGAAATCCTCCAGCCCTTTAAGGCTTCCTCCTTTTTCTGTAACTTGTTCCTCTTCTTCTCCCATTTCCTCTCTTCCAAGGTTTGCTTCTCTGCTCTATGTCTTGTCTCATTGCTCCCATCATTCCTCTTTCTTGAAATCCTTCATACTCCTCCTGAGTATTCCACGGCCTCTTAGGCTCATCTTGGGCCCTGATACCACTGCTCCATATCTCTGCCCCATCGCCTTGGACCAGATGACCCCACAGTCCTTTCATTAGATGCTACCTTAAAAACAGTTACTGGAGGCCAGGTACAGTGGCTCATGCCTGTAATCCCAGCACTTTGGGAGGTCGAGGCAGGTGGATTGCCTGAGGTCAGGAGTTCGAGACCAGCCTGGCTAACATGGTGAAAACCTGTCTCTATTAAAAATACAAAAATTAGTCAGGTGTGGTGACACACGCCTGTAGTCCCAGCTACTCGGGAGGCTGAGGCAGGAGACTCACTTCAACCTGGGAGGCGGAGGTTGCAGTGAGCCGAGATGGCGCCACTGCACTCCAGCCTCTGGGCGACACAGTGAAACTCCGTCTCGGAAAAAAACAAAAAACAAAACCAGCCACTGGAACTGCTCTAATGACTTCTACTTGCCAACGTGGAAGATGTCCTAAAACACATGAAGAAAAGTTAAAATGTGTGCAGCGAGCTGAGGGACGCCTTCTAAGTGTCCAGGCAGGGCTCTGTGGCACCGCATGAGGGGTTTCCCTTTCTTTCTTTCTTTTTTCTTTTTCTTTCTTTTTTTTTTTTTTTTGGAGACAGAGTCTCACTCTATCACCGGGCTGGAGTGCGGTGGTGCAATCTCGACTCACTGCAACCTCCGCTTCCTGGGTTCAAGCGATTCTCCTGCCTCAGCCTACTGAGCAGCTGGGATTATAGGCACGTGCCATCATATCCAGCTAATTTTTGTATTTTTAGTAGAGACAGGGTTTCACCATGTTGGCCAGGATGGTCTCCATCTCCTGACCTCATAGTCTGCCCGCCTCGACCTCCCAAAGTGCTGGGTTTACAGGCGTGAGCCACTGTGCCCGCTGGGTTTTTCCTTTCTATCTCCCTTCCTGGGCTGTGAGTTTCTTGGGACAGGGAAACAGATCACTCATCCTTCTGTCACGTTGTTAGGTATACTAGTTACCTGATGTATACTAGTACTCAGAAAAATGTCTGATGAATGAATAAAATTTCTGTCTTTGCCACTTACTTTCTTTCTTTTTTTGTTTTGTTTTGTTTTGTTTGGAGACGGAGTTTCACTCTTGTCACCCAGGCTGGAGTGCAGTGGCACGATCTCAGCTCACTGCAACCTCCGCCTCCCGGGTTCAAGTGATTCTCCTGCTTCAGCCTCCTGAGTAGTTGGGATTACAGGCACGCACCACCACACCCAGCTAAGTTTTGTGTTTTTAGTAGAGACAGGGTTTTACCATGTTGGCCAGGCTAGTCTCGAACTCCTGACCTCAAGTGATCCACCTGCCTCAGCCTCCCAAAGTGCTGGGATTACAGGTGTGAGACACCACGCCCGGCTGCCACTTACCTTCCAACTGACTTTGAATATAATCCTTTTCTTCTCTGGTCCTATTTCAAAATCTATAAGATGAGGGGACTGGACTGTGTTTCAAAGGAGGCTTTTCAGCACTAAGTGAAATAAGTGGCCGAGGGATGGAGGATGGGCTGGCTGGGGTGGGGGTCTCCATCATCTCCAGCAAAATGTTGTGCTGAAGTCTGAGGCAGAGGGATGGGCTCAGAGAGAGGGGCTGCCCGACCCTTCCATCTAGGAGCTGCCCAGGGCTCCAGAGGAGGGGATGGAGTTGATTTAGGTCAGTGAGGGGTTGAGCGGGGCTGGGAGGGGGTTGAGGTTGGGAGGCTGAAGGAGGAGACTCACTTCAACCTGGGAAGCAGAGGTTGCAGTGAGCAGAGATCGCGCCACTGCACAATCCTTTCTATCTCCCTTCCTGGGCTGTGAGTTTCTCAGGGCAGGGAAACAGATCACTCATCCATCTGTCACGTTGTGATGTATACTAGTTGCCTGATGTATACTAGTACTCAGAAAAATGTCTGATGAATGAATAAAATTCATTCATCGAACATTTTCATCATAGCATTGGCTATTAACCCCTTGAATCCCCGTGGCTCACTTGCTGGGTGCCATCCCTGACCCACTAGCCTGGTGCCGGGGGGAGACCAATTTCTGGAGGAAACTCTGGGTACCCAGTCTTGCCCTAAGCCTGCCTCTGAACAGGCTGTTCTTGTTTATGACCCCCGTCCCAGCAGAACAGTGATTGCTCATCCCTGCATGTGATTTGAGAGGGCCAGTCTTTCAGGCCTGGAGGAAACTCAAGCCCCACCAGCCGCTTGGCATCGGAATGCTCAGCTGGTCCCCTCCTGGGGCTCATGTGACCAAGATCTAGCTATAAATATCAGAGGGGCCTCAGACCAAGACAGAATTCGGGCACCAGGAGAAGGAAGCCAACGGGATCCGACCTGGTGTTTCGTGACAAAGGCAAGACCCCCAGGTCTACTTAGAGCAAAGTTAGTAGAGGAGGCAGCTAGGCGTGGCTCTCATTCCTGCCCACAGAATGGATTATAAGTCGAGCCTGATCCAGGATGGGAATCCCATGGAGAACTTGGAGAAGCAGCTGATCTGCCCTATCTGCCTGGAGATGTTTACCAAGCCAGTGGTCATCTTGCCGTGCCAGCACAACCTGTGCCGGAAGTGTGCCAATGACATCTTCCAGGTAAGTGCCGGGTGCAGCTTCATCCGGGGGCCCCAGGTGGCTACTTGGCTTCCCTGTGATGAAACCCTTCTTCTCCCTTAGACTTCCAACCTGGACAGGCTCTTTCCCCTTGGAAGTGAACCCCTGCAGAGGCCTCTGGACAGGGCTGAGAGGGGGCTGGGAGGCGGCTCTGGCTGCTGCGGTTCTTCTCCATAACACATGTTTCCCCTCCCTGCCCTGCCCACAGTTCCCCCACCCCTGCCCTGAGCACTGCTGTTGACTCTCCAATCAAGAGTCAAATGCCTCAAGTGATAAGCAGGGGAGGCAGGGACAGGAGAGAGAAACCAGACCCCTAGGGCTGGAGCCAGGTCCTGGTGGCAAGAGGCCCAGAGCTTTGGGAGGAGGGTATCAGGGAGGCAGTGGGCAGTAGAGGCATCTTCCCTTTTGAGGCTGTTCCGTACAATATGGGGGCAGAAGGGGCTCCAACTCCCCGAGAAAGGAAGGGGGTAGGTGTCCTGGCTGGGAGGCAGGATGCGAGGTTCCCCATGGACACTTTACAAAATGTTCTTTCATGGTATTATCTTTAAAGTAGCAGCCTTAGGAGCTTGCTCTCATTGTAATACCTATTTCATAAGTGGGCAAACTGAGGCCTACACAGATAAGGTTGCTTGCCCAAAATCACTCAGAGAATAAACATGACTTGAACCCAGGTCTCCTGCCTCCCCATCCTGACGATTGTTTAGCTGCTTCTCAGGTGCTCTCTGTGTGAGGACTGGTTCTCATCACAGTCTGCGGAGCTCCAGGTTGTTAGGTTTGACCGGGGTGGTTGGGATAGGCAGAGGAAAGGATAAGAGGAGATTAGAAAGGAGAAGGGCTGAGGAGGGAGCCCAGGCCTCACCTTGACCTTTGCCACCTGCAGGCTGCAAATCCCTACTGGACCAGCCGGGGCAGCTCAGTGTCCATGTCTGGAGGCCGTTTCCGCTGCCCCACCTGCCGCCACGAGGTGATCATGGATCGTCACGGAGTGTACGGCCTGCAGAGGAACCTGCTGGTGGAGAACATCATCGACATCTACAAACAGGAGTGCTCCAGGTCGGTTCTCGTGCCTGCTGGGGGTCCGCCCTCCTTCCCAGCCATGCTGTGCCTAGATCCCCCAAGCTCCTTCCCCCTCCTTCATCTGCTCAGGATCCAGGCCTCTAGCTGGACTAGCTACACAAGCCATTCAGAGACAGGCCTGGAGACCCATACACCCCAACCCAGCTCTCAGGATTGCTCAGCGGATGGGAAGGGGCCCAGACATTAGGCTGCCCTTCCAGGCAATACCAAGACAGAGACTGGGGGAAAGATGAGATGTGAGAGGGAGAGAAAGGCCCTGGGGCCAGCCAAGTGGCTCTGGTCAGCAGAGAAAGTGGCCGGTGAGAGACAGCCAGGTTGTCTATAAGGATAGCAACAGCTACTCTCTCGTGTGCCACGAGGAACAGCGTCAGGCACTGGGAATGCTTCATCTAAGTACCTCCCAATAACTCTGTGAATCAGGCATGACTTTATTATCCTCATTTCACAGATGAGGAAACCGAGGCTCAAGAAGTGAAGTCAATTAGCTAAGGTTTCCCAGCTGGGAAGTGAAAGAGCTGGGAGTTGACCCAGTCAATCTAGCTCTGAGTCTTCCTGCTAATAAAATAGCAGCTCATTCATAGGCAGAATGTGTGAGTGGTGGAGGTTGTGAAGGGTTGGCCTCAAACTGGGGAGAGAGGGCCAGGCATGGTGCTCATGCCCATAATCCCAACACCCTGGGAGGCCAAGGTGGGATGATTGTTTGAGGCCAGGAGTTCAAGACAAGTCAGGGCAACATAGTGAGACCCTGTTTCTACAAAGTTTAAAAACTAGCTGGGCGTGGTGGGGCATGCCTGTAGTCCCAGCTCTTCAGGAGAATTGTTGAGCCAGGGAGGTCAAGGCTGCAGAGCCATGATTGTGCTACTGCACTCCAGCCTGGGTGACAGTGAGACCATCCCTCAAACAGACAAAAACACTGAGAGGCCGGGTGCGGTGGCTCACACCTGTAATCCCAGCACTTTGGGAGGCCAAGGTGTGTGGATCATTCGAGGTCAGGAGTTAGAGACCAGACTGGCCAACATGGCGAAACCCCGTCTCTACTAAAAATACAAAAATTAGCCGGGCGTGGTGGCGCGTGCCTGTCATCCCAGCTACTTAGGAGGCTGAGGCAAGAGAATTGCTTGAACAAGGGAGGCAGAGGTTGTAGTGAGCAGAGATCGTGCCACTGCACTCCAGCCTGGGTGACAGAGTGAGACTCCATCTAAACACACACACACACACACACACACACACACACACACAACACAACACAACACAAAAATTTGGGAGAGACACAGCTCCAGGAAAGATCTTTACAAATCAGGACATCCTGGTAAGACTCCAGGAGTGCTGACCTCACAGCCTTTAAGGTCCAAAGCCTTCACCAAGGCATCTGCCTGCAGGCAGTGCCCAGCCCAAGGGAAGGTGACAGACCAGATCTCAGGTGAAAAAACCCTGGCCCGGGGAACTGTGCTTGCTAGTCAGCCTCTGTGACTAATGTACTGTACCATGTTGGGTAAGCCTTTAGAGCTTCATTTCCTCTGTCTGCAAACAGAAACAGTAAGATCTGTTATTGTGGCTGTCAAATAAGATATTAATGGAAAATGGTTAATGTATCAACCATTTATTGGGTACCTATTGTGTGCAGGCGCTGTTCTAAGTACTTTCAGGCATTTTTCCTATCTGCTTCTCATAGTAACCCGGGAAGGCATTCCTGTCTCCATTTTACCATAAGGAAATGGAAGCTCAGAGAGGATCAGAGATTTGTCCAAGGCCACACAGCTAGCAAGTGGTAGAGCTAAGAGAGAGAGGGTGTGAGAATATTTTTTATTATTTTTATTTTTTTTTTTGAGGCAGAGTCTTGGTCTGTTGCCCAGGCTACAGGGCAGTGGTACGATCTTGGCTCACTGCAACCTCCACCTCCTCGGTTCAAGTGATTCCCCTGCCTCAGCTTCCCGAGTAGCAGGGACTACAGATGCGTGCCAACGTGCCCAGCTAATTATTATATTTTTAGTAGAGACAGGGTTTCACCATGTTGGCCAGGCTGGTCTCAAACTCCTGACCTCAGGTGATCTGCCTGCCTCAGCCTCCCAAAGTGCTGGGATTACAGACGTGCACCACCACACCCAGCTAATTTTTGTATTTTTTGTAGAGACAGGGTTTCACCACGTTGGCCGGGCTGGTCTTGAACTTCTGACCTCAGGTAATGCACCCGCCTTGGCCTCCCAAAGTTCTGGCATTACAGGCGTGGGCCACCGTGCCTGGCCGGCCGGTGAATATTCTTAATTGCTGAGCTAGATTGCCTCTCATGTTGCTAGAGCACAACACTACAAAATGCAAACATATTGTTGATCATAAGGAATAATAAAATCAATTCCACACCAGTGTTAGCCTACCCAGTGCCGACCTATGAAGAGCATGTTGTATGTGAACCTTTGAGGCCTTTCCGCATAGTTGAATGACAATGACAGCTGCCCTGTATTGAGGGCCTGCTCTGTGCCGGGCACTCCACATTCATTATAGACAATTTCTACCATGATTGCAGTAGTTCTGGGAGGAATCCCACAGGCAAGAGAGGTGAAATCACTTGTCCAAAATCACAAAAATGAATGTAAAAGAACAATCTGGATATGAACCCCGATGCCAAAGTCTGAGCTTGGGAGGGTGGGCATTTGGGAGGGCTGCGGGCACATGAACCAGACCCTCAGGCTCTTGCCTCACCTCTGCACTCCCTGCCATCCCTTTATCAGGGGATGGAGGCAGGTGGCAATGGCAGACCCCTGCCAGCATAGGGACCCTGGGGTAAAATATGCAAAAAGACAAGCCTGGAAAGGGGCTTATTTAAGAACTTGAGAGGACAATAGAGCCCAGGGTGTGATCAGTCATGTAAGGCTGTTTGGAGGTGAGGCATTGACACTGATGGGAACAGTCACCATTTGACATTTGCAAGATGCCTGTTCTGTTTGGGGCTGGGAATCGAAGGTAGTGTTGGCTTTCAATGAGTGTATAGTCTAGCCGGAGACAGAAGACTCAAAAAATCGAATCTACACCAGGCATGGTGGTATGCACCAGTTGCAGCTACTGGGGAGACTGAGGTAGGAGGATTGCTCAGCCCAGGAGTTCGAGGCTGCAGTGTGTCTGTGAATCGCTGCTGCACTCCAGCCTGGACAATATGGTGAGACCCTGTCTCAAAACAAACAAACAAACAAAGGCTGGGTGCAGTGGATCACGCCTGTAATCCCAGCACTTTGGGAGGCTGAGGTGGATGGATCACATGAGGCCAGGAGTTTGAGACCAGCCTGCCCAACATGGTGAAACCCCATCTCTACTAAAAAATACAAAAATTAGCTGGGCATGGTGGTGCATGTCTGTAATCTCAGCTACTCAGGAGGCTGAGGCATCAGAAACTCAGGAGGCGGAGTTTCCAGTGAGCTAAGATCTCACCACTGCACTCCAGCCTGGGCAAAAAATCAAAACAAAACAATACAACAACAAAAAAATCCCCCCCAAGCCCCAATGAATCTAGGTTAGGAAATGACTGATGTCCCAAGAGAAGCACAAATAACAGGTCGGAGGTCTCAAGGAAGAAAGGTAGTTCTAAGCATATGTGTTAGGGGAGAAAGTAGAGGAAGAGACTTGGGCCTTTGAAAGAATCTCTGGACTAGAAGTCAGGCTTGTGCTGGGCTGTTGGACAGCCTTGGGCTACCCACTCACCAGTCACCATGACATGGGGCATACACACTGCTCCTTCTCTGAGCCTCAGGGGCAACCTCATGGCTCAGAGAGGGTCAGAGGTTTATCCAAGGCCATACAGCTAGAAAGTGGTGAAGCTAAGAGAAAGAGAGAGGGTATGACTGACTCTGTGGTGAATATTCTTTTTTAAAAAAATTGTTTTCTTATGGAGAATGTTAATAAATTCAAGATGGTGAATATTATTGATTCCTATGCTAGTTATTGATTCATTCATTCTTTTTTTTTTTTTTTTTTTTGAGACGGAGTTTTGCTCTTGTTGCCCAGGCTGGAGTGCAATGGTGCCATCTCGGCTCACCGCAACCTCTGCCTCCTGGGTTCAAGTGATTCTCCTGCCTCAGCCTCCCGAGTAGCTGGGATTACAGGTGCATGCCACCATGCCTGGTTAATTTTTTTGCGTTTTTAGTAGAGACGGGGTTTCATCATATTGGTCAAGCTGGTCTTGAACTCCTGACCTCAGGTGACCCTCCCACCTCAGCCTCCCAAAGTGCTGGGATTACAGGCGTGAGCCACTGCGCCCAGCCTTATTGATTTATTCTTTCTACCTTTGTTTAATTACCACCTCCTCTATGCCAGGCACTGTACAGTGCAGGCACAGGGGTGAAGAAAACAGGCAAGTTTCCCTACCTTGATGGAGGTTACAGTCTGGTAGATTAAATATAGAATTAAATGAGGCCATCAGTATAAATTTCTTAGCTCAGAGCCCAGCCTGCAGTAACCAAAGCTAAGGTGACTATAATTAGAGCAACTGAACTGTAGCCTCCTCTGCCCTTACTTGCTGTATGACCTTGGACGAGTCAATTCACTTTTCTGGAGCCCAGTTTCCTCTTCTCTAAAACATCTCCAGGTCTGACTCTGTAATTCTATGGCCCTTTCTGTGTCCTTGGCACTGGCAGAGCCTCAGGCTAACTCCCTCTTAGGATGTGGGGACAGATTTGGTGTCATTGGCTTCCCAAGTCCTTGGTCCCCAGAAGATGAAAGATTTTAGGGCAGCCAAACCCTGAGGGCCCAGGGCATAAATCTGGAGATTCACAGACACACTGCAGCCTCGAATTCCTGGGCTGAGCAATCCTCCTGCCTCAGCCTCCCCAGTAACTGCGACTGGTGCATTGGAGCTGGGGAGGGGGATGCAGGGACACAGGACCCCCATGACTTGTGACTGTTCTCCACTGCAGTCGGCCGCTGCAGAAGGGCAGTCACCCCATGTGCAAGGAGCACGAAGATGAGAAAATCAACATCTACTGTCTCACGTGTGAGGTGCCCACCTGCTCCATGTGCAAGGTGTTTGGGATCCACAAGGCCTGCGAGGTGGCCCCATTGCAGAGTGTCTTCCAGGGACAAAAGGTACTGTCTCCAGCCACTTTTACCCCCAGCCTGGGCCTGCTGGGCACGGCCTGATGATTCAGGAGGCAGATTTGATCCCTGTAGATCTGCTGATCTGGCCTTTCAGGAATAGTCTCTCTGGAGGGACTTCCCAGGCCACAGGGACAGCAGCCCTGGCCTTCCTGGGGGAGGCAGCTGAGCTCATGGTTATACTTAGAGCCACTCGAGAGCACCTGGGTGTGGCCACAGGGGAGCGGTCAGACGCCCCAGCCAGGCCACTGGGGTCCTCTCAGGCCACGGCTTCTCCATCCCCCAGACACCTCTTCCTGTGCCTCTCACCTCTTCTCCAAGACTTCACATTCCCCCACAGCAGGAGGCAGCTTAGAGCCTTCTCCCTGGGTCCCTGGGCCTGTGGGGGCCCACCACCCTGTCCGTGCAGTAAGCCGTAGCCACCCCCTTTCCGTACTCTCTCTTCCCTACTCCCCACTCTTCTCTAGGTTTCTCTCTTCTAGACGTCTCCAGCTCTATTTCTTTTTTTGTCCCTTCTTTCTTAGAAACAAGCCCCTCCTCTGTCAGTTCCTTGCTGTGTGTTTTGGGCAGCTCACTTGCCTGCTGTTGGCCTCACCTATAAAATAAGTGATGCAGTGTCTTTCTAATATCCTCTACTCTGGAGTTGAGCTATACCCGAAAGAGGGGCCAGATCCCTACTGGAGGCTCTTTCTAGCAGAGAGGGGAGGGAGGGAGCCATGTTGCTGCCATGCCCCAGTGGGTAGGCCCTGAGGCTATTTGTGTCTCTCCTCTCCTGACCCCCACACCCCCATCTAGACTGAACTGAATAACTGTATCTCCATGCTGGTGGCGGGGAATGACCGTGTGCAGACCATCATCACTCAGCTGGAGGATTCCCGTCGAGTGACCAAGGTGAGGGAACAGAATAGTCCTGCCTGGGGATTTGGAGCTTTCCAGGGCAGCCTGGTCTCTGGGGAAGGCTCACCCGTAGGTTGTGGCTAAAAGTTGGGGCCTGGAGCCTGGGGTGGTCAAGCAGGGATGGCAGGGGAGGGACTAATCCATTCATCCAGTCTCTCAACAAATGCTTCTTAAGCACAGCTGTGTGTCCGGCCCCACCCAAGATGTGGGGGATGGAGGAGTGAACCAGACAGACATGGTCCCTGAGCTCAGGGAGTGTCCCATCAATAATTCTCAGTATTTATTCAGCACAAATTGTTTTCAGAGCACAGTTCTTCAGCGTGCTGTAGACCAACACTTCCCAAACTTTGAAGTGCGTGAAAATTATGCTGGGATCATGTTGAAATTCAGGTTTTGATTCAGTTGGTTTGGAATGAGGCATAAGAGCTGCATTTCTAGCCAGTTCCCAGGATTTGCCCAAGCTGCTGGGTCCACAGACCACATGTTGAGTAGTGAGACTGTTGAGGGCAGAAGGGAACTTTTCTATCCCTGAAAAAAGCTTCCACGATTTTCCTTGTTCACTTGGGGTAGGGATCTGGAGATGAGATGAGGGGAAGGGGTCATCATAATTGCTAGTGGATGAAGAGTTGGGCGAAGGGTAGGAAGGAGGGGAACATTGTGATCACCCATGAGAGGCTCCCGGTCTGATGAGATGCTATTGTCACACCCATTTTATAGAAAAGAACATAGAGAGAAGGGAGCTTCAGTTGAGGAGGGTGCTACGAAAGGAGCCGTTTTTCCACCTCCCCTAGGACCAAATGATGCAGAGCTTCCCGAATCCAGTCTTGGTCCTGAAAGGGAGGGAAGAGTGTGACCTGGGACATATGGGGGGCCCAGGAAACGTTAATTTGTTGAAGGTCACACAGCTAAAAGGGAAACACAGCTAAAAGGCAACAGAGAGCTGGGCGCAGTGGCTCACGCCTGTAATCCCAGCACTTTGGGAGGTCAAGCTGGGTGGATCATGAGGTCAGGAGATCGAGACCATCCTGGCCAACATGGTGAAACCCAATCTCTACTAAAAATACAAAAAAATAGCCAGGCGTTGTAGCGTGTCTATAATCCCAGCTACTCGGGAGGCTGAGGCAGGAGAATCGCTTGAACCTGGGAGGTGGAGGTTGCAGTGAGCCAAGATCGCACCACTGCACTCCAGCGTGGGCAACAGAGCGAGACTCCATCTCAAAAAAAAAAAAAAAAAAAGGCAACAGAGAAAGACAGGGCAGATCCCACATTGGGTGACTGTTGCATTGGTCTAAGAGGTGATGCGCCAATGACCAGCTGAGGTTGGGGGACAGGGGGAGGGTGCAGGAACAAGGAAGAACATGTTGTGTCATGTGACCCTAGAGCCTCTATTTTGGAAGAAGGGGCTAGCTGTTTTTCAAGGCATCATCCTCCAAATATCACTGGTGTACTAAATAGCTGTGAGGCCAGATGAGTGTTTTCTTCTTGTTAAGTCTTTGTTTCATCTTCTGTAGTGTGGGGATGTATGTAGTGAGATCTCTTCTAGCTTTAGATTCCTTGCTACTGTCCTAGGAAGGCAGTGTAGTGGGCAGGGAATAAGGACCCTACAGAACGTGACCGCAAGACTTCCGTCCTCAGGAGAACAGTCACCAGGTAAAGGAAGAGCTGAGCCAGAAGTTTGACACATTGTATGCCATCCTGGATGAGAAGAAAAGTGAGTTGCTGCAGCGGATCACGCAGGAGCAGGAGGAAAAGCTTAGCTTCATTGAGGCCCTCATCCAGCAGTACCAGGAGCAGCTGGACAAGTCCACAAAGCTGGTGGAGACTGCCATCCAGTCCCTGGACGAGCCTGGGGGAGCCACCTTCCTCTTGGTGAGCAGGACTAGAAGGGTCTGGGTGGGGTCAGTTCAACTCTACAGCTCTAAGGTTCAAGTTATGCTTCCCCACTGACCACCCATGGGCCCTTGGAAAAGCCATTTAAACCTCTGTGAGCCTCAGTTTCCTCATCTGTCAAATGGGCATGTAACACCCCCCACCTTCCTCTTACTGATTTTATGATGATCAAATAAGAGGATGTTTATGAAATGACTTTGTAAGCTGCACAATACAGTGTCCCATCTACAGACTATTAATTGAGCCCCTACTGTAGGCCAGGCACTGAGGTGGAAGACAAGGAGATAAACCAGACACAGCCCTGCCCTCAAAGAGCTTGTTGGGGAGGACAGAAAAGGCTCAGTTATAAGACTTCATAGTTCAGTTCAATAAAAATGTTCTAGGCTTCTACTGTGGGCCAGGCTTTGTGCTAGACATTAGGTATGAAAAGGTGGTTAGGATTGGGGAGTTCAGGGTTTAGGAGTTTTGGGATTGATACCCCTAGAATCCAAGCTTCCTGTCAAGACAATGGGTCCTAGGGTGATGACCAAGACCTGTACAGACCACAGAAAGAGGGAAAAGTTCCAGATTCTGCTCAGTTTGGGGTGGGGAGCAGGTCACAACTGGGCTAGAGAATGGCACCAAATATCTACCTACAACACCTAGTTCACTAGTTTTGCTGATTTCCTGCGGTTACCTCTTCTGCAGTCCTAATCCTTTGTTCTCTCTCCCCCTGCAGACTGCCAAGCAACTCATCAAAAGGTCAGTGTCTTCCTAGAGGCTATGATCCAAGCCCCTAGTTCCCACCAGGACCTCTGTCCAGGAAGCCTCATCCTGGGCATTAGGCCTGCTGGGAGGGTCTCACTCCAGGCTGGCTTCCCTGACCCTTTGCATCCCTGACTTTTTGGACCACTCCTTGTGCTTGAGGTTGGAGAGGAAATACTCCATCCCTCCAGGGGAGCCTCTGGGTAGAAGGCCTGGGCGTGGCAAGGCATGTGCCCTCTCCTCCCTGCACTGAGCCCCAGAGACCTCATCCTGCCTCTCTTTCTGTCTCCCCTGCAGCATTGTGGAAGCTTCCAAGGGCTGCCAGCTGGGGAAGACAGAGCAGGGCTTTGAGAACATGGACTTCTTTACTTTGGATTTAGAGCACATAGCAGACGCCCTGAGAGCCATTGACTTTGGGACAGGTAAAGGAGGTGGTGATGCCACTTGTCTATTTGCCTGCCTGACCCCTGGAAACCAGCATCCCTCCCACTGAGCCCCATGGGGAGGCAGATACACTAATAAAGATCCCCAAATATCAATCAAACTCATATAGCCAACTTCTGGCCGGCTGTGGTGGCTCATGCCTGTAATCCCAGCACTTTGGGAGGCCAAGGTGGGTGGATCACTTGAGGTCAGGAGTTTGAGACCAGCCTGACCAACGTGGTGAAACCTCATCTCTACTAAAAATACAAAAATTAGCCAGACGTGATGGCATGTGCCTGTAATTCCAGCTACTTGGGAAGCTGAGGCAGGAGAATCACTTGAATCCAGGAGGTAGAGGTTGCAGTGAGCCGAGATTGTGCCACTGCACTCCAGCCTGGGCAAAAGAGCCAGCCAAACTCCATCTCAAAAAAAAAAAAAAAAATTCATATAGTCGACTTCTAGATGAGCCCAGAGCCTAGCACAATGCCTGGTGCAGAATTCCTGCTTCATAAATTACATATGGATCCATGGCAGGGAGGCCTCTTGGGGCAGTAGAAATAATATGGCCTCTGGAATCAGACAGTCCTGAGTTTAAATCCTGGTTCTGTCATTTGTTTATCTGTGTGACCTTTGGCAAGCCCCCTTCTGCCTGAGTTTTATTTTCTAATTTAAAAAGTCAGGTTAGAAGTGAGCCCTCTAATAATGACCAACTCATGGTGCTGTTGCAAAAAATCAGATATCAATGCAGAAAGGTCCTGTAGAGCCCTAAAGATGTACTAGTTATTGCCTAAAGGTAGTCTTAGCTTCAGTTTCTTAATGCTATCACCTGTGATACCCAGGCACCTTAATTGATCAACATCATGTCCTCATTTCTGTTTATAATTACTCTTCCATAGAGTGCCTATAATAATTGTAACAATGCAACCGTAACAATAATAAGGGTGAAAATAACAAAGGAAATGAAGAAACTGAATGGAAGCAAATATGTTACTTTGCTAAAGGTCACACAGCTAAAAGGGAAACACAGCTAAAAGGCAACAGAGAAAGAGAGGGCAGATCCCACATTGCTGACTGTTGCATTGGTCTGAGAGGTGGTGCTCCAATGACCAGCTGAGGTTGGGGGACAAGGGGATGATGAAGGAACAAGGAAGAACTGTAAATGGCTGGCGTGAGAAAGAGAAGAGCTTCTTGGAACCTCCTGTGTCGCTCTCCTACAAACCTTCAGTAGCTGGTGCTAAGTCTGTTTTCAGAGCCCCAGATATACCCCATTCATAGGTAAGGACAAAATACATCCCAAAGCAGAGATACCAATGGCCTTGGGGACATCCACTGCTGTAGTGAGCTGCTCCACTGTCAGCTTCCCTAAGCTAAGATATTCAAGAGTGGGTCGGCCAGGCACAGTGACTCACGCCTGTAATCTCAGCACTTTGGGGGTCCAAGGCAGGTGGATCACCTGAGGTCAGGAGTTCCAGACCAGCCTGACCAACATGGAGAAACCCCATCTCTACTAAAAATACAAAATTAGCTGGGCATGGTGGTGCATGCCTGTAATCCCAGCTAACTCAGGAGGCTGAAGCAGCAGAATTGCTTGAATCCGGGAGGAGGAGGTTGCGGTAAGCTGTGATCATGCCATTGCACCCCAGCCTGGGCAACAGGAGTGAAACTCCATCTCAAAAAAAAAAAAAAAAGAAAGAAAATAGATATTCAAGAGTGGGTCATATGGTGTGAACATAACATTGTGAAGTCCTGCACTGGCCTTCATAATCTCCCTGAGCCTCAGTTTCTCCACAAGTAAAATGAAGAGAGTACCAACAGTCACCAGTTACTGAATATTCTGTATGTCCTAGGCGCTAAGCCCTTAACATAAGTTTTATCATTTAACACAACTTCATGGGATAGGTTCTGTTACCATCTCTATTTTGTAGTTGAGGGAACTTAAAGCTCAGAGAGGGTAAGCCACTTGTTCAAGGCTACACAGCTAGCAAGTAGCCCGTGCAAATTCTACTGAGGGCCATTTGGCTTGCAAAACTCTTGTGAGGATTTTATAAGACGATGCAGATTCAACACTGAGCACACTACTTGGCACATAGTAAGTACTCAGCAACTGCTATTAAATGTAGTTATTGTGACAATGATTAAACAACAGAACTCCCTGGGTTATACTCTGATATCAGTTACTTGGCTGGAATTTTGGTTGTCATTTTGGAGATACTATTTTTTTTTTTTTTTTTTTGAGACGGAGTTTTGCTCTTGTCGCCCAGGCTGGAGTGCAATGGTGTGATCTCAGCTCACTGCAACCTTTGCCTCCTGGGTTCAAGAGATTCTCCTGCCTCAGCCTCCCAAGTAGCTGGGATTACAGGTGCATGCCACCACACCCAGCTAATTTTTTGTATTTTTAGTAGAGACAGGGTTTTACCATGTTGGCCAGGCAGGTCTTGAACTCCTGACCTCAGGTGATCTGACCGCCTCAGCCTCCCAAAGTGCTGGGATTACAGGTGTGAGCGACCAAGCCTGGCCTGAAGATACTCTTGACAAATGTTCTGATTCTGTGGTGACCCCTTCAGGGCCCCAAAAGGTTAAGGAGGTAGCTTGGGAGAGGAGCGGGGAAGGGAGATGTTCCCTGTTAAAGCTTGACGGTGACATCTCAGGATAAAAAAGTGGGGACATGAGTTGCAGCTCAGTCACTGTCCCTCTGGTGCTCAGCTTCAGGGAGCAGAGGTGGCTCCAGAAGTGCTTCCCCATCATGTCCACCCCTCCCCTCCACAGGCTAAGGAATGAGGAAAATGGGACAGTGGCTGCTGAACAAGCAGATCTCATAGGCTAAGTAGCTTCCTTCAAGACAAGGACTCTGATCCCTGAGGATCGAGGAGGTTTTTCCTCCTTAGGCGATGTTTATCTGCCTACCCGAGAGATGTGCAGAAGCACAGAGTGCGCTTCCTCCGAGTCCCCTCTCTGGTCACAGGCAGAGCAGGTGATAGAAGCTGCTGTTGCTGGAGCAAGGAAGTGACTTGAGCCCAGCTCCCTGGGACGGAGTGCGGGGGATTGCAGGAGCAGGGCCTCTGTGCAGCGCGGGTCTGGCAAGCCCATCCCCTCCCAGACCACTGCCGTCGCTGTGTGGCCGTTTGACCCGACTGGGCACAGGAAGGGATTTAGACCCTGCTCTCTCCTGCCTGGTTCCTCTTCAAGTAGCTCCTCAAGGAACCGGCCCCATCCTAACACAAATGTTTTTTGTCACAGATGAGGAAGAGGAAGAATTCATTGAAGAAGAAGA
This sequence comes from Pan paniscus, assembly GCF_029289425.2. Lineage (NCBI taxonomy): Eukaryota > Metazoa > Chordata > Mammalia > Primates > Hominidae > Pan > Pan paniscus. The sequence continues at coordinate 200,820,129 of NC_073249.2, forward strand.
TCAGGAAGAGGAAGAGTCCACAGAAGGGAAGGAAGAAGGTAAGAAATTCATCTACCTCCATTCCTTCGTTCCTTCACTCATTCCACAACAACCTGAGGTGCCTACTGTATGTGAAGCACTGTGTTAGACATTGGCAATGACGCTCAGAACTGTCCCCAGCACGTGCTTTAACCCTACTGAGGGTAAAGTCCTGTTCTCTTTACCCTTAGAAAAGAAAAAAACCCCAAACTATTCATAATAAAATGCTCCCATTTCACATCTAAATGATCTTCTTAAATGGAAAGCAATATGGCACAGCAGAGGGAAAAGACAGGGGCTCATGAGCTAGGCTGGGCCCATTGAGGTGTTTTGTTTGGCCAGCACTGTGTTTAAATTAAAACAAACAAACAAACAAACAAAACTACTTGCTGGACAGGCATGGTGGCTCGAGCCTGTAATCCCAGCACTTTGGGAGGCCAAGGCCAGCCTGGCCAACATGGTGAAACCCTGTCTCTACTAAACATACAAAAAATTAGCTGAATTTGGTGGCAGGCGCCTGTAGTCCCAGCTACTTAGGAGGCTGAGGCAGGAGAATCGCTTGAACCTGGGAGGTGGAGGTTGCAGTGAGCCGAGATCGTGCCACTGCACTCCAGCCTGGGTGACAAGAGTGAGACTCCATCTCAAAAAATAAATAAATAAATAAATAATTACTTGCTGGCTGGGTGTGGTGGTACGTGCCTATAATCCCAGCACTTTGGGAGGCTGAGGCGGGAGGATTGCTTGAGACCTGGAGTTTGGGACCAGCCTGGTCAACAGCAAGTCCTCGTCTTTACAAAAATAATTTAAAAATTAGCCAGGCGTGGTGGTACATATCTGTAGTCCTAGCTACTCGGAAGGCTGAGGCTGGAGGATTGCTTGAGCCCAGGAGGTAGAGGCTGCAGTGAGCTATGATTGCGCCACTGCACTCTTGCCTTGGCAACAGAGGACACTACACTGTCTCTTAAAAGAAAAAATTAATTGCTAACATTTTTAAAATTAGGTTTTTTTTTAAGGGTTAAGAAAAAGGAGATTTGAACTAAGAATCTGCATTTTCACCTTGTGAAAGTTTAGAAAAAGCAAACAATGCTGGACTTGAACTTCCTTGTAGTCCCAGAGTGCTGGCTCTGGGCAGTGGCTCTCCCCTTTAAAGGGGACACGCTGGCATGGTGGCTCACGCCTGTAATCCTAGCACTTTGGGAGGCCGAGGCAGGCGGATCACCTGAGGTCAGGAGTTTGACACCATCCTGGCCAACATGGTGAAACCCCGTCTCTACTAAAAATACAAAAATTAGCCAGGTGCGGTGACGGGCACCTGTAATCCCAGCTACTTGGGAGGCTGAGGCAGGAGAATCGCTAGAACCCCAGGGGGACGGAGCTTGCAGTGAGCCGAGATCACGCCACTTCACTCCAGCCTGGGCAAAAGAGTGAAACTCCGTCTCAAAAAAAAACAAAGAAAAGAAAAGAAAAATGGGACATGCCCTTGCCAGTTTGCCCAGCCCCGCCACCATCAGTCCCGCTTGCTTCACTCATTCATGTTATCTGCTGGCTCCTTGTAGGCATCTGAGTTTGCCAGCCTGGCAGAGTTTGATTAGGAGCCTGGGTTCTGAATCACAGCAGCTCACAATTTCTCTGAGTCTTGGGCTACTCATCTGTGTATGGGGGTATAACAGTACTGACGTCAAAAGGTTGTAGTGGGGAGTGAATAAGATAATCGTTTAGCACGGTGTCTGATGCATAGGAAGGACATTTGCTAATTAGCACATGCTTGCAAATGTTATTTTTCAAACCACAGGTACTGAAACTAAATTCCAATCCAGTTGAAAACTATAGGTAGTCTTTTGGAGTTTTGTACTGATGTACAATCCATAATATTTGGGCAGCTAAATTCTATTTTGGTTTTAAAAGGAAGAGACTGGGAGGAATTGGAGTTTGATGTTTTATTCAAACTCCTGTTTGAATAAACAGTAGCTTGGTAAGCCTTGGATCCTCCTGAGTCCCTGTCTCACCCCTTGCCTCTGTATCTTTTTCTTCATTTCAGGACACCAGTAAGGAGCTGGATGAATGAGAGGCCCCCAGATGCAGAGAGACTGGAGAGGGTGGGGAGGGGCCCAGCGGCCTTGGTGACAGGCCCAGGGTGGGAGGGGTCGGGGCCCCTGGAGGGGCAATGGGGAGGTAATGTCTTCTCTCTGCTCAGAGAGCAGGGACTAGGGTAGGACCCTCACCGCTGCGTCCAGCAGACACTGAACCAGAATTGGAAACGTGCTTGAAACAATCACACAGGACACTTTTCTACATTGGTGCAAAATGGAATATTTTGTACATTTTTAAAATGTGATTTTTGTATATACTTGTATATGTATGCCAATTTGGTGCTTTTTGTAAAGGAACTTTTGTATAATAATGCCTGGTCGTTGGGTGACCTGCGATTGTCAGAAAGAGGGGAAGGAAGCCAGGTTGATACAGCTGCCCACTTCCTTTCCTGAGCAGGAGGATGGGGTAGCACTCACAGGGACGATGTGCTGTATTTCAGTGCCTATCCCAGACATACGGGGTGGTAACTGAGTTTGTGTTATATGTTGTTTTAATAAATGCACAATGCTCTCTTCCTGTTCTTCAAAGGAGCCGGGGTTTCATTCAGCCTTTTTTTCCTGGAGATGAGGGTTGAGTGTGAATGAACAGGACCCCTGGTAGGAGGCAATGGCAGGGCTAGGCTTAGGTCCCAGTAAAGGAGTTCTCGACACCACCATTTCCCAATGTGGACTCCATGGAAAGCCAGCCCTGAGCTGGTCCTTCAAGAACAGGTTCAACGTGTTGTTGCTCTGGTTCTCCAGAAAACAGAGCCTGAGGCAAAATTTAAATGCTTTAGTTGCAGGTTATAGGGACTTCCCCATGCTCACTGAAGGCTCACTGAAGGCTCACTGAAAATCATCAAGAAGAGGCAGATTAAGGCTGGGCAGGTGCAGTGGCTCATGCCTGTAATCCCAGCACTTTGGGAGGACAAGGAGGGCGGATCATCTGAGGTCAGGAGTTCCAGACCAGCCCGACCAACATGGTGAAGCCCCGTCTCTACTAAAAATACAAAATTAGTTGGGCAGGGTGGCTCACGCCTGCAATCCTAGCTACATGGGAGGCTGAGGCATGAGAATTGCTTGAACCCAGGAGGCGGAGGTTGTAGTGAGCCAAGATCGCACCACTGCACTCCAGCCTGGGCAACAAGAGTGAAACTCCGTCTCAAAAAAAAAAAAAAAAAAAAAAAGAGGCAGATTAATAGGAGAAAAGGCAAACAAATACACAAATTTATTTGACCATGGTTTTATGAGATACAAGAACCTTCAGAATGAAGACCCAAAGATACAGGAGAAACTGTCCATTTTTAGGCTTCAGTTCAACAAAGTATGGATGGCCGTGTAGAAATACGATTGGACAAAAGAGCCGGATCTAATGCTGATAGACTGAGTGGGGAACCCAGTGAGGCCTGTCTGTCAAGATTCTTTTCGGCCTCTCTGCGCAGCATTCCTTCCTTCCTCATATGGCGCAGGACTCTCTCTGGATGGGGGTCTTCTGACCTACAATCAGACAAAGGTCAAATAATTTCCTATGGCCAATTTTACACAGAAAGAAAGAGGAAAGTTAGAGTAATATTTTTAGGTTTTAGGGCAGGCTTTTGGGGAAGAGGGATTGTAGTTTTTATAGCTAGCCTTGGGGGAGAATAAGGGACCAGAGACAGGAGGGCAGGAGAAGGTCAGAGAGAAATGTTTGCTTCCGAGGGAGGCCTTCATTTCGGGGTATTGTTTTCTGAGACCCTAGGAGGCACACTCCCAAGGCCAACAGAGGGAAGGAAAATGGAAGCGAGGCAGGCAAGGAGGGAAGCAAGTACAAGGTGTCGTGTGGCTGAGCTGGCCACAGCTTCACCAAAGACTGGGCTGGCTGCTTAGTCATGTGAGATGTTTCCAGCAGGCCATAAAGAACAGAACATGATTCAAAGTCCTTCATCTAGAGAAGAAAAAAAAAAAAAGAAATGTGTCTGCTGACTCCTTCCTGTCTCCCGCCTCCCATACTGTTCATTCCACCTTGACTTCAGGTGGTGCAGGTGCAGGGGCAGCAAGGTCACCTGCCACATTGGGTGGTACTTCAGCTGAGTCTGGAGATGGTGGGAGGTGCCAGGGCCTCCATGGTCCAGTTGGGTTGGACAAGGGTGGGGCAGCTGCTGTCTCCACCTCAGTGAACACAATGGGGCCAGGCTGGTGCCCAGACTCACGCCAGGAAAGGCCAAGTCAGCCACCGGCAGTAGGGGATGAATTCATGACTGTGGCCCAGTAGCATCCAGGATCTCCATGAGCAAGAAGCCAAGGGCCTGGAGAGAGGCAAGGCTGAGCGAATCCGAGGCAGCGCATTCACCGGGGCTGATACACCAGGGACTTACAACTTTGAGGAGCATTGCAGAGCCTGTTCCCCCTTTTAGACATTCAGATCACAGTAGCAAATTAAGGGGTCTGAGTCGTCCCACCGTAAAGAAAGTGAATTAACTTTAGACGAGGACCATCAAGTTCATGGTGCTTGGAATGCTGCCTGCCCCTAAGTCTTTCATTTTGTGTGTGTGGACTGAATTTCCCAACTTATTCCTATGACATCCTCCGGAACTAGAGTTATGTGGAACTTGCTTTAGGACAGTGCTCAAAAACCCTCACAACCTCTGCCCATTTTCACTTCTGGGAGTTTGGTAGTTTTTCTAAGGCTAACTCAGTTCCTAACTTTGAATTTCAAAGAATCAGATTTTGCTCTCATTTCCAGTCCTTTCTCAAGTTCTGAAGCATTTTGTTTTAGTTTTTAAAACACGGCGTAATACACACACACACACCCTTAAAAGTGCACAAAACTCATCGTAGAGTTTAATAACCTATTGTAAAATGAAACCTTATGTTACTACCACTCAGGTGAAAAAAAAAAAAAAGAACATTGCCAGCCCTCAGAAGCCCTCCATGTGCCCCTCTACCACATCACAGCTCCTCTTTCTGATTGGGGCAGCGGAAAGAGGAGCGGTCAATTTTTTTGTTTTTTTGACAATCACATACTTGTTTTTCTTTATGGTTTGGTCTCCTAAAGTATCCTCCCATAGAAAACTGAAGGGATTTGAGTCCAGAAGGAGAAATTTGAGGCCAGAAAGAGAGAGGTTTTCATCACCTTGAAATCACAAGAATCAGTATTATAACGTGTGTATGTTCTGTTACTTCTCCAGGCTACTGATCACGTAAGCAGCAAGCATTTCAGCCCCATATCTTGTCACTTATGGAAGAGAAGAGAGAGCAGTTGAGACTTTGGGTAATCAGTTAAAGATTAAATTCCAGGAAGATACCTGTTAATTGCAACTAAGGGGATCTTTCCTTTGCCATAGGAAGGGCTCTTCCTGTACTTGCAAACTAGAACCCTTAAGATGGTATGAAGGGTTCTTGATCAACATGCTTCCTTTAAAATCATGCTGCAAGAGAGGACAGCTGGCTTCAAGGGGGTTCTTTCAATGAATCTTGAATACAGCTCCATGGGCTGCTACATCAGAATTGCCAGGAAAGGTTTATTTTTCCCCAAGTCTTTAATTCTGAAACTTTTTTTTTTTTTTTAGACAGAGTTTCACTCTCGGTTGCCCACGCTGGAGTGCAATGGCATGATCTCGGCTCACTGCAACCTCTACCTCCCGGGTTCAAGCGATTCTCCTGCCTCAGAATTCTGAGTAGCTGGGATTACAGGCGCCTGCCACCATGCCTGGCTAATTTTCTTATTTTTAGTAGAGACGAGGTTTTGCCATGTTGACCAGGCTGGTCTCGAACTCTTGACCTCAGGTGATCCGCCTGCCTCAGCCTCCCAAAGTGCTGGGATTATAGGTGTGAGCCGCCGTACCCAGCCAACATTTTTTAAATACTGAAAAGTAGAGGGAATAGTTATAGTGTACCCCATTTACCCATCACTCAGTTTCAACAGCTGGTGACATATTTGTTTCTTCTATACCAGTACCGTACTCTCCCCACTGGGATTATTTTAAGGCAAAACCCAGATGACATTTTATCCCTAAATACTTTAGATAAAGGTGTTCTTTGAAAAAAATCATAACCTCAGGACCAGCCTGGCCAACATGGTGAAACCCTGTCTGTACTAAAAATACAAAAATTAGCTTGGCATGGTCGTGGGCACCTGTAATCCCAGCTACTCAGGAAGCTGAGGCAGGAGAATCACTTGAATCCGGGAAGCAGAGATTGCAGTGAGCTGAGATTGCAGTCGAGCCTGGGCGACAGAGACAGAAATGAAACTGTCTCAAAAACAAACAAACAAACAAACAAAAAAACCACTACACATAAAAATGAACAATGATGCCACAATAGCACCAGAGAATTTTATAAATACAGATTCCCAGGCCCTGCCCCAGACCTACTGAATCCGGGAAATATTCAGGCTCCACACCCAGAGATTCTGGTTCGGTTGGTCTGATGCAGGGACCTGTAACCTGCGTTGTAACACCTTCTCCAGGTAATGCTGAGCCTGCTGGTGCTCAGAGTAGACAGACCTGGAGAAAACCAGGGTGTCTGAGGTTTTCCAGAAGAAAACCAGAGTCCAGAGAAGGCAGAGAGGCACTCAGTGAGGACCTAAGCAGAGCAGGTGCACCTCACATCCTCACTCCTGGCACCCCGTCTCCTACAAGATGAGAGACTGAAAGAGCCCCTTCCTGTCCCCAGTGGTGTGGGCAAGAGGCCTGCACCTCTGACTCTTGGCTCTGTGAAAGGGCATACCCACCAAGCCTATGGCCCTAGCGACAAAGGGTGCTGGGGAGACGAATTGACCAGACAGGGAGGTCTCCAGCAGCTTCTTTCTACACAGAGGGCACCTGTCAGAGGCCAGCGTGGGGGCCACAGGCTCCCCAATCCCCAAGAACCACCAGGGAAGGAGGCTGCTTCAAGTGGGTGGGGCACCAAGCTGGCCAGGAAGGACAGGGCTTCTCCCAGCGGTACCAACACGGTGGCACCTCCGGCCTGCATCTCCCAGGCTTGCTTGTCAGGCTTCCTGGGGCTCCCAGGAGCCGCTGCGGGGGAGGGGAGAAGGGGTGGCAGCAGTGGCAGTGGTCGTCTCTGCTCCGATGGTGACTGCCGATGACACTGTTCTCTGTGCGGGTGGAGACAAAGCCGGCCACTCCAGATTCTCCTGCGCGCAGGAGAGGAGGAGCTGGCGCTGCTTCAGTGGCGAGGATGGGTCGATCAGTGGCGAGGATGGGTGCTAGGGAGAGACACTGCCCCAGCCTGAGGGCGGCGCAGCCCACCCCACCCCAGGACCCTCCTAGCAGGAGGACAGGAACGCAAGCCGACCTCGGGGGGTCTCCGGCCTGAGAGGGGAACATGATCAATCCCAGGGCAGCCGCCAGTCGGAGGGGGCAGACGCGGCCCCAGTAGCCTCTGGAGACCCTCTTCCGAGGCAAGGAGCCACATTCCTGCCGTCGGGACCACCAAAGCGGATTTCTACAAACTAAAGTCGAGAACTTTTCGGCGGCGAGGCGGCGCACCCCGTGCGGGAGAGGGGGCGCAGGCGTCACCCCGTCCTCACTCAGCAACACCCGGCGCCGCGCCGGGCGAAGGCTGGCAGACTTCTCGCGGCCGGCAGGTGGGCTCCGCGGGCCCCATGGGCGCAGGCACAGGTGTGCGGGGCCACAGCCCGGCCTTTTGCAGCCGGCGACCGCCCCCCCTTCCCCGCGGGCTTTTGCACACGACGCGCCGACGGCCGCTTCACACGGGTTGGCGAGGGCCGGATAAAGCCGGCGGCCGCGGGGCGCAGCGGCTGACCCGAGACACGGGAGCGCTTGGCACGCGGAGCCAGAGCCGGAGCTGCAGCCGCAGCGGGAGCCGGGGGAGCTCAGGGGCCGCAGGAGCCGGGCCGGAGTGAGCGCACCTCGCGGGGCCCTCCGGGCAGGTGGGTGAGCGCCACCCGGAGTCCCGCGCGCAACTTTCAGGGCGCATTCGGCGGGGCGGCTGCGCGGCTGCCGGGATTCGGCGCGGGACTGCATGGAGGCCAAGGAGAAGCAGCATCTGTTGGACGCCAGGCCGGCAATCCGGTAAGGCGAGAGCCTGGGGACGGGCGGGAATTTTGGCGGCAGCCGACGCACCTCCGCATTTGCCATCCTAGCAGTGGTTGGTTTTGGCTGCGGCTTGAGCTGGGACCATGCAGGAGGGGTGGGGTGAGGTGAGGGAACGAAGATAATGGGCTGTGGCCCAAGGACCGTCTCTCCCTTGGGGCCCAGCCCAGATCCTGACCCCTGCCCGCGGGGGGCCTGGGGCCGGGGGATTGGCGGTTCCCATGCCTGGAGTCCCGCCCCGCCCAGCACTTTGCCCCAGGCAGCCCCGCCCCGGGGAGGCCCTGTGTCCCAAGTGCGCTGGAGGGGGCCTGCTGTTCTCCCAGAGCCTGCGCTCTGTTCCTTCCCCGCGCTCCACTGGACAGCACGCCCCTTGGCCGGTTCCCAGGGTCTTCGCCTCCTCTGGCCTCTGAAGGGCCCCGGGCCCCAGGACTCCCATTCCCCTATCATCCCCGTCTGAATACAGGCTTCTCACCTCTGGTTTGTCGAGCTCGGAGCGTCCTTAGCTGTTTTTCCCAGTGGACACAAGGCCTCACAGAGAAATGGGACTAGAGTCGGCCCTCCTTACCTCATCTCAGAGCTGAGCGTTCCCTCTCTTCCCCTCTGGCCAGGTCATACACGGGATCTCTGTGGCAGGAAGGGGCTGGCTGGATCCCTCTGCCCCGACCCGGCCTGGACTTGCAGGCCATTGAGCTGGCTGCCCAGAGCAACCATCACTGCCATGCTCAGAAGGGTCCTGACAGTCACTGTGACCCCAAGAAGGGGAAGGCCCAGCGCCAGCTGTATGTAGCCTCTGCCATCTGCCTGTTGTTCATGATCGGAGAAGTCGTTGGTAAGCACTTTTGGGCTAATTAAATGAAGTTGTTGCATGGATAGACTGGATGTTCCCAGCAATACTGACACTAAAAGCCCCAATTACTGAACACACACTACAGTAAGCCTTTATATACACATTATCTGATGCAGGTCTAACAACAACCTGTGTTCTCACACGGGTGACGTTATTCTCCTTACTTTACAGATGATGAAACTGAGGCATGTTCAGGTGAAGTAACTTGCCAAAGATCACGCACAACTCGTAGCTAAGGGAAGGCCTGAATTCCTAGAAGGGAAGAGCATTTACTGAGTATCTACTATGTTTTCCAGTCCCTATTTGAACTTGATGTGCACATTCACCCTCTAAGTAGATATTGGTGGCCCATTTCACAGAGAGTGGAAGTTGAGGCTCAGAGAGAGTAGGTCACTTGTCACGGTGGTACAGCTCATGGGTAGAGAGATCTTGAGCCCAGAATGTCTTCTTCCAGAGCCTGTGGTCTCCCTGCTGCACACACAGTCTTGGGAGCCAGCTCTCTGGGGGAGCTGATAAGGACCCTCCACCCTGCAGGTGGGTACCTGGCACACAGCTTGGCTGTCATGACTGACGCAGCGCACCTGCTCACTGACTTTGCCAGCATGCTCATCAGCCTCTTCTCCCTCTGGATGTCCTCCCGGCCAGCCACCAAGACCATGAACTTTGGCTGGCAGAGAGCTGGTGAGGATCGCGGTTTGGCTGGAGATGGGGTTGAGAGAGAGGGTGGGTTAGAACAGGGGTTCTTAGGTGGCTGTAATGGGTGGATCCCCCCTTCCTCCCCTGAGTGAGGCCAGGAGGGTGATCTGGATGGGGGAAGAGCATGTCAACCATGGCCTCTGTCCTCTGGGAAATCCTAGTCTGATGGGGGAGCCCTGGTCCCAGTCATCCAGGAGCTCTCAGTCTGCAGGGAAGCAAAGTTGACCTTCCTAAGAAGTGCAGTAGCCAAGCTTCAAGAACAAATGACAATGGCATTAACACTGCACATAACTCTGTGGATCAGCTCTGGGGGGAGGGGAAGGCCAGCAAAGGCTGCTGGAAGATATAGGCTTTAACCTCTCTTCCGTTCACCCTGGACTGCATCGTCACCTTCCTCTTTGTGGGAGATGGCCCAGCCTGTCTTCCCCGGAAGCCTCAGTTTACTAGCTGAACAAAAGGCACATACTTTAATAAGTCAGCTTCTTTACATGTACAACCAAAAAGGTGGACTCAGATGATGACTTATTAGTTCCTTCTAGCTCTTACATTCCTAGATATATGAGGGGTGGGGTAAGGGGCAGCCATACTGGCCATACCTTCAGCAGAGCCCAGTGGGACCCAGGCCCTGACTTTGTGTGGGAGGTGGGTGGGGAGGATCCTGAAGGAAGGGGGAAGACTCCTTAGCTTCAGGCCCATGCCAAGGTGGGTGTTGGGGTTGGGTTCTTCCTCAGAGATCTTGGGAGCCCTGGTCTCTGTACTGTCCATCTGGGTCGTGACTGGGGTACTGGTGTACCTGGCTGTGGAGCGGCTGATCTCTGGGGACTATGAAATTGACGGGGGGACCATGCTGATCACGTCGGGCTGCGCTGTGGCTGTGAACATCACGTGAGTGGGGCCCCAGTTTCCCTCGTCTCCCCTCCTCCTCCCACCTCTCACACCCACACCTATGTCTGCTTCGCGGAAAGAGACCGTGCCACTTTCCAGCATACGCCACAGGACAGAACTTCCCTAATGGTCTGAGCTCTGGCACCTGGAACACCTGGGTCCTACCTTAGGCCTAGGCCAAGAACACTGGGAGCTGTAAATCGGAGTCTTCATCCACTCTACCCACTCCCTGATACATGTCAGGGACTAGCCTTGGTGGCTTCATACCTGAAGTGGGGCGGGAAGAGGCCAGTTGTTGCAGGAGTAGCTGTCCCTAGGGGCAGAACACAAGTCTGAAATTGGTCTCAGTTAGAGACAATGGGTATCTCTTTCGGGGTCTTTCTCGTCTTTGTTCAGAGGCCTCAGTTTCCCCATCTGTGACATGATGGAGTGAACTGACAGTGACCTCCCTAATGCCCTCCTGCTCTGAGATTTGGCACTGTGGCATTGTTGTGCCCAGGCTCAGCCTGGCATTGGCACTGGGCCCTATCTCTCATGGCTGTCTGAACCAAGGCCACGTGGGTTGGACTTCTCACATGGCCAAAGAGATCACAAGGTTTGGGGGCTTGAGATTTTTGCCCTACAAGTTGGCTAGTCCTAATAGGTGACCTCCATCTGCGACCTCAGTGAGCCCTTGGCTTTGTCTCCACTTCCATAGAATGGGGTTGACCCTTCACCAGTCTGGCCATGGGCACAGCCACGGCACCACCAACCAGCAGGAGGAGAACCCCAGTGTCCGAGCTGCCTTCATCCATGTGATCGGCGACTTTATGCAGAGCATGGGTGTCCTAGTGGCAGCCTATATTTTATACTTCAAGGTCAGAGCTGGGACACAGGGTGGTGGGGGTGGCAGGGGAGTGTAGACCACCTAAGTATACTCTCTACCGGGGTTTCTTTTCAGATTCTAGCTCCCTCCCAGTTCTAGGGAAAAGGGTGGGGAGAGGAAAGGAACATTTATCCAATACCTACCAAGTGTCAGCACTTCTGATCCTCACAACAACCTGAAGGGTAGGTGGTAGTGTTTTCTGTAGCTCAGAAAGGTTCAGTGACTTGCACAGTGTCACACAGCCGGTAAAGCATAGAGCCAGATTCAAGCCTACAACTGTGTGTTGTCAAACCCTGGGCAATGCCCATCACATAGAGGCAGGGAGCTGTAGTGGAAAGAGGCAGGCATTTGCTCTGAAGCTTGGCTCTCCTCCTTGCTAGCCATGTGACATTGGATGAGTTTGCTTGCTCTAATGGAGCCTCAATTTCCCCATCTGTCAAATGGGGATGGATGGCGGATCAGATGGTATCTAAGATGCCTTTTTGCTCTGTCCATGTCTCAGCTCCTTGAGAAGGAGGGGTGGGAAGGGACTGCCTTATTCTGAACTGTGGTCTGTCCTTTCTGCTCTTGCAGATGTGAAATAAAGAGCAGAAAACTGGGAGGCAGGGCCAGGGCGAGGCTCATGCTCACCCAGCAGAGAGAGCATCTCTCCCCAGCAGTGCTGGGTGGGAGGGGAGAAGGGAAGCTGAGGTGTTAGATGGTGAACTCCAGGTCTGCCTTCCTGTCTTCCTGCAGCCAGAATACAAGTATGTAGACCCCATCTGCACCTTCGTCTTCTCCATCCTGGTCCTGGGGACAACCTTGACCATCCTGAGAGATGTGATCCTGGTGTTGATGGAAGGTAACCTGGGCTTTGTGGCTCCCTTTTTGCTCTTGGCTCTCAAGCGCTAATCAGCTCAAATAGGGTATGTGTGTGTCTGGGGCATCCTAGCACATGGGCGGGGAGCCAGGATCCGGAGCCCCGGCATAGGCTGGAAAACCTCCTGGGGCCCCTGGGCTGACCTTGACATAGAGCCTGGGCTTTCAGGTGTGGCAGTTCCTGGAACCATCCCCCAGCCCAAGTCTTCCCTTCCCCCTACCCCTAAGGGTGCCTCCTCTGCCTAGTCAGGTGGCTTCTGGGGGACATCTGTAGCATCTGGAGCTCTCCAGCCCTCCCCTATACACCTCCCCAGGCTCTGGCTGCCTTCTCTCAGGAAGAGAGAGGGGGTGAGGATTATGCTTCTCATTGCACAGAGGGGCAGACTGAGGCTCAGAGAAGGACAGTCAGCCTTGGACAAAGCTACTGAATCCACTGCAGCGCAGGCCTTTCCTACATCTCAGGGACCAAACAATGCCACACCCTGGGGGGACATGGCTGTGCTTTGTGGGGTTGGAGAACGGTCAGTGGTGGAGAATGATCTGGTCTGCCCTGAATTACCTTTTTTTTTTCTTTTTTCTTTTTTTTGAAACAGGGTCTTGCTCTGTCATCCAAGCTAGAGTGCAGTGGTGCCATCAAGGCTCACCACAGCCTTGACCTCCTAGGCTCAAGTAATCCTCCTGCCTCAGCCTCCCAAGTAGCTGGGACCACAGGCGCATGCCACCATGTCTGGCTAACTTTTAAATGTTTTGTAGAGATGGGGGGGTCTCACTATGTTGCCCTGGCTGGTCTCGAACTTTTGGGCTCAAGCAATCATCTCACTTCAGCCTCTCAAAGTGCTGGAGTTACAGATGTGAGCCACCACACCTGGCCCTGCACCTTGGCTTTCTTATGCTCTAGGCCTGGGGTCTTGGGCCAGGGTCATAGGCCTCTGCGTGGTCAGGGTCAGTCTGGAATGGAGTAGGATGCTGGCCTGGGCTTAGCAGTATTTGGCTGCAGGTCAGAGCTTTTTCTCCAAGAATATGCTAACCCAGATGAAAGTGATAATGATGAAGATGATGATCGTGCCCTGGGTGGGTCCAAGGATTCTCAGGATCTGTTCTTTCCTTCTTTCCATTCAAAAATATATTTATTGGCCAGGTGCAGTGGCTCACACCTGTAATCCCAGCACTTTGGGAGGCCGAGGCAGGCAGATTACCTGAGGTCAGGAGTTCAAGACCAGCCTGGCTAACACAGTGAAACCCTGTCTCTACCAAAAATACAAAAATTAGCCGGGCGTGGTGGCATGCGCCTGTAGTCCCAGCTACTCAGGAGGCTGAGGCAGGATAATTGCTTGAACCAGGGAGGCAGAGGTTGCAGTGAGCCAAGATCACGCCACTGCACTCCAGCCTGGGTGACAGAGCAAGATTCCGTCTCAAAAAAACCCAAAAAATATATTTATTGAGCACCTACTATGGAGTAGGTGCTGTTTTAGGCACCAAGGATACTGTGGTAATCAAAGGAGACTGTCCTGCCCTCATGGAGTGTCCATTTTAGAGGGAGAAACTGACAATAAGTACATTCATAAATAATTTCAGTGTTAAGAGTGGAGAGGAAATACAACAGAGTGATAGGGCAGAGAGCTTGGGAGGTGAAGGCAGCCTCAGACCTGCAGGCCAAGGAGGTCTTCTTTGAGGGGATGACACCTGAGGATCAGGAGCCAGCCCTGCACCAATGGGCAGGCATGGGAGGGGTAGTTTCCTTTAGTTTCCCCTGTCCTTGCCGTCCTCAGGGACCCCCAAGGGCGTTGACTTCACAGCTGTTCGTGATCTGCTGCTGTCGGTGGAGGGGGTAGAAGCCCTGCACAGCCTGCATATCTGGGCACTGACGGTGGCCCAGCCTGTTCTGTCTGTCCACATCGCCATTGGTGAGTGCTTGGGACACTCAGGGTGGGGTGGGAGACAGGCAGCCAAAGGCCTAGTGCCATCCCCAACGGGTCCAGGTGACCCCAGATGCTCACAGCGCCCATGCATCAAGCCCAGCCTCATGCTGAGTACTTGATACGCATTATTCCATCTGATCAGCACAATCTCATTTATCCATGAAGAAACTGAGGCTGGGGTTGGGTGGTAAAGTTACTTGCCCAGGCTTTTACAGCTAGTATATGGCAGTAGGTGGCAGATTCCTGGCCTTAAGGCCAGTGCTTTACCAACTCTTTCAGGCATGAGCCAGGTTTGGGCTGGGAGGCTACCTGGCAGAGGAATGGAATCTGGGGGCTTCTCCATGTTCATGGTCCCCCATCCTGTTCTGCTGGGGATGGGGTATGAGATTTGGGCTCCTGATGGTTCCAAAGGGCCAGAGTAAATGGCTTCCCCCGCTGTGTCCTCTCGGCCCCCAGCTCAGAATACAGACGCCCAGGCTGTGCTGAAGACAGCCAGCAGCCGCCTCCAAGGGAAGTTCCACTTCCACACCGTGACCATCCAGATCGAGGACTACTCGGAGGACATGAAGGACTGTCAGGCATGCCAGGGCCCCTCAGACTGACTGCTCACCCAGGCACCAACTGGGGCATGAACAGGACCTGCAGGTGGCTGGACTGAGTGTCCCCCAGGCCCAGCCAGGACTTTGCCTACCCCAGCTGTGTTATAAACCAGGTCCCCCTCCTGACCTCTGCCCCACTCCAGGAATGGAGCTCTTCCCAGCCTCCCATCTGACTACAGCCAGCGCCAGGGTGGGGACTCAGCGGGTATAAAGCTAGTGTGACCCTGCTCTTCCAGCTCCTGGGCCAGCTCTGGAAGGGCTGTATTTGGGCCTAATCCTCAGCAAATGTTCTACCACTCGCAGGGGCAAAGGCGGTGAGCCACGGGACGTCCAAGGGGAGGCTGGCCCCAGCGCGCCCATACTGCCTGCCTCATGCCCCATTCTCAGCCTGGCTGGCCTTTGCCTTTATGAATCTGAGCCCCTCCGTCTGCCTATAGCAATAGGCACGGGGGTGAGGACCCTCACACTCTCATTTGAGCATCCCTGAGGCAGGGAGCCAGGAGGCACCTGAGGCCTATCTGTGCCTTAGTCACTTCAGCTGTGAGCCAAATGTTCCCTTTCCTGGAGGGGAGAGGCTTCTTACTAGGTAAGAGACAGGTTTCCTCTTTCCTTATTTCCTCAGCTGTGCCAACACAAAAAACAACTTTGGCACAGGTGGTGGGCAAGGGGTAGAGAGATTTCAGCTTGGGTTCTGTGCTAACAGTCTCCAAGCCCCCTGGCACTTCTGTTGCCCTGAGAGTGTCCCAGGGGATTCCGAGTCTCCAGAAAGATATGGCTGGGCCAGCTCTGTTGCCTACCTGGCCTGACCCAGTCGGAGCCTGGCATGGTGGAGGGAAAGGGAGACAAGTGGGGCTGCACTTGGTCCAGAGGCCAGCTAGGAGGGAAACCGCGGCTTCCTGGGGCTTGTGTGTGAAGATTCCTGACTTAGGGGTGGCTTGTGTTTACAAGATGCAAGAGGGGAAACCTGTCCCCGACTCATCGAGACAACATGCCCAGTTATCAGGGAGTCCTGTGTCACAAGGTCTGTCTCTGCCATTGCAAGCAAGTGCCTTGGGCGAGTTGGCCTCTGCCCCGCAGTCTCATCTGTACACCGACAGGGTTGATGCCTCCCTCACAGGGTTGAGAACAAGAGCCAGTTGGCCAAGTACCTGTGGTTGTTGAAGATTGGTTACTTTTACCATCCTGGAGACAGGGAACTCTGTGGCCCAAGGCTGCCTCACTGAGGAGCCAGGTGGGCTTCCCAGCCTCCCCAGGGGCAGTGCTGAGTTTGTCTTGACTATTCTGGCCCAAGGTGGGAGGAGGTGGGTTTGGTCACTTGCCTCCCACTTTAAATCTCTGTCTTTCCATCTGTGAAACGACCTCTTTGTGCCTTCCCAGCACTGTCATCCTGATCGCCTGTGTTCTAGGTAGGTGGGTCCTTCAGCCCCTCCAGGTCTGTGAAAAGTCTGTGGAAAGCACTGGCCTGGAGAGGGGTGGGGGGTTGCTGGTGGGTGCTCCATTCCACCACAATCTCAGGGGACTCAACCTCCCCCACCCAACTCCCCACCCCCCACCCAAGCCATGGCAGGCCCCAGGAACTTGATCCTGGGCTTTGCCGTATGCCAAGTCCTTACACCCCTCTCAAGAGACAGTCATTGGCTGGGCACGGTGGCTCATGCCTGCAATCCCAGCACCTTGGGAGGCTGAGGCAGGCAGATGACTTGAGGCCAGGAGTTCGAGACCAGCCTGGCCAATATGGTGAAACCTCATTTCTACTAAAAATACAAAAACTAGCCAGGCGTGGTGGCTTGTGCCTGTAATCCCAGCTACTCGGGAGGCTGAGGCAGGAGAATCGCTTGAACCGGGGAGGCAGAGGTTGCAGTGAGCTGAGATCACACCACTGCACTCCAGCCTGGGCGACAGAGCGAGACTCCAGCTTAAAAAAAAAAACGGAGACCATCACTGCTGTCCTGCATTCTTATAGACGAAAAAACAGGCTCAGAGGTTGAATCGTTTTCCTGAAGTCAGACAGCCAGTGCAGGCAGGTCTGGGATTTCTGCCTTATTTCGGTAGACCTTCCTCTACAGCAGGGTCTGGGGGCCTGTC
The DNA here is from genome assembly GCF_029289425.2 of Pan paniscus. Taxonomy (NCBI): domain Eukaryota; kingdom Metazoa; phylum Chordata; class Mammalia; order Primates; family Hominidae; genus Pan; species Pan paniscus. Next base: position 200,837,008 of record NC_073249.2, read on the forward strand.
GGTCTGGGCTGCCTGTTGGTACAATACGAACCCCTGGGACCAGCAGTGCCCGGCCCATGGGTGAGGACATGCCAAGGCAGTTCAGTGTCCTGGGTGTCACAGCTGTGATTGGAAAGGTGCTCTTTCACCTGGCTGGGCCTGGCATCCAGCGCCCTCCCCACCCTGGGAAGGCTGCCTGGGCCCCAGCTGTATGCTTTCCCACCCACCCTCAGTTCTTGACTCCGGGCCAGACTGCCTCTCCCCAACCTCTTTAATTTCCAGTCCACCCTGTACCTCAAGCATCTCACAGCACCACGCCTCCCAAGGGTAACCCACTCTGCCACTCAGCTGTGACTGGCTCTAGGGAGGACCTGAGTCATCCAGGGGCCCGCCGAGGTCAAGCTGGGGGGTGGGGGTGGAAGGCCTTGGAGAGGCCTAAGGGGACAGTATGTTCCTGCCAGTGAGACAGTCACGGGAGTTTCCGAGCTGCGAGGCCATCAAAGCAGGAAAACACCTGACACCCTGGACCTGGGCTGGACCCACCACCCTCACCCTCTGGAGTCGCACGCGCTCCCAGGCGAGCCCTGAGCCCTGAGCCCCTCCCTCGAGCAGCTGCTGTAAGGGTATTTATAGCCTGGAGCGTGAGGGGGCAAGGACACGCGCTTTATTTCGGAAGTGATAATTCCAGCTCCAGGTGGGTGAACCCCGGAGGACTTAGTGTCCCCCCCCAACTCCATTCTCACCTATACCGCTCGGAACAGTCCCTGCTTGCGCCCAGCCCACCTAAAAACAGTCCCTTCTTGCTGAGTTCCAAGTGTGCAGGCGAAAGAGATGGGGCTGTTCTTCAGATTTCTCTTCCCAGCTTTCAGCCCCCGAGCTGCCCACAGCGCTCACCCTCCACATCCCGGCCGCCCTCTGGACATGCGGGTGAAGAGTGCGGCGCGACGCTGACCTCTAGTGGTCGGCCTTGGTAGTGCAGGGCAGACGGCCAAGGCTGAGCCGCGGGCCGTGCGGGGACAGACCACTTGTTCCCATCCCGCTTTCCTCGCCCCACTCCTCGTTTACCCGCACCCCTCTGCTCCTTGGTTGAGGCTCAAGGATTGAGCCTGACAACCCAGGCCTCTTTGGGTAGTTGCCTTCCCGGGACTAGGAACCCTAGGAATGGGTGGCGGGGTGGGGCGGGGACAGTTCTGTCTCTCCGCTCACCCTGTCCCGCCGCCGCCCTCATAGGGCCAGGCACGCAGTTAATGTCTGCCATCCGTCTATTCGTCAAATATTTGCGGCACACCTGCCTAGCCAGAGAGAAAAGGACACGACACGACCCGCCCCCCGGGGCTCGCAAGCCAGTCCTCGGGCCTGACCGTGCGGGAACCGCGGCAAACACTGGGCTGCGAAAGCGCAAAGGAGACCGAACCCATCGGGGGCAGAGGGGGAGGAGGGCCAGGCAAGTCCCTGGAGGAGACAATGCTCTGAAAGACAAGCAGAAGTTAGCTGGGTGGAGAAGCGGAGAGCAGCGCTCTGGTCGCGGGGCTCAGCCTCCGCAGAGGCTCCGCGGCTGAGGGCGGGCAGGAGGAGGTAGGGCCACGCCCCCCTGTTGTGATTGGCCAACCGGGGTCCGACGTGTGGGCCCGCTGGCTGCCATGATAGGTTCTCCGGTGTCCCAAGAGCGGAGCCCGCCGGCAGGCGCCGGGCCCCCTGGGAGCTGGGCTGCGACCTCTGCTGGGGTCTCCACGGGTCGCCCCCCTAGGGCTTCTCCAGGCTGCGGTACTTCTTGCGCTGCACAGACACCGGGTCCTTAAACAGCACCGGGTCCAGACGCAGACGAGAGGACAGCAAGGGCATGTGGCCGAACGCTGCCGCTATCTGGTTGATGCAGTCGGGGGCTGGGGCAGGCGGCTTTGGCCTGGGCCCCGGGACCCCAGGCGCCTAAGAGAGAAAGAAGCAATGCATTAACGGGCTTCTCTGCCCTTCCGAACTCCCCACGCCCGTGCAGCAAGAAAGACTGGAATTAGACAGTGAGAGGGAATCCTCTCCGGCATCCCCGCCCAATCCCTGCCAGTTCCGACCAATCCCCCTCAGCCCTCACCAGTGGAGCAGCCTCCTGGCGCTGCTTGCCATAGGGCACCTTGATAGGGGGCAGCTTGGTGACTGCTGCTACTATGAAATTCATCAGGACGTCCACACAGGTGGGTGCCTCATCTGCCAGGGTCCTCAGAGCCTTGGGCAGGGAGTGGGTGAAGAGAGTGTGGTAATACCTGGGCAAGGGGAAAAGACAGGGAGAGGCTGCAGCCAAATCCATCCCCAGGCCCCATTCTCCTCCCTCCTGACCTCACCTCTCCCTTTGACCCCCATCCCCAAGCCTCCGAGCCCTGGCTGCCTCAGAGAGCTCCCATCCCTGGTGTGAACAGCTCTCCATTGTGCTGTGCCCCGTGGCTTATCTGCAGTTAGTGGTGTGTTCCCTGCCCTCTCCCTCACAGCTCCTTGGGCCCCCCATCCTTGGGCTCTGAGCGCTGAACTCAGAGCCAGAATTAGATGGGTTTGGATCAGCTGGTTTCAAAGCCATCAAACATGGAAGCCCAAAGAACAGTTGTGGATGAACCAGGCTGATACTGCTCCGGGTGAGCTCACTTCACACGGCCCTCAGACAGGCCAGCCTCATCTCGCAGACATTAGGTAATTCTTCACTCTACTGAGAATTCCCTGCAGAGCTCCTGAGTAATCTATAAGAGGTTCCAGGTTATGCATATTCGATTTAAACATGTTTAAGGAACCCCTCTAAAGAGGTCTTACAGAATTCAGTCCCTGCCCTAAGACCGGAGCACTTCAGGCAGCTTCTGGAAGGTCTGGGATGTTCCCCAACTCATAACATCCACATTCATAAAGCATCAGGACTATTTTCTTGTCACCCCACCACCAGCAAACCCACACACTGCCCTTACTCACTGCATGGCTCTACTTCAAATAACAATAGCTACCATTTGTGGAACCTCTGTGCCAGGGACTTCATTTAATGTTCACACCAGCCCTGGGAGGTGAATCCATCCCATTTTACAGATGAGAAAACAAACTCTAGAGAAGTGAGGAGATTTGCCCAGGATCCCACAGCTGGGAAGTGGCAGATCTCGGCCTTGAACCTGGATCCCTGGGGTCTAGGCCACCCTGCTCCGTTCGGGGTGGGGGTGGGGTCTCTGGTCCTCTGATCCCTGTGCAGGGTAGGGGTCTGTACCTATGGTAGAAGGCGGCTGTGGTGAGAACCATGGAGAATTCGTTGGTCCTCTCAGCAGTGTAGCCCCAGCCACCATGGGCCTCGTCCCAGAAATGGCTCGACGTCAGGAAGCCCACCATCCGCTCTGGGAAGCTCTGCCACACCAGAAAGGCAAAGTCCACCTGGGGAGGGACTCAAGTGAGCTGTGAGGAAGGACCTCCTAAATGCCTAGAACATCCAGGGAAATGGAGGCAGGGGCAGCCTGGCTGAGGGGCCGGGGCAGGACTCAGGGGAGAGGGCGCGGGAGCCAAGACTTGGAATTGGCTGGAAGTGTGGCATGAAAGCTTCCAGGGGCCACAAAAACAATTTCTCAAAAGAGTCCGTGGAAAGCTTCAACGAGACTCCTAAAGAGGAGGCTGCCTGGCTTGCTGGGGTGGTTTCAAATGCAAGAGGCTGGACCTCATGACCTGGGGTCCCCTCAACCCTGGGAACCTGAGGGGCTGCCAGGGCCCTCTGGCTCTGTGTCTACCCACACTGGGCTTCTCTTGGGCCCAGCCCTCACCTCACTTGTGGAAAGACTGCTGCGGGCATCGAGGCTGAGGATGGCATCTGTTCTGATGGTGCTATATGGGTAGAAGCGATCACTAACCTGCAGGGAGTGGGGGAGGGGAACTCAGCCATTGGAACATTCCCCCCACCCCCATCCAATAAGTAGGAGCCATTCAGGCACAGTGTAGACGCCTGAGCCATGAATAAAGCCTCCCTTCAGGCACAGTGTAGACGCCTGGGCCTCGAATATGGCAAGCCTGTGCAGAGCTCGTTTTGGGACCTGGGCAACTCAATTGACCTCTTTGGATTTCAGTTTCCCCTTTGGTCAAATGGGGCAGTTGGTCTCTAGGGGCCCTTCCACTTTTGACATCTTGGAATTCCTCCATTGTCATATTGTCACATCAACTCTGGGAGGAGTTGTCAAACTTCCCTCATTTGAAAGAAACAGATCTAGAGAGACGAAGGGACTTGCCCACAACCATGCGGCAGGCAGGTGGTTCACACCAACCACGGTTCCCAGAAGCCTCCCCTTCCTGGCCCCGTGTGCTGCCCTTGGTCCGTATTTTCTCAAGATCCTGGGTTTCTCCTCTGTTCCTCATCTGAGATGTCAGCGCACTCCTCTGTCTTTCCCCATCATGTAAGCCCCAGTGCTCTGGAAGCACAGTTCACAGGGACCAGGGAGGGAAGAGAATCATTACTATTAGCCCTGTGGCTGAAACCTACTGTGTCATTCTTCAGGCCCAACTGTGGCTCAGGCCCAAGTATTCATAAAACACCCCATGGGTGCCCTCCCCCAGCTCCCAGCATGGGCCCACCCCTTTCATGGCTCTCCTCATCCCTTACCTTCCTGTGCCCATCAATGACTGTCAAGGGCACAGCTGTCTCCGGCCACCTGGATGGGAGTGGCCTCTCATTGCTCCAGAGAACCAAGATCTAGAGGATAGGGGGTTGTTCCTGAAGTCTGGGATCTGGGGCAGAAGGCGGGTTGCGAGGGGCAGGAGTGATCTTTCTCAAGGTGGAAGAAGTTTGAGAAGTCAGCTTTATAAACTGCACATGGGAGAAGGGTTTAGTTGGATCCATGGTCCTTTCACCGCTGCTCTGTCCTTGCCTCTGGGCTTGTAGAAGGCAGGGATTCTGGTGACATGAGGGTAGTGACCTGTGGCTTCAGAACTCAAGAGAGTTGTCTGTGGTAGTCCCTAGCCTGGGCCCTGACTCCATGTTCCATCCCCATCTTTTCTCAAAGCCTTCATTCTCTTCCTCAGGCTCTTTTATGACTCCCAGCCCAGCTCAATGGCCTGTTTGGAGCCTTCCTGTGTGCACCCTGGCTGAGCTAACTGCCTCACTTCCTCTACAAGGACTCTTATTAATCTATCTGGCTTCTCTAGTAATCTATCTGGCTTCTCTAGAAGTAAGATTTGACAGTCTGTGTGCCGGAAAATGCTAACCCAGTCTGAATCTCTGGGCAGAATCCTTCCTTACTTTTTATCTGCTCAGCCTTAAGCCCAGGGCCTAGTGCTCAGAAAATGACTGCTGAGTAAAGGAATGAATGTTTCCTTCTCCAGCCTCCCGAAGAGACATCTGCTTTTCACGTGGCTTCATCAATTTCCATGGGGAAAAGGCAACAGAATCTTGGGACTTACAGGAGGCAGCAAGAACACTTGGAAATCTTCCCCGTGCCTTCCCTCAAATAGTGGTCATCTTTGGGGTCTGGAAGTCATCAGGGCCCTGCCCTGTCCCTTACCCCCACCCTGGATCCCAGGACTCCAGCTGGGAAGGGGGCAGACCTGGGCACAGTGCTGGGAGCCTGCCACCGCCTGGATGAGCTTCAGAGGGGGCTGGCCTGGGGGCCCCACCCAGATCAGGGCGCTGAATCTGCCCTCAGGGCGGGAGCCTGGGGGAATGAGACACAGGCTATTAGAGTGGGAGGGAACAGAACCCCATGAAGAATGACCTGAGTAGGGAATCCCCGGGGGCCAGGAAAAATGTCAGGGCTTGGAAAGGGTCTTGGTGGGGCTCTCCAGATGAGGCTGGGGCAGCCCTGGGTAGAGCTGAGGGGACTTCAGGTTGTCCCATCCCCAGGGCATACCCTGTTGCAGGTAGTAGAAAGGGAAGTCCTGGGGGCTTGTGGAAAAAGTAGACAGGGCCAGGAGTGCCCCTGGGGGGCTGTTCCACAGCAGTGAGGGGTGAGCTGATGTTCCAAAAATCCGGTCCTGAATAACCTAAAATGAGAGAGGAGCTGAGCAGAGCAAGTGGCCTGTGTGACCATGGCCACACCTCCCCTTCCAGGCTCTGGGGAGGGTGGCAGCTGCATCACCAGACCCCTGGGGTCAGAAGCTGAGTCTAGAGTAGGGGGCACTCCATGATGTTGCTCCAGAGGTGGGAGATGGTGGCAGGGTCACTGCTTCCCCTTCCTTCCTCACTCATGACAGATGTCACTAATGGGTCATGACATTCTTTCAGGACTCAGAATCCCTCCCAACATAGCATCCCAGGCAGCCGTCGGCGGTCAACTGGCATTGGTGCATGCTTTGACATCTATTTGCCACAGCGGTCTTCTCTAAAGATGGGGAAACTGCGGCCAAGATTGGAGAAGAAACTTGCCCCAAATCTCACAGCCAAGTCTCAGATTCATCCCAGGACCATCTTCAAGGAAGGGGGGGGGGGTTCCCCAAACACTGTGGCAGAGAAGTATGGAGAGGTGACAGGGATGAAGCAGGAGTCAAGAGCCAGGACCCCCATCAGGTGAGACCCCTCACCTCCAGAGTGGTATGGATGACCTTCTCCACTGAGGAGAAGTAGGCATCCCATAGAAACTGGGTCTGCTGACGCAGGGCGAGGACCCGTGCAGGGGACATCTCCTGGAGGGCAGCCAGGACCTGGAGCAGAGAGGGAGAAAAGTGCCAGGTAATAGAGCAATTTTGAGCCCAGGAGGTCGACGCTGCAGTGAGCCATATTCGTGCCACTGCACTCCAGCCTGAGCAACAGAGCAAGATCCTATCTCAAAAAAAAAAAAAAAAAAAAAGAAGCATTCAGGGGTCACACAGAGTTGGGTCTGAATGCCACTTGGTAACCATGTGACTGTGGTTGAGCTATTTAACCTGAGTATTTGCTCATTAATTGCTTATACATTGTAGAGGCTCAATTTAAAAAATGGTAATTACTATTAACCCCCTCTGCCATTCTCAGGGGATTCAAGGCAGGTCACACATATATTTTTCAGAGCTGGACAAAATTAGTTTCATCAGATGGAAAAGTCGCCATGCGTTTTGCTTTCCCACTCCAGTCCCCATGGAGGCGCTCTGAGTTTGAATTTTTTTGTAGCCTTCCCCTAAATTGGTATTTAAGCAGTCACAGGCCATTGGAGCTGGGCCCATGGGGATTGTCTGGTCTAGCTCATCCTATTGTAGAGATGGTAAAACTGAGGCTGGAAGAGGATCAGGACTTGCTCTCAGAACCCTTAGGAATCTCTAGCTCCATCAGATCCTCTGGGAGCCCCAGAGGGGAGACTTGGTGCTAGGAGAAATTCACCAGTATCCATAGAAGGCAGATAGGAATGAGGACTGAGGCCAGCCTCGATCCAGGATTCTAGGTCCCTCCCCTGTCCTGGGTCCAGTTCCCACCCTGTGGGCAGGGCTCTGAGCTACCTGAAGCGGGAGCCTCTCATCAGCTACGATGGCTGCCTTGGTCCAGTCGATGACCTCGGAGAAGGGCAGCTCCCAGCGGGGGCTGAGAAGCACTGGGATGCAGCCGGCCTGGGGGGCGGGGAGGTCACTGGGGAGCCCAGCCCCACCCTGCACATACTCACCCCCCGCCCAGTTCCAAGTCAGTAGCTGCTGCTGTTGGGGGCAAGGGGCAAGGAGGACAGGAACATGGGATTTTTCAGGGAGGGGAGGTTATGGTTGTTCTGCAGAGGGTGCAGTGAATGGGGACACAGGCATGCCTGAGTCCAGGAGTAAAGGAGCAGGCAGCTTACTGCCCCTTCTCATTGGCCTGGACCCAGAGTACCCTGCCAGCTCATGAGTGCTGGGGGACAGAGGATGGGTGATGCTCAAATTGGGGTTATACCTGCAGGGCTTGGAGGAAGCGCGAGGCAGCCTCGGGACGGTGGCCAGAGATGAGGCAGAAGGTGGCATTGGGCAGCGTCTCCTGGCGCTGGGTCCTAAAGAGGCACATGGGGAGGTCCCACCACACATGAGCCTGGACAGTGACCTTCGCCCCCTGGGCTCCCTCAATGGGAGAACCCCACACCCCTGCACCCCACACCCACGCTCCCAAATGTGTAAACCCACTCATGCATATGCACAGCCGCACACTGACGCACTAACACAAACACAAGCCTCACACCAGCCACGCATCTGTGGTTGGACTAGGAGGCAGGAGCCCTGCATTCTAGCTCTGCCTCTGCCCTCAGTGGCCTTAGACACCTCCCTTGCCTTTCTCTGGCCTCAGTTTCCTCATCTGTAAAATGGGAGGCAGCGGACGCTGATGTTTCCGAGGCCCTGCCTGACTTAGACATGCACGTCTGCCCTCCCCCACTCGGCCACAGGCAGACTTTCAGCACCCCTTGCCTGCGTGGCCTCTGAGCCCAGCCCTCCCCCATGCTGAAAGCCAGGCCCGTGAAAGGCTCCTCTGTCATGAGGTGGGCTGGGCCCCCAGCCTGGAACCACACAGGAAACTGCTGCCCAGAGGTCCCCTGGCCCAGAGGACAGGCTCCCTCTGTTCCTCCCACCTACCCCCTCCACCACCCTAGCCCAGGGCCACACTCAGGCTGTGTGTGCCTGTGGGGGAGGGCAGGAGTCCCAGCCTCCTCAGAGCCAGCCTGGCAATTGTCCATCCAGGGGACCATTGCCTGCAACCCAGCCAGGGGAGGGATAAAGGGAGGGACCAGGACACAGGCCTGCTCAGTGTGGGACTCATGACTAGGGCCCAGAGGGTACTAGGACCCTCCTCAGTTACAGCCTGTTTGGCTCTGAGCCTGAACCTCCAAGAAGCAGACCTGGGAGTACTTAGGCAGCCTCGGGGCCATGCCCCATTGAACAGATGGGGAAACTGAGGCCCAGAGAGACCCAAGGACTGGCTCAGGGTCACAGATAGGGTTGGGTGGAGCTGGGACTAGAGCAGAGATTTGCCAGCTCCTGACCCCGAGTTATCTGAACCACCCCAGAGCTGCTGCTTTAGGGGTCTTCCAGGGGACCCCAGCCTTCTTTGTCCTCCCTCCATGCTTAAGTGTCCACCAGGCCCTCCCTGGAAGAAGCCACAAGTAAGCATCAGGACACCCTTCACCTCATGAAAAGCCACAGCAGAAGCCAACCACGTACAGCCCCCTTCACCCCTAAGTCAACCTCTAACGAATTGAAAACCTCTAGGTTAAGGCTGAATCAACTGCACCACTGAGCCTTAACCTCCCTTGATCCTCTGTGCCTTTAAGATCCCTTCTCCCTCACGTTGGAGGGCCCCTCCTGCCTTGTCAGCCTGAGGAAGCCCTCCTACTCATCTTTTTCTTCTGAGACAAGCTCTTGCTCTGTCACCCAGCCTGGAGTGCAGTGGTGCCATCACAGCTCACTGCAGCCTCGACTTCCCAGGATCAAGCAATTCTCCTGCCTCAGCCTCTGGAGTAGCTGGGACTACAGGCACGTGCTGGCTTTTTTTTTTTTTTTTTTTTTTTTTTTTTAGAGATGGGGTCTCTCTGTGTTGCCCAGGCTGTCTCAAACTCCTGGCCTCAAGTGATCCTCCTGCCTCAGTCTCCCAAAGTGTTGAGATTACAGACATGAGCCACCACACCTGGCCTTCTTCTACACTGTCTTACTGTCTAAGCTGAAACATCACCTCCTCTGGGAAACCCTCCTTGATCTCTCCAGAGATGGCTTTCTCTACTCCCACCTCCCAGTGGACTGCAGTAGTAATGATCCAAGCTAACCTATATTGAGTATGTACTTTGATCCAGGCACAGTTCTAAGTGCTTTACATGTATTAACTCAGTTCATTCTCACAGCACCTCTATGAGATAGGAGGGGAGGTATGCACTGTTATTATCTCATTTTACAGATGAGAAAACTGAAGCCCAAAGAGGTCACACAGCTCTTGAGTAGAGGAGCCAGGGAGGCAGCCGGTGCAGCCTCTCTCTGCTTAACAATGTATGTCAAACAATTGACTTGCCTGTCTCTCCTACAAGGCTGAGCTCCTTGAGGATGGGGCTGTACCTCCCTCATCTCAGTATCCCTAGGGCCTAGCAGAGTGCCTGGTGGAGAATGGGAGCTCAGTGGGTGCTGCCGAATGCTCAGTGAGACACTAGGGAATAGATCTGGGACCAAGAGACCAGGTATCTGGGAGGTCAATTTCAGCAGAAATTCTAGTGATGGAGCTGGTTGAGCGTGCAGCCAGTGGGTGGTCTTTGGAGATGGTGAGTTCCCCATCAGTAAAGGTAAATAAGTAGAGACTGGATGAGCACCTTTGGCGGGGAACAGGGAATGTGTTACAGGGGAAACTTGTGCATCTATGTGGTGACCACTGAAGAAGTCTTAGGCTTCTGTGACCACGTAAGGTACCTGCCATAGACTCAGGGTCTCAGTGCCCAAGGGTGGTCAGCGTGGCTGTGCCCATGGCCTCAGTGCTCTGCTGGGGCCTGGCCATAGGTAGGGCTGCATTGTGACTTCCATGTGCCCTACTAGGCACTTTGGCCTTCACAGTCTCTCCTGCCATAAAAAAAGAATATAGTTGATAACTGTGTTGGTATAAAAACAAGCAATATTATATATTAAAACATTTTCTGCTGGGAGCCGTGGCTCGTGCCTGTAATCTCAGCACTTTGGGAGGCCGAGGCAGGCAGATCATTTGAAGTCAGGAGTTTGAGACCAGCCTGACCAACATGGTGAAACCCCATCTCTACTAAAAATACAAAAATTAGCTGGGTGTAGTGGCGCGTGCCTGTAATCCCAGCTACTTGGGAGGCTGAGGCAGGGGAATCCCTTGAACCCAGGAAGTGGAGGTCGCAGTGAGCCAAGACTGTGCCACTGCACTCCAGCCTGGGTGACAGAGAAAGACTTTGTCTCAAAAAAAAAAAAATTTGTTTTTCTTCTACCTGGAAGTTCATTTTTAATTCTGCCTTTTTTTTTTTTTTTTTTTTGAAACAGAGTCTCTCTCACTCTGCTGCCCAGGCTGGAGTGCAGTGGCATGATCCCAGCTCACTGTAGCCTTGACCCCTTTGGGCTCAAGCGATCCTCTCACTTCAGCCTCCCAAGTAGCTGGGACTACAGACTTGCACCACCACACCCAGCTAATGTTCGTAATTTTTGTAGAGACAGGGTCTCACCATGTTGCCTAAGCTCAGGCGATCCACCCGCCTCAGCCTCCCAAAGTGCTGGGATCACAGGTGTGAGCCACTGTGCCCAGCCCTGATTTTCAAAAAATGAAAATATTTTCATGAGCCTATAAAAGTATCATGGGCCCTAGGTACTGACTGTGCCCCTTGTTCCCAGTGGATACAGCCTGGGGGACTTTGAAGCATGCATCAAATTTATGTTAAAAAATGGGGGAGAATATACATATTGCTTGTACACACGCAGAGTTTCTCAGAAAAGACACATAAGAAACTGGAAGCAGTGTTTGGCTCCAGGCAGGAAAACTGGGTGGCCGAGAGACAGGGATAGAAGGGAGGCTTTTCACTCTATGCCCTTTTGTGCCTTTGGAATTCTGTACCTTGTGAATGAATTACCTATTCATAAAAATGAATAAATAACAATTTGAATGGGTGGAGATTTATTCCAAAGCAACAGGAGACCGTTCAACCAAGGTGGAAAAACATGGGCTTTGGAGCCAGAAGTACAGAGTTGAATCCCAACTCCACTGCTTCCAAGCGCCTGATTAGAAAAGTGAGGGGCTCATGGAGAAGAGGGAACCTTGTCACCCTGGGCTATTCCACCTCTCTGGGCCTCAGTTTTCCATACCCTGAAATGGAGATAATAATACCTCCCTTGAAGGGTGCATGACAGGATCAGCAGTGACTTAAGTAAAGTGCCTGGCACAGCACCTGGCCCAAGCCAGGCACTCCTCAAATGTAGCCTCCTCCCCTCCCCACTCTCGCCCGGCTGAGTGAATGTGGGGAGGTGGCAGGGACTGTGAATGGCCTCTTTCTCTGGCCAGGACTTGTTTATTCAGGCTATCTCTCTCACTCTGTCCCTAGGCTGTCTGGCCCAGGCAGCTGCCCGGCACTTCGGAGAAATTGAGGCTCAAACCACTCCAGAGATGACAAGTCCTGTCACCTTCAGGGAGGCGGAGGCCAAAGACAAAACTTGAAGGTCAGAGTCCAAGGCTGCCAAGCTTCGCCCCTGGGAAATAAAACTTATCAAAAATGCTACTCAGAGGGTGACCCACGCTAATTAGAAAACCGTGGCCGGCTCTGCCCAATTTCAGATCCATTAGTAAACATTTAATGAGCACCTACCTGCTGTGTGCAGCTCCCTAACTTCCAGTTTCTCAAAGAAGTTCAGACTGAAATCACTTTCAGGTTCATCAATAATGAACTGTGCTTAGCGGTAACTAAAGTCAGCTGAAAAAAGAACTTCCTGCAAGCAAGAGTACCTGAGTGCCTCATCAGAAAAGTGAGGGAGGGCATGGCAAAGGGAGAGCCTTTTCGCTCAAAGTGAGCTTCTGCCTGAGTGCTGAGCTGCAGGGGCTTGGGGGAGATCCCTGACTTTTCAGGCTCCCACCTTGGAGACCACTAGGGATAGGTCCCAGCAAAAGGACCCTGGGGCTGACCGGGACAAGTCCATTCTTACTCCTGGCTGTGAGGGCTCCCTGGAGGCCTCCATGTACCTTCAGGAAGTGGAAGGATCCCATTCCCACCAGAGCCCTTTGGCCGAGAGAAGTCCCGGGAGCCCCAAGCAGAGGCAAGAATTCCTGGGAGGGAGTGGAGCTCAGAATAGCTGATGTTGTTGGAGCAGAGAATAGGGAGAGAGACCTGAGGGAGGAGCAAAAGGAGGATACCAGAGTGACAGTTCCTGACTCCGGTAGGCCCTGGGAGAGGGTGGGATACAGAAGGAACCCTCTGCCACCGGGGCCCTGGACAACCTCAGAGGGACTCCCATTCTTGCCTGCCCAGCTAGCCTTTAGAGGCTGCTGGCCTGCTGGGGACACAGAGGGTTAGAGTGCTTAGGGGATAACTATCACCTGAGGCGCATCACCCCAACTAGCCCAGGTGGAAAGAGTTTCTGTACAAGCTCACCACATCCCACAGGCCCCCAGTCCCTTATATATGTCAAGGGCCTCTCACTGGCAGGAAATTCTTCTTTAGATCTGACCTACGTCATATTTGCTATAACCAAAGGCTGTTTCTTTGAGAGGTTAATCCCCAAAATTAGACACAGGAGCAGCTTCCAGCTGTGACTGTGAGGCCCTTCTGAGGCATTTGATGAGGTTGATCATAAACTTTTGCTTAAAACTCAGAATTCTCATACTGAAGGCTTTGGAGATAGGCAATTCTGGATCAAAATACTGGCTCTTTCCGGCTGGGTGGCCTGAGAAAAATTACTTAACCTGTCTGAGCTTTCGTGCCTGGTACACAAACACTTAAATGCTAACAACTAGCATATTTTATTATAATCATTATTTATATAAGTGCTTAGCACAGAGTAAGCACTATACAACTGTATGTGGGAAAAAAAATATTAGGGTAGGAGGTTTGGAATGAGTCGTGTTTTATGTTTTGAAAGATCCCCAGGGGAGAATTCCAAAACCTACCTTAGACACCCCTTGCTTCAAGTCCCCATCTTAATGGAAGTGCTCTCTGCCATCTAACCTGGCTCCCTCCTGCTGCTGCAGCTGAGGCCTAAGTCTACCAGGACTACCTGGTTCTCCCATCTCAGTCCTGCCTTCTACCCTCGTTTCTGGGCTTGCGTCTATTCCAGCCCCCTCCCATCCAGCCCCCAAGGCAAAAGGTTCACTTACTGCCCAGGTCCAGGGTCTTGCTCACAGCGCCCATCCCAGGGGCAGGCAGAGGAGCCGGTGTCTGCTGTGCGCCACCCACCCCTCTCCTCTTCCAGGGCTAGCAGGGCTACCCCGGGCTGGGGGCTGTGTTGCCGCAGCTGGCCAGGAGCCCCACCTCGCAGCGGGTGGGCTTCAGGGAGAAAAGGGAGGGCCACATCAAAGCCGGGCCGGAAGGAGTCCACCGTGGGGCTGGCCTCAGCCACCATAGCCTGTCCCAGCTGGAAGGTCCTGGGGCAGGGAGCTGGGCGGAGACGGAGGACCAGATGGTTCCTGCCCCTGTTCCATTGCAGAGGCATTGAGCTGCACTCTCCAGTCTGGGCGTCCAGGCTGAGGAGGAGGAGGAGGCAGGCCCCAGCAGGGCTGAATGTGTAGAAGCGAGAGCCCTCAATGGAAGCCAGGATCCTGCGATGAGTCTCAGAGATGGGTCCAACCGCTGGGTACACGAATACCTTAAGGCCATCGCCCCTGCACTTTGAGGTATCAAAGCAGGCTTCCCAGTTGCAGCTGCCACCATGAGGGGCTTGAGGAGGTGAAACGGCATCTTCTGGGAGCTCTCCAGGCTGGGAGAAGCTCTGCAGGAGCTCTGCGTCCAGCCAGCGGGGCCAGCCTTGGGAAGCCCCGGGCTGAGGTCTGGGAGGCAATGCCAGGCGGAGAAGGGAGAAGCCTCCCAGCAGGACAAGCAGGAGCCAGGAGGCTGACAGTGCCAGCCACAGGGACTTTCTTCTCCTCCACGACTGCATGTGGCCACCCACAGTCAGGGCTAGGGAAGCTGGGAGGCCTCTGCCAGCAAGCAGGAAGAGCAGGGCCTGGGGCGGGAGACCAGAGCTGGGACCGACCTGCTAGTCCTGCGCCGTCATTGTACAGATGGGAAGACTGAGGCCCATCGAGACCAGGCCACCTGTCTAAGGTCAGATAGTGAGTCACCAGCCAGGCAGGAGGAGGCCAGGTGGGACACAGCTTGCTGGCCTGGCCCCCCTGCTCTCAGGACTCTGCCTTCTCGGCCTTTGGACAACCAAGCCAGCCTTTTCCCTCCCAGCAGGGACCCCTGCCCCTGGGCACTGCTCTGGCTGACGCAACCCCTGTCCAGAATGCAGGGCCGTGTCCCCCTGCCCTCCTGGCTGCACCCCTTGACCTTGCCCTCAACTGAGAGGAGGGCTGTCTGCCAGGCCATGGGGACCAGTCAGAGCTCACACAGGAGGCGGCTTGGCCAGGGACAGGCTGGAGGGAGCTGGGCTGGTCTTCCCACTCCTCCCCTTGCCTGAGCAGCCCTGGCTGCCCCTGTGCCCGCTGGCAGACACTCCTGGGCTGTGGCCCCTGTGGCTGGAGCTAAAATTAGACCCTGCATCCCATGTGGATCATCGGAGTCAGCTGAGTTCACAGCCTGGGTGCAGCCGGTGTCCCCCCGCCTTGGAGGGCCAGGCAGGCTCGGGGTCCTGGTCCTTATCCACTCTGCCGCTGCACCAGCTCAGGAAGTGCAGCCCCTCTTCCCCGCAGCCCAGCAGCTGCCTTGCACCATCTGGCTTGGAGCTATCACAGTGCAGA
Source organism: Pan paniscus (assembly GCF_029289425.2). NCBI lineage: Eukaryota > Metazoa > Chordata > Mammalia > Primates > Hominidae > Pan > Pan paniscus. Next base: position 200,852,264 of record NC_073249.2, read on the forward strand.
GGCCAGGGCCGCTGTGCCAAGCCCCCCAAACCCTATGGTATCTCCTCCCATCCCTCTCCAGTCGGCAACTGGCCCATCCTGATCTCTTTCCTTAGCAGCAGCCTGGCTCCTCCCCTCCCAGCCCTGATTCGCTCCTGGCTGGGAGGCAGGGTCTCCATTTAACCCCTTCCAAACCAGTTTCCTCAATTGCTAATCCAACCAGCAAGTACTGCAACTCACAGCTGGCCATGAGTTATCACAGCCTCTGTCTCTCAGTCCTCCAGCCACCCTCCAAGGCAGAGATTTACCTGTCATTTCTTACAGATGAGGAAAGCTCAGAGAGGGGATGAACTCTTACTAAGGTGACCCAGCTAAGAAGTGGCAGGGTGGGGATTTCAATCCTGAGCTCCTGGTCGTTGGTCACCCCAGCTGTGGGCCCTGTGGCTGGAGAAAAACTAGACCCTGCACCTGCTGTGGGCCATCAGAGTCAGTGGAGGTCAGAGCCTGAGTGTGAGGAATCTCTGAATCGGCACATGAGAAGGTCAACAGGTGAGACAAGTGAGGAGTTAAGGGGCGGGGGTGGAGGAATTGGGTAAGGTGCCCCCAACTGTCCCCAGGATTGGTCTCTCCTCCTTCAGCAGCCCCACCCCCAATCTCCTCCAATTCCCAGCCTTTTGCTCCAGTCCTTATGGAAAGTTCTTCCTGCACTTGACTCTTCCATAGTCCAGGCCCCATGGAGGGATTTCCCCGGTCAGTGCCCTGTGAGGGGAGTCAGGAGTGGGTGATGTCAGCCACTGAGGAATCTCTGGGGTGACGGGGGAGACACACTCTGGCCATGAGGAGTTCTGGGCTGATGAGGGAAGGCACAGGGAGTGGACAGACTTGAGTGGGTTCTGCCTCTTCCCCTGACTGCCTCGGGGGTGTTGGGCCTCTATCCCCTTATCTCTGGGATGGGCATAATGTCAGCCAGGAATGGGTTGCCAGGTTGACGCAGGCCTGTCCCCTGAGGTCCCTCAACAAGTGGTGGCCTCCTTTCCCCTGCGTGCCTCCCCTTGATCTTGGAGGGCTGCTGATCAGACCAGGGAGCCACCATGGGATGTTTTGCCCTCGGTGAGCAGCCAGTGTGAGAGTCCTAAAAATGGCCCACAAAGGGGACACTGGCCTCTTGGCACTAATGGCTCAGCCACTCGGTGATGAACTGCAGTTCCTGCATACCTCAGTCCTCCCACACTGAGAGGCACCCACAAAGGCCACTGGCTGCTTCGCACGCCCCCCCTTTCACTGTGCCCAGCCAACTCCTCATCCTGCAGGAGTCAGCTAAAAGCTCCCTCCCCACAAGAAGCTTCTCCAGTGCTCCGCAGGCTGGGTTAGAGCCCCCCTCTAGGTCCTCATGTCATTCCTTCATCCCTCTATCCCCATACACAGTCATCCATTCATCTAACAAACACTTATGAGTGTTGAATATGGGCCAGGTTCTGAGCTAGGCCAGGGAACACAACCCTGAGTAAAGAGTAATCATAGCTGACACTCGTATTGCACTTACAGCGTGCCAAGCATCTCTCTTTTGTATCAGCTTGTTTCATCCTTGCCGCAACCCTAGGAGGGAGAAACTGTGATGATCCACATTTTACAGTTGAGAAAACTGAGGCCGAGGGAGCTTAAGTAATTTGCCTGAATTCTCATGGCTTAGCCAGGACTTGGACCCAGGTAGTGTGCTCCTATATCCGCTGCACCATTCCAGCTCCCAACAGGGAGGGAGACAGACGTGTCCCCACCCTCCAGAGCTCGCTGTCCTGGAGAAGACAATTACAGAACTAGGCAATTGCAGGCAATTACAGAATGAGGGGAGGGGACCCTGAGAGTACACAGAGGGGCTGCCTAGCCCAGGGGGCCAGAGAAGGCTTCCGAGGAAGTGATACCTACCCTAAGACCTGAAAGACAGCAATGTGGTTTTTAGAAAAATCTCTGTGGCTGTCTGTGTGGGATCAGACAGGAAATGGCAGGACTGGCGGCAGGGACAGCTTTTTGACTGGTCTGTCACCCCACAAGTCTCTCATTCATTCAACAGCTATTTACTGAACCCCTACTGTGGGGCCAGGCAGGTCTTAAGGGCAGTGAGCAAAGCAGAAAAAATCTTGCCCTCCTGGAACTTACCCTCCAGGGAGGGGAAATAGGCAAGAAACAAAATGAATAAATATCTCATACTATTTGACAATAACTGCTGGGGAGATGGGATGGGTTGCAATGTTAGACAGAAATACGGGAGACCTCATAAAAAAGCTGGCATTTGGGAGGCCGAGGCAGGCGGATTACGAGGTCAGGAGATTGAGACCGTCCTGGCTAACACGGTGAAACCCCGTCTCTACTAAAAATACAAAAAATTAGCCGGGCTGTTTGCAGGCGCCTGTAGTCCCAGCTACTCGGGAGGCTGAGGCAGGAGAATGGCCTGAACCTGGGAGGCGGAGCTTGCAGTGAGCCGAGATCGTGCCACTGCACTCCAGCCTGGGGGACAGAGCGAAACTCCATCTCAAAAAAAAAAAAAAAAAGCTGGCATTTGTGGCCTGGTGCAGTGGCTCACATCTGTCATCTCAGCACTTTGGGAGGCCAAAGTGTGCAGATCACTTGAGGCCAAGAGTTCGAGACCAGCCTGGCCAACAAAGCAAGACCCCATCTCTACTAAAAATACAAAAATTAGCCCAGCGTGGTGGCGCACGCCTGTAATCCCAGCTACTTGGGAGGTTGAGACATGAGAATTGCTTGAAGCTGGGAGGTGGAGGTTGCAGTGAGCCGAGATTACGCCACTACACTCCAGCCTGGGTGACAGAGCGAGTCTGCCTCAAAAAACAAAACAAAACAAAACAAAAAAAACTCTGGCATTTGTGTAAATTTCTGAGAAAGTGAGGGAGTGAGTGAAGAAGTATATTTCTAGGGCAAAATCGCTCCAGGCAAGAGGAACAGCCGGGCCACAGGTTCTGAGGCAGGAGTGTGCCGGCCGCGTGATGGGTACGCTCTGACCTTGTTTTCACAGCACGACTCAGGCTGCAGGGAAGAGGCCGGCTGTAGGGTCAGGGACAGCAGCAGGGAGCCCTGCTGGGCCAGGCTGTAGTGCAAGTGAGCCACTGCGGTGGCTGGGACCAGGATGGCAGGGGTGGGATGAATAGAAGTAGTTGGATTCTGGGTATATTTTAAGCCAGGGCAAATTGACAGATTTGCTGATAGATTAGATGTGAGGTCCGGCCTGCACCACAGACAGGGTGGAGTTGTCATTAACTGAGGTGGGGAAAACTGAGGGGAACAGTTTTGGGGAAGAAGATCAGAAGTCTGGTTCTCATACATCCTTCTTATCCCCAGCAATAATTAAATAAATGTCCAGGTTGGGCACAGTGGTTCACACCTGTGATCCTAGCATTTTGGGAGGCTTAGGCAGGAGGATCCCTTGAGCCCAAGAGTTTGAGACCAGCCTGGGCAACATAGCGAGTCTTTGTCTCTACAAAAAAAAAAAAATTTTTTTAATTGGAGCTGGTGGCTCATGCCTGTAATCCCAGCTGCTCGGGAGGTTGAGGTAGGAGGATTGCTTGATCCCAGGAATTTTAGGCTGTAATGAGCTATGGGTGCCACTGCATTCTAGCCTGGGCACAAGAGGAAGACCCCATCTTTAAAAATATAAAACAAATATAAATAAATAAATAAGCCAGGCATGATGGCACGCACCTGTAGTCCCAGCTACTCAGGAGGCTAAGGTTGGAAGGTCAGCGGGAGGATCTCTTGAGCCCAGGAGTTTGAGATCAGCCTAGGCAACATAGCAAGTCTGTCTTTATTTATTTATTTTTTTAAAGATATATGTATCCAACAAATACTTTTTGAATGAGTGAAGGAATGGAGGGATGGACAAAGTTGAGATGGCTAGGAAGCCAAGCCCAGCTGGTTTGGGGTTTGGAGGAATACCTAATCCCGTTCTATTAATAGCTCTATGTGTCCCCCAGCCCTGGGGATGCTGGCTGGCTCCTGCCCATGCCCATATTTGTGCACACACATAAGCCTTCTCCTACCTTCATCCCTGTGGAGGAGGCTCTCAGGCCAGCTGGAATCTGGGCTTGTCTAGCCTGCGATTCACGTGGTTGCCCTGGGGCTTGGATGGAGGAAGAGAAGGCCAGGGCATCCTAACAGGCAGGACTGAGGTCAGCGATCTGCCAGGGGCCTCCGTCGGGCTTTTCAGTGCTCAACAAAGCCACCAGGAGCCTCCATCCTATACCTGGGCTCTGATCAGTGGGACAGAAATGATCACTTTGGGCGATGGGAATGAGCCAGAGCAGGAAGGAGAGGACAGCACTGAGGGGGAGGAGAGGGCCTGGCCTCAGGTGCAATGAAGGAGGCTTCCTGGAGGAGGCAGAGGACTTGTTTCTTACAGGACAGGATTGAAGCAGGCCTTTGTGTGAATTTGAGGACACAGATGCCTCTGGAGGCATCGCAGAGCTCTGAGCACTGCAGTGTGTGTCATAGCTGCGGTGGTGTCACAGCTGCCTGGGGGCTGCCTGGGCATGGGGGTGCTTCCTGCCTGAAGCACCAGGTGTCATATTGGCTAGGATGCCCAGGCAGAAAATGGGGGCTAACAATACCGTGTTTCACCTGAAGTGTTTCCTCTCTGCACCCTGCTTGGCCTTCCTTCCCTCCCTCCAGCTTCAGGCTGGGCCTGAAATCTGCAGAAGGAATGGCCCTGGCCCTCAGAGGAAGGGACCCAGCGCTATAGAATGCTGTGGTTAAGAGCACAGCTCAAGTGCTCTTAACAAGCCGTGTGTTCCTGTGAAGTTACTTCACCTCTCTGTGCTTCTGTTTCCTATCAGTAAAATGGGGATGCTAATAATAGCTCCTTCCCTAAAGGCTTACTGGGAAGGAGATTAAAGAAATGAGGTAGTGAGTGTGCAGCATTCAGCATACCACGCCTGGTGTGGAGCAGGCGCCTAGCAAATGGCATCCTTCTGTCCCTCCTCAGACCCAGGGAGTTGAGGTGACTTGCCCAAGGAGCGCCAAGGTATCCATCTGGGTGGACTGGGACCAAGACTTGGGCTTCCCCCTCCCTGTTTCTCTTGCTGCATCTCCACCTCCATTCAGGAAGAAAGAAGATACTTGGACTCCAGGAAATGATCACCGTGGAAACCCATCTGCTGCTTCTTGTCTACGGCTGTTTGTTCCTCCAGCTCTGGGCTGCCTAAGTGTCTCACAGCAGAATTAGCAAGTGCGGAGGCTGGAGGTTTCTAGAGGCTCTGAGGTCATAGCTCTCGCTTGAGTGCAGATAACTATAAGCCATGGTGAGTCCCAAGACTCTGCAATATCAGTCAACTCCAGCAGACACTTCAGTCTGGCCCTGTAGACAACCCCCTAACCCCCGCCAGGATGCAGAGCAGTTCCTGGACCCCACAGGGTGCAGGGCCAGGCAAGCCATCCAGGGGACCTGGGGACGGGGGTTGGAGAAAGTAGGTTCTAGCCTCTGCTCCTCTTCTAGGCATGGCTGTGTGATCTTGGACAAGTCACACCCTTTTCCTGGGCCTTCATTTTCTTTTTTATTTATTTTTTAAATTTATTTTTCATTTTAAAATTTGTTTTAGAAACTGGGTCCTACTCTGTCACCCAGGCTGGAGCGCAGAGGTACAATCACAGCTCACAGCAGCCTCAAACTCCTGGGCTCAAGTGATCCTCTCACCTCGGCCTCTTACACCGGGACTACGGATGTGAGCCACCAGAACTGGTCCCGGGTTTTTCTTTTCTTTCTTTTTTTTTTTTTTTTTTTGAGACAAAGTCTCACTGTGTCGCCCAGGCTGGGGTGCAGTGGCGCGATCTCCACTCACTGCAACCTCTGCCTCCCAGATTCAAATGATTCTCCCACCTCAGCCTCCTGAGTGGCTGGGATTACAGGCAACCACCACCATGCCTGGCTAATTTTTGTATTTTTAATAGAGACAGGGTTTTGCCATGTTGACCCAGCTGGTCTTGAACTCTCAACCTCAGGTGATCTACCCACCTCAGCCTCCCAAAGTGCTGGGATTACAGGCATGAGCCACCGCACCCAGCCTTGGGCTTTCATTTTCTTATCATCAACCTGAAGTGGTAGCAGAACTAGGCTTTTCAGAGCAAAAAGATTTGAAATTCTTACTCAGAAGTAATCCTGACAGAGCTTGGAAGGTCAATCCTTCCATTTCCCATCCTGTCAACACCACTTTGTTAAGGAAAATTTTGTAAAGCTTGGAAGTGAAGCAATGAGGAGCCTGTGTGGCCTTAATCCTCCCACTGGGGCATTGCGTTACAAGCACTCAAGTGCTGTAGGACTCCCTAAAGGGAAGTAACTTTGTTTGACCTTTTTTTTTTTGGAGACAGGGTCTCGCTCTGTCGCCCAGGCTGGAGTGCAGTTGTGTGATCATGGCTCACTGCAGCCTTGACCTCCCAGGCTCAAGTGATCCTCCCAACTCAACCTCCTGAGTAGCCAGGACTACAAGCCCACACCACCACACCTGGCTAATTTTTTTTTCTTTTTTAGAGATGAATTCTTTGTTGCCCAGGCTGGTCTCTAACACCTGGGCCCAAGCCATACTCCTGCCTCACCCTCCCAAAGTGTTGGGATTACAGGCATGAGCCACTGTGCCTGGCCTTGTTTGACTTTTTACTCCCTATGTATTGGGGCACAAACCTTTTTCATTTTGTTTTGTTTTGTTTTGTTTTGTTTTTGTTTTAGATGGAGTTTTGCTCTTGTCGCACAGGGTGGAGTGCAATGGCGCGATCTCGGCTCACTGCAACCTCTGCCTCCCAGATTCAAGCAATTCTCCTGCCTCAGCCTCCCAAGTAGCTGAGATTACAGGTGCCCACCATTACACCCGGCTAATTTTTGTATTTTTAGTAGAGACGGGGTTTCAACACATTGGCCAGGCTGGTCTTCAACTCCTGACCTCAAGTGATCCACCCACCTCGGCCTCCCAAATGCTGGGAATACAGGCGTCAGCCACCGCGCCCAGCCTGGCCCAAACATTTAATAAGTCTGAGAACTATGGTGCTAATGTATAGAAAACAGATTTTTGTCCAATAGTGATACAAATGACTTCTGACCAATAGGGATCACCCCTAAAGGTTCTAGTTCATGCACTATAGAGCATTCCCCAATTTGGAATCTAACTAGCAATCTTGTTCTGGCATTCCCTGTGCTTCCTCGACTCCCATCAGTGGGTTCTCTGAACCAGCTCTGTCATCCTGAGAGTTGCCTCATGAATAAGTGAAACAACAGAGACATGTGCTTACTGTGTATTTGTATGATTTTTTTTTTTTTTTACATTTAGAGGATTATAATTTGGGAGCTCACTGAGCCTCATTTTCCTCTTCTGTAAAATAGGGAATTCAAGGGAGAAGTTGAATGTGTGTCAGGCACTATTGGGCTCTTTAGATCCAGAATTTCATTTAAGCCTCACAACAAAACTGCCAGAGCAGATGGCTATTCCCCTGATTTTACAGATGAGGTTCAGAGAGGTGAAGTGATTGCCCCAAGGCCACACAGCCAGTGAGTAACAAGCTGGATTTGAGCCACTGCATCACAGGAGGCTAATTCCCTCCTCACAGGCTTACGGTGGGACTCATTGGATGAGATAAAGGTGGAAAAGTGCTTAGCAAACTGTACAGGTAGATACACAACTGATCATTATAGTCAATCCGAGCCCACCTTGCCTTACCTTTCTCCTCATGCCACCTTGCCTAAGACCAAGTCTACCTCTAATTAATGTTGTCCCAGACCCATATGGACTTCCACTGGGATGGCACCAGCTTCAAGAGGCTACAGAAGAGAAATGAAGCCAGAAAATGAGACATAGGATTTATTTGAGGAGGCTTACGTACAGGATGCTCCCATGGTGGCAAGCTGGACGGGAGAACCACAACCGCTTGCAAAAAAAAAATGCAGTTTATACAGTACCCTCGGCCAGGCACGGTGGCTCATGCCTGTAATCCCAGCATTTTGGGAGGCCGAGGTGGGTGGATCATGAGGTCAGGAGTTTGAGACCAGCCTGGCCAACATGGTGAAACCTCATCTCTACTAAAAACACAAAAATTAGCTGGGTGGGTGGCAGGCACCTGTAATCCCAGCTACTCTGGAGGCTGAGGCAGGAGAATCATTTGAACCTGGGAGGCAGAGGTTGCAGTGAGCCGAGATGGTGCCATTGTACTCCAGCCTGGGTGACAGGGCAAGACTCTGTCTCAAAACAAACATATATATATATATATATATATATATGGCATCCCCACGTAGCACCCTCCCTCAGCATCCTTCATGTGGCAGCTCTTGTTTCTTCAGTTATTGCTGTCAGGTGCATCTACCATACACCAGCCACCCCTAAACACCACCCAGGGTCTCTCCCTCTGGGAGGTGGGTCTCTGCTTCCTCTAGAGTGAGTTTCTGTTATCCAGAGAAAGCCAGGGGGGATTAAGGTGACCAGGCATCCCTGGTCCATCCCCTCACACACAGGACCTTGTTCATACCTCAAGCTGCAGGTTGAGCTTTTAGTCCTGGCCACCTCTTTGGGGGCTGTATTCCTGGGACAGGGGTCTGGGGAACATCCCATATTCTTGGGACAGGGGTCTGGGGACAAGCCAAGTGAAGTAAATTTCAAACCCTGATTCTGAAGTCATTCTGTGCCATCCTCCTGAATGTCTCACCTGAATTGGACCTGTTTGAAGGCTACAGAAGCCGTGCCCAGCCTCCCTCAAGTTAGTTTCTGGACCCTTCTAGAGCAGCCCACCTCCGAACACCTCAGCTCTGGGTACCAAGGGGTTAATGCATGGAGCCAGCTTGGCAAATGTTTACCTAACAGGCAGGCTGCTGCCAACCCCAGGTAATTAACAGTCTGCTTTCCAAAGCCCAGACACGAAGATTTCTTTCTCCTCTCCTCCTTTCCCAGGGATGCCTCTTGGGAGAGTGAACACAGCTGTCTGTTGGCTCTTTGAGAAGATGCCCAGCAGAGGTGGGAGCTGAGGGCAGGGATCAGGCCTGGAGGGAAGCAGGCCCAGAGGTGGGCACCAAGGAGGAGATGGAGGGAGCTTTGTCCCATTTCTCTCTGAGTCTTGGCCCCATCTTGGGAACCTGGCCCCAGACTGCCATTCTTGAATATGTGATAATTACTGCTATAATTGGTGGAGCCCCTGCAAGGGGCTTACATACTTTGCCTCACTTAACTTTCACAACTACTAGAAGAGCGAGGCCCTCTTATCTCTGCTTTCAGATTAAGGAAGGGAGATGCAGGGTGATGAAATCACTTGTCTAGGCTGGGGGCAGTGGTTCACGCCTGTAATCCCGGAACTTTGGGAGGCCAAGGCGGGTGAATCACGAGGTCAGGAGTTCGAGACCAGCCTGGCTAACATGGTGAAACCCTGTCTCTACTAAAAATACAAAAAATAATTAACCGGGCGTGGTGGCAGGCACCTGTAATCCCAGCTACTCAGGAGGCTGAGGCAGGAGAATCGCTTGAACCCAGAAGGCGGAGGTTGCAGTGAGCAAAGATCACGCCACTGCATTCCAGCCTGGGTGACAAGAGTGAGACTCCATCTCAAAAAAAAAAAAAAAAGAAAGAAAGAAAGAAAGAAATCACTTGTGTAGGGTCACCCAACCAGTGTGGGGTAAAGCCCATACTTGAACCACAGTCTACTTTCCCTTATGGAAGAAAAAGCAGTGGATTTGTTCAGTACCTACTATATACTGGACGCTATGTTGGACACTTTATGTTTACCTCTAATCCTGGAGGTGTCATTTCCTTAAATTGCTTTAATAAGCCATTAGCATCAGAAGAGTGAGATAGTCACTTAAGCTCAGGAGTTCAAGACCAACCTGGGCAACATAGTGAGACCCCCCCCCATTTCTTTTTCTCTCCTTTTTTTTTTTTAGACGGAGTTTCTCTCTTGTTGCCCAGGCTAGAGTGGAATGGCACGATCTCGGCTCACTGCAACCTCTGCCTCCCAGGTTCAAGCAATTCTCCTGCCTCAGACTCTCGAGTAGCTGGGATTACAGGCATGCACCACCACGCTCAGCTAATTTTGTGTTTTTAGTAGAGATGGGGTCTCTCCATGTTGAGGCTGGTCTTGAACTCCTGACCCTAGGTGATCCACCCACCTTGGCCTCCCAAAGTGCTGGGATTACAGGCATGAGCCACCACGCCCGGCCACAAGACGCCCCCCATTTCTTAAAAAAAAAAAACAAAAAAAACCTAGCCTGGCATGGTGGCACGTGCCTGTGGTCCCAGCTGCTTGAGGCTGAGGTGGCAGGATCACTTGAGCCCGGGAAGTTGAGGCTGCAGTCAGCTGTGATTGTACCCTTGCACTCCAGCAGGGGTGACAGAGCTAAAAAAAAAAAAAAGAAGAGTGAGATAGTACAGTTCATAAGTAGGGGAGGAAGCATAAATGTGCATCTCAGAAATAAGAATAGAATGAGCCTCAAGTTGCTTCTTGTAATCTGAAAGGCTCCTTGTTGGATGGTCATCAGCCTCATCTCCAAAGAAACCCTGAAACCAGCCTCGCTCCCACCTCCCCTGCCCTCAGCCTAAGCTAAGCCGCCTTGCTCACCCGGGATCATTGCATTGGCTTCTGGTCCCTGCTTTCCTCTCGCCTCACTAAAGTACTTTCTCCTCCCAGCAGCCAGAGGATCTTGGTAAAATATAAGCCCACTCTCTCCTTGGCTTTGACACTGTATTAACCATGTCTTTTTATTGCCTGTATTTTAATGCTCTTTCTCACTGGGGCCTGCCCTGGAAAGACTGCCCCTCCCAGAGCTAGCCAGTTCCTAGAGAGAGCAAGCCAAGGGCCCTTGAATATGCCTTTCAAGTGCAAACCAGCCAATCAAGAGCTCACACCCCATGCCACCTCCTCTACTGGGCTCTCACACTCAGGGCCACGATTCTCCTGCCCTCATCACCCCAGAGCCAGGTACCAGACTACTAGGGAAAGCCCCTATCCCCTGAGCTGACAGTGTTCAAACTAGAAAATGCTAAGCCTGCTTACCCTGCCTTGCCCGTTCCTTTCCAAGGAAGCTAGACAGAGTGGGAATGGGGTTTGGCTTCAGCTCACCCCCACTAGAGCATTCTTTCACACGTTCTCACTGATCATAAAACCCACACCATTACCTCGCTGACACCATCCCCACTAACACCGAGGCTTTAGCCAAACAAAGAAAGTCACCACTGCCGGGCACGGTGGCTCACGCCTGTAATCCCAGCACTTTGGGAGGCCGAGGCAGGAGGATCACGAGGTCAGGGGATCGAGACCATCCTGGCTAACATGGTGAAACCCCGTCTCTACTAAAAAAATTCAAAAAATTAGCCGGGCGTGGTGGCGGGCACCTATAGTCCCAGCTACGCAGGAGGCTGAGGCAGGAGAATGGCGTGAACCTGGGAGGCGCAGCTTGCAGTGAGCCGAGATCACGCCACTGCACTCCAGCCTGGGGCAACAGAACGAGACTCCGACTCAAAAAATAAAAATAAAAAAAGAAAGTCACCATTCTATATTGTAGAGTAACTGATTTACAGGTTTGTTGCTGCTGGTCAGACCACCACCAGGTGGCCCATTACTCAAGAAAACCATCCAACCGGATGTGCTGACCTGCATCTCCTACCTCTCACATGCTTTGCCCAGCCCAGCCTGCATAACCTACCCACCATCATTTCCCATGCTTTGCCTAATAAAAAATCCCAGCCAGCTCTTTTCAGAGAGTCAGCCAGGGAATTCTCTCGCTCTCTTGTGCTGCCTCCCTTATGCTGAAGCATAAGCTCCAATGAAGTCTTGCCTGGTTAAACTCTTTTGGCCTCATGTCAATTTCTATTGCATTGGCAGCCCAACAACCTGTGGTTGGTATCAAAATCACACTAAAGGCTCTTGCCCACCCTTTCTCCCCTCTGCCACCTGACAGACCCTGGTGTTTCCTCATGTGTCTCCCATGCATAGCATGCCCCCTTTGGGATCTGTGAGTGTAGCACACTTCTTTTTTTCTTTCTTTCTTTCTTTTCTTTTTTTTTTTTTTTGAGACAGAGTCTGGCTCTGTCTCACCCAGGCTGGAGTGCAGTGGTGTGATCTCGGCTCACTGCAACCTCCGCCTCCCGGGTTCAAGTGATTCTCCTACCTCAGCCTCCTGAATAGCTAGGATTACAGGCGCCCACCACCACGCCCAGCAAATTTTTGTATTTTTAGTAGAGACGGAGTTTCACCATGTTGGCCAGGATGGTCTCAATCTCTTGACCTCGTGATCCACCCACCTCGGCCTCCCAAAGTGCTTGGATTATAGGTGCGAGCCACTGCGCCCTGCCACAAACTTCTTTTCAATAGTAGTCATCTCCTGATCTCCTGGCCTCACCATACCTAAACAATAATAAGCAATAATAATAATAATAATATTCATGCCTTCCATCATACTTAGAATAAAATCCAGACTTCTTTCCGCGGCCTAGAAGGCCTGCCAAGTGCTGGCCCCTCCCTCTCCTCCAGGCCCTCGCCTCTGCCCTCTCTTGCTCGGGGCTCCAGCCCCACTGCCTTCTTCCTGCCCTCACACCCAGCAGAGCCTCAGGGGCCTTCCTCTGCTGTTCCCTCTGCCTGGAATGTCTTCGCCCAGAGCTCAGCAGGGGTGGCCCCTTTCCCATGTCCAGGGCTCAGTTTATGGTCACCTTCTCAGCCAGGCCTTCCATGAACACTCACCATCAAGGAACAATAACAGCCAACACTTCCTGGAGGTTTTCCATGGGCCAGACACTATTTTATGTGCTTTCTGTTTACTATTCACTCTTTGAATCCTCACAACCCTCTAAGGTAGATATTGTTACACTTTCTATTTTGCAGATGAGGAAACTGAGGCTTAGAGAGGTTAAATGACATGACCAAAGTGTCAACAGCTAACAGGCAGGAAAGCTGGGACTCAAATCCGGCAGCCTGTTTCCAGAGTCCACACTTGGAACCACGGAGCTGTATTTCTTAACAAAGAGTAAGCATACAATAAATACTAGCATATTGTTGTTTTATCAGAGACTATGTTTCACCCACCAATTTTCTTTCTCTTTTTTTTTAAAAATAGTATCTTGACTGTAGGACCCTAAAAGCAGGAGCCTGATGACTTTTTATTTATTTATTAATTTTGAGACGGAGTTTCACTCTTGTCGCCCAGGCTGGGGTGCAGAGGCACAATCTTGGCTCACTGCAACCTCTACCTCCTGGGTTCAAGCGATTCTCCTGCCTCAGCCTCCCAAGTAGCTGGGATTATAGGCATGCACCACGACACTCAGATAATTTTGTATTTTTAGTAGAGATGGAGTTTCACCGTGTTGGCCAGGCTGCTCTCAAACTCCTGACCTCAGGTGATCCACTCGCCTTGGCCTCCCAAAGTGCTGAGATTACAGGTGTAAGCCACCACATGTGGCCAACATTATTTTTTATATTATTATTATTATTATTATTATTATTTTGAGACAGAATCTCACTCTGTTGCCCAGGCTGGAATGCAGTGGCGCAATCTTGGCTCACTGCAACCTCCACCTCCCGAGTAACTGGGACTACAGGCGCTCACCACCATACCCAGCTAATTTTTGTATTTTTAGTAGAGATGGGGTTTTGCAATGTTGGTCAGAGTAGTCTTGAACTCCTGACCTCAGGTGATCTGCTCGCCTCGCCTCCCAAAATGCTGGGATTACAGGCGTGAGCCACCGCTCTCAGCCCCATTATTTTTTAATGTAGAGGCTGGGTCTCACTCTGTTGCCCAGGCTGGAGTACCATAGCTATTCATAGATGTGATCATAGCTCACTCATCCTTGACCTCCTGGGCTGAAGCGATCCTCCCACCTCAGCCTCTTGAGTAGCCAGGATTAGAGGCACGGGCTGCCACCCTCTCCCCAATTTTCTTTCATTGAGTTTGAATCCCTTCACACAAGTCATTCACTGTCTAGTTTGTCCCTCCTGCTCCCTATTGTCTTAGGCCAATTTAACTGACTTGGTTGAACCTTGAAGGCATTTATACCTCTTACTCAGCCCCTCATTCTTTTGTTGTTGTCGTTGTTGTTGTTGTTTTTGAGGCAGACTTTTGCTCTGTCACCAAGGCTGGAGTGCAATGGAGCAATCATGGCTCACTGCAGCCTCCACCTTCTGGGCTCAAGCGATCCTCCCCCCTCAGCTTCCTGAGTAGCTGGGACTACAGGCACGCACCACCACACCTGGCTAATTTTTTTTTTTTTTTTTTTTCAGTTTTGTAGAGCCGGGCTTTGTGGCTCATGCCTGTAATCCCAGTGCTTGGGAGGCTGAGGTGGGCGGATCACTTGAGGTCAGAAGTTTGAGACCAGCCTGGCCAACATGGTGAAACCCTGTCTCCACTAAAAATACAAAAATTATCCCGCTGTGGTGTGGTGGTGCATGCCTGTAGTCCCAGCTACTCAAGAGGCTGAGGCAGGAGAATCACTTGAACCCAGGAGGCCATTGCATTCCAGTCTGGACAACAGAGTGAGACTGTTTCAAAAAAATTTTCTGTAGAGACATGGTGTCGCCATGTTACCTGGGCTGGCCCCTCATCTTTTAACCAATACCCACCGTGTCAGGTGCTGTGCTAGGCCTTATTCAGAAATGAATAAGAAGGTACTCTCACCCTCCAGGAGCCCACGGTCACATGCGGAGGCAGACCTGCACTCTGGTCACTTCATTGCAGGGTTATGTGTACTGTCCTGGGGATGCCAACAAGTATTAGAGAAGCACCTGGGAGTACAGAGCAATCAGCCAAGGAGGACATCCCAGAGAAAGTGACATCTCACTGGGTTTGAAGGAGGAGACAGGAAGCAGACGGGAGAAGGGCAGCACAAACAAATGCACGAAAGGGGCTGAGCGCATGGGTGTCTAGGGACCGGCTGATCACGTTAGGTGTGAAATGTGTCTAGGGACCGGCTGATCACGTTAGGTGTGAAATGTGTTTAGGGACCGGCTGGTCACGTTGGGTGTGAAATGCATGGAGGTGGCTGAGCGCACGTGTCAAGGGACCAGCTGGTCACGTTGGGTATGAAATGCGTGGAGGTGGCTGAGCGCATGTGTGTCGAGGGACCGGCTGGTCACGTTGGATGTGAAGGGGGTGTGAATCTGCCTGGCTGAGGGAAATTGATCCAGATCTTGAAGGGCTTCTGTAAGGCCTGCAACTTCTGTTGTGGAGGCTGCAAGCAATCCCAGAGGGATTTTATTTTATTTTATTTTTTCTTATCTTATTTTGCCTGGCCTCAGTTCATTCTTTTTATTATTTATTTATTTATTTATTTATTTATTTTTGAGACAGAATCTCACTCTGTCGCCCAGGCTAGAGTGCAATGGCGCAATCTCGGCTCACTGCAAGCTCCGCCTCCCGGGTTCAAGCGATTTCTCCTGCCTCAGCCTCCCGAGTAGCTGGGATTACAGGTAGGTGCCAACACGCTGGACTAATTTTTTTGTATTTTTAGTAGAGATGGGGTTTCAGCACGTTGGCCAGGCTGGTCTCCAACTCCTGATCTCAGGTGATCCACCTGCCTCAGCCTCCCAAAGTGCTGGGATTACAGGCATGAGCCACTGCACCCGGCCCTCAGTCCATTCTTAGAACACACTCCATCACCTGGTTCCCAGAACTCAGACTGCACAATGGTGACTTCATCACTGGCCAGGGCTCACAGTTATTGCAGCAGAGGCCTCTCTATACCTCCCTCCCCTCCAGCCTCGCCCACTGCCCCTCACCACTCCTGCCCCCACCCTGGGTCCCCTGACCCCACCTTACCTGCCATGTTTGTATAATTTTCTTAGGCTCGCAGCAGGCATTGCCGCCTACAATGGGATCTGATCATGGAAGGAAAACACTCCCCTGGGGACCTAAGAACACCCTACCCTACTACACATGCTGCACCCCATCTGCTGCCAACCTCTCTGCCCTGCCCCTGTACCCAAAACCAGTGCTATGTCAGGCTAAGCAGTATCCCTAGAAATTTTAAGCAGAGATTGGCACGATATTGCTGGCAAGGTTTCCACCCCCACTCCCATTCCAACCTCATCCAGTTTCTCCAAAACTACTGAGAACTTGGTGCTCACCAAATCATCTCATGTTCTGCAGGCTGGCAACCCTTTACCAGGCATTTGATAGGCTTGATGATAACAATGCTGGGAGCCAGGAAGAGAACATTAAGAGCAGGAATTCAGCCCTGCCTTGGCCTCTAGGCATCCCCGAACTGGCCCAGTTTCCAAGAATCATTTTTGATGAGAGATTCTGGGAAGCAGGACATTGTTGAGGCCAAGTAAACTCCCAAAGGCCTGGAAGGAGCCAGAAAGCAGAAAGGGTAATGCTTCCCCCTCCCAGGTGGGAGTGAGCAGGATGACCAGCTCTTTTCCTTGCAGGAAGCCCCCTCAGCCTGGCCTCCTTCTGGGCTCCGTAGTCCCTTCTCCACCTAGCTAGGGCTCTGGCAGCTGCCTTGGCGGATGCCCCCCATCTCTACACTTAGGCTTGGCAGACAGGGAATGTGAGAGCAGCCTCAGAAAACCCAGTTCCCATCCCTTCCCTCCAGCCAGGCATCAAGGTATGGTGGCAGAACAGGGAAATCTGAGTTTAATCCTGGTTTTGCCAGCCATTAACTGTAAGACCTTGGGTAAGTCACCTGGCCTTTGCGTACCTTGGTTTCTGAACCTGCAAACTGAGGGTGGAGCTACTGACCTCTCAGAATCATTGTGCAAACTGAATGAGCTCAGATGTGCCGAGCACTTGGCACAAACATGTTCCTTCCCAGGGCTGGACACTGGCATTTGGCATTCTTTGGGTGGAGTGAGGCCAGGGTGGTTATTGTCTGGACCACACAGATTCAACCCATATTTTGGCAGAGAAGACAGCATTTGCAAAGATATGCAGGGGTGACAGGGCATGGCAGGGTTGGAGAAGGTTATGTTCCCAAGCAGTTTGCTGTCCCTGGAGCAAGGGGTGACCAAGAATGAGGAGGTGGGAGATAAGTCAAAAAAGATCAGCTAGGGTCAGGATGTGAAGGGCCTTGAGCCAGACCAAAAAGCTTAGGCTCCAAATGTACCCCTTAAACTTAAAAGTTGGAAAGAAAAAACTATTCCATATATATATATATATATATATATATATATATATATATATATATATATATAAAATAAATAAAAGGCTTAGCTCCATCTCAGGCTTACTGTCATGGGGTGCAGCAGTGAGGATTGTGAAATGTGATCCAGGCAGACCTGGCTGCACATTTCAGTTCTGCCACTAGGTTGGGTGGCCTTGGGCAAGTCACTTAGTCTTAGCTTGAGTTCTCCCATCAGCAGATCCTGAGACTCAGGTGCTGGAACTAAATTGTGGAGGTAATTTCAGGAAGCAGAAGAAGGGCATGGAGAAAGTAAGACCGGGAAGAGAAAAGGTAATAAAGGGTGCGTGAATGTGCGGGTTGCTGCCAGGAGCACCTGGGCGCAGTTCTGCTGGAGACCTTCTGAGAGACAGTGTGAAATCATCCTATTTGATGGGGAGATCGCTTGAGCCCAGGAGTTTGAGGCTGCAGTGAGCAATATTTGTGCCACTGCACTCCAGCCTGGGCGACAGAGCCAGACCCTGTTTCTTAATTTAAAGGGAAAGGAAGGGTGGGGAAGGGAGGGGAGGGAAGGGGAGGGGAGGGAAGCGGAGGGGAGGGGAAGGAAGGGGAAGAAGAAGGGGAAGTGGAAAAAAAAGAGAGAGAGAAAGAAAGAAGAAAGAAAGAGAAAGAAAGGAAGGAGAGGAAAGAAAGAAAGAGAAAGAAAGAAAAAGAAAAGACTCTCCTATGTGAAGATGAGGAGGTTGGGCATTTAGGCACCAACTCTCTTGATGGTTGAAGGTTGCCCTTGGGGTACATAACATGCCTGTTCCTCCTGGTTCATAGATACCTAAGAAAGCTCTCAGGCAAGGAAGCCAAGAGAAGCAGGCTCTTGTGTGGTGGAGCCCTGAGCATGCTGAAAACTACCACACTGGCAAGGGAACTCAGAGAAGGGATGAGGGGCTATGAGGCAGGTGTCAACACTGTCTGCTGTTACCTCTTTGAGCCTCTGTTTTCTCATCTGAAAAATGGAAAAGATATGACATACTTCACAGGAAGATTAAATGTAAAGTATTTGAAAGTTACCTAATGACATGGCTGACACATAGGAGATAATCAATAAATGGTAGGTATGCTTGGGCTCAGCTCAGATGCCAGCTCCTCAGAGAATCCTTCCCTCCCACCCTATTGAGAGTAGCTCACTCCCTTCATTCTCCACCAAAGCAGTATCCTACTTCCTGTGGAGCATTTAACATAGTATATAATTATCTTGGTTATGTGTTTGTTTGGAGTTTTGTTTTTGTTTTAGAGACAAGGTCTCACTCTGTCACCCAGGCTGCAATGCAGTGTCGCAATCGTAGCTCACTGCAGCTTCAAACTCCTAGGCTCAAATTGTCCTCCCACTTCAGCCTTGTAGTAATTAGGACTACAGGCATGCACTACCACGCCCAGCTATTTTCTTTTTTGATTTTTTATAAGGCAGGGTCTCACTATGTTGCCCAGGCCAGTCTCAAACTCCAGGCCTCAAGTGATCCACCTGCCTCAGCTTCTCAAAGTGCTGGGATTACAGGCGTGAGCCACCGCGCTCCACCTGTTTGTTTGTTTAACTCTGTCTCTCCTCACTAGAATGAAAGCACCGTGTGAGCAGGGAATTGGTCCCTCTTATTCACTGCTTTATATGCAGTGCCAAGCATAATGCCTGGGACATACTAAGTGCTCAATACTTTTTTGTTGTTTTTTTTGAGACAGGGTCTCACTCTGTCACCCAGGCTGGAGTACAGTGACCCGACCTTGGCTTACTGCAACCTCCGCCTCCCAGGTTCAAGCAATTCTCCTGCCTTAACCTCCCTAGTAGCTGGGATTACAGGTGCCCACCACCGTGCCTGGCTAATTTTTGTGTTTTTAGTAGAGACGGGGTTTCGTCATGTTGGCCAGGCTGGCCTTGAAATCCTGACTTCAAGTGATCTGCCCGCCTCGGCCTCCCAAAGTGCTGAGATTACAGGCATGAACCACCGCACCTGGCCTCAATACATATTTTTTGAATGGAAGAATGATTATAGTAGCAAAGTAAGGAAGGACAATTCCTGTTCTTGACCTTTGTTAAGCACATCTTGTTAACAAGATGTTAAAAAGGATTCATTTGAACTCCACTTGGGTCCCAATGCTGATAAAGACTAGGTGTAGCTATATGCAGAACCAGACCTAAGTCAGTTTCTCCATCACTAGTGCATTGCCCACTGACTTGTAGGCTATAATACAAGAAAGAGCTAAGAGTACTGGAGCAGTTTTCAGCTAAGGGCAAGGACATTTTGGGAGCGCTTGTTTGAAGACAGTGATTTGAAAAGAATAAAGCTATTGTATAATTTTGCCTCTTTGTCTCTTCCCACAGTCAGAATTATTGAGAAAGTAATGAAGTTTTAGCTCCAGAACCTCTTCTCAGGCCCTGGAAGGAGACCTAGCAATGTGTTCCCAGGTCATACGTTTTGCAAATTTTGAAAAAGATATTTTTAAATTCTTTTTCTTTCTTTTTTTTTTGGTGGATCTTACTCTGTCGCCCAGGCTGGAGTGCAGTGGCACGATCTCAGCTCACTGCAGCCCCCACCTCCCTAGTAGCTGGGAATGCAGGCACATGCCTCCACACCCAGCTAATCTTTGTATATTTAGTAGAGATGGGGGTTTCATCATGTTGGTCAGGTTGGTCTCGAACCCCTAACCTTGGGTGATCCACCCGCCTCGGCCTCCCAAAGTGCTGGGATTACAGGCATGAGCCACGGTGCCCGGCCTAAAATTCTTTTTCTTAAAGAGAGCCCCCCAAAACTGTGTAAGTTTCAAGCCCCAAAACTTGGATCCATCCCGGCCCCCTCCCAAGTCCAAGCTGCTTAAGTAACCAGTGATCCATGTTTAGTTCACTGAACCCTTGAAACAATTCTATAATATAAATACTATTGTCATTCCAATTTACAGATGAGGAAACTGAGGCTTAGGGAATAGTCATTGCCCAAGTTCTCACAGTTAGTAAGTGGTAGAGCTGGGATTTAAATTCAGTAGCCTGTCTCCAGAGACCAGACCCTTAACTCCCTTCACTAGAGTGCTTGATAATGGTGTCTATTTGTTTTCTTGTCCATTTTTCCCCACTAACTAGGAAGTCCCCAAGGACACAAAGACAAATCATTTCTTTTTCTTTTTTCTTTTCTTTTCTTTTCTTTCTTTTTTTTTTTTTTTTTTTTTGAGATGGAGTCTCACTCTGTTGCCAAGCTGGAGTGCAGTGGCAAGATTTCAGCTCATTGCAATCTCTGCCTCACAGGTTCAAGTGATTCTCTTGCCTTGGCCTCCTGAGATTACAGGCGCATGCCACCATACCTAGCTAATTTTTGTATTTTTAGTAGAGATGGGATTTCACCATGTTGTCCAGGATGGTCTTGATTTCCTGACCTCGTGATCTGCCCGCCTCGGCCTCCCAAAGTGCTGGGGTTACAGGCGTGAGCCACCGCGCCCGGCCAAGACAAATCATTTCTACATGCCAAGCATACAGCCCAGAAGAGACGTCACCATATGTTGGGATGTAAGAAAGAGGAAAGCAGCCCCCAAAGTCCAGAGGCCAGCCTGACACTCACAGCCAGGACTTGGCCTTGTCCTGTTGAACATAAACAACTTCATAGAACATCAACAGCAGACAAGGCCACTCTGTGACTATAATGGATCAAAACACAAATAGGACCACTCTGTCATCATGTCTGAACACAAACAAAAAATGGATATTGTCCAAACCATGAAAAAGGCCAACCCCCCGTCCGTGCTAAAATGAGAGACTGCTGCTTCTTACCTATGACAGCTTTAGCCTTGGTCTAGCCTCCCCTCCTTCTAGATACATTTTATCAAGACCCCCAGTCATCGAATTACCCTTGCTCTTGACAGCATCCAATCCAAAGCCAAGCCCTGCTTCCTTAAACTCTCCCCAGATTGTCTAACAAAAGCCCAAATTCTGTAAATTCTTTCTTCCACCTTCCTACAGAGATGCACCCCCTTTGCCCTTATTTCCCCATTGCCTGCCTTCTCTCTTGCCGCAATGAATAATTAATACAACTTGTTTAATACAGGTGTGTTTCCGGTGGTCTTTGACTGGAATGGCGTCGACACAAGTATCAGCTATCAGTGAGCATAAAATGTTATTATCAAAGTTAAAAAAATGTTGCTTCTCAAAACTAGTTGATGATAAGAGACGGAAAGTAGTTGTTCCTTCTGGAGGATGGATGGGGGTGATTGATTACAACTGAGAAGCCAACCTTTCAGGATATTGGAAACGTTCTACATTTTGAAGTAAATGGTAGTTATAGCAAATGTTTTTAAGAAGTTAAGCTGTATACTTAAGATTAGTGCCCATTACATACTTTATTGTATACCTATTCTACCTTTATTTTAAAAGTTTTGTCCACTGGTGGTGCGTGGTGGCTCACACCTGTAATCCCAGCACTTTGGAAGGCCAAGGTGGGCAGATTACTTGAGGCCAGGAGTCCAAGATCAGCCTGGCCAACATGATGAAAACCGGTCTCTACTAAAAATACAAAAATTAGCCAGGTGTGGTAATGTGCCTGTAATCCCAGCTACTATGGAGGCTGAGATAGGAGAACTGCTTGAACCCAGGAGGCGGAGGCTGCGGTGAGCTGAGATCCCGCCACTGGGCCACAGAGCGAGACTCTGTACCCCCCGCCCCCCTAAAAAAAAGGAAATCCAAAGCTGGTCACCCAAATACCAACTTGAAGCAATTTAGCAACAAAGTAAAGGCCAGAGTTGGGATGGTAGCTGACAGCAGATTTGAAGGGAACTTTGGGCTATTGGAGGATGAGATCTATGACGAAAATGCTGGAAAATCAACCATTTGCTTAAAAAGGTAAAGGCATTTGGGTTGTTTATCCTAGAAAAGACCGGATTGGAAGGAAGTATAGTTAAACTCAACTGTTTTATTTTGCAACAGGGAAGAATCTGATTGTGCTCAAGGAAGAGCTTCCTAACTGTGACAAAGGAGGTAAAGGAGGTGGTGACATGCCCATCCCTGGGAAATTTTAAACTCAGCTGGCCAGCAAATGGCTCCAGCATGGCCTGGTCTGGGAGTAGGAGACTGAAAGAAATGACCTCCAGCTGTCCCTCTCATAACCAAGGACCTCTGGCTTGTCGTGAGTGTTCTGGCCAGCTGCACAGCACGGATTAATGGGCCAAAGGGAGCCGCTCTCTGATCTGCGCTAAGCTTTTCTGGTTCTGTGGCCGCCGCCATCAGCCACAGATTTAATGAGATCCGAGGCTTAATTACCACAGTGCAGGGCTGCCAGCACTCTCTCCTGATGACTTTATCTTGGCTCCTGGAAGGATGGGGGTGACAACAGTGTGTCGGCAGGAGAGGAGAGCCTAAAGCAGGGACTCTGGACCCTGGTGTTTCGGGGGGATGTGGGCTGCAAGAGTAGGGTGGAGGGGGCGACTGCAGGACTCAGTACCTGACCTCAAAGAGCTCACAATGTGTCAAGAGTTAAGACCTCTAATACAGGAGATACCCAAGGCAGTGTGAGTCAACTCACATGTGCGAGGCACACACAGATGTCAGCGGAAACTTTGGAGGCATGAACAAAGCTCCCAGAGGAGGGGCGCTGAAGGGTGGGGGGTGGGGCGTGGGGGAGTGCAGGTTGGAGAAGACCTTGAATGTGAGGCTAAGCAGTTGGGACTTCACTTCATAGGTAGTAGAGGGCCGTTGAACGTTTTTGAGCTGCCTGAACGATCCAAATTTCCTATAGAAGTTTACAGGACTCCTGAGGATGGGCTCTGCCTAACCCCCACTCCCCCGAAAATACTCTCCTTCCATCCCTCACACTCAGCTGCAGCCAGCACTGAACTTAATGCCATACTCTGAAATGTCCTTCACAGTCTCTGTACTCCTGGCTACGTTCTTTCCTTATATCGGGTCTCAATGTTAACAAACATCACTCCCTCTAAGAAGCCTTGCGGACACCGCCCCTTTCCCCCAAGCCTGGCCTCTGCCCCTTTTCAAGGCTCCCACGCTTGCTGTGTCTCCCCGTGAGATCACGGTTCTGTGCTGTCATTATTCATTTGTCTGAATTCTCTGCTAGACTGTGATTCTGTTGAGGCTAGGAGCGGTATCTTGTCCATCAGTGTCGCTAAGAACCAGCATTAGACAGTAATGTGGGATGGATGCGGCCCAGCAGATTACTCGGGTTCCTCCCCTTTCTCTGCCAGGGAGTCTTTTGAGGACAATGGAAAATCACAGGTGTCAACAGATGCAGGCTGGTAGGGAATGTCCCCTTAATTTGAATGATCAGTCTATTATTCTTACAGGAAGCAAAGTGTGCAGAAGACACAAAACAAACTCCAACCTCCTCCCACCTCCTTGAGAATAAAGCGAAGCGGGGGCCATTTTTAGGCACGCCTGAGGACTATTTGAGGAGGGTGAGGCGGAGGGTTACGCACGGGACTACAAGCAAAACCCTCCGCTCGAGAGCAGAAATCGCGGCGGCACCTCTTCAGGCCACCAGGGGGAGGAATCACACCGCATCCCAGGCCTTGGGCGGTTTCGCACGACCACGCGGGGCTGGACGGTCGCGTAGAACTCTGGGAGTTGTAGTTTTAGAGTTGTAATGCGCAATCTCGCGCACTGTACATCGGGAATTGTAGTTCTAGATTGAGGAACGAGAAGTGCTTCCAAGCGTCCATTTTGAGCCCTGGAAACTACGACGACCAAAGGGCCACGGGTTCCTGGGTCGTTTCTCATTTCCGTCGAGTTAAACGTCTGGGGCTGCTTCTGAGGAATCAGCTTGACTGGGTAAGTTTGGAGAAAACACCTATATCTCAATTGAGCTTCCTGCAGACTTTTGTATTCTGGCCCGGTTTGGGGCCTCGGCGTCTCTCAGTCATAGGAATTGCACATTAATCTTCGTCCTTTACGTTTCCTATTCAGACACCTGTAGCCACCCGCTGCCTTGACCCTCCCACGGTCGCCTCGCACTTTTAACGGCCAGTGCCCCTGGAATCCCACTGAGCTCCCGTACCAGGACCCAGGCCCCGCAGCCCCACCTTGGACCCCACAGCCCTACCCTGATTCCTCGGCCCTACCTTCACCCTGCAGCCTCACATCCCTGAACCCCGGGCTTCTTTATGCTCCTCCACCTTTTGTGTACTTTACTCTTACTCTCAGTTTTCTGTTTTTCACGGCGGTGGAAGAAGGGCCCCCATTCCTTCTTTCCGATCCGCGATTACCCTGGACTCGAAGTCAGCCGACCCGGTTCTAGGCCAGCTCTGCCTCTCACCCTCTGTGACCTTGGGCAAATCATACAACTCTGGGACTCAGTTTCTTCCTCTCTAAAACGGAGATGACTGTTGCTCCATCAGTCTCAGGTGAGGAGTGTTGAGGAGCCAACAAGCTAGTATGTGTGAAGATGCCTTGTAAACTGTAAGACCTTCACAAGAGACAGAGATTATTTTTATCACAATTATTAATGCTCTGGAACACTCTTATCAGGCCTCTTCTCTAGCTCTGCCACCTTGTTGCTCAATCTCATCCCTCGAGTGCTTGGTGTCTTCATTGTCTACAAGCTGGATGATATTTCCTCACTTCCTCCAGAGACCAAAGGTCAGGCCAATGAGCTTTTAGTCTTCAGAGAGCTTTGTCTGAAAGGAAGCACAAGAGAAGTGCTTATCTTGGACTGTATCTTGAAAATCCAGTGATGAAAGTGTCACACAGCTGGCAGAGCAGCAGTCCTCTGCTCACCAGAAACAGGGTCCCAGCAGGAGAGGACAGCTGCAACCTAAGCCCCATCCATTCCCTCTGGGCTCCTCTGGGCCTGTTCAGTAGACACTGGCTTTGGTAGGGGTGTCTGAGGCCTGAAAAGGCTGCTGGGAAAGAATCTGTTTTGCCAAAGGGCTTAATCCAGGAAAAATGAGAGACCTTGGCTAGGAAAGAGAGACATAGCATTGTTAATTAGTTCCTAACATTTTATAAGCACTGAAAATGCACCAGGCCCTAGGCAATATTTTCACTTACGAAGTATCCATTTTACGTATAAGGAACTTGAGAGGCATGTAGTTAAAATAATTATAGTTGCCTCCTATGGTTATAGTACCTTCTATCCATCGAGTGCTTTACATGCATTATTTAATCCTCATCAACAATCTCGTGAGTAGTTACTATTTCTTTTTTTTTGAGGTGGAGTCTCGCTCTGTCGCCCAGGCTAGAGTGCAGTAGCGCGATCTCGGCTCACTGCAAGCTCCGCCTCCCGGGTTCACGCCATTCTCCTGCTTCAGCCTCCCAAGTAGCTGGGACTACAGGCGCCCGCCACCGGGCCCAGCTAATATTTTGTATTTTTTTTAGTACAGACGGGGTTTCACCGTGTTAGCCAGGATGGTCTCGATCTCCTGACCTCCTGATCCGCCCGCCTCGGCCTCCCAAAGTGCTGGGATTACAGGTATGAGCCACCGCGCCCGGCCCATAGTTAACTATTTCTTTTTGAGACAAGACCTCGCTCTGTCACCCAGGCCGAAGTGCAGTGGCACAATCTTGGTTCACTGTGGCCTCCGGCTCCCAAGCCCCAGCAATCCTCCTACCTCAGCCTCCTGAGTAACTGGGACTGCAGTTGCATACCACCACATCCAGCTAATTTTTTTTTTTTAATTTTTTTATAGAGACAGGATTTTGCCATGTTGCCCAGGCTGGTCTTGAACTCCTGGGCTGAAGCAATCCTTCCCATTTGATCTCCCAAAGTGCTGGGATTATAGGCATGAGCCACCGCGTCTGGCCATAGTTATTATTTCTGTTGTGAGAATAAATTATCAGAAGCTTAGAGTTTGAGGAACTTGTTCAAGATCACACAGCTAATAAGTGACAGGGGTAGAATTCAGAGTCATCAAAACCTTTGTCCCCCATTATTCCATATAGCCTTATTTTTAGATCAAAAACAAAGATTAAAGAAGACTTGAGATGGGTTTAAATCAAAGCCAAATGAAGGAACATTTATTGAGTCCCAACTATATGGGGAAAGCATGCAGATAGACAGTTTGGTCTACAAAAAAATATAAAACCCAATCTTTACCCCCGGAGTAGATCTGAAGAGATGAGGCATAAGTGTGCCAAAAATTAAATAGTATTCATTGGATAAATTAATTATTGAGACCAGCTATATGCAGGGCACTACATTAAGTCTAGTGATAGGAACATGCTTCTGGGTGGCCATGGGGATTATAGCAAGTGAAATCGTAGTCGTGAAAATGTGGACCAGAACACAGTATATACTCAGTAAGCGTCTGCTGCATGCATACGTGTCTGAATGAAAGAAAAGTTCATCCAGAGACATTTCTAATCAAAGTCTAGACCAGAGGTTCTCAAACTTTGCTGATCAGAAACACCTGGGAAGCTTTTACAAACGAATTGATCACTAGAAATAGGGGCCCCAGAATATACATTTTTGAACAGCTTCCCAGGTGATTGTGACAATAGGTTCAGGAACCTAAGATCTAGATTCTCTGTGGACCACTGTTGCAGGCAAGTCACTGGTTGAAAACTGCTAGAATAGGTGTTAATCCAAGAGCTGCCCTAAAATAGTCTAAGATTGGTTACCAGATAATGGATGTGGACAGTGATCAGAGATGATAGGAGGAAAGGTTGGAAGGACCTGGGAAAGCTTCACAGAGGACTAGAGATTTCACTGGGCCTCAGTGGATGGAGAGGCTTCTGGACAGGTACCACCATGAACTATTTAGACAAAGTGAGCAAAAGAAGGTAGAGACACATAGACTGATTTCCTTGGAAAATTCCGTGACTTTTATTAGAAATGACTCTGGATGCTTTGTGTAAATGTCTCTTTGGCAAAATTTGCAACTCAAATTGGATTTTTCCATCTCTCCATCCTATTTGGACATCAGTCAATGTGAGTCTAGGAAATAAAGATTCATTTGCGTGTTAGCTTCACTCTGGCCAATTAGCTTCTGTAATTTTTATTTCCAAACAATTTAGTTGATGATCTTCCCAGAAACTTTCCAGGAGCACCAGAGAGTTCTGCTCTCTTCTGTTTGGCCATTTCCAAGTCCGCTTATCCTGATTCCTGTCCCAAGTACTGTTCTCTATGCAGAGTGAGACAAAAATCTCTTCCCATAAGAAGCTTAAGGACTATTGTCCTGGTTCCCCAATCTTAAAACCTGACTTATTGGCTCTTGACTCCCCAGATTCACTCAGTGGCCAAACCCTAGTGTTTCTACTTTTCACTCAATCAGCACATTTCTTGGATGCTTCCTAAGAGTCAGGTACCACACCAGATGCTTTGAATGCATTATTTCATTTTATTTCCACAGCAACCCTGTGAGGATGGATAGTGTTCCCATTGTACAGATGGGGAATCAAGCTTAGAGAGATCAGATAACTTGCATAAGATAAGAAAGCTAGGCAGGGCTGGCACGGTGGCTCACTCCTGTAATCCCAAGCACCTTGGGAGGCTAAGGCAGGAGGATCGCTTGAGCCCAAGAGGTTGAGACCAGCCTGGGCAACATGATGAAACTCCATCTCTACAAATAAATACAAAAATTAGCCGGGTGTGATGGCAAGTGCCTATAGTCCCAGCCACCCAGGAGGCTGAGGTGGGTGGATCACTTGAGCTGGGAGGGTGAGGCCACAGTGAGCCACTGCACTCCAGCCTGGGAGACAGAGCAAGACCCTGTCTCAAAAAAAAAAAAAAAAAAAAAAAAAAAAAAAAAAAAAAAAAAAAAAAAAGCTAGGCACCAAATGAGCTGGGCCTCCAATGTGGTTCTTTCAGACTATCTCTCATGAACATGACCTCATTTCCAGAGTAGATTCCAACTTTTTAGCTTAGCACTTGAGGGACTGCTCCTCCCCAAATCTGGTTACAACCTTCTCTTCTCACCTTGCGTTGTTTCTCACACAAGCTTCCTTCTTACCGTGCCTTTGCTCGCTCTCTCCTGCTTGAAAGAGCCTTTCCCATCTTCCCCTGCTCTCTACTTCCAAGCTAAAGGAGCACTGTTTCTTCTCAGAACTCCTGTGGTCTTTTATCTGCTTTTCTTTTATGACAGTTGAACTTGCAGCTGCTTCATTGTCATGTGAGTGACAGGTGTCTTGTGGCCCCAGCAGTAGGTCTTCCATGTGCAGACCTCAACAACAAGCGATGGGGAAAGGTCAGGGTCTGAGGCTAAGCAGAGCTCATCCCCCTTCACTCTGGCTGAACAACCCACTGACATCAGGAGCTTAGCTTCTTTTTCAAAAGAATTGGGTTTGTTTTTAAATTTGCTAAAAAGAAACAAAATGAAGATGCTATCTGTAGTAGAAAGAAAATAATTTCTTATCTTTCAAAGTTAAATAGAATGATGTTAGGATTGTTGAGACCAGACAAGTGGCAGCTGACAACCAGGAGACTGTGTTGTTATCATCGTTCTGCTTGTGACTCTGAGCAGCTCACTTAATCTCTCCGGACCTTGGTGTCTTCCCTGGTAAAGCACGTGTATGTACGCGGAGAAGGGGAAAACGATTGTGGAGAGGATTGACAGAAATGCTCTCTTAGGTCTCTTCTTACCCAGACATGCTTTGACTGGAACTCCTGAATCTCTCCCAGAGCATCTTAAAGGAAGCAGAATAATTTAATCATTAACATGTGGACCCCAGACTCAGTGTGTATCCATTTAGATGCTTTTGGTTGCAACCAAAAGAAATCTAACTTCAGTTGGTTTAACCAAGAAAGGGAACTTACTGACTCATGTAACTAGAAAGTCTAGGAGTGGGTCAGGTTTCAGGTATGGTCTAATCTGTGGATTCTTAATGTCTTCACAAATGGGCCTCTATTTCTCTGTGATTCTTCTGGTTTTCCCATCCACCATGGGTATCTTCATCCTCAAGGTGGCAAAAGTGGCTGCTGTGGTTCAAGGCCACTTGACAGGTGACACCTGCACATCACACTAGTTCAACACAGGAAATAACTTTTCTCCCCTCAACCATCATACCAAAGTCCCGGGTTTTACGCCTATTGGACCAACCTAATGCCATACGCCCACTTTTCATCCAAATACTGACCAGAGAATAAGAAGGACTGATTGGCTCCGGTTAATTAAGGCTCAACTCCGGAGGTTAAGGAGGGGTCAGCCCCACCCAAATCACAAGGCAAGGGACACTGGGAAGTTTGACATTCTCATGTTACAACCACATTGTCCATGATCGAATTCTGGCTCTGCTCGCCATATGTTATTGGATAAATTGCCTTTGTCAAGCATCTGTTTCCTCATCTGTAAAATGAGATAATAATACGTATCTCAGAGGACTGTTGAAAGAATTAAATAAAATAATATGTGAAAAGCACTAAACATACTTCCTGGCACAGAGTAAGTATGACGATGATGGTGGTGTTGGAGATGATGAAACTGAAGAGGGTTAGGGGAGCACTGGCACCAGTTTAGGAAGCAGCTGAGCCGTAGGAATGATATCTAGTCAGGAGTGTGCATGCCTGTCATGCTGAAAGCATCTGTTTGATCTACTGCCCACATCATACTTTTCCCTACCTCTGCTTTTTTTCCTCTTAGGATTTTTTCTATAAGTGCTTTCTTCCTCCTCCCCTGCCTCTCAACTTCCTCATCTTTAAAGGCCCAGCATAAGTGCTACCCCATATTCAGTAGTTTAAAAGCTGGGTGTAGTGGCTCTTACCTGTAATCCCAGCTACTTGGGAGTAGTATTGTTTGAGCTACTAGGCAGGAGTATTGTTTGAGCCCAGGAGTTTGAGACCAGCCTGGACAACATAGCAAGACCCTGTCTCTCAAAAAATCAAACAGTTTTAAGAAAAAGCTTAGTTCAGTGACTTTGCATCTGTATAACCGAATCTCCCCCTGAGCAGGATCAGTAATGGTTAAGAACTTAGCTTCCGGATTAGGCAGAGATGGGTTTGCCACTGGGTAACTTGGGAAGGTTATTCAACCTCTTTATGCCTTAGTTTCCTCATCTGTAAAACAGGGTCTTTTGTTTGTTTGTTTGTTTTTTGAGACAGGGTCTCACTCTGTCACCCAGGCTGGCGTGCAGTGGTGCAATCTCGGCTCACTGCAACCTCTGCCTCCCAGGTTCAAGCGATTCTCTTGCCTCAGCTTCCTGAGTAGCTGGAACTATAGGTGCCTGCCACTGCACCCGGCTAATTTTTGTATTTTTAGTAGAGACGGGGTTTCGCCATGTTGGCCAGGCTGGTCTTGAACTCCTGACCTCAGGTGATCTGCCCTCCTCGACCTCCCAAAGTGCTGGGATTACAGGCGTGAGCCACCGCGCCTGGCCAAAACAAGGTCTTAAGTACCTACCTCAGGCCGGGCGCGGTGGCTCACGCCTGTAATCCCAGCACTTTGGGAGGCCAAAGTGGGTAGATCACGAGGTCAGGAGATCAAGACCATCCTGGCCAACATGGCGAAACCCCGTCTCTACTAAAAATTAAACAAAAAATTAGCTGGGCATGGTGGCACGTGCCTGTAATCCCAGCTACTCAGGAGGCTGAGGCAGGAGAATCGCTTGAACCAGGGAGTCAGAGGTTGCAGCGAGCAAGATCATGCCACTGCACTCCAGCCTAGCAACAGAGTGAGACTCCGTCTCAAAAAAAAAAGTACCTACCTCAGAGAGTGGTTGAGACAATGAAATGATGCAATGTGTATAATGTCTATAAAGAGGTCAGTACAGTGCTAACCGTAAATAATGGATCTTAGTGGTTACTATTAGCCTCAGGAGAGCAAGGTCTGTGTGACAGTCTCTGCAGCAGTTGCTGCTGTGCTGTGCACATAGTAGCTGCTGGATAAACTTTTGTTAATGGGCTGTGAGGAGTATGGATGGCTCTCTTTCGTCTTCCAGCCATCTCCTCACCCTAGCAAAATAAAAAACAACCCCCAACCTTGGCAAAGGCAATGTAGCAAAGTAGTAGGTGCAAGATTTAATGAGCGACGGCAGGGAGGATGAGGTGCTAAGGAAGGGTGGACAGGGTAACAGATAACACATTTCAGCAACAGGAAGCCGAGAGGAAACCAGCAAGCGGCCGCTGTTCTGTGTTCCCCCATCCAGCCAGCAAGTTCAGCTCCGGCAAGTCATTTGATTCACCCGGTGATGAAATGGGGGTCAACCAGTCTGTGGGCTTTCCGCCTGTCACAGGACCCCACCTCGTAGGCTGTGGGGATGTGATGGAGGGTCAGAATCTCCAGGTAAGTGTCCCCAGCTCCCTTTCTTCTGTTTGCACTGCTTCTGCCGGCACCGTGACTTACTGATCACAAGTCTGATCCTGCATTCCCACGGTGGGGAAAATGAATTAGAGCGGGTCTGGATTTGGTTATCAAGCCCCCAGGTCTGTCTTCCTGAGCTTTTTCTTCCTCTTTCCAAACATTAGAAACATCCCAATAGACAGAGATAATGCGTTCATTTTCCACCTAGGAGGAAAGGGGGGACTCTAGCTTTAGAGGCAGCTCGCAGATCCTCTCACCTTTCTTGAGGGCAGATGCCTGATCTTGGAAGGGTTTTAATCGTATCATAATCTGAGTGTGTGAGAGAAAGAGCCATGGGCGTGTGCCTTTGGCCTTGGACTCCCTGACCTGGGTAGGGGGACAGCTTCCTTTTCTCTCTCCTGCCTTGATCTGTTTTCCCCTCCTGCTTTGACTTCTGGACTGGTCCTCTATCTTATATATATGTATATATAGTAGAGACGAGGTCTTGCTATGTTGCCCAGGCTGATGTCTAACTCCTGGCCTCAAGCAACTCTCCTACCTCGGCTTCCCAAAGTGCTGGGATTACAGGCATGAGCCACTGTGCCTGGCTTAGTTCCTAGGTCTTTCTCTGCTAGCCCTTGGACTTCCTGTCTCCCTTGAGAGGCACACACTTCCTAGTAACCCCTCACCTACTCCCATGTAAAATGAGTGTGCTGTTGCTTCCCAGGGGCTGTCCTAGAGCAGAGTGGCCTGGATGAGCTACCAAGGCCACCCTGTTCAGCACGAGAACTAATCTCTAACTCCTGGGGCTCCTCTAGGCCTAGGTTCAGGGCCAGATTTAAATCTTTCATTGTCCCAAGCACTCAAATATTTTTGGTGCCCCCTCCCACAATGTAATTCAAAATACAGTTGGCTATTTGAAATAACGTAAGCTTTACATATATGCTAAAAATCAAATTGCTTCTTTCCAGATTTCTGAATGTGAAATTCAGGCATGCTAATTGAAACTTCAGTTTCCCTGTTTTGGTGCCCTGTTTTGCTGGTGCCCCAAACACCTGCTGAGTGTGACTGTTGGGAAATCTAGCCTGCGCTCCTTGCTCTGAGCAGCTGCTCTCTTCTTTCCTACAGGGGAGCTTCTTTCGACTCTTCTACCCCTGCCAAAAGGCAGAGGAGACCATGGAGCAGCCCCTGTGGATTCCCCGCTATGAGTACTGCACTGGCCTGGCCGAGTACCTGCAGTTTAATAAGCGCTGGGGGGGCTTGCTGTTCAACCTGGCGGTGGGTAAGGGCTGGCCTGACCTCTGCATGCTTTCCCAGTTGCTTGGTTATGTTCCTGGGAGATCCCCAGGTGGACGCAGTACCTTATAGCCTGCAGTGTCCAGGCTTTTGTAAGGGGCATCCGTTAGCCAGTGTGGTATGGAGAGTTGGGAGAGAATTACATATGAAAGAGCTTTGGTGACTGAGTTAGACTTTCCTGGATTCAAATCCAGACTTTATAAGTTACTAGCCGTGGGGTTTGGGCAAGTTACTGAACCTGTCTAAATACATGTCTTTGGGGGTTTGTAGTACGGGATGTACGTAAAGCCTCTAATGCAGTGCTTGGGACATATAATGTGTTCCATAAATGGCACTGATTGCTCCTTTATTTAGCATGTATTAATTCCTACTCTGTGCCAGCTATTGTGTGTATCAAAGAAAGATTCTTAACTGTCAAGGAGCATACAGTCTCCTGCAGTTTTCCCTCCAGTCACCCCTCTTCTGAGTAGGGTAACATTGAGTCATCCACTTCCCCCAAAGGTCCCACACCTAGGAATTCCACCCAGTGCCTTGGCATCTCAGCAATTTACCCCGGGTTCAGTACTGCCACTTTGGACTTAGCTTCCCATTTTCTTTTCTTTTTTTTTTTTTTGGTGAGATGGAGTCTTGCTCTTGTTGCCCAGGCTGGAGTGCAATGGCACAATCTCAGCTCACTGCAACCTTCGCCTCCAGGGTGCAAGTGATTCTCCTGCCTCAGCCTCCCGAGTAGCTGGGATTATAGGAGCCCGCCACCACGCCCAGCTAATTTTTGTATTTTTAGTAGAGACGGGGTTTCACTTGGCCAGGCTGGTCTCTTGACCTCATGATCCGCCCACCTTGGCCTGCCAAAGTGCTGGGAATACAGGCGTGAGCCACTGCGCCTGGCTTAGCTTCCCATTTTCTGTTGTGTTCACTCTTCCTAGGGAAGAAAGGGAGAAGAAATAGGTGATTAACTGCCCTGAGCTGCTCAGGGGCCGATGGTGGTTCTCCAGAGGGGTGAAACACATGTCCCCACCCATACCTATACTCAGGCTGCCCTTGGGATAACAGCTTTGGGGCAGCCAGATATTCTATAGCCCATGTCTCTGCTAGGATCTTGTCGCCTGCCTGTTAGCTGGAATGGCCCCTTTAAGACAAAGGACTCTGGATACCCCTTGATCATCTTCTCCCATGGCCTAGGAGCCTTCAGGTAAGAGCATCTTTCCCCCAGACCTTGCCATACTCCTTGCCTGGTGACAGCTGCTGAGTCTTAGCTTATTCTCAAAGGGCAAAAAAAAGACATTTCCATCTGCTAGCTGTCTTACCTCCCATCTGCTTCGTCCCATAGCATTGGGTTCACCTTCCCTGGAAGGACTTTTTCAAGTCCTTTTCACCTTGTGGAGCCTTTCAACAGCCTTTATATGCTTTACTTCTCATGGTCCAGCATTTATATAAATAAACACTTTTAGCTTTCCTCCTGTGTGATAGCCCAGAAATGCTAGAAGGAGCATGAGCTTTGTGATCAGAGCATCATTTATTTATCTATTTTATTTTTATTTTTTTCAGACAGGGTCTCATTCTGTTGCCCAGGCTGGAGTGCAGTGGCGTGATCACAGCTCACTGCAGCCTCAACCTCTTGGGCTCAAGCAGTGCTCCTGCCTCAGCCACCAAGTAGCTGGCACGTACCACCACGCCTGGCTATTTTTAAATTTTTTTTTTTTTTCAGGGACGAGATCTCACTGTGTTGCCCATGCTGATCTCGAATTCCTGAGCTCAAGCCATCCTCCCGTTCTAGCCTTCCAAAAGTGCTGAGATTATAGGCATGAGCCATTGTGCCCCACCGAGAGTCATTTATTTAACATGAGGGTTCACTCTGTGTGTGGCATTGGCGTAGTAGCGAATAAGACAGACTTGCTCCCTGCGCTTGTGAAGCCAGCAGCCTCGGCCTCCCAAAGTGCTGGGATTACAGGCGTGAGCCACTGCGCCCGGCCCCATGTGTTCTTAAGCTTGTGAATGTTCTGTCTGTCTGTTCATCAACATATATGTCTAGTTTAGGTCCCAGAATGTTGCACATCTCAAAGGCATCTGTTTTTGCCTCTCAGCCCCCAAACCATTGTCCACATTGTAGCCATGGAGATCTTTTTATTTTATTTTATTTTATTTTTTCTGAGACAGAGTCTCGATCAGTCGCCCAGGCTGGAGTGCAGTGGCGTGATCTCGGCTCACTGCAACCTCTGCCTTCCGGGTTCAAGCGATTCTTCTGCCTCAGCCTCCAAGTAGCTGGGATTACAGGCACCCAACACCATGTCCAGCTAATTTTTGTAGAGACAGGGCTTCACCATGTTAGCCAGCCTGGTCTTAAACTCCTGACCTCAGGCAATCCACCTGCCTCAGCCTCCCAAAGTGCTAGGATTACAGGCATGAGCCACCGCGCCTGTCAGGGAGATCTATTTTAAAACGAAATATGATCTTGTCATTCCAGCACTCAAAGCAGTGCCCAGCATATAATAGGTACTTAATAAATATTTGTTGAGTGAATGAATGAATGTTTTTTCCCACTTAAAAATTTTTGGCCGAGCGCGGTGGCTCACGCCTGTAATCCCAGCACTTTGGGAGGCCGAGGTGGGTGGATCACCTGAGGTTGGGAGTTCGAGACTAGCCTGACCAACATGGAGAAACCCTGTCTCTACTAAAAATACAAGAAATTAGCCAGGTGTGGTGGTGCATGCCTGTAATCCCAGCTACTTGGGAGGCTGAGGTAGGAGAATTGCTTGAACCTGGGAGGTGGAGGTTGCAGTGAGCCAAGATTGTGCCATTGCACTCCAGCCTTGGCAACAAGAACAAAACTCCATCTCAGAAAAAAAAAATTTAATAGCTCTTTGAACCTAATTCAGTTCTTTTCATGGTCTTACCTCAATGCAGGTCCAAGACAAAGTTTCTAGGCCTGTTCCTTGCTATTTGCCCCAGTGTAGCTCTCCAGACAAAATGCCCTTCTTTGACTTACTGAAAGGCACTGGGTTATTTCCTCCCTCGCTGTCTTCATCTGTGCTGTGCTTTGTGGCTAATCTTTTTGCCTGGACTATTCACCGTTCTGCTCTTCTCTTCCTCTTGCCCCTCTCCGTCTTTTCCTGCTAATTCCAGATTACCTTTAAGATCTTAGTTTGGATGTTATTGTCCTAGGGACACCCATCTTGACACCTATATTATATTAGGTTAATTTTTCCAGAATGTGCTTTCATAAGACAATCTATACTTCTCAGCATTTAACATAATTGTAATGAATTAATTACTTGTGTAATTATTCTTTAATGCCTGTCTTCTTCACTAGATTGTAAGCCTTCTGAAGGCAGAGACCACATCTGTCTTCTATTGCTCTGGCTTCTAGGACAGTGCCTGGAAAGTAGTTGTTTACCCATAAGTATTTATTGAATGAATACAAGGGCTGTGCTGTGCTAGGTTCTCATTCATTCAGCAGACATCTGTGGAGCACCTGCTCTGTGCCAGCCCCTTGGCATGAGAGGAAGGTGGGACATACCAAGATTAACAAATCGAGGAAATCGCATCTGCTAGAGGAGCAGGAACATAGACTCCTGTAACTGTAGCCCATGGCAGGAAGTGGAGAGTAAATATGGAGATGAAGTTAGAAAGGCAAGTAGGTGGTTTTTGATGCTGCTTTCTTGTTCAATAAATTGAGTACCTGCTGTGTGCCGGGGCTGGGCATTCAGTAGTGAAGACGAGAGAATTCCTACCTTCAGGAAGATTATAGTCTAGCAGGGAAAAGAAGCAAAGAAACCTTTTCCTCCTAGGCCAACAGGTATTTATGGAGAGAGTAGGTGAGCACTTTGAGGTGGTCCTTTTGGTCTAAGAATCTGTATTGAGACCTCACACTTCATTAGACCTGGGCGAGGCAGTTATAAATACTCTCATTAACCACAGTGAAATTCCAAGGGAAAAGGAAGGGAGGATAAGGAACATTGTTTCCTCTCATTGCATCTGTGGTTAATTCAGGCTCTGAAATCCTTCCCATGGGTCATGGACCTATGGTTTCCTATCCTAAGTTGGAATATGTGCAGTTAAATACCTAACCATTCTCAGTGTGCCATTGTCTCATTTGATTCCCACATAGCCCCGTGAGGTGCACAGGCAGGAATGCCTATTTTTCAGCTGGGCAAACAGGCTCTGGAAGGCAGACTTGCCCAAGGTGACACAGTTTGAACTGGGAAGGGATCAGAAATCTCTCTGACTGGCTGGGTGCGGTGGCTCATGCCTGTAATCCCAGCACTTTGGGAGGCCGAGGTGGGCGGATCACGAGGTCAGGAGTTTGAGACCAGCCTGACCAACATGGTAAAACCCCACCTCTACTAAAAATACAAAAAAAAATTAGCCGGGCGTGGTGGCGCACGCCTGTAATCCCAGCTACTCGGGAGACTGAGGCAGGAGAATCACTTGACCCCGGGAGGTGGAGGTTGCAGTGAGCCGAGGCCGAGATAGTCCCATTGTACTCCAGCCTGGGCAACAGAGCGAGACTCTGTCTCAAAAAAAAAAAAACAAAAAAGAAATCTCTCTGGCTCTGAAGTCCAGTTCACTGTCTTCCCTAGAAAAGTGGGAGAAGGTGAAAAGGAACTTAAGAACCTGATCTTCCTGTATCAATTAGAAATTGGGCAAGTTGTATTTAACAGAAAATTCCCAAATAATAGTGACTTAAATATGGTAATGTTTATTTCTCTCTCAAGTGAAAGGAAGCCAGAGGTAGACAGTTAAGGTTGATGTGGTAATTCCACAAGATGGCTGCTAGCAGAGCATTGTTGGAATGAGGGTGAAGGCTGGGCTGTTCTTTTGATCCCTTTTCCTTGTTCCTTTTTGAATCTCCAGGACTTTGTATTCAGCCTTCTGCATGGAGCTGGCCTCACGTGGCTTTGTGGTTGCTGTGCCGGAGCACAGGTGAGGGATGAGCCGCCATGGATTGGGTGCCTGCAGTGAGCTAGGATATAGGCTAGTCCCCTATCAATGTACTATTTCTAACCCTCTCGACAACCATGCAAGCCAGCATTATACCCCTTTTAAAGAAGAGAAAACCAAGGTTTAAAGATGTTAAATAATTTCCCAAAAGTGACATAGCTGAGTTGGAATTCAAACCCAGGTCTGTCTCTAAAATCTGTATTTTTTCCACTTCCCTATGCATGCCCCAGATCTCCTTCCCTACTAGCCAAAGCGTGATCTAGAGCCTCCTGGATGAAAGGGAGGCTTTGGTAAAGGGGAAAAATAAACTCAAGAATGTTTTCTGGTTTCTCTCTGATGATGTGTGTATTTCAGGGACCGGTCAGCGGCAACCACCTATTTCTGCAAGCAGGCCCCAGAAGAGAACCAGCCCACCAATGAATCGCTGCAAGAGGAATGGATCCCTTTCCGTCGAGTTGAGGAAGGGGAGAAGGAATTTCATGTTCGGAATCCCCAGGTAAGTTTGTGCCAGTTGGGGAGGGAGAGTTAATGAGCCTGTCCTCTCCCTACTATATTTGATAGCAAGACTTTTAGTTAACCCTCTCTTGAAATGTCAGTCATAGTGGGTCTGAGTTTGCCACATCAGTGGAAATACATAGGATATTAATCAGGACTCTTGCAATTGCTGTGACAGAACCCCAACTTAGGCTTACCTAGGCAAAAAAAGGGAATGATGGGCTCATATAAGTAGACTGTAGGAAGAGAAGGACAATTGGAACCAGACTTAAATGCCGTCAGGATTTGTTCTTCATCCTCATTTCTGTCTCTCTCTTGGTTGGTGGGTCTCATCTTCAAACTGGCCTACTTTCCAAGGTTAGAACCATAAGTTTTTTTTTTTTTTTTGAGACAGGATCTTGCTCTGTCACCCAGATTGGAGTGCAGTGGCATGATCACGGCTCACTGCAGTCTCAATCTTCTGGGCTCAAGAGATCTTCCTACCTCAGCGTCCTGAGTAGCTGGGACTACAGACATGCACCACTATGCGCAGCTAATTTTTTTTTATTTTTATTTTTTTGGGACAGAGTCTCACTCTGTCACCCAGGCTAGAGTGCAGTGGCACCAACACGGCTCAATGGCAACCTCAATCTCCTAGGCTCAAGTGACCCTCCTACCTCAGCCTCCTGAGTAGCTGGGACTACAGGCACACACCACCACACAATTTTGTTTTTTTAGTAGAGACGGGGTCTTGCTATGTTGCCCAGGCTGGTCTCAAACTCCTGAACTCAAGAGATCCTCCCACTGTGGCCTTCCAAAGTGCTGGGGATATAGGTGTGAGCCACGGCACCCAGTCAGAACCACAGCTCTTGACAGCTCTGACCTTGTGTGTGTTCAGCCTTGTCACCTATGAGAATAGGACTGTGTTTGAGTTGCTCCCTCAGTCCCTTACCCTGGTGCCAAACTGCAGTTTGAAAAATCCTGGAGAGGGATTCCAGGCCTGGGGAGAAGTAACAAAATGGGAAGTTCCCACCAGAAATACATTGTTAGAATGGGAGTGGGAAGGCCATCCTCAAAAGCCAGGGTTAACAGGAGAAGGAAAGGGGGTAAGTGCTTGGGAGACAAAAACAATAGATGTCTGATGTAAATGGGCAGTGGAATCCAGTACTGGTTTGCTAATAACAGCACTCTTAATTCCTTTTGTTTTTAAAATGCTTTCATGTACATCATCTCATTGGATCCTTCTGACAGCCCTGTGGTTAGGTAGTTAGAGTCAGAACAACAGGGCTGAGTCTGTTCTAATGTTAGGCAGTGCTTATGTGAGCTGCAAGGTAGCTGAGCCTTCTCAGGACATGGCACCCAAGGTGCTTGCTGAGGCGTGGGTGGGTAGACTATCTGTGCATTCTTCCTTGGCTCTGTACGTGAGGGAGATTCTCGCTGGACAGCTGTGGAGTGTTCCAGTCCCACTGGGACTGTCTCTGTTGCAGGTGCATCAGCGGGTAAGCGAGTGTTTACGGGTGTTGAAGATCCTGCAAGAGGTCACTGCTGGGCAGACTGTCTTCAACATCTTGCCTGGTGGCTTGGATCTGATGACTTTGAAGGTATGGAAGCAATTGGTATGACCTAGAGCCCAGTATTCAGGGTTTTCTGGGTTACAAGTAACAGAAACCTAACTAACTGGTATGAACCAAAAGAGAATTGATTGGCTCATATAACTATCAAGAAGATCAAAGGCCAACTTTAGGCCAGTGTAGTTAGACCCAGGGTCTCAGACATTGTCATCAAAGCCCTGGCACTCTTCTCTACCCTCTCCTGGCTTGGTTTCTCTGTGGTTTTCTCACCAGACTCTCTCCTTTAGGCAAGAAAGGTGGTCGCTAGCAGTTCAAGCCTGCACACCAACTTACAGCCCCAGTTTTTTTGCTTTTTTTTTTTTTTTCGAGACAAAGTCTCGCTCTTGTCCCCAGGCTAGAGTGCAATGGCACAATCTTGGCTTACTGCAACCTCCGCCTCCCGGGTTCAAGCGATTCTCCTGCCTCAGCCTCCTGAGTTTCTGGGATTACAGGTGCCTGCCACTATGCCTGGCTAATTTTTGTATTTTTACTAGAGACGGGGTTTCACCATGTTGGCCAGGCTGGTCTCGAACTCCTGATCTCAGGTGATCCGCCCGCCTCGGCCTCCCTAAGTGCTGGGATTACAGGCGTGAACCACCACGCCAGGCATCAGCTCCAGGTTTAAAAAGAAAAGAGACTGTCTTAGCTTCCACTAATCTGGGAAAGCTGTGACCCTACGTGGGTCTCATGCCCCTCTGGGCCAGTCCCTTTGTCAGAGGGAGAGGGTATTCCGATTGGCCTGCCTAGATTACATTCTCACTTCTGGGTCAGGTGATCGACCACCCACAGGACCAGATGGATGGCGGGGAGAAGATTCAGGCTACTGAGCAGCAAACAACCTGTGTCCACTGCAGGCTCAGTCCTTCCTTTGAGGGAATCCCAAGAACCCTCCCGGGAGGGTATAAAACCATCCTGGCCATGGAATTTGGTGCTTATGAAGATACATTCTTCATACCCCACCCCCACCCAATCTTTTTTTCTCCATAATTTCAAAAGTCATTCTGGCTGTATTCAGAGAACCAAGAAATTTCACAAAAGCATGAAGAAAAATGAAAAACCTTTTTCAATATTTTGATATTTGTCCTTCCAGTTATTTTTACATGTATTAATATGTGTATTTTTTTTTACACAATTATGTTATCATTTAATACAAGCAGTTTTGTGGCCTTATTTTCATTTAGCAAGACAGTATGAGTATCTTCTTATGCCAATTAATATTTTTGTATGGCATGATTTTAAAAAAATTTTTTTAGAGACAGGGTCTTGCTATCTGCCCAGGCTGGACTCAAACTCTTAGGCTCAAGCAATCCTCCTGTATAGCTTGACCTTTATTATTTGTTTTTATTTATTTATTTTTTTGAGACAGGGCCTCACTCTGTCACCCAGGCTGAGGTACAGTGATGTGATCACCACTCACTGTAGCTACCTCAGCCTCCCAAGTAGCTGGGACTCCAGGTGTGCGCCACCATGCCCAGCTAATTTTTTGTATTTTGTAGAGATGGGGTTTCACCATGTTTCCCAGGCTGATCTCAAACTCTTGGGCCCAGGCAGTCCACCTGCCTTGGCCTCACAAAGTGTTGGGATTACAGGTGTGAGCCACTGCACCCAACTGCATGATTTTTAATAGCCATATCATATTGTATTGTATGAATAAGAATGGTGTGTGTATGTGCATATGTGTATATATATGAATATATAAATAAATATATATTATATATATATATATATAAATATGGCCCAGCGCGGTGGCTCACGCCTGTAACCCCAGCATTTTCGGAGGCTGAGGTGGGTGGATCACAAGGTCAAGAGATTGAGACCATCCTGGCCAACATGGCGAAACCCCGTCTCTACTAAAAATACAAAAATTAGCTGGGCATATAGTCCTGGCTACTTGGGAGGCTGAGGCAGGAGAATCACTTGAACCCGAGAGGCGGAGGTTGCAGTGAGCCAAGATCGCGCCATTGTACTCCAGCCTGGTGACAGGGCGAGACTCCGTCTCAAAAAAAAAAAACTTATATATTTACGATTACTGCTTTATGAGACTTGCTATTTCAAGAGCTCCTCCCACAAACTTATGCAGTAAGCATTCATACCTCTTTACATAGAAAGAAACTAAGGATCAAAAAGGCTAAGTACCCAAGATTACCCAGCTAAGTAAGTGGTAGAGTCAAACACGAAATTGGGGCTTTTTGATTCTACAGCCTAAGCTGTGTGCCCCAAACCTTCTTCAGAACATATATTTTAAAGGCTTTGGTAATATCCTCCAGGGAGAAGCAGTCTGCCTGCATGCCCAGTAGGTAAGGCAGACCCTGGAATCTAGAGTGCTTTACCAACTACAGTGTTTGTATCATCAACCCCCACGAGACTTGGAGGTGCCCTGGGCACTGAGGTCCAGGCCTGAATGCCTGAGAAAGGCACTGGGAAACCAGGCTCACGCCTGTAATCCCAACAGTTTGGGAGGCTGAGTCGGGTGGATCACTTGAGCCCAGGAGTTCGATACCAGCCTGGCCAACGTGGCGAAACCCCATTTCTACTAAAAATACAAAATTCAGGCCAGGCGTGGTGGCTCACGCCTGTAATCCCAGCACTTTGGGAGGCTGAGGCGGGCGGACCACCTTAGGTCAGGAGTTCGAGACCAGCCTGGCCAGCATGGTGAAATCCCGTCTCTACTAAAAATACAAAAAAATTAGCTGGGCGTGGTGGCAGACACCTGTGATCCCAGCTACTTGGGAGGCTGAGGCAGGAGAATCGCTTGTACCTGGGAGGCAGAGATTGTAGTGAGCCGAGACCACACCATTGCACTCCAGTCTGGGCAACAAGAGCAAAACTCCATCTCAAAAAAAATACAAAATTTAGCTGGGCGTGGTGACGTGTGCCTATAGTTCCAGGTACTCGGGAAGCTGAAGCACGAGAATTGCTTGACCTTGAGCCTAGGAGGTGGAGGTTGCAGTGAGCCAAGATTGTGTCACTGCACTCCAGCCTCAGTGACAAAGCAAGACTATCTCAAAAAAAAAAAAAAAAAAGGCATTGGTAAATGGCAGGCTACAGTCTAGTTAGATTAGTTAAGAGGGCAGCCTTTTAGGGGAAAATACAGCATATAAAAAAAGCTAAGTACATTTTCATCTATCAAATTGAGTAAGATCCAAAAATTGATTACTCACTCTGTTAACAAAGTTGTGGGGAAGTAGATATTCTCCTACATTGCTGGTGAGAATACAAATTGTCCCATGGAGGACATGTGGCAATTGATATCATCAACAGTACAAATGCATATGTTTCTTTGACCCAGTAATTTCCAGTTTGGGGAATTTATCCTACAAATAAATACCTGCACACATGCAGCATGATAGGTGGACAGTGTTATTCATTCCAGCATTGTTTGTTATGGCAAAAGTTTGATAGTAACCTAAACATTCACCAGTGAGGGAACTGGTTTAATTATGGGACAGTGGATGTATTTGCTTGGTTAATGCTAATTGCTAGAGTGTGTAAACACCACATTTCAGTGGCTTAACACAGTATAAATGTATTTCTCTCCTACATAAAGTTCAATATGGGTGCTCCTGTGTAAGAGGCAACTCAGGGATCCCTGCTCCTTTTATAATCTCTTATGGCTCTACCCTCTCACAAAATTTGTGAATCCCAAATTTGTTGTTTGCATTAAGCCAACAGAATGGGAAAGGGCATAGAGATTTGTATGAGACAATTTATGGACCAGGTCTGGAAGTAGAGATATCACTTTTGCTCACATTCTGTTGGCTAGAACAATCACAAGTCCTTATCTAACTGCTGGGAAACAGTTTAGCTGTGAGACCAGGAAGAAGAGGAAAAGATTTGGTGATCGGCCAGCTGTCTGTACCATGGCCAAGTCACTGTGAAAAAGGATGTGGAAACACTTTATATACTAATGTGGTTATGTACAAAAATATACAGCGCCAGGTGTATGA
Organism: Pan paniscus; assembly: GCF_029289425.2. Lineage (NCBI taxonomy): Eukaryota > Metazoa > Chordata > Mammalia > Primates > Hominidae > Pan > Pan paniscus. The sequence goes on from NC_073249.2 coordinate 200,895,758, forward strand.
AAAGAGGGAAAGTATATATATTCATGTTGACTTATGAATATAAGCAATCTCCTCAGGGGCACATAAGAAACTGTTACCTGTTTGGAGGTAGGTGGCGGGCAACTATATAGAAAAAGACAGGGGTAGGTAGGAGATTTCTTTGTATACCTCTGATTTTAGAGGTATATGAATATATTAACCTATTTTTTTTAAATGCTGAAGAGGCCATCCAACCAAGATGCTGATCCGAGGGTACTGAGTGAAGGGGGAGGATTTAGGTACAAAGCCTTGGAATAGACACTGGGGAGAGCAGAGCAAAAGTTCAGAGCAGAGGCTGGGCTGTAGAGCCTGGAGAGGCCTCCAGAGCCCCTTAGCAAGCAGCTGCAGTGGCTTTTTATATAACCATACCCTGAAGGCTTCTGGGGACGACTAGAAATAGATACGTGTGAAGCATGTTAGAGTGCACAGACTCACTCTTCCCCTTGGCTTTGGATAAAAATCACGACATATATCCAAAGAGGAAGTAGAACCTGCACTGGCAGTCTTTGCTCCAGAGTACAATGGATGGGCAGCAAGGAGCATCCCCGTTTCACCCTCATCTCAGTCCATGTGTCATGGACCCTCGGACCAGTTTATAAGGCGGAGATTCTAGAGGATGGAGGTGGCCCTTATTCTTAACATGCTCATAAACTGATGGGTCAGTGTGGAATCTGACCATTTCGAGCCATTCATTTCTTCATAGATTTTTTTTTTTTTTTTTTTTTTTTTGAGACAGGGTCTCACTCTCACCCAGGCTGGAATGCAGTGGTGCAATCATGGCTCACTGCAGCCTCAACCTCCTGAGCTCAAGCGATCCTCTCACCTCAGCCTCCTGAGTAGCTGGGACCATACTTGCATGCCACCATGCCCAGCTAATTTTTGTACTTTTTTGTAAAGAGAAGGTTTTGCTATGTTTGAGCCCTGGCTGGTCTCAAACTCCTAAGCTCAAGCAATCCGCCCGCCTTGGCTTCCCAGAGTGTTGGGATTACAGGTGTGAGCCACCACACCCGGCCTATTCATAGATATTTGAATGTCTGCCCTGGTCCACTATTGTTAGGTGGTGAGATTACAAAAGTAAACATGAAAAGTGTGATTCTCACAATTCCTGCCTACACAAGGCTGTTCAGTCTAAGGATTGCTTGACTGTTGCCCCTTCCATAGGTAAGAGATTCTTGACAGTGTGGTGTTGGTGGACTCACTTGCTGTATTGTGCCTTTGGCCTCATTGCCTCACTATTTCTTCCTCTTGCTCCTGATGAATTCCTAAAGAAGCAGTCCTGAGTTTCTGACTTGGCTAAGTTCTCCACTTTCCTCAGGGCAACATTGACATGAGCCGTGTGGCTGTGATGGGACATTCATTTGGAGGGGCCACAGCTATTCTGGCTTTGGCCAAGGAGACCCAATTTCGGTGAGTTTCCTAGTAGTGTTGCTGTGCTTAGCTCCATACACCGTTTATTCATTTAGAAAGTATTTGTTACACAAGTACTATATTCTTGGCACTGTTTAGGGACTGAGGATTCAGCGGTTAAACAAGAAAACAAGATCTTTGATTTCATGGGATTATATTATTGTGGGAGGAGACAGACTAGTGAAAAAGCCAACCGATAATAAAATCCCCATGACCAAGTGCAATGAAGAAAAATAAAGCTGAGCATGTTGGCTTACTCCTGTAACCCCAGCTCTTTGGGAGGCTGAGGCAGGAGGATTGCTTGAAGCCAGGAGTTTGAGATCAGCCTAGGAAACATCACAAGACCCCATCTCTACAAAAAATTGAAAAAAACAAAACAGCCAAGTGTGATAGTGCATGCCTGTAGTCCCAGCTACTTTGAAGGCTGAGGCAGGAGGATCACTTGAGCCCAGGAGTTCCAGGTTACAGTGAGCTCTGACCGTACCACTTCAGCCTGGGCAATAGAGCAAGACCCTGTCAAAAAAAAACAGAAAAAAGAAAACAGGCTGATATGTCTCTGAGAAAGTGAAATCAAGACTGGGAAGGCAAAGAAGCCAGTCGTGTGAAGATCTAGAGGAAGATCTTTCCAGCCAGCAGGAATAGCTAATGCAAAGGCCCTGCAGTGGAAAGAAGCTTGCTGTGTTAGGGTGGGAGGAGCATAGTGAGTGAGGGGGAGGCAATTTAAGCTGTGATCAGAGAGCGAAGCAGAGGCCAGATCACAGGGTCATTTGGCCAGGGTAAGGAGGTGTATATTTTATTCTACGTATGATGGGAAACTGTTGAAGATTTTCAACAGAGAAATATCAGTCTTACATTTTAAAAGATCCTTCTGGCTACTATGTGAAGAATGGATTGTAGCAGGACAAGACTGAAAGCCTAGAGGCTCATTAGAGAGATTCTGTTTCAGAGTCAATGTGAAAGATGATAAATTTACATCAGGATTGAGATAGTGGGATGGAGAGAAGTGATTGGAGTCAGGATATGTTTTAGAGTTCTCAGGATTTGGTCATGTGGGAGGTGAAGGAAAGAGAGGAAATCCAGGTTTTTCTTCTTATTTTTTTCCCTCTGAGACAGGGTCTTGCTCTGTTGCCCTATGCTGGAGTGCAGTGGTACAATCAGCTCACTGCAGCCTCAACCTCCTGGGCTCAAGTGATGCCTCAACCTCTCAAATAGCTGGGACTACAGGTACATGCTACCATGCCCTGCTAATTTTTTAATTTTTTTTTTTAAGAGATGGTGTCTTGCTATGTTGCCCAGGCTGGTCTTGAACTCTTGGGCTCAAGTGATCCTCCTGCCTCAGCCTCCCAAAGTGCTGGGATTACAGGGATGAACCACCATGCCCAGCCCAAGGTTTTTCATTTGTGTATCTATTATTTGAGTGGAAGATGATTGTCCTTTATTGAGATGGAAAAGAATAGAGGAGCATTTCAGGGGTCTGAGGAAGGAAATGGCAAAATCTTAAGGCCCATAATATTGCTCTTGGTGACATGGTTTTGCTGTTGGCACCAAGGAGGCTTTTCCTACCTCACATAGAACCTTGTGCAATCAGGGCACTAAGTTATATTGTTTTGCCACTTTGTCTATTCTGTCTTCCCTGCTGGACTGGGAGCTCCTTGAAAGCAGGAACACTCATTTATGTCTATATCCAAAGCACATAGTAGACACTCAATGAATGTTGAATGAATGAATAATTAAATGAATGAAGTGCCATTCTGTGGAACTCAGGTCAGTCACCTGAGAGTAGATCCAGGAGAAGAGGGATATCTGATCCTTGTTCTCAGAGAGTTTGAAATCTAGAAGGATCTTTGGTGAAAAGTAAAAGTGATCCCTATCTAAGATCCTGACTGAAGGCCGTGGGCCCTGGTACCCCCTTCCTGGCTTTCTGAGCCTTTACCCCACCAGAGGGAGGAACTCCGCCCTTCCCTCCACCACCCTAACTATTCTTGCCTGGGATCCGCATGGCAATTCCAAATGTCTGGTCCTATTCCAGGTGTGCGGTGGCTCTGGATGCTTGGATGTTTCCTCTGGAACATGACTTTTACCCCAAGGCCCGAGGACCTGTGTTCTTTATCAATACTGAGAAATTCCAGACAATGGAGAGTGTCAATTTGATGAAGAAGATATGTGCCCAGCATGAACAGTCTAGGATCATAACCGTTCTGTGAGTAAACCACAAGGTCGTGATCCCAGGGCCCTCTCCATTTGCCACTTGCTGTGGCGCCCTTAACTTCTGGATTACCCAAAACTTTCTACCCATTAGTAGGATACCTGAATACTTCCTGAATTGCAAAGTCTAAATTCTTTTAGAATTTTCTGTCTGTCCTTCTTCTCCACTGAGCTCCATCTACAGTGATTTATTCCATAGTTTATCTGACTTTATGACAGGATTTACCTAGTACTTTCTGAAAAAGGGCATTATGGGGTTGTGTGTTGGAAAGGAAGTGGTGTGGGTTTGGGTGAGTTCCAGAGATTGCTAGCCTCATTTGGGAATTTTATTGGGTCTTTGGAAGAGTGTGAATATGGTAGACCTTTGATATTCACCAGACATATTTCTAGAGACCTTCATGAATACCAGAATCACAGATCGCTGTTAACATATGTTGTCTTCCATAAACCGTCTATATTCTGGTCAAGAGAAGCCACATTTTTTCACTTCCATCATCAGCACTATCAGTTAGTTTTCTTTTGGGAGCCATTTTTCACAGGGAAAAAAACATTTTTAGTGACTTTAAGAAATGTTCCACATGTGGGAGGTGATATTGAGCCACAGATGTCGGGCTGAGATCTCACGGACTGCTCCTGCCCTGCAGTCGAGCCCAGCGGCACACAGGATCCAGGGATCCATCTGGTTCCTATTTCAGCAGAATGACAAGTGACTGCATACCATGGACCTTTGGAGTCACTGGGTAGTTGAAGTGCCAAATCCAGAGCCCTTGAGCACTGGGGCCGGCAGTATGGCCAGTGGCTTTTTCCCTTGCTCATCTTGGTCCTGGCCCTCTTTCCTAGGGCCACCCCTCCTCGTTCAGTTAGGTTTCATGGCAGTAGACACTGCCTGAATGCTTACCCAGGTCAGATTCAGGAGGGAAAGGAGGTGAGGCCAGTTGGGAAGGGGTACACTCAGGGGACTTAACGCCTGGCAATGTATCGTTTATTCAACTGAGTGCTGGATACTCAAGTATCCCATATATTATTCTATACACCTTTTTGTGTGCCTTAACTAATGCATTTTTTAAAGTCAGTTTTTCTGTGATATCAGACAAATACTTTAGCATTTAGATTCTCTTTCTCTTACTGAATTGACTAGTAAATTCAGTTATGAATAATTTAGCCCAAAATTAACCTAGCGAGGATTTCACCTGCAAATTAAATTTATTTTCTGCCAAAGGACTTAAGTTCCAACCCAGAAACCCCCTTTTACAAAGCACTCACTCTTACTTTTCTGATTGTTTAAATAAAGGCAAGTAATTCCTTTTCCCTCTTCACTCTGTGGTACAGTTCTGAAGAATAACTTCATTTGTTTTGTGAATGTTTGAAATTCACCGGGCAAAAGCCACAGCTAATAGATTGTAGTAACATAGAAATGCCACGTGCCACAGATCCCACCTCCTTGCTCCTGTCCCTGCTCCTGCTAGCTCAACCTTTTCCCTGCACTGCCAGGCATTGTAGTCTACGGGTCAAGCCAGCTTTGAAGCCAAGCACATCTGGCTTCAAATCCTAACTCCATCCCCAACTACTTGTATGACCTGACCCTAAGCAGATAGTTTCTCTCCTTGGATTCTGTCAAGGGGGAAAATACTTCCCTTACAAGGTTGCTGTGAAAATAAAGTGTGATAATACATGAAAAGCACCTTGCACATAGTAGGTGCCTAACACACATCTGTATGCCCTAGCCGCCAGACCCCTGCCAGTTGTTTTTCTTTTCCCCTAGTGGTTCTGTTCATCGGAGTCAAACTGACTTTGCTTTTGTGACTGGCAACTTGATTGGTAAATTCTTCTCCACTGAAACCCGTGGGAGCCTGGACCCCTATGAAGGGCAGGAGGTTATGGTACGGGCCATGTTGGCCTTCCTGCAGAAGCACCTCGGTAAGGAGAAAACTGGGGCTCTTGGGGCAGCTGTGGGGTCCCTTAGATTTCCTTGCAGCAGAGTGAGAACTCTGACATGTCTGGGATCTGGGAAGGAGATTTATGGCAAATGGAAAACCTGAGTGAAGGAGAGAATTACATAGAATTACAGAAAAAACAAGTCCAGGTGCAGTGGCTCACGCCTGTAATCCTAGCACTTTGGTGGGTTGAGGTGGGAGGATGGCTTGGGGCCAGGAGTTCGAGACCAGTCTGAGCAACATAGTGAGACTCTATCTTTACCAAAAAAAAAAAAAAAAAATTAGCTGGGTGTGGTGGCACACACCTATAGTCCCAGCTACTCGAGAGGCTACGGTGGGAGGATCAGTTAAGCCTAGGAGGTCTAGGCTGCAGTGAGCCATGATTGCACCACTGAACTCCAGTCTGAGCAACAGAGCAAGACCTTGTTTCTAAATAAATAATTAAACAAATAAATAAGAAAAAATACTTAACTGAAAGTTTGGAGATCCTGACTATCTTACTTGCAGAATGACCTGGCCTAGTCATTTAACCTCTCTGAACCTTGGTTTCCTCCCTGTAAATGGAGTATTCACCTCTCTCTACTCCACCACCTCTCTCCTTACCCAGACTCATTATTGCCCACCTTATCTGCATTGTAGGGGAGTTTATGAGGATAACGGGCTAAATTTATGGAAGTGTTTTAAAGAAACAAAGCATGGAAGGACTATGAATAATGTCATCAGTCATAGAGCAGCTAAAGGGCGAGGCCTCAGAGGTCCATGGTCCAGCTTCCACCCAGAGGAGGCATCCTCTTATTAAGCTTTATTGGTTACAAAGACTAGAGGTTCACAAACTTAGCTTGAGAAAAAAAGGGGAGTTTGTTTATGAGAGTGCACCTGTACTGGGTGGGAGTGCAGTTATAGAAATCAGGGTGGCTGGCAGGACTGACTTTTCTTTCCGTCTGTCTCATGGGTTCAGTCTCTCTGTGTCTTCCTCTCACGACATCTCTTTTTCTTTGTTCCGTTATGCATTTTTTTTTCTGCTTGTGGTTTTTCTCTCACTGATAGCAGCTGTTTATTCCATTTCTGCTTCCTCATAACTTCACTCGGCTTGAACCACTCAGAGTGTGTTCCCTTTAGCTTGCGGCATCCTTTCATCTTCAGCTCCCACTGCTCACTGCCGTATTTTTTTGGATTTCTTTGAACAGATTTCCAAGAGAGGCAATTTGATTGTATCAGCTCCTCTTTGCCCGCCAGAACACACTGTAGCCCCCGTCCCAGCTAGGCTCTGAGCTCTCTGCATCAGAGGTCCCTTTCTGATCCCTCAGCAGGTGCTGTGTGCAGGGCAGTTTCCATGAGAAAGGAGCCAGGCTTGTCTGAATTTCAAAGGTTTGACTTAACTCTAACCTAAGAGCAAGATCTCCTAGTTTGTAACCCTCCTCTACTTGCCCAGGTTAACCCCTCAAGAGCTACCCATAGAAGCCTCAGACGGCACCTGGCAGTTCCCTAGATATTTGAAGTCACCTATGCTGGTCTTCTCTGAGTGTTCTGTTTATTAAACTAAATGTTCGTGGTACCTCCACCTGTCCCTGTTCGATTCCCCATGTTGCTATTTGTTATCCCCTTCCTTTGGAGTCACTGTTTTTTGGTGCCCCTTCTAAAGTGTAGTGCCCTGGCCGGGCATGGTAGCTCAACATCTGTAATCCCAGCTACTTTGGGAGGCTGAGATGGGAGGATTGCTTGAGGCCACGGGTTTGAGACCAGCCTGTGCAACATAGTGAGACCCCATCTCAGCAAAAAAATAAATAAAATTAGCCAGGTATGGTGGCATGTGCCTATAGTCCCAGCTACTCGGGAGGCTGGGGTGGAAGGATCACTTGAGCCTGGGAGGTCAAGACTGCAGTGAGCCAAGATCGTGCCATTGCACTCCAGCCTGGGCAACAGAGTGATACCGTCTCCAAAAAATAAAATAAATAGATAAACTGTGGTGCCCTGACTTGACTATAATGTATTAGATGTGGTCTGACCGGTGCCATCCTGGACAGTCTCTTCTGTGCTCTGTTTTTTGTTTTGTTTTGTTTTGTTTGAGACGGAGTCTCACTCTGTCTCTCAGGCTGGAGTGCAGTGGTGTGATCTCAGCTCACTGCAACCTCAACCTCCTGGGTTCAAGCAATTCTCCGGCAGTTCTCCTGCCACAGCCTCCCAAGTAGCTGGGACTACAGGCATGTGCCACCACACCCAGCTACTTTTTGTATTTTTAGTAGAGACAGGGTTTCACCATGTTGGCCTGGCTGGTCTCGAACTCCTAACCTCCAGTGATCCACCTGCCTCGGCCTCCCAAAGTGCTGGGATTACAGGTGTGAGCCATCGCGCCTGGCCATCTCTGTGCTCTGGACACTAGCCTTTTAGTTGGATGACCTGAGTGCATTCACATTCCTCACAAGTGCACAACAAACAGCCTGGATTGAGTTTGCATTTAAAACACATCTGTCTTATGCATTTATTGACTTTTTGGAAGTAAATTTTCATTTTTATATTTCTGCCTGTTCGTTTCATCTTACACATCGTGAGCCTTGATTCCAGCCTGTGTTTGGAGACCTTAGGGTCAATAAGAGATTTTAGGGCATCATTCTTATCACCTGGCAAGCAGGGAATGGACCCATGTCTCAAGACTTTAATGGCGCCTGACTGCCTGGTCCTCAGCCCCCTTCCCCTGTCTCCTCATAGGCACCATGTCATTATAAAAGCTTAAGATGAAAGATGATGGGAAGCCCACCATGGCACGATTGGGCTCCCTTTAAAAGCAATACCCGTTGAGCTAAGATACTCACTGTTAGAAACCTGCTAGCAGACATGGAAATGGGAGGTAGGAGGCACTTAGACTGAAAGAAGATTTTTGAGGACTTACTTTATGCCAGGCCTTCTGCTCCTGCTTTATCGCGTGTAATTCTAGAGACAGCCCTTTCCAGTAGATACCTTTATTATTAACTGCATTTTACAGGGGAGGATACCAAAGCGTAGGAAATTTAAGTAATTTCTTTAAGGTTATCTGGTTATCAAGTGGCAAAGCCAATATGTAACCTAGACTGGCCAATTCCAAGGCCCATGCCCTTAGTCACTTCACTATGCTGGCGGTGACTCTGGTAACAATTCAGAGTGATAAGTTCCATGGCCACAGTAGGCACTCAGTCTTTAGACTGTCCACATGGAGGACAGTCTCCTAACTTTGACAGGAGAGGAAGAACAGCTAGGAAAGGGGGCTTCCTTGACAACACAATGTTTGCCTTTAATCTTAGTGGAGGGTTCACAGGCAGGAAAGGGCGAGGGTCTTCTGGACAGAAGGCATAAATGCTTGAGTGGGCCTGGTCAGGATTGGGAAACTGTGTTTAGTGTATCTGGAGCTCAGGAGAGTGAATTGTTGAAAGGCAAAGATAGAGAAGTGGGCAGAAGCCAGAGGAAGAAGCCTATGGATTTGCTGAAGTGAGTTTGAATGTTATTCCACAGGCTGTCAGGAGCCCCTGGTGAGTTCTAAGCAGGTGAATGTTGTGATTAGACTTGTGTTCACAGTCTGGTGCATTGTGGAGGATGGGGCAAGGTGAGAGGCAGGGAGCTCTTAGGTAGGAGGCTTTTGCAGTAATCCGAGTGATAAGAGATAAGACAGTCTGAAAAAGTTGGGCACAGTGGCTCACGTCTATAATCCCAGCATTTTAGGAGGCTGAGGCAGGAGGATTGCTTGAGCCTAGGAGGTTGAAGCTGCAGTGAGCTGTGATTGTGCCACTGCACTCCACCCTGGGTAACACAGTGAGACCCTGTCTCAAAAGAAAAGAAAAAGGCCAAGGCTGTGGGCTTGGGCTAATTAGTTTTACAAAGAGAGAAAAGCTTTTAGTAGGCACACAGTACATTGTCACATGGGAAACTAAAATAGGCTGGAAGTGGCTCAGCTGAACCTCTCACTCTGAAAAAAATCCTTCTGAGAGCACTTGTTTGGCTGTTCTGGGGATATGATCTTCTATGAAGACTGGTGCTTCCTTCATATTAACTCCATGCAGCTCCTGTCTCCACCTACTCTCCTCTCCCACTCTCCTGGAAGACTATTTCACACCTTTTTTCTCCTCGAACCTCTCACACCTCTTCCCTTATCCTGTCTCTCAGTTAACTTTGCCTCCCACTTCACCAAGAAAATGGAAGCAACCAGCACTTCCTCAGACTCCCAACACCACCTCTCCCCACCTTCCTGTGTATAATCAGCTTTCCTTTCGGTTACTAGAGTTCCCACCTCAGTTGCCTCATTAAGGCCAACCCCCCAACACAAGATTCCATCCTCTTCTGTCTGCTCAACATGATTGCGCCAGTGATTTTTCCCTCTTTATTTTATTTATTTATTTATTTATTTAGGACAGAGTCTCACTCTGTCGCCCAGGCTGGAAGGCAGTAGCTGCCATCTCAGCTCACTGCAACCTCTGCTCCCAGGTTCAAGCAATTCTCCTGCCTCAGCCTCCCGAGTAGCTGGGATTACAGGCACCCACCACCATGCCCAGCTAATTTTTGCATTTTTAGTAGAGATGGAGTTTTGCCATGTTGGCCAGGCTGGACTCAAACTCTTGACCTCAAGTCATCCGCCCACCTCGGCCACCCAAAGTGCTGGGATTACAGGCGTGAGCCACCATGCCAAGCCCCTCTTTACTTTAGATCATCAATTTTTCCCTCTCTGCTGGTTCATTTCATGCTGAAGTTTCTCATAGAAAAAAATAACTTTCTCTTGACCTCAATATCCCCTGCAGTTGCCACCCATCTCCCTGTTCCCCATCACAGCAAAACTCAAAAGAATATCTGCCTTCGCTTTTTCTAATTCCTCTCTTCCCATTCCCTCTTAACCCACTCCAGGCTTTTGCATCACAGTACTCCATCAAAACCGCTATTGTCAGGGTCCCCAGTGACCTTCACAATGCTAGCTCCAGTAGTTCTCATTCCCCAACTTCTGGAACTCTCTGCAGCTTCTGATAAAGTTGATGGCCCCCTCCTCTGGGAAACCCCCATCTTCACTTCAGAGATCCACACTGTGGACTTCCCCCTATCTCCATGTTTGGGCCTCTTCCATCTGCTGTGCTGCTTGCAGGGCCCAGTGCCTGGACCTCTTCTAATGGCTTTCCGTGCCAACTCCATGCTGGGGACTCCCTCTGCCACTGCTCCCCAATTCTACTTAGTCATCTAATAGAAGTAACAAACAAAACCAATTTCAGCTGCACTCTTTCCCTCCTTCGTTAATCGTAGCTCCATCCTTCTAGTTACTCAGGTCAAAGTCTTCATCCTTGTCTCTTCTCTCATGCCTCCTACCCAGTCCCTCAAACAATCCTATTGGCTCTACCTTCAAAATACACATGGAATCGAATCACTTGTCACCACCCCACAGCTACGATCCTGTCCAAATCATCTCTCATCCAAATTAGTGCAGTGGTTTCCTAACTGGTCTCCTCACTACCACCCTTGCCAGTCCCTCTCCTCACAGTCTTTTTTTTTTTTTTTTTTTTTGAGAAGGCGTCTCACTCTGTCGCCCAGACTGGAGTGCAGTGGCGTGATCTCGGCTCACTGCAAGCTCCGCCTCCCAGGTTCACGCCATTCTCCTGCCTCAGCCTCCCGAGTAGCTGGGACTACAGGCGCCCACCACCATGCCCGACTAATTTTTTTGTATTTTTAGTAGAGATGGAGTTTTGCCGTGTTAGCCAGGATGGTCTTGATCTCCTGACCTTGTGATCTGCCTGCGTTGGCCTCCCAAAGTGCTGGGTTTATTTGTATAGATGTAGGGGGTACAAGTGCAATTTTCTTACACAGCTATATTGCACGTGGTAAAGTCTGGGCTTTTAGTGTACCCACCACCCGAATAGTGAACATTGTATCCAGTAGGTAATTTTTCAGCCCTCACCCCTCTCCTACCTGCCCACCTTTTGGAGTCTCCAGTGTCTTATTTTTCTACTCTGTATGTCCATGTGTACCCATCATTTAGCTCCCACTTATAAGTGACAGCATTCGGTATTTGACTTTCTGTTTCTGAGTTATTTCACCTGGGATAATGGCCTGCGGTTCTGCAAAACGTGATTTCGTTCTTTTTTTATAACTGAGTAGTATCCCATGATATATCTGTACACTAGATTTTCTTTATCAGATCTTCTGTTGATGGGCACTTAGGGTGATTCCATATCTTTGCTATTGTGGCTAGTGCTGTGATAAACATATGTGTGCAGGTGTCTTTTTGGTGTAATGATTTCTTTCCCTTTGGGTAGATAGCCAGTAGTGGATTGCTGGATCAAATGGTAGTTCTATTTTTAGTTCTCTGAGGGATCTCCATACCGTTTTCCATGGAAGTTGGTAGGAATGTAAATTAGTACAATGGTGCATAAGTGTTCCCTTTCTCTGCATCCTCACCAGCATTTATTGTTTCTGGACTTTTTAATAATGGCCATTCTGACTGGTGTAGTATCTCATTGTGGTTTTAATTTGCATTTCTCTGAAGGTTAGTGATGTTGAACTTTTTTTTTTAAATATGTTTGTGGGACACTTGTATGTCTTCTTTTGAAAAAAATGTCTATTCGTGTCCTTTGTCCACTTTTTTCTTTTTTTGAGTCCAGTTTCTGCAGAATGCTTACTTTTTAATGGGATTATGTGTTTTTTTTTTTCTTGTTGTTTGAGTTCCTTGTAGATTCTTTTTTTTTTTTTTTTTTTTTTTGAGACAAAGTCTTGCTCTGTCACCCAGGCTGGAGTGCAGTGGTGTGATCTCGGCTTACTGTGACCTCTGCCCCCCAGGTTCAAGTGATTCTCCTACCTCAGCCTCCTGAGTAGCTGGGATTACAGGTGCCCGCCACCATGCCTGGCTGATTTTTTCGTATTTTTAATAGAGACAGGGTTTCACCATGTTAGCCAGACTGGTCTCAAACTCCTGACCTCAAATGATCCACCAGCCTTGGCCTCCCAAAGTGCTGGCGTTACAGGCGTGAGCCACCATACCCAGCCTTTCCTTATAGATTCTGGATATTAGCCCTTTGTTGGATATATAGTTCAGAAATATTTTCTTCCATTCTGTAGGTTGTCTATTTACTCTGTTGATTGTTTCTTTTGTGGTACATAAGCTTTTTAGTTTAATTCAGTCTCATTTGTCTGTTTTTGGTTTTGTTGCATTTGCTTTTAAGGACGAATTCTTTGTGTGAGCCAATGTCCAGAAGAGTTTTTCTTCTAGGATTTTTATAGTTTCAAGTCTTATGTTTAAGTCTTTAATCCATCTTGAGTTAATTTTTATATATGCTGAGAGATATGGGTCCTGTTTCATTCTTCTTCATATGGCTATCCAATTTTTCCAGCACCATTTGTTGAATAGGGTATCTTTTCCCCATGTATATATTTTTGTTGCCTTTGACAAAGATCAGTTGGTTGTAGGTATGGGGGCTTTATTTCTGGGTTCTCTATTCTGTTTCATTTATCTATTTTTCTGTGTTTATACAAGTAACATGCTCTTTTGGTTACTATAACCTTGTAGTATAATTTGAAGTTGGGTCATGTGATGCCTCCAGCTTTGTTCTTTTTGCTTAAGGTTGCTTTGACAGGCTCTTTTTTGGTTCCATATGAATTTGAGGACTTTTTTTCTAATTCTGTAAAAAATGGTGTTGGTAGTTTAATAGGAATTGCGTTGAATCTGTAAATTGCTTTGAGCATTATGGTCATTTTTAACAACATTGATTCTTCCATTCCATGAGTGTGGGATGTTTTTTCCATTTGTTTGTGTCATCTACAATTTCTTTCATCAGTATTTTGTAGCTCTCTTTGTAGAGATCTTTCACCTCCTTGGTTAAATGTATTCCTGGGTTTTGTTTTGTTTTGTTTTTGTTTTTGGTTTTTTTTGGTGGCCATTACAAATGGGATTGAGTTTATGATTGGGTTCTCAGCTTGATTGTTATTGGTGTATAGAAATGCTACTGATATTTTTGTTTGTTTCTTCATTTGTTTTTTATAGAGACAGTGTCTCACTTTATTACCTGGGCTGGTCTCAAACTCCTGGGCTCAGGCGATCCTCCTGCCTCAGCCTCCCAAAGTGCTGGTGTTATAGGCATGAGCCAGTGCACCCAGAAAAATCACCACCACTGATTTTTGTACACCAACTTTGTATCCTGAAACTTTACTGAAGAGTCATTTTATTTATTTATTTATTATTTTGGCTTCCTCAATCATGGTATTATTATTTATTTCTCTTTAAAAATATGGAAAGCTTAACGAATTTGCATGTCATCCTTGTGCAAGGGCCGTGCTTATCTCTGTATTGTTCCAGTTTTAGTATATGTGCTGCCAAAGCGAGCACTGAAGAGTCTTTTCTTCATAGAGCAGCCAGAGTGATCCTTTTAGGAATTTAGTGAGATCTTCTCACTCTTCTGCTCCGAATTCTCCAGTGGCTCCCAGTCTCCCTAAGAGCCAAAGCCAGACTCGATTATCCTGCCAGGTATATGTCATGTGGCCCTCCAGTCCCTCCTGGCCTCCTCCCCTGCTGCTCTTCCCTTGGCTCACTTCACTCTCACCACATGAGCCTCGAACGCGCCAGGCACACTGCAGCCTTAGGGCCTTTGCACTGCTCCTCCCTCTGTCTAGAAGATTCCTCTCAGATAGTCTCGTGGCACACTCCCACTTCCTTCAAGCCTGGCCTCAAATCTCACCTTCTCAGTGAGGCCCACCCTGACCACCCTTTTTAAAACATTGGGCTGGCCAGGCACCGTGGCTCACGCCTGTAATCCCAACACTTTGGGAGGCCGAGGCGGGCGGATCACAAGGTCAAGAGATCGAGACCGTCCTGGCCGACATGGTGAAACCTCGTCTCTACTAAAAATACAAAATTAGCTGGGTGTGGTGGTGCATGCCTGTAGTCCCAGCTACTTAGGAGGCTGAGGCAGGAGAATCACTTGAACCTGGGAGGCAGAGGTTGCGTTGAGCCGAGATTGAGCCACTGCACTCCAGCCTGGTGACAGAGCAAGACTCCATCTCAAAGAAAAAAAAAACAAACAAAAAACATTGGGTCCTTCCTTTCTCCCTTCACTCCAACCCCTGGCCACCACCAGTGCTTCCCTTAACGGGCTCTATTTTTTTTCCATGGCACCTCTCCCCTTTTCACATCCTATATAGTTATTATGTTTATTGTTTGTCTCTGCCACTAGATGATGAGCTCTGTGAGGTCAGCAGTTTCCATCTGTTTTGTTTGTGGATATATTTTTAGCTCAAAGAACAGAGTGTGGCACATAGTGGATGTGCTTATTGTTTTTTGAATTAATGACTATGTAGTACTTTTACATTGAGGACCTATTCCGTGCCAGGTTCCTGGCAGGGCACTGGGAATCCAAAAATGCATGAGAGTGGTCCCTGCCTTCTGTCCCAGAGTCTGTTTGTTTTGAGGAAGGACACCATTCACCTGCTTAGCTTGCCCTGCTCCCTCAGCCTGAGGGCTTGGACCCTTTGTGCCTGTTCTTGCCGTGTAGTTACCCCTATTGGCTGTGAGCTCAGGGCCCCTTCTTGAGTCATTCCTGGAGTTACGCTGCTCCGTGATGTTGCTGTCCTCTTGCTCCTGCCCTTCACTGAAGTGGTCTAGGATTTGCACCCACAGGCTGAGCTGTCAGATACTGCTTTTTGCCTAGTAACCTCCTTGAGCCTGGAACTAGACTTTTCATTTTCTCAGCCTTTTTTTTTTTTTTTTCTGAAACATGGTCTTGCTGTTGCCCAGGTTGGAGTGCAGTGGCATTATCACAGCTCACTGCCGCCAACTCCTTGCCTCAAGCAATCCTCCAGTCTTGGCCTCCTGAGTAGGTAGGACTTCAGGCACACACCACCATACCTAGCTAATTTCTTAATTTTTTTGTAGAGTTGAGGTCTTGCTACGTTGCCCAGGCTGGTCTAGGAACTCCTAGCCTCAAGTGATCCTCTTGCCTCAGCCTCCCAAAGCACTAGGGTTACAGGCATAAGCCACCATGCCCAGCCCTCTCTGCCTTTCTGACCTGGATTTGAATTCTGTCTCTACCACTTAATAGCTCTAATGACCTTGGGCAACTCAGGTAGCTTCCCTGATCCTCAGTTTCCTGAATTACATAATAAGACTAGTAGTAATACTTAGTTCATAGGGATATGGTGAAAATTAAATGAAACCATGAATGTAAAGCATTTAGTACAATCCTTAGAATGAATTCTCCATCAATAAATGTTACCCTCTGTTATTATTATTGTTATTGAATTGTTATGGATTATGTAAGTCATTTATAAAGGCACTGAATAAATGATAGTTATCGTTACCGCCACCACCACACAACCCCACCAAAACCAGTCCTTTTGGTATCCCAGGCGCTCCTCTCTCTAGGATGACCCCTTCAATGCATGTCAGCTACTCTTTGACCAAACCTCACAATGATTTGCCTAATGTTCTTGTTTTTTTCCTTTTCAGACCTGAAAGAAGACTATAATCAATGGAACAACCTTATTGAAGGCATTGGACCGTCGCTCACCCCAGGGGCCCCCCACCATCTGTCCAGCCTGTAGGCACAACTGGCCATTTGTAAAGTCACTTCAGCCAAGTTTTCATTTGGGAGCTACCCAAGGGCACCCATGAGCTCCTATCAAGAAGTGATCAACGTGACCCCTTTTCACAGATTGAAAGGTGTAATCACACTGCTGCTTGGATAACTGGGTACTTTGATCTTAGATTTGATCTTAAAATCACTTTGGGACTGGGATGCCTTGCTGATTGACAAACAGACTTTCTGGGACCTTGATGGAGTGGGGAACAAGCAGTAGAGTGGGACTGGGGGAGACCCAGGCCCCGGGCTGAGCACTGTGAGGCCTGGATGTGAAGACTCAGCCCAGCGAGCTCATTCCCTTACCCCCGGCCAGTGCTGCTGCTTCAGTGGAAGAGATGAAGCCAAAGGATAGAATGAAAATCCCTACCTTCAGAGACTCTAGCCCAGCCCAACACCATCTCTTCCTACCTCTCAGCCTTCTCCCTCCCCAGGGCCACTTGTTGAAGTCTGAGCACTTTATGTAAATTTCTAGGTGTGAGCCGTGATCACATTTTCTATTTATTTCCAAGTCTTCTCATTGTATGGAACATAGTACTACTTATACTTACAGTAGTAAGTTATACTTGTGAGCCCACAGAGTGGCAGACAGCATGCCTCTCACAGCACAGGGAGAAAAACTGAGGTACAAAGAGGTACCTCAGAAGCTCTGGATGTCTTTGGGGGTTTTGCTAAGTGTATCTTGATAGGAAACAACACAAGCAGGTTGAGATGGGGAAGATGACAGAACAACAGTGTTAAATGGCCATTTGCACAGGCCTTTGCCACAACAGAGAAGTAGTTTGGTCAGCTAAAACTCAGCTGCAGCCTGGACAGTAGAGCGAGACCCCATCTTAAAAGTAAAGAAGGCTGGGCGTGGTGGCTCATGCCTGTAATCCCAGCACTTTGGGAGGCCAAGGCAGGCAGATCACTTAAGGCCAGGAGTTCAAGACCACCTGGCCAACATGGTGAAACCCCGTCTCTACTAAAAATACAAAAAATTAGCCTGGCGTAATGGCAGGCGCCTGTAATCCCAGCTACTCAGGAGGCTGAAGCAGAAGAATCACTTGAACCTAGGAGGCGGAGGTTGCAGTGAGTCAAGATCGCGCCACTGCACTCCAGCCTGGGTGACAGAGCAAGACTCTGTCTTAAAAAAAAAAAAGAAAGAAAGAAAAAGAAAAATTTAAAATAAATAAAATTTAAAAACGCAGAAGACCACTCCCAGAGAGGCCTAGGAGTACCTTGGTCATTTTTTCTTGCCTCAAATATTATAAACCTCCAACTTGCTCAGAATCAGGGTGCTTTTATTGTCTGTTTTCTGGCTCTGAGGCCCTTGCCCCAAATTTAAGTCAGATACAGACTGAATTTCCATTCTGTTCCGTTTATAATATGAATGATATTAATACTCTTGTTTGCTTAATGTTATGTTGGAATTTTCTGTTTAATCTGCAGTAGAGCAAGATGGAGAGCCATCTGGAATTGACTTCCTTCTGTCTTTCTTCTGTGTTCACTTACTACTTGGGCCCATGTGGGAAAAAAACTTTAAAAGGAAGGAAGTCTTCTTAGGGATCCAGTTCAAAGCTATTTGGGGGCATCAAACTGAAACTCTCTTCTCCACTACTCAAGACTTCGTGCCTCAGTCCAAGTAGGTAAGAGCAAAAGGGAAATGCATCTCTACACAATGGCCCATGGTCAGGGCCACCAGAGCAAGCTGGGCCTAGATCTCCACCTGTCAATGACTGGCCATTCTAAGAGGTGAAACAGCAGATCGTTGAGGCTGTGAGGGAGGATCTTTGAATTCCCATGAGACATAGCATAAGAAGGGTATCATTAAAGCCCTGGGCTCTAAAGTTACAGAGCCTGGTTTTGAGTCCTGGCTCCACCACTGCCAACTGGGTAAATTTGAGCAAATGGTATTCTCTTTCTTATCTCAGCTCCTGTGTTTCTAAAATGAGGGTCTGCGTTATGAATAGTTAGGAGGATTAAGTGAGAGGATGTATAACCCATGGGTTACTTAAAAGTATATTTCCTACCTTCCAAACATGAGATTTTTCTAGTTATAGTTTTTCTTTTCTAGCTTGATTGCTTTGTGGTCAGAGAAAATGACCCATATGGTTTCCATCCTTCAAAATTTGTTGAAACTTGGTTGTTGGCCTAGTATGAGATCAATGTTGTAAATGTGCCATGTATGCTTAAAAAGACTATATATTCTGAAGAAGTTGTTGGCTTGCTCTTTTACTCAAGAACACATCATAGATTTCTGTCTTTTTTTTTTTTGAGATGCAGTCTCACTCTGTCACCCAGACTGGAGTGCAGTAGCATGATCTCGGCTTACTGCAACCTTCGCCTCCCAGATTCAAGCAATTCTCCTGTCTCAGCCTTCTGAGAAGCTGGGACTACAAGTGCATGCCACCACACCCAGCTAATTTTTGTATTTTTTTAGTAGAGATGGGGTTTCACCATATTGGTCAGGCTGGTCGCAAACTCCTGACCTCAGATGATCCACCTGCCTCGGCCTCCCAAAGGGCTGGGATTACAGGCATGAGCCACTGTGCCGAGCCCATAGATTTCCTTCTATGAGAGCACAGACAGATATATAATGGGGCCTTCCAACTACCACATGGGCACCAGAGACCCTCAGCACTTGCAGAACCAGCCGTAGGCCAATCCTGAGCATACGCCACCCTTGTGCTGGTTCCACAAATGCTGAGAGGCCGGTTCTGGCAGTAGCAGCACGTGAGACCCAGCTTCTACCTTAGCTCCATAAATAATGCAGATAAATTTTACAAAACCATGAACAAGAGACCTGGAGCCTCCCTCATGAAGGGAGTGTTCCAGAAACCAGATCCCTTTCCTTCATTCATGTTTTGGTAATCACTCATTTATCCAGCAAACACTAGAGTATGTGAATTTTCCATATAATTGAAAATTATCCTAGAGGCAGCAAAATATAATATTGATTATTTTGGATGGTAATCTACCAAAAAGATAACACACACACTTTTTAATCAAAGTGAGCTGACCTCATTCAACCTTTTAGGATGTTCCAGTCAGGATAGACTAGGTTGTATGGTGGTAACAGGCAATCCCAAAAGCAACAAAAGTTTATTTCTTGCCCATGCCACTTGTGCTCTTTGATCGACTGCAGGCTCCGCTCTGCATCATTTTTATCCTCACTCTAGGATCCAGGCTGGTAGAGCTGCCATTATCAGAAAGTGTTGCTGTTCACCATGGTGGAACAGGAAGAAAGCCTGATGAATCACCCGCTAGCTCTGAGAGCTTCTGCCCGGGAGTGACTCTCGTTATTTCTATTCATGTGTCATAAGCCAAAGCACGTCCTGTGGCCATTCCTAACATCCCAAGAGAGCCAAAATATTTGTGACCAGGTCTCATGTCAGAGAAGTGGTGCCCTCTGATCTAGGAAGGTGCAGAAAGCTGTTTGGCTTGCATGGGGTTGCCCCCTGTGCTGCGTTGCTGTTCAGAGTTGGTGTTGTCTCATTTGTGGTCAGGCTGCAACCATTGCTCTTCAATGCACCAGCCCCTAGCAGCCCTCCCTGGCCACTTCAAGTTTATGACTTTCGATGTGCAATGGACTGATAAATCAGCCACATTATTTAAAACTCTGTCCTAAGGGAAAACAAGGCAGTCAGTGAGCGAGGGTTTTAGGGACTCCCTTGCAGCTAAAGTATGTCACCTTTAGCGCATAGGCTTCGTAATCCTCTGACTGCTCCAGAAGGGGTATCACAAGGCCTTTGGTCTCTCATTCTGGTTTTTGGTTAGCTTCCAGGGGCCTGAAGGATACTTCATAAATGGCCTTTAGATAAGCAAGGAAATCCTGATGATAACTGACATGTGCCGATAAATTGCATCCTAGTGAATCTTTTCCAGAAAGAGGATGTCTTGGGTTTATTTTCTTTTTTTTTTTTTTTTTTTTTAGTAGAGGCGGGGTTTCACTGTGTTAGCCAGGATGGTCTCGATCTCCTGACCTCGTGATCCACCCGCCTCGGCCTCCCAAAGTGCTGGGATTACAGGCGTGAGCCACCGTGCCCAGCCTGTCTTGGGTTTATTTGGCATCTTCTCATTCCCCATCCCGCTGCAAGACTCTGTGCCTATGGAGGCCTCCTAGTGGTATAATGTGAAGTTTCTGTGCATGGGATGGTAAGTCAGTTAGGAAGGAAGGTAAGTAAATATCCCTTCCACTTCCTGGACTTAACAGACTAAGGCTGGTTGGATTCTTGCTGTGTCCCTAATGCAATCCCCGAGCCCCTTTCCACTGTGCATTCTGACACAGCTGCCCCTCTTGTCCTTCCTCAAAAATTCTATTGGGCTCTTGAAATGTCAAATGATGGATTCCAACTCCCTGTCTTGACCTTGTGGGGACCTTCATCTACCCCCTTTTTTTCTGGAGCACCACTTATCCCTAGGCTCACAAAGTGACAGAGGGACAGGAGAGGCCATACTGTATGTTTGGGACTCATCCTCATTAGGAAGCTCACTTTCTATCCCATCATAGCCAGGTGCAGAGGGCAGCTGTCCCTGGCCATAGCTGCAGGGCACAGTGACAATGAGGGTGCTGAGGATGATTGTCGCTGTGTGTCAGGACTGTGCTCTGGGCTGACATGCATCATTTCACTTATTTCTCACGGTAACCCCACCAGCTCAGGTGGCATTGGCCTCATTTTATGTAGGAGGAAACAGAGGCTTCAAGAAGTGATTTCATCAGGCTCTCAGCAAGAATTTGGCAAAGCTGGGACATAGGCATCAAAGTTTGAGGGTTTTTTTTTTTGAGACGGAGTTTTGCTCTTGTTGCCCAGGCTGGAGTGCAATGGCACGATCTCGGCTCACTGCAACCTCTGCCTTCAGGGTTCAAGCGATTCTCCTGCCTCAGCCTCCAGAGTTGCTGGGATTATAGGCATGTGCCACCACGCCCAGCTAATTTTTGTATTTTTACTAGAGATGGGGTTTCACCATGTTGGTCAGGCTGGTCTTGAACTCCTGACCTCAGGGGATCCACCCACCTCGGCCTCCCAGAATGCTGGGATTACAGCCATGAGCCACCGTGCCCAGCCAAGGGTTTTTGTTTTGTTTTGTTTTCTTGAGATGGTCTCCTGTCACCCAGGCTGGAGCGCAGTGGCACGATCACAGCTCACTGCAGCCTCGACCTCCCAGCCTTAATCCATCTGCCTGCCTCAGCCTCCTGAGTAGCTGGGACCGCAAGCGCACACCACCATGCCCAGCTAATAAAATCTGAGCTCTTAATTACTGTGCTGTTAACCCTAATATACATACTTGGCTTTGCAGTTTCTCCCATTTCTTCAAACTCTCAGGATATAGGGAATGTATTAATCTCATGATCAATTAACTAAAAAATACCAAAATCTTCAGCAACTTCTGCGTGACCTGTGTTGAGTTTCAGTGATATCCTCAGCATTATTGAGAAATGGGTTGAGGGAGAAAAACGGCTTCACCAGAAACTGGGTCAGGTACTTGATTAATGGGTGGGGTGTGGGGTGTTGTTTGTTTTTTGTTTGTTTTTGAGACAGTGTCACTCTGTTACCCAGGCTGGAGTGCAGTGGCATGATCACTGCTCACTGTACCCTCAACCTCCCAGCCTTAAGCAATCCTCCCACCTCAGCCTTCCAAGTAGCTGGGACTACAGGTACATATCACCACACCTGGCTAATTTTTTGTTTATTTTTTGTAAAGACAGTGGTCTGTCTGTGTTGCCAGGGCTGGTCTCAAACTCTTGGGCTCCAATGATCCTCCTGCCTCAGCCTCCCAGCCTCAGGCTGGGGTTGCAGGTGTGAGCAGTTCAGGGACTAAGAACACAGTCTTTGAAATCAGACAGCTCCAACACTATTAGCCCTGTGACTTTATGCTAACTCATTCACTTCTATGGCCTTTAATGTTCTTATTTGTGAAATGGGGATTCTAATAGTATTTAACTCATAAGGTGGTTGTGATAATTAAATGAAATAATGCATGTAAAGCACTTAACATGGTGGCTAGATTAAGGACTTAATAAACATTAGCTATTACCAGTCTTGTTTCATTTGGGCCTCCTTACATAGCTGTAAGGTTAGGTACAATGGGCCCTTGAACTAAATGGCCCCAATGATCTTGGTCTAAGTGCTTTTTTTCTTTTTCTTTCTTTTTTTCTTTCTTTTTTTCTTTCTTTCTTTCTTTCTTTCCTTCCTTCCTTCCTTCTTTCCTTTCCCTCTTTTCCTTCCTTCCTTCCTCCTTCTTCCTTCCCTCCTTCCTTCCTTTTTCTCTTTCTCTTTTTCTCCTTTCTCTTTCTTTCCCTCCCTCTTCCCTTCCTCCCTCCCTCCCTCCCTCCCTCTCTTCCTTCCTTCCTTCCTTCCTTCCTTCCTTTCTTCCTTCCTTCCTTCCTTCTTGTCTGAGTCTTGCTGTCACCCAGGCTGGAGTGCAGTAGTGGGTTCACAGCTCACTGAAGCCTTGAATTCCCAGGCTCAAGCTATCCTCCTGCCTCAGTCTCCCGAGTAGCTGGGATTACAGGCATGCACCACCATGCTTGGCTAATTAAAAAACATTTTTTTTTTTTGTAAAAACAGGGTGTCCCTATGTTGCCCAAGCTGGTCTCAAACTCTTAGGATAAGTGATCCTCCCACTGCAGCCTCCCAAAGTGCTAGGATTACAGGCGTGAGCCTCCATGCCTGACCATTGGTCTAAATTGTTATTCCAGCTTCTACAGTCTCACGGTTACCTTCCTCGAGTGGACCCTCCTAACTGCCAGCCACCTACTACCATTGTGTCCTCATGTCAGGGTGGAGCTAGGTGGAGAGACAGTTTCCCATTCTCTTTGCTCTGCTATCCCTGCTCCTCACATGAAAAATCAAAATCCCCACCCTAGTTCTAGCCTTGCTTGCTTTTCCACCTGGAAGAGTCCACACTCTTAGGTTCTGGTTTGGGTTTTAATTTCACACCAGATCATCCAAACACATCTATGCCTCAGCTGCAAATTGAAGATCCTAAAATGTCAAAAGGGAGAAACAGATCTGTGGAGAGGTTGGCCAAAGGGAGGAGCTGGGGGCAGGGGCTTTGTAGCAGAGGCTAGTTGTCTTAATTTTTGTCTGCTGCCTTTGACACCAGGTGAGGGGGTCAGAATGCATGGTGACCTCCTCAGGGGAAACCCCCAGGCCTGCAGATGGCCGGTGAATTGGCTCTGCACAGCTCCCTCCCTCACGGTTTCCTGCCAAGTCCTCCTGTTTCTTCACTCTTGGTGGTTCTCCCACTCAGCCCATCCTTTCCATCTTGTTTGAGCCTGCTGTCCTGCCAGCTCACCCCTGGGCTCATTTCGCAGTCTTCTGGACTGTAATCTCTCTTTCCCCCCTGCATTCTGCTGCCAGATCTGCCTGAAATGCTGCTTTTGCATGAAAATACCAGCCTGGTAAGATGGTCTAATGGTAAGAGGACAGACTCGTTGTCTGGAGCCCTGGGTTCTTGCCTCTATCACCTGTTTGCTCTGTGATGTGTACGTGTGCATGTGCATGTGTCTGTGCGTGTGTGTGTGGTTTTCCTCTCTCGACTTCAGCTTTAGTTTCCTTATCTGTAAATTGGGACATGGGTTGGTGGTTGTTGAATTGGCCGGTCTCTAAGGCCCCTTCAGTTCTGGTATTCAGTATCTCTGTTATTGAGGTGTCATGGATTTCCAGGAATCCCCTTTCCTTTTTTTCTGTTTCTTTTTTTTCTTTCTTTTTTTTTTTTTTTTTTTTTTTTGTGATAGAGTCTTCCTCTGTCGCCCAGGCTGGAGTGCAATAGCACGATCTCAGCTCACTGCAACCTCCACCTTCCAGGTTCAAGCAGTGCTCCTGCCTCAGCCTCCCAAGTAGCTGAGATTACAGGCATGCGCCACCACACCCGGCTAATTTTTGTATTTTTAGTAGAGATGGAATTTCATCATGTTGGCCAGGATGGTCTCAAGCATCTGACCTCACGTGATCCACCCACCTTGGCCTCCCAAAGTGCTGGGATTACAGGCATGAGCCACCGCGCCCGGCTTCCCCTTTCTGTAGAATTGCACTACACTTCTTCATTCTTTCTGACCTCGCCTCTCCTCTCCTGCCTTCTACTTCTTAATGTGCACTCTTCCCACAGTCCCCTTCATTTGCCCACACATTCCCCAAACAAAACGTCACCCAGGCTGGAGTGCAGTGGTGCAATCTCAGCTCACTGCAACCTCCACCTCTCAGGTTCAAGTGATTCTCCTGCCTCAGCCTCCTGAGTAGCTGGAATTACAGGCACGCACCAACACGCCTGGCCAATTTTTGTATTTTAGTAGAGATGGGGTTTCACCATGTTGGCCAGGCTGGTCTCAAACTCCTGACCTCAAGTGATCCGCCTACCTCGGCCTCCCAAAGTGCTGGGATTACAGGCGTGAGCCACCGCGTTCAGCTCTCCTGAGGATTTTCTTGCCTGCGGGGCTTCCCCACCTCATCCCCACCTCCTTTCTGCACATCCAAATCTTGCTAATGCTTTAGGCCTAGTTCTAATCCCACCTCTTCCATGAAAGCCTTCTTGATTAAATTTGACTAACATTTGATCTCTTGGCCTCCTGTTCCCCAAGAGAAATCCAGTCTGTGCCAGATTTAGTATTGCCCTTTATCACATTATTCCAGGAGCAGGGCCCATCTGTTGGACAGGAAAGAGCATCCTCCTGTTGACTGACTTGGGGGACAGGGATCCTTGGCCCCAGCCCCCCATCAGCCCTCGTTCCCCAGACAGACTTGGGAACAGCTGGAGCTCACCCAGCCTTCTGACATCTCCAGCTGCCTCTGCTTCCTTTTCTTTTGGTTTTCCCAGGTCCCAGCTGTGGGGCCAGGGCAGAGCCAGCAGCAGCACAGCCAAAGCAGCTGGAGCGAACTTCTAAGTTGCACGGACAAGTAGCATTTGGGAGTTAGAAGGAGTGCAGAACTGAGCACAAATCACACCAGTGTTGAAAATGAGGGAAAGCAGTTTGCCAGCTTATTTTTCCCATCTTGCTTTCATCTAAAAAAAGAAGCTGCTCAGAAATACAGTTCTTTTCAGCCTGTTAAGCCAGATGGCCCCGAGATGCTCAGCCTGCCAAGTGTGTATATATAATTATTCATCTTCATGGAATCACACCCAGGTTTGAATCCAGACTCTGACATTTTTCTTTTGTTTGATCTGGAGCCAGTGAATCTTTCCGAGCCTTTGTTTCTTTTTCTGCAAAATGGGGACACTGGCGTCTACCTTGCCCACCTCAGAATTTTTTGGGTAGGATTAGGGATGGGCTTAATGTAAGATGTCAAAGCACCGGACACATATACGTTGCTGTTAATTATAAAAAGTGCCATATTTTGGTTTTGTCCTAATGTGCTACTTCTTAATGAGCACTTATTCTGGCCAGATACTCTGCATTGTATCATTTAATTCTAACAACATTCCAGTAAGGTAGTGCGTGTTAGCCTCATTTTGTAGATCAGGAAGGCGAGATTCAGAAAGATTTGCTAGCCCAGCCAAGTCACCCAGCATGTAAGTGCTAGAACCAGTATTTGAACCTAAATGGTTGGGCTCCAAAGTCAGTGGGGTTTTGGGGGGTTTATTTTTTTGAGACGGTCTCACCCTGTCGCCCAGGCTGGAGTGCAGTGGCGCGATCTCGGCTCACTGCAAACTCCACCTCCTGGGTTCAAGCAATTCTCATGCCTCAGCCTCCCAAGTAGCTGGGACTACAGGTGCACTCCACCACACCCAGCTAATTTTTGTATTTTTAGTAGAGATGGGGTTTCACCATATTGGGCAGGCTGGTCTCAAACTCCTGGCCTCAAGTGATCTGTCCACCTTGGCCTCCCAAAGTGCTGGGATTACAGGTGTGAGCCACTGCACCGGGCCCAGAGTCAGTGCTCTTAACTCCTGGTCATTACTATCTCACAATAGGAAAGAGATTCTTGACCCTAGGTAGGCTAAAGTAGCCCACAGCTTGATATCCAGCTAAATGCACTAAGCAGTTAGGTCCAAGAGCCGTTTTAATTGAAGACCAGACTGAGTTCTGACAGTAAAATGTACACCTTGAATTGTTTTTCTAGCAGTAAACGGGCTCCATTCATTCATACACCTTGTATAAAGTGAATAATTCAGGGGACAAACCCATTAGTACCATACCCTGTAAACCACAGAGCCAACCAGCTGGCAGAAAAAATTTTTTTAATCTCTAGCCTAAATATTGTAGATTAGCGATTCTCAGCTCTAGATGCACATCCAAATCACTTGGGAACTGCATAAAAATCCAGGCCAGGCACAGTGGCTCATGCCTGTAATCCCAGCATTTTAGGAGGCCGAGATGGGTGGATCATTTGAGGTTAGGAGTTTGAAACCAGCCTGGCCAACATGGTAAAACCCCTAAAAATACTACTAAAAATATAAAAATTAGCCGGGTGTGGTGGTGCATGCCTGTAATCCCAGCTACTCAGGAGGCTGAGGCAGTAGAATCACTTGACCCCGGGAGATAGAGGTTACAGTGAGCCAAGATCATGCCACTACACTTCAGCCTGGGCAACAGAGCAAGACTCCATCTCAAATAAATAAATAAAATAAAAATAAAGATACAGATACCCTGGCCATGACTCCAGAGATCCAGAGATGCTGATTCGGAAGGTCTGGAGGGGGGCCCAGGTGTGTACGTGTGTGTAAGTTCCAGGAATATTACTTCCTGATACACAGTGAAGTTTGAGAATCCTTGCTGTGCCTTCTAGCCTATTTTTTTTTCTTTTTTTTTTTGACACAGAGTCTCGCTGTGTCACCCAGGCTGGAGTTCAATGGCATGGTCTTGGCTCACTGCAACCTCCGCCCCCCGGGTTCAAGCAATTCTCCCGCCTCAGCCTCCCAAGTAGCTGGGATTACAGGTGTCCGCCACCATGCCTGGCTAATTTTTGTATTTTTAATAGAGACAGGGTTTCACCATGTTGGCCAGGCTGGTCATGAACTGCTGACCTCGTGATCTGCCCTCCTCGGCCTCCCAAAGTGCTGGGATTACAGGCATGAGCCACTGCACCTGGCCTACTAGCCTATTTTCTTTTATGAAATAAGAGTAATTGCTAGCTGAAAACACAGAATCATTAAATTTTAGAATTGGAAGAGGCCTTAAGTTATTTGGTCCATGAGGAAACCAGAGCTCAAAGAAATTCAGCAGGTGGTTGGCAGACTTGAGTTAAAATCCAGATCTTCTGACTTGTAGTCTAGTGTTCTAGATACATCCGTGGATGCCAGGATTTTGTTGGATTATTAAGAAAATCCTCAGGACCCACCCTTTCACCATGACATCCGTGATTTCTGGCAACTGTACCATGGAGTTTTGGGTCTTTTTTTTTTTTTTTTAAGAGATGGGGTCTTACTCTGTTGCCCAGACTGGAGTGCAGGAGCACAATCATAGCTCACTACAGGCTCAAACTCCTGTGCTCAAGTGATCCTCCTGCCTCAGCCTTCCAAGTAGCTGGGACTACAGGTGTGTGCTACCACGTGAAGCTTTTGAAGTTTTTGTATAAGAAGAAGCCTGGGCTAGAAGGCCTATAGGAAATGACTCAGATGGCAGTTCTCATGCATGTTCCTATATTCTACAAGCACACTGATTCCTGCACTATGGCCAGCCCTGTCCTTGTGGAATTGAACCTAAGGGCAAGAAGGGCAAGTCAACAGTTAGAGGTCATGTGATGAGTGCTGTAATAGGGGATATATATGGCTCAGAAGTGGCACAGGGTGGTCAGTTCAATTCAGCAGGGGAGAGGGCTAAGAAGACTTCACAGAGTGTCATATGCTTGAGTGTGGTTTATTTGCTATCTATTACTGCCTAAGAAATTATTCCAAAATTTTAACAGAGATTTCAAAACTCCCCATGCCAAAGCTACAGCCATAGCAATTAAATAAGAATTTCTGGGAAAAAACTCAGTCATCAGCTATTTGTAAAGTTTCTCAGGTGATTCCAATCTACAGTCAAGGTTGAGAACCGGTGCTGTAGGCAATACAAACAACAAACATCTCACATTTTCTATAGCTCAGGAATACTGGAGTGGTATAGTTGGGTGGTTCCAACTGAAGGTCTCTTGTGAGACGGCAGTCAAGACATCAGCTGGGATGATTATCATCTGAAGGCTTGAGTGGGGCTGGAGGATCCATTTCCAAGATGGTGCACTCATGTGGCTGTTGGCAAAAGGCCTCAATTCCTCACCATGTGGAGCTCTCCACAGGGCGATGCTCAAGACTTGGCAGATAGCTTCTCCCAAAGCAGAGGATCCAAGAGTTAGATGGAAGCTACAGTTTCTTTTATAACCCATCCTCATGCTGGGCGCAGTGGCTCACGCCTGTAATCCCAACACTTTGGGAGACTGAGGCAGGTGGATCACAAGGTCAGGAGTTCGAGACCAGCCTGGCCAATAAGGTGAAACCCCGTCTCTACCAAAAAATACAAAAAAAAAAAAAAAATCAGCCAGTCATGGTGGCACGCATCTGTAGTCCCAGCTATTTAGGAGCCTGAGGCAGGAGAATCGCTTGAACCTGGGAGGCAGAGGTTGTAGTGAGCCAAGATCGTGCCACTGCACTTCAGCCTAAGCAACAGAGCGAGACACTGTCTCAAAAAAATAAATAAATAAAATAAATAAAAATAACCCATCCTCAGAAGTCACACTCCATCATCGTTTCTACAATATTATATTATTACACAAGTCAGCCCTATTCAGTGCAGTAGAGCACTATATAGGAACATGAAAACCAGGAGGTAAGGATGACTGGGGCCATCTTGGAGGCTGGCTTGCCACAGTATTGAAGATGAATGGAGCTTTCCAGATGGATGAGGGGGAAGAAAAGCATTCCAGCCAGAAGAAATAAGGTAAAGGCATGTAAAAAGCAAGGTGCAACATATTCAGGACATTGTAACTGGATTGGAGAATAAAACATATAGGAGAGCATACTAAAGAAATCAGAAGGGGCCTTTCTATGCTAAGTGAAGGAGTTATGCCTTTTCCCTCTAGGCCAGTGGCTTTCAAATGTTGCTACGCATTGGAATCTCTTGAAGACATTTCAAAACTCCCCATGCCAAAGTTACGGCCATGGCAATTAAATAAGAATTTCTAGGAATAAACTCAGACATCAGCTATTTGTAAAGTTTCTCAAGTGATTCCATTCTACAGTCAAGGTTGAGAACCGGTGCTGTAGGCAATATGAAGTGACTGAAAAGCTTGAGGCAGGAGCCGTGTGGTCAGGTTTCCAGTCTTCCCAGTGGTGACGAAGGGCAGCTGTGCCTCCCTTGTCTGCTTATCTAGAAAGTTCTGTATTAGGACTAGAAAGGCCCTATCATCTGTGCTTACCCAGATATTATCATAATCTCTACTAGCAAAAAGTCAAGCGTAGGGCCAGGCACTGTGGGTGGTGCATAGGGTGGCTCATGCCTGTAATCCTAGTACTTTGAGAGACTGAGGCAGGCAGATCACCTGAGGTCAGGAGTTCGACACCAGCCTGACCAACATGGTGAAACCCTGTCTCTACTAAAAATACAAAACTAGCGGGGCATGGTGGTGCATGCCTGTAATCCCAGCTACTCAGAAGGCTGAGGCAGGAGAATCACTAGAACCCAGGAGGCGGAGGTTGCAGTGAGCGGAGATCGTGCCATTGCAATCCAGCCTGGGCAACAAGAGCGGAACTCTGTCTCAAAAAAAAAAAAAAAAAAAAAAAAGTTAAGCATAAATATCTGAGCTATAAATTCCCAATTTCCAAATCTAATGTTGACACCAACATTCTTATGTTATCACAGTCAGTCTTATTTTTGTTGTTGTTGTTGTTGTTGTTGTTTTTGGTCCTTTTTTTGAGACAGGGCCTCACTCTCTCATCCAGGCTGGAGTGCAGTGGCACTATCTCGGCTTACTCCAACCTCCACTACCTGGGTTCAAGTGATTCTCCTGCCTCAGCCTCCCAAGTAGCTGGGATTGCAGGTGCCCGCCACCACACCTGGCTAATTTTTATATTTTTGGTAGAGACGGGGTTTTGCCATGTTGGCCAGGCTGGTCTGGAACTCTTGGCCTCAAGTGATTTGCCTGCCTCAGCCTCCCAAACTGCTGGGATTACAGGCATGAGCCACTACACCCGGCCCATAATCACTCTAGAGGTTTATTTCCCACTTAACATGTTACATATGTGTACTTCTCTATTTCCGTCCTTTTTTTTTTTTTTTGAGACAGGGTCTTGCTCTGTGGTCCAGGCTGGAGTGCAGTGCAGTGGTGCATGATCTCAGCTCACTGCAGCCTCAAATTCATGGGCTTAATTGATCCTTCTGCCTCTGCCTCCCTAGTAGCTGGGACTACAGGCACGTGCCACCATGACCAGCTAATTTTTGTATTTTTTGTTTTGTGGGTTTTTTTAAAGACAGGGTCTTGCCACGTTGCCGAAGCTGGTCTTAAACTCCTGGGCTCAGGCATTCCTCCTGCCTCAGCCTCCCAAAGTGCTGGGATTACAGGTGTGAGCCACCGCGCACAGCCAATTTTTGTATTTTTTTGTAAGAGATGGGTTTTTGCCATGTTGTGCAGGCTGATCTCGAACTCCTGGACTCAAGCAATTCACTAGCCTCGGCCTCCCATAGTGCTAGGGTTACAGAGATGAGCCACTATGACTGGCCTACATCTCTATTTCTTACAGTCCTTACATCCAACAGTCTTCAACAGTAGTGTATAAGTAAAGGTCCGCAGCATGGGCTTTGGAGTCAGATGGACCTTTGAACTTGAGTCCTGACGTCATCAAGTATAAACTAGTTAGATGACTTAACTTCTCATGGCCTCCGTGAACTCATCTGAAAAAATGATGATAGCTGGGCATGGTGGCTCAGGCCTGTAATCCCAACACTTTGGGAGGTCAAGGCAGGCAGATCACCTGAGGCCAGGAGTTTAAGACCAGCCTGGCCAACATGGTGAAACCCTGTCTCTACTAAAAATACAAAAATTAGCTGGGCTTGGTGGCGTGCACCTGTAGTCCCAGCTACTCGGGAAGTTGAGACAGGAGAATAGCTTGAACCCAGGAGGCGGAGGTTGCAGTGAGCCGAGATCTCACCACTGTACTACAGCCTCAGTGACAGAGCAAATCTTGAAAAGAAAAAAAAGGAAGAATGGTGATAATAATACCTACCTCAGAAGACCCTTGAGGATATTAAATGAGATTATGCATGTAAAGACCTCTCTCTCTGCCAAGTGCCTGACATGTAGTTAGTGCTCAGTAAATGTTAGTTATTCCACTTTCTAAATAGCATTTCAAGATTCTGTTGCATCAACTCCGTGCTCCCAAGTCCACTTAGCAGTTCTTCCCATTTCTAGTTTTTAGCTATAATATTACATGTCTTTATGTAAATTGGTGGGGTTTTTAAAAATTTCCCTGTTTTTTTTTGTTGTTTTTTTTTTTGAGACGGAGTCTGGCTCTGTTGCCCAGGCTGGAGTGCAGTGGCACCATCTCGGCTCACTGCAACCTCCGCCTCCTGGGTTCAACCAATTCTCCTACCTCAGCCTCCCGAGTAGCTGGAATTATAGGCCCCCAACATCACACCTGGCTAATTTTTGTATTTTTAGTAGAGACGGGGTTTTACCATGTTGGCCAGGCTGGTCTCGAACTCCTGACCTCTAGTGATCCGCCCTTCTCGGTCTCCCAAAGTGCTGGGATTGCAGGGGTGAGCCACCGTGCCTGGCCTTCCCTGATTTTTTAGATGTGGAAACTGAAGACTGGAGAAGTGAAATAACTTGTCAAACAAAGATCATACTGCTTTTAGTGTCAGAGCCAGGCCTAGGAACCAGGGCCCAGTTCTCTGAGCCTTGGCCTCATGTTATCACCCTGCCAGCCCCCAGACTCACTGGAGACTTGAAGGCAGGTCCTTCCTAGCTTCTATTCACCAGGCTGAATGATTCGGATCTCCCATTGTGTCCTCTGACATCTCCTCTCTCTTTCATCACCCTGGAGGTCCCTCATCAATTGAGTATAATTGGATCAGCATCCCTGCTGGTCCCTGGGAAGTGGGAGCAGACGATGACTAATGCTTTAGAGACCTGGACTCCACCCTCAGCGCCTCTGGATCTCTGTTGGTTGATGTTGTGCAGTCAGATGGGGATGGGGATCCTGTCTGACTCAGGATCCCCCTCTCCTACCTGGAGCACTGTCTGATTTCATTGAATACACCCTCGTAGAACAGTAGAGCTTAAAGAAACCCTAGAGATTGGCTGGGTGCAGTGGCTTACGCCTGTAATCCCAGAACTTTGGAAGGCCAAGGCAGGCGGACCACTTGAGGTCAGGTCAAGACCCGCCTGCCCAACATGGCGAAACCCCGTCTTTCTACTAAAAGTACAAAAATTAGCAAGGTGTGGTGGCGCACACCTGTAACCCCAACTACTCGGGAGGCTGAGGCAGGAGAATCGCTTGAACTCGGGAGGGAGAGGTTGCAGTGAGCTGAAATCTTGCCACTACACTCCAGCCTGAGCAATAGAGTGAGACTCCATCTAAAAAAAAAGAAAAGAGAAAAAAAAGAAAACAGAGCCCCCAGCCCCAGCCCCTGTTATTTAAAACATGAGGAAACTGAGCTTCAGCGATGCAGGTTGATCTGTGGCAGATGTGGGGCTGGGACCCAAACCTCCTGACTCCAGTGTGCTGTTGGGAAGAAGGCATTGGAGCCGGGCAGGTGAACCTGGGCAAGGGAGTGAAACAACGCTAGATTTCCTGTTGTGTCAGATAGCTGTGCTCAGCTCAGGGAGGTGATAAGCATTAAATGAGATAACTATTGTAGAGCATGGAGTGCTGTGCTCAGTAAACAATAGTTATTACTCAATAGAGCACAGTCATAAAGAGGCCAGCTGGGCTTTGGAGTCAGAAAAGCTATTCTATTCAAATCGTAGTTAACCACTTACTAGCTGTGTGATTTGGGACAACTTATCTAACAACAGCTAATACTTATTGAATTTTACTTGTTCCCAGCATTAAGCTAAGTGCCTTAGAGATATTATTTCATGTAATTTTACTAACAGTTTTCTGACGTAGGTACTACCAGTATCCTGATTTTAGGATTGAAGATACTGAGGCATGAGTCAATTTCACTTCAGCAGCCTTTTTTTTTTTTTTTTTTTTTGAGACAGAGTCTTGCTTTGTCGCCCAGGCTGGAGTGCAATGGCGTGGTCTTGGCTCACTGCAACCTCCACCTCCCAGGTTCAAGCGATTCTCCTGCGTCAGCTTCCTGAGTAGCTGGGACTATAGGCGCATGCCACCACACCCGGCTAATTTTTGTATTTTTAGTAGAGATGAGGTTTTGCCATGTTGGCCAGGCTGGTCTCGACCTCCTGACCTCGTGATCTGCCCGCCTTGGCCTCCCAAAGTGCTGGGGTTACAGGCATGAGCCACCGCACCCAGCCAGCAGCCTATTTTTCTCTGATTATCCTCTAGCTTCCATTCTTTTCTGCCATGCACACATATCTTCTCCCCCCAGGGCTTGAGGATTCTCTCCTGCTTTTGAGCTTTGGAATAGGCCATAGTGTCTCTCTCTGTCTCTCTCTCTCTTTTTGAAACAGGGTCTCACTCTGTCACCCAGGCTGCAGTGCAGTGGCAAGATCACAGCTCACTGCAGCCTCAACCTCTTGGGCTCAGGCAATCCTCCCACCTCAGCCCCCTGAGTAGCTGGGACTACATGGGTGTGCCACCACACCAGGCCAATTTTTTTTTTTTTTTGGTAGAGAGAAGATTTTTGTCATCTTGCTCAGGCTGGTCTCGAACTCCTGGGCTCAAGTGATCCCACCTCAGCCTCCCAAAGTGCTGGGATTACAGGTATAAGCCACCTCACCTGGCTCATTTTTCACTTATTCTCTTTTTTTCAGAGACAGGGTCTTGCTCTGTCACCCAGGCTGGAGTGCAGTGGTGCAAACATAGCGTAGCAGGACGAGCCGCAGACAAAACTCCTCAGACACCAAGTTAAAGAAGGAAGGGGTTTATTCGGCCGGGAACATCGGCAAGACTCCTGTCTCTCAAGCGCTGAGCTCCCCGAGTGAGCAATTCCTGTCCCTTTTAAGGGCTCACAACTCTAAGGGGGTCTGCATGAGAGGGTTGTGATCGATTGAGCAAGCAGGGGGTACGTGACAGAAGCTGCATGCACCGGTGGTCAGAGTGAAACAGAACAGACCAGGAAGTTTCACAATGTCTTTTCTATACAATGTCTGAAATCTATAGATAACATAACTGGTTAGGTCAGGGGTCAATCTTTAACTACCAGGCTTAGGTCAGGCAGGCTCAGGCCTGGTTGCAGGTCTGGTTCCTTGGTTTCGGGTCTGGTTCCTAGGCACCAGGCTACCTGCCTTTAGTTTCGCTTCTCTTTTCTTTTCTGAGTATAAAACAATATAAAACAATATGAGAGGGTCTGTCTCTCTTCTCTCATTTCCCCCCTTTGAGACTCTCACTTTTTATTAGTGGGAGTTCTCACTCTTATTTTTGCTACTTATGTCTTCCTGTGCAATAGACTGATAATGATTCATGTAGTACACTTGTGCTGATACATAACATGAAGTGACATTGAGAGACTGGGCTATATGCTCGGCTAATTACAAAAACAAATTTCTTGTTTTTCCTGGAATTTCTGGTACTGGCACATTCAGTTCATCATAGAAGGTTTGAAATACTGGCTCAGGAGAGCGTTTATAAACTTTTTCTGAAACCACGATATTTACTTGAAGATCCAGTCCAGCTCCATCCATTTTCAGGGTTATACATTCTCTTTTTTCTAGCAAGGATTAAGGGGGTTGGTTATTACTGGTTCTAAGGGGTTACACTGACCACTGGTACAGGAAGGGCCACTTTTCCTTTGCTGAAGCTGGACAGGATTTTTTCATTTTTTTTTAAATTCAAGTAGCCTAAATGACACAAGACCAGTATCTACATTTATTTTCACACAGTCTTAATTCATGATAAATGTACTTTTTTTTTTTGCCATATAGTCTCTTTTCTAGTCACTGAAGCCTTGAACTTCTGGGCTCAGGTGATCCTCCCACCTCAGCCTCTTGAGTAGCTAAGACTATAGGCATGCACCACCACACCCAGCTATGTTGCCCAGGCTGGCCTGGAACTCCTGGCCTCAAGCAGTCCTCCAGCCTCAGCCTCCACAAGTGCTGGGATGACAGGCATGAGCCTCCATGTCCTGCCTGCAGTCTGTTAAATACCCTCTCACCCCTTCTCTCCACCAAGTCTGTTCTTCCCCTCTGTTCCGGCGTTGCTGCTGACTTTCCTCTAAGGAACCTTCCCTGCACGCCTGTGCAAGCTCCTCCAGCGTCCTCTCCCTCCTGCCTGCTAAAAGCAGCTGGATCTATTTCTCAGGTTTGTTAGTTTTACTTCTCTTCTATGTATCACCTATCAGGCCTCATTGTGCACCCTGGTTCCCTCTTAACACACAAGACTTCCTAAGGAACACATGTCCCCGGCCAATTCAATTCAGTCAACATGGCTTGCACATGCTAATTTGGCTGAGTAGAGAATTCTAGGTACAAATTCCTATTTTTTCCCTCAGAATATTGAAGACCTCACTCCTTTGTCTTCTAGCATGCAGTTTTGTTGGTTAAAGATCTGATGCAGTCTGTGTCTCAGTCCTTTATTTCTGGAAACTTTGATTGCTGACTATTATCCTTTTTTTTTTTTTTTTTGGAGGCAGAGTCTCGCTCAATCCCCTAGGCTAGAGTGCAGTGGCACAATCTCGGCTCACTGCAACCTCCGCTGTCTGGGTTCAAGCGATTCTCCTGCCTCAGCCTCCCGAGTAGCTGGGATTACAGGCACCTGCCACCATGCCCAGCTGATTTTTGTATTTTTAGTAGAGATGGTGTTTCACCATGTTGGCCAGGCTGGTCTCGAACTCTTGACCTCAGGTGATCTGCCTGTCTCACCCTCCCAAAGTGCTGGGATTACAGGTGTGAGCCACCTAGCCCAGCCCCTTTATCCCTAAAGGTCAGATACTTTACCAATATGGGTACATAGATATGCTTCTCTTTTTCATTGGAAGACTTTCAGAAGTAGAAGATTTGGGCCGGGCATGGTTGCTCACACCATAATCCCAGCACTTTGGGAGGCCGAAGTGGATTGTGAAATCAAGAGATGGAGACCATCCTGGCCAACACGGTGAAACCCCCTCTACTAAAAATACAAAAGTTAGCTGAGCATGGCACGTGCCTGTAAACCCAGCTATTTGGGAGGCTGAGGTAGGAGAATCGCTTGAACCTGGGAGGTGGAGCTTGCAGTAAGCCGAGATTGTGCCATTGCATTCCAGCCTGGGCAACGAGAACGAAACTTCATCTCAAAAAAACAAAAACAAAAACAAAAAAAAAGAGTGAGTCTGTTATAAAAGCCATTGTGGCCATTTCCAGTGAGCCCCCTTACCATATGATACCCTGCACCACCTTGGGACTCTGCAGAGGGTCCCCGCTAGCAAGAAGGTCCTCACTGGATGCAGCCCCTAAACATTGGACTTCCCAACATTTATAAATTACCCAGTCTCAGGTATTCAGTTAGAGCAAAAGAAAACAGACTAACACAGCCCCAATCTCTTGTGGAATTATGTGGAAACCTC
Organism: Pan paniscus; assembly: GCF_029289425.2. Lineage (NCBI taxonomy): Eukaryota > Metazoa > Chordata > Mammalia > Primates > Hominidae > Pan > Pan paniscus. Next base: position 200,932,444 of record NC_073249.2, read on the forward strand.
TTGGACCAGTCATGTGGACAGGAGAGATACTGAGATACCTGTGCCATGACCTACCTCATGCAGCCAAGGCAGGCAAGGTGCTGTGACTGTTTACCACAACCATGCGGGATGGCAGAAGCCCTGCAAAGGGCAGAATTCCAGGCAGACAGACTACCCATATCCTCATAAGGGCTCTAGAGTATTTCTTCTGGGATGGAGTTGCCTTTTTCTTTCCCCTCTGGGACCTCTTTTTTTCTTTTTTTTAAACTGGGATCCCTCCCTAAGATCTCTCACTTTGTTTAGAAAGCATTTCGAATACCTTTAGCAGATTTTAAAAAGCCATTCAATTATGAATGCATTGACACAACACTATTCAGAAGGACATTTGCCCTAAAAATCAAATGATTAAATTGATAACATTTTTTAGTCATCAAGTGGCATATGCTAAGCAGACGCCTTCCCTTCCCTTCTGAGCCCCACCCTAATGCCAGCTCTCAACTCTGGAAATCAGGGATGATTAGCAGTGGAGAGGGAATCAGAGGCATGGTTCAAACCAAGAATGGAGTCAAGGTCAACAGTCCAGTGAAACTCAGGGGTAGGGTGAACATCAGAGAAAGTAAGCATTGAGTATGTCTTTCATAACCTGCCTGGTAATTTTTTTTTAAACAGCGATTTTATATTTTGACTCAATTCTAACAAAATGTCTCCCATATCAAAATGTTCCTTTTATCAAATTGGGTTTCCCTAACTAAGCTTCTTTGAGGCATAGTTGGACTAAGACTCAAATAGCTGACTCCTAGACCACTACTTTTATCGGATAGGGCACAGTCTCCTGGCAGAGGGGTCCCTGGCGCAGGCAGGACAGATTCCAGGCCCAGACTCTGCTGTTATTTGTCTCCCATGGGTGGCTGCCTAAGCAGTTGTTAGATGGAGGAGATGCTCCACCCAGCCTTTGTCTCACTCTTCACACCCCCTTCCTCTCCCTTCTTCACTGCAGATCTGGAAGGTGAGGCTGGAAGCGGCAAGGGTGACCTGACTGTCTGTGTCCCCAGTCCCCAGTCCCAGGCCTTGCCACTGTCTTGCCTCCTTGTCTTCGATAAATAAAGGTGAGGCCCAAGAGATACCCTCACCTTCTTGCTCCCCGCAGTTCAAAACTCAGGAGCTGCAGAGCCTGTAAGACGTTCTCTGAGCTCTTCTTTTAGGTGGCTGGGAAGAGAGCTAGGGCACAGCCCCTGGATCCCTGGACCCTTCATGTAAACAAGGAGATTACCTCCCCCAGGGAGCTGTCCCTTGGCACTTTAGGGTCTCAGCCTTGAGTAGCTACTTTTATTTTGTTTTTGTTTTGATTTATCTTGGGCTTTCCCCTACTTCTGTTTACTCTCACACCCCCTATTTCCTTGCTCTTTGGGAAACAGGCTGTCTTAGTCTGTTTGGGCTGCCGTAACATAATACCATGGACTGGGTGGCTTAAACAACAGACTTTTATTTCTCCTAATTCTGGAGACTGGGAAGCTCATGATCAAGGTGCCAGCTGATGAAGCTGCTGGTGAGTTGCCCTCTTCCTGGCTTGCATATGGCTGCCTTCTTACTATGTCCTCACACAGCAGAGAGTGAATGAGCTCTGGTCTCTCTTCCTCTTCTTATAAGGACATTAATCCCATCATAGAGTCCCCAGCCTGATGACCTCATCCAAACCTAATCGCCCCCCAAAGGCCTCACCTCTGAATACCATCACGTTAGGTGTTAACAGCTTCAACATATACATTTTAGGGGAACACATTCAGTCATAATAGATGCTTATTGTAGAAATTTTTGAAAAATACAAAAATATAAAACAAAACCACAAACTATCCTGACAACCAAAGAAAAGCACAAATGCCACCCTATCATTCAAAGAAACTTCTAGCATATTTTCAAATCTTTTTAAGCACCTACTTTTAAAAATATACATCATATATAGGCTGGGCGCAGTGGCTCATGCCTGTAATCCCAGCGCTTCGGGAAGCTGAGGTAGGTGGATCACCTGAGGTCAGGAGTTCAAGACCAGCCTGGTCAACATGGTGAAATCCCGTCTTTACAAAAATGCAAAAATTAGCTGGGCATGGTGGTGGGCACCTGTAATCCCAGCTACTCTGGAGGCTGAAGCAGGAGGATTGCTTGAACCTGGGAAGCAGAAGTTGCAGTGAGCCAAGATGGTGCCACTGCACTCCAGCTGGGCAACAAGAGACTCCATGTCAAAAAAAAAAAATATATATATATATATGTGTGTGTGTGTGTGTGTGTGTGTGTGTATGTACCTCATAAGCATTTTTCCATATTAAACAATCTTTATAAACATTTTTTTTTTTTTTTTTTTTTTTTGAGACGGAGTCTCGCTCTGTCGCCCAGGCTGGAGTGCAGTGGCGCGATCTCGGCTCACTGCAAGCTCCGCCTCCCGGGTTCACGCCATTCTCCTGCCTCAGCCTCCCGAGTAGCTGGGACTACAGGCGCCCGCTACCACGCCCGGCTAATTTTTTGTATTTTTTTAGTAGAGACGGGGTTTCACCGTGTTAGCCAGGATGGTCTCGATCTCCTGACCTCGTGATCCGCCCGCCTCGGCCTCCCAAAGTGCTGGGATTACAGGCGTGAGCCACCGCGCCCGGCCTATAAACATTTTTAATGTTCATATACGTAACATTTATATGACTAAATATCTTACTTTATAACTGTAACATAATTTATGTAACCAACTTCCCAGTATTGGATGCTGAGGTTATTTTTATTTTTTTCCTGTAAAAGTTAACATTATTATTTGTAATGGAACTGTTCTGTGTCATGACTATGGTAGGGTGGTTCCACAAATCTACATGTGACAAAATTTGGTTGAACTAAATACACACACACACACACACACACAGACAAATGCGTACTTGAACAGTAGTGAAATCTGAATAAGGTGGGTGGATTATATGAATGTCAATTATCTGATTGTTATTATGCAAGATGTTACATTTGGGGAAAACTGGGTGAAGAGTATATGGAATCTCCCAATATTATTTCTTTTCTCTCTTTTTTTTTTTTTGAGACAGAGTCTCTCTCTTGTTGCCCAGGCTGGAGTGCAACGGCACGATCTCGGCTCACTGCAACCTCTGACTCCTGGGTTCAAGTGATTCTCCTGCCTCATCCTCCCAAGTAGCTGGGATTATAGGCATGCACCACTGCGCCTGATTAATTTTTTTTTTTTTTTTTTTTTTTAAGACAGAGTCTTGCTCTGTCGCCCAGGCTGGAGTGCAGTGGTGCTATCTCGGCTCACTGCAAGCTCCGCCTCCCGGGTTCACGCCATTCTCCTGCCTCAGCCTCCCGAATAGTTGGGACTACAGGCACCCGCCACCACGCCCGGCTAATTTTTTTGTATTTTTAGTAGAGACGAGGTTTCACTGTGTTAGCCAGGATGGTCTCGATCTCCTGACCTCATGATCCACCTGTCTCGGCCTCCCAAAGTGCTGGGATTACAGGCGTGAGCCACTGCGCCCAGCCTAATTTTGTATTTTTAGTAGAGATGGGGTTTCTCCATGTTAGTCAGGCTGGTCTCAAACTCCCGACCTCAGGTGATCCACCTGCCTTGGCCTCTCAAAGTGCTGGGATTACAGGTGTGAGCCACTGCGCCCGGCCTCCCAATATTGTTTCTTACAACTGCGTGTTAATCTACAAATTAATTCAAAATAAAAAGTTTTGGCCATGTGCTGTGGCTCATACCTATAATTTCAGCACTTTGGGATACCAAGGCAGGAGGATTGCTTAAGCCCAGGAGTTTGAGACCAGCCTGGGCAACACAGTAAGACCCCATCTCTACAAAAAATTTAAAAATTAGCTGGGCATGGTGGCATGGGCCTGTGGTCCCAGCCAGGTCCCATCTACTCAGAGGGCTGAAATGGAATGATTGCTTGAGCCCAGGAGGTCGAGGCCGCAGTGAGCTGTGATCATGCCACTGAGCTCCAGCCTGGACAACAAATCAAGACCCTGTCTCAAAAATAATAATAATAGGCCGGGCACGGTGGCTCACGCCTGTAATCCCAGCACTTTGGGAGGCCGAGACAGGCAGATCACTTGAGGTCAGGAGGTCGAGACCAGCCTGGCCAACATGGCGAAACCCTGCCTCTATTAAAAATACAAAAATTAGCCACGTGTGGTGGCACACACCTGTAATCCCAGCTACTCAGTAGGCTGAGGCAGGAGAATTGCTTGAACCCAGGAGGCAGAGGTTGCAGTGAGCTGAGATCACGCCATTGCACTCCAGCCTGGGCAACAGAGAGAGGCCCTGTCTCTAAAATAAATAAATAAATATAATAATAATAGGTGTTTAAAAACCACTACACTGGACATCTTTTGTAAGTACACGTGTACTTCTGAACTTTTAGTTTTTCCTTTGGGTAGATTCCTATGAGAGAAATTACTCATAAGAAAATTCAATAAGAAGTAAGAGCTCTCAATCTCAGCACATTAGGGTTTCCTGGCCATCACCCAAGGAGCTCTGCAGGCATAGAAAACTGATATGCATGCTGCTGAGGAACAGGGCTTAGCCATACTCACAGAGCTTTCCACAAACCTGGAGTGCCGGCCAACTAATGTACAATGAGAAATGTAACCAGAGGATCCAAGACCCCTGCCCCTGGCCTGAGTTTCCTCTCCCTACAGCCCTTCACAGGCAAAGCCACATTCTAATTGGAAGATTGACTTGTGATGTGAAGCAAGGGAAATTAAGAGACATGATCCCAATGTTAAAGATACCAGGGTAAGCCCTGCTGTGCACATCTCCATAGCAGGACTTAAACCACTGCTACCAGAGACAGGCACACGGGTTCTCCGGCAGGGCACCCCTCCTTAGCGCTGCTTGAAAAGGGACAGCCTATATTTGCCTCTGTAACACTATTTCTGGGCTTCCAAGGTTTGCTAACCCCTGTTCCATCAGTGCATTGCTCCTTTAGGTGTGTGAAGATGCTCCAATGAGTTACAGATCAATCTTGTTGGCCTGGAAACTGGTCTGTCTCACGACACTTGTTTTTCTTGTTTTTGAGATGGAGTCTCGCTCTGTCGCCCAGGCTGGAGTGCGGTAGCATGATCTTGGCTCACTGCAACCTCTGCCTCCCAGGTTCAGCGATTCTCCTGCCTCAGCCTCCTGAGTAGCTGGGATTACAGGTACGTGCCACCACGCCTGGCTAATTTTTGTATTTTTGTAGAGACGGGGGTCTCTCCATGTTGGCCAGGCTGGTCTTGACCTCCTGACCTCAAGTGATCCACAGCATGCCTTGGCCTCCCAAAGTGCTGGGATTACAGGCAGGAGCCACCGTGTCCGGCCCAGCACTTGTTCTTAACCCCTAGTTCAATAGACCTCTGCAGGGCTCTTTTCTTCTGATATTGTATGCAAAATTTTGAATGTATGATCAAATGTGTATTTTCTGGAGAGACAGTTCATACTGTTTACTATATTTTCAGAAAAGGGTCTCAATTTAATAGTGAACATCGTGTGAGCCCCAAGTTCCAGGCATTATACTGCATGCATTAATTACCTCATTTAATCCCCACTGAGGTCAAGAATCTTGCCCCAAGTTACCAGTTTGGACAAGTTAAAGAATACTGCTTTAAAGTGGCTTTGGGCCTGGCACGGTGGCTCACGTCTATAATCCCAGAACTTTAAGAGGGTGAGGCAGGAGGATCGCTTGAGCTCAGGAGTTTGAGACAAGCCTGGGCAACATGGTAAATCCTGTCTCTACAAAAAATTTTAAAAAGCCGGGGGTGGTGCCATGCCTGTAGTCCCAGCTACTTGGGAGGCTGAGGTGGGAGGATAGCTTGAGCCTGCGAGGTGGAGGCTGTACTGCACTGTAATCATGCCACTGCACTCCAGCCTGGGCAACAGAGTGAGACCCTGCCTCAAAAATAAATGAATGAATAAATAAAGTGACTTGTAAATCTGTTCTCTGGTATAGTCGATGTTTGTACTAAGGAGAGTCTTATTTCCCTTTTATCTTCCTACATGAAGAAAAAAAATTACTGGTGGCAAGCACAGAACCCATGCCAAAGAGAACTGTGGAATGGCTTTGTTGCTGCCTCCCAGAAGCTAAACTCCGCTGTCTGTGCCAGCATCTCTAGTTACCTGCTTTCTCTTCTTGCTCACAGGTCTGTGTATGCACTCAGACTAACCTGTGAACTGGCACCTTGTGCCTGCATCTCACTGACTTTGGCAGCTTGGATGCCATCTTCTCCTATAAATGCCCTTTCTTCCAAAAAGCAGCCCTGCTGCCTGTTTACTCTCTTTCACTGTATCAGAATCTAGAACCTGCAGGTTTTCTACACGATCATTGTGTTGCTGTTTATCAAAAGCGGCGTGCATTTCCGTCAGCTTCCCAACAGAAAATCAGGCGAGAGGCTATTCAACATTCACTTATTCACTGAATATTCATTAATTTTCCAGACATTCTTCTAGGCACCAGGGATACCGGTAAAAAATATTTACCCTCATGGAGCCTGGGTTCTAGGGGACGAAAACAGACAATAAGCAAATAGACGAATAAATGAATATTCAGTGAATAAGTGAATGTTGAAGAACCTCTCTCCTGATTTTCTGTTGGAAAGCTGACAGAAATGCATGCCGCCTTCGACAAAAAGCAACGCAATGATCCCTTAGAAAATCCGCAGGTTCTGCCAGGCATGGTGGCTCACGCCTGTAATCCTAGCACTTTGGGAGGCAGGCGGATCACGAGGTCAGGAGTTTGAGACCAGCCTGGCTGTGGCAAAACCCCGTCTCTACTAAAAATACAAAAATTAGCTGGGCGTGGTGGCATGCGCCTGTAATCCCAGCTACTCGGGAGGCTGAGACAGGAGGATCACTTGAACCGGGGAGGCAGAGGTTGCAGTGAGCCGAGATCATGCCATTGCACTCCAGCCTGGGTGACAGAACAACTCTGTATTTAAAAAAAAAAATGGTATTGTAAGGTCTGAATGAAATTATATATGTGTGTGTGTGTGTGAAATATATAAATGGGAACCATTGTCATAGCTTTTGCTAGATAATCATGAGGGCCCAACCAGTCCAGGGTTCCTGTGTTCTTGAAGGGTCTTACTTGGATCCACAGGCCCAAGGGGAGGGACTGGAGCTCTCCTTCCCTTCCTGAGTCCAGCCCCAAGATAAAATCTGAACTTCTGTAGCCATGATTTAGATGGAATTCACTCTGCGGCAGTGTGAACACCCCTCTCTGAAAACAGAGGGTTTTCATTTTTAAGAAAGACTCCTCATAGTTCTCTCTACTCCCTGCCTGATGAAGGTGTGGTCTTAAATCTAGTTCACTGATTGCAAAAACCTGGCTTGATTCAACACACTTGATCTATTTTCATCTCTCTGCCGCTTGCTTAAAATAAGGAGCTCATTGCTATGCTGCCCACGGCTGCGTCTAAATCATAACTGAGAGTTGAATACATTTTTCTCTCTTCTGCTAAATACAATTTTTATCTGCGCCGAGCCCACACGTCCTCAGTCGACAGTGTTTGCTTTAGCAGTCCATGCCTGGACCTGGAGGGATAGTCAGGTGACAAAAGACCCCTCCCAAGCTCCTAGTGAGCCTCCCTCCCTGTGACCTGTTTGTCTTCCAACAGGGCGTTCTCCTACCCACGAGCTAGCCGAAGCCACCTTCCAGGCTGTCACCACAATTTCCGCTTTTATTTTCCCCACTCTTCATTGCTTGGTGAGGGCTAGGGAGGCTTTGTGAGCCTTTGGGTCCCTCGTGTCTCCTGGCAAAGGCTTGAATCCTTGAATCTCAGCAACCTCTGGACTTCAGTCTCCCCTTCTTTGACTCTTATTATAGGATGTGGAAAATTAGCAAAATGGGGAATTCAAGGAACTCCAAAAAGCAGCTTCACAAACATGAATTAAAAGAGACTCGACTCCTGAAAGGAATGATGTCATGCTCAGAAACCAGCCTGAAACTCGTGCTTTTCATCTCTAATCTTCTCCTGTCCAAAGCCTTAACTCCTTCCACGTATCTCCTCTCCCTCTTCTTCCCATGAGAAAGGTCAGCATTATTATCATCATTTTACAGACAGGCAAATGAGCCCCGCTGGGGACGGAGCCAGTGGCGCAGTCCAGATTAGGATGTGAGGCTCCCCTGAGGACAGGCTGGAGCCTGAGGTGTCCCTCAACTGCTTCATTATTTTAATCATTATGAATTTTTCCTTTTCAGTTAGCCTCTGTGCACGTGATAAGAAATCCTTGCCACCCACTATTGCAGACATCAAGTGTAAGGAAAGGCACTAGGGAAAAAAAATAAATGCTTTATTCTGCTGTTGGGAAAACAGGAGAATAACTGAGGTTAACTGGGAAAACAGAAAGGGTATGAGCCTCAGAGAAGGTCAGGAATACAGGACAGAGAATCAGAGCTGGCTCTGCCTCTCCGCTGGAGCCATTCGGAAATGGCACTGGGAAGCAAAGGATTTTTTTTTCTTTTTTGAGACGAAGTCTCACTCCGTTGCCCAGGCTACAGTGCAGTAGCACGATCTCAGCTCACTGCAACCTCTGCCTCCCGGTTTCAAGCGGTTCTCCTGCCTCAGCCTTCCAAGTAGCTGGGATTACAGGTGCCCGCCACCATGCCTGGCTAATTTTTGTATTTTTTAGTAGAAACAGGGTTTCACCATGTTGGCCATGCTGGTCTTGAACTCCTGACCTCAGGCAATCTGCCCGCCTCGGCCTCCCAGAGTGCTGGGATTACAGGCATGAGCCACCGTGCCCAGCCAAAGCAAAGGAGTTTTGGTTTCCAGCAGTGGAGGTGGATGGCACTGAGCCAGCTATAAGAAACGGTAAGAAAAAAGATTCTGAAGCTAGTCAGTCTCTATCCAATCCTGATTCTGCTACTTCCTAGCCATGTTACCCTGGACAAGTTACTTTGACTTTCTGAGTCTCAGTTTCCTTATCTGTAAAATAGGAATAATAATAGTATTTCCACTCGGCAGCATTATTGTAAGGATGATATATAAACAAGATGATATATAAAACATGCTTAGCACACTGTGCAGTACACAGTAGCTCTAATTATTGAATGTCCACAGTATGCCAGCATTATGCCTGTTACAGGAAGTGCTTATATGAATAAGGCAGATTCCTCACCTTCGAGGAGTTTATTGGCTTATGGATAGGACAGGCGAGCAAACATTTACTACACAGTACTTTGGGAGTGGTGCTGGCTAGAAGGAGTGGCGCTGGCTAGAAGGAGTGGCACCGTCTGTCTACAGTTTTGGAATAGATCTTCCCACCTCTGGATAAAGTTAACTGTGTAAGAACAGAGACTGAACTCATGACCTTAAATAATGGGAACATAATAAAAAATAACTGTGGTATAGCAGCTGGCCATTTCCAGAGAGAGGGCGTAAATTGTCACCGCAGCCAGTGATTTCATTTTATCCTCCTCAAAGCCTTATAAGATTTGATGATGAGTAACTGAAGAGGGGAGTGTGGCTTTTTCTGGGGCCTTCAGACAAGTAATTGTCCCTCAGGCCCTGAGGGATAAAGATAAAGATAGGCAGGGTCAGTGCTATGGGTTATGTGCCCCCCACCTGTCCCATGGAGGGAAAACTAAGTAGCAAAATGGCCACAGGGTAATGTGGGGAGGCTGGTCAGAGCCTGGGGGATCTATAAGCTACCAGTAAGCAGATCATTTTTTTTTCCCCAGAGACGGAGTCTTGCTCTGTTGCCCAGGCTGGAGTGCAGTAGCGTGATCTCGGCTCACTGCAACCTCCACCTCCTGTGTTCAAGCAATTCTGCCTCAACCTCCCCAGTAGCTGGGATTATAGGCACCCGCCATCATGCCCAGCTAATTTTTGTATTTTTAGTAGAGATGGGGTTTCACCATGTTGGCCAGGCTGGTGCCCGGCCCAGATCATTTTTATGCTGTCAAATAATTTAGGAAAATGCCTTCTTGCAGGTGGAAGTGAAACTGTCTACCCTGCTCTCCCTTAGTAGGACATAGGGCAGTGGAAGGAGAAGTGGAAGAGTGTGACAGAGGGCAGCCTGCCCCGTGACTGTGCCAGTGATCTCTGCACACTGGGCTCCATCTAGGGCACATCCTAGCCTGGATCGGATAACCTGCTTTGTGTGTGCCATGTCATTTTTGTCTTTCCCCTCACATGCATATGATACTTTACAGGGCATAGAGTCCCGTCAGCCCTGCGAAGCAGGCACTTGTCACTTCTCAGGAAACTGAGGCTCAGAGAAAGTAAGCAAACTATCCAAGATCAAATGATTAGAAAGTAGAAATCTTAAGACCAGATCTCAGTTTGCTGGCTCTGAGACCAGTGCATCCACTGTTACAGATGCTTCCTTCCTTCCTTGGGGGTGTAGGTTTGGATTTTTGCTAAGAAGGAGTGGTTCCCCCAAGTGGGTCAACGGATCCTTGGAGACAAAGCTTCTTTCCTTTTCCTGATACAATTTTTATATGGGAGGTTTACAGGAGCATCAGGAAGGCAGTTGAATTAGTCCATTCTCAAGCTGCTGATAAAGACATACCCGAGACTGGGTAATTTATAAAGTAAAAGAGGTTTAATGGACTCATAGTTCCATGTGGCTGGGGAGGCCTCACAATCATGGTGGAAGGTGAAAGACGTATCTTACGTGGCAGAGAACAAGAAAGAAAATGAGAGCCAAGCGAGAGGGGTCTCCCCTTCTAAAACCATCAGATCTCATGAGACTTATTCACTACCATGAGAACAGTATGGGGGAACTGCCCCCATGGTTCAATTATCTCCACCCAGGCCCTCCCAAAACACGTGAGAATTATGGGAACTACAATTCAAGCTGAGATTTGGGTGGGGACACAGCCAACCATATCAGCAGTGAAGGGGGCCCCAGCGTCAGATAAAGAGGTAGGAATGCTCCACCAACTGCTGCCATCTCTCCTGTGACCTTGAGCAGGTCACTGTACCTGTGTCTGGGGTCCTTGTCAGCTATAGGGAGTCATGTTCCCTTCCCTGCCTACCTTCTGGTCATGATGTGAATCAAATGAAACAAGCAATATCAGAAACAGCTTGAGAATGTCAAAAGTACAATATAAACCCAAGGCATGATTCTGAACATCTTTATACAAAAATGAGAGCTGGTGGCCCTCAGGTTGCTTCTTTCATTTCTTTCATTCATTCACGCAATGCTAAAAAAATGTTGAATACATTCCCTGCGCCAGACTCTGCATTAGGTAGTGGGGACGCAAGGAAGTCCCCAAGCTTTGAGGAATTCAAAGGGAGGAGAGACAGATTCAAACCAATAATTATGACACATAGATGGGAGGCCTTTTATTTTTGTTTTGTTTTGTTTTGAGACAGGGTCTCCCTCTGTCACCCAGGCTGGATCGCAGTGGCGCAATCATAACTCACTGCAGCCTTGACCTTCCAGGCTTAAGTGATCCTCTCACCCCAGTTTGCCGATCAGCCGGGACCATGGGTGTCTACCACCACACTTGGCTAATTTTTTCTTTTTTTTTTTTTTTTTAGTTTTTTGTAGAGATGGGGTCTCCCTGTGTTGCTGAGATTGGTCTCAAACTCCTGGGCTCAGGGCTCAAGCAATCCTCCCACCTCAGCCTCTGAGTAGCTAGGAAGAATGCAGGCTCGCACCACTGCATCCAACTAATTTTTAAATATCTTATAGAAACAGGGTCTCACTCTGTTGCCCAGGCTTGTCCTGAGCTCCTGGCCTCAGCGATCTTCCCACCTTGGCCTCCCGAAGTGTTGGGACTGCAGGCATAAGCCACTGCACCCAGCTGGTGTGAGGCCTTTTAAAGAGGTGACCACAGCCAGGGAGCCCTGCATTGAGGTGTCCACAGATGCTGTGGAATGTGGGGTTGGGGGGCAGTGAGCAACAGTTGGAGCCAGAGAAGACCCCACAAGAGGAGGATGAGTAGGGGGCTGACGGAAAGGGGAGGGAGGAGGGAAAGGGCAGAGGAAACATCAGGCACAACGGCCTTGTGAGTCATTTAGCGCAGCTGGGGCACAGGCTACTTGAAGGAAGTTTGATGACCCTTCCTTCCTTCCTTCCTTCCTTCTTTCCTTCTTTCCTTTCTTCTTTTTTTTGAGAGAGTCGCTCTGTCACCCAGGATGGGGTGCAGTGGCACAATCTTAGCTCACTGCAACCTCTGCCTCCTGGGTTCAAGCAATTATCCTGCCTCAGCCTTCCAAGTAGCTGGGATTACAGGTGCCCACCACCACGCCTGGATAATTTTTGTATTTTTAGTTGGCCAGGCTGGTCTTGAACTCCCGATCTCAAGTGATCTGCCTGCCTCGGACTCCCAAAGTGCTGGGATTACAAGCGTGAGCCACTGTGCCCGGCCATGATGGCTATTTCTTATTGTGGGAACGGAGGCTGCTGGTCATCCTGGAGTTCTTTTTGGGACATGTTTAGGTGTGTACATCTGTGTGTACTGGTTTGCCTCTCCGGGCTGCAAGGAAGAAGCCCACGTAAATGAACTCAGCGATAGAGCTTTGCTGTGAGGCCCCACGGGAAGCAAGATTTTTGGGAAATGATCTCAGCTGCTAGCTGGACGTGTGCTGGGACCTTAGGCTTCCAACTCAGTACAGTGCAGTCCAGGTTTTGACCCGAGTTCCAGGGTCCCACCTTCTCTGTGAGCACCTGGTGTTGGTTATTGGTGGTTCCTGAGAGCAGAAGGGTCCAGTTGCATTGGTTTGCTGCTGACTGGTGTAACTCTCCCCATCAGGCAGGGCTTCAGCCTAGCCACCATGGCAGGAGTTGGTTTCCACTGGGTCCAGCATATACCAGGCCACCTGTCCCAGGTCCAAGCAGGACTAGTTTTAATCATAATGCACTACAACCTTATATGAAGAGAACTCCGGATCTTGACCTGGTTCCTCCTACGGAGAGCTCTGTAGATTTCTCTCTTGGAGAGATGGCTGAGGAGAACCCTTTAGAGATCACGGTCCCGTTTACTCACTTCACAGAGTGGGATAGGAAGGCCCAGAAAAGGCAGTAGACTTGCTCAAACCTGTACGGCAAGTTCACTGCAGGGCCAGGCCTAGAACAGGTCTCCCTCCTGACTCCAGTCAAATTTTTTGGTTGGTGCATAAATGTGCTTCTGTGCTGTTGACATGTTCATGAACCCATGTACTGTGTACAAGGCAGTGGGCCATGTCCTGAGAATGGACAGGCCACATAATCCCTGTCCTCCAGAATGTTATAACGGGGGTATCAGAGCACACATAGAAAAAGATAGCTGTTCAATTTGCAGTGGCCCTGGGGGAAGCCAATACAGTTAGGCAAATTACACCAGGTCCAAGGAAAAAATCTGTGAGACTCTGCCTGCCAGACCCTTGATGACCTTCTAAGAAAGGTGATTTTTGTGATTTTTTTTTTTTGCCTATGTTGCCTAGGCTGGAGCGTAGTGGCTATTCACAGGTGTGATGGTGATGCATGGCAGCCTGGAACTCCTGGGCTCACGCGATCCTCCCAACTCAGCTTCCCGAGTCGCTGGGACTACATGCATTTGTCTCTGCACTCACCTAAGATTTTTTTGTTTTGGTCTGGTTAGAACCAGACAAGCCACAGCAGGACTTCTGGACCCAGCCATAGGCCAGCGGACAGCAGGGAGAAGCCTGAGGAAATGGAAAGGGGTAAGACTGGGGACTTCGTTGCATGTGACTGATTCCCTAAGCCATCTGCTCTTACAAATCCCTACTTAGCAGCCCAGAGCAGTTACGGAGAGGGACAGGGGTCTTTGAAACACAAATCACCAGTGATGACAAGGCCACTGGGTATGAGGCTGTTTGTTCTCTTCCTGAGTGGATAAGGTTTCTAAGGGATAAATGGAGTGTTCTTTCTGGCTGGCCCAGGACCTGCTGCTCCCATGCAATGGCTAGGGGATGCTGTCAGAGGCTCTAGGGAGTGGGAATGGCCTGACTTCCCGAAAGACTAGTTGAAAACCCAGCTACAAGGTAAGCTCCAGAGCCTGGACCCTGGCAAATTAGTCTTTTGGCCTGGTTGCCATGGAGACAGGCAGGCAGCAGCTGCTGGGGAAGAGGAAACAGCAGCTCCACCAACATCTAGGATTCTGAAACAGCCATGATGGGGGAGGGGGCTTGACACCACCCTTTCTCCCCCAGAAACTGAGGTCCCTGTTTGCCCCCCACCCCCCTGACCCCCTGACTCCCAGACTCACAGGATCTGGTGAGTTGCCAGGGTCACAAAACAAGATGGTGGCAGTACTGGATCCTGAAACCCCAGTTTCCTGCTTCCAAGCCAGTGCCCTACCCCTACTACACCACAGTTGCCTCCTGCTTCAGAGCGAAAGATCTTCCAGCGCACTGCTCCTGGGCCCTGGGAGGGTTCCCAGGCTGCCTCCTTGGAGGGTATAAGTCATTAGAGGTGAATCCCAGTGTGCTGGCCACCAGAGGCCAATTTGGCCCAGTGCTCTGTCGCTGTCTCTCTGGAAAACCTGGCAGCGTCTGCGTGGGTCTGTGACCAGCCATTGTCTAGGAAGGGAGCTTGAAGCGGAGCCCAGAGGGAACTCAGCAAATGATGGGGTTTGTTGTTCCCTCATTTGATGCTACATTGATAACATTAATTTGTGGCTTCACCGGCCATGCTGCCTGGCTGGCCGCCCTCCAAGTCCTGACCTCCCTAGCCTGGTGGAAACAGCCCTTGGCTCTCCCTCTCTTAGGGGTTATCTCTGGAAATTGAAGGTGGGAGAGGAGGGGCTTAGGATCCAGGTCACCTGAGTACACTTTCGCAGCCCGGAGGTTGTGTCTCAGCATCTCAGTTTCATCCTCTTTGGTAAAAGGAAAAACGAGGCTGGTATTATCTAGGGCTTTGAGTTTCTGGGCTTTGGATGTGAGTAGGATCCTTACATAAGAGAACAGAGAGCTAGTGTGGAGAGACAGGAGAGGACTGGAGAAAAGCAGAGGCTGCTACCAACCAGCCTGGGCTTTTGATGTTGCTGTTTTAATTATGAAGGTAGTTCATGTGTGGGCATTATGAAAGAAAAAAGTCAATGCCAAAGAATATAAAGGAAATGGAGAAAATGACCCATCACCTCAAGCCCCAATCCCTCTCCCCTGGTGGAAACCACTGATAATTTTGTTGTGTATCTTTTCAGATCTTCCTCTATTCTTACACTTTCCCCCCTATATTACTATTACTTTAAAATTACACAAATGATATGAACACATTTCTACAAAGATGCAAACACTACAGATAAATATAGAGCAAATAGTAAAAGTCTCCTTTTAGTCTATTCCCTTCATCAGACAGCTATTTTGTTTGTTTGTTTGTTTTTGAGCTGGGGTCTCCCTGTGTCACCCAGGCTGGAGTGCAGTGGGGCGATCATGGCTCACTGCAGCCTTGACCTCCTGGATTCAAGTGATTCTCCCACCTCAACCTTCCAAGTTGCTGGGACTATAGGCATGAATCACAACACCCAGCTAATTTTTTGTATTTTTTTTTTTAGAGATGGGGTTTCACCATGTTACCCAGGCTGGTCTTGAACTCCTGGCTCAAGTGATCCACCCACCTCAGCCTCCCAAAGTGCTGGGATTACAGGTGTGAGCCACTGCACCCAGCCTGGATAGCTATTATTAACAGTTTAATGTCCTTCATACATTTATGTACAAACACAAACACACACTTTCAGGTTTTCTTTCTTTAGCATAAATGCAATCATAACATCCATATGGCTCTGCAAGTTGCTTTTCCTACCATAATAATTCTTAGAATTTTCCACAGTAATAGACCTACCCCATTCTCTCTAACTGCTGCTTAATATTCTACATTTTGGATGTTCTGTAACTTATTTAAGTAATCTCCTCCAATAGACACAAGTTTTTTACAATCTTTTGTTAATAGTTACACTTTGAACATCTGTACAGCTTTTTTTTTTTTTCTTAAGAGGTAGGGTTTGGCGCTGTCACTCAGGCTGGAGTGCAGTGGTGCAATCTCGGCTCACTGCAGCCTCAACTTCCTGGGCTCAAGTGATCTCCTGCCTCAGCCCCTTGAATAGCTGGGACTACAGGCACGTGCCACTACATCTGGGTAATTTTTGTATTTTTTTGTAGAGATGGGGTTGTAATTTTTGTATTTTTTGTAGAATTGATGTTAACCCATCAATTCTACTTCTAGAAATAAAACCTGCATAAAGAGCTGTACGCCAGTCTGTGCAACATGGTGAAACCCCATATTTAATTAATAAGGAAAATTATCTTTAATTTTCCTAAATACTGTGGGGATTTATTTTTAAGTTAAAAAAAATCTTAGCCACAGAGGCCCATTACAAAAAAAAATTGAAAACTACAGAAATCTACAGAGGGGCCAGGCACAGTGGCTCACACCTATAATACCAGCACTTTGGGAGGCCGAGGCAGGCAGATCACAAGGTCAAGAGATCGAGACCATCCTGGCCAACATGGTGAAACCCCGTCTCTACTAAAAATACAAAAATTAGCTGAGCGTAGTGGCATGCCCTGTAATCCCAGCTACTCGGGAGGCTGAGGCAGGAGAATTGCTTGAAACCGGGAGGTGGAGGTTGCAGTGAGCCTAGATCGTGCCACTGCACTCCAGCCTGGCGACAGAGCAAGACTCTGTCTCAAAAAAGAAGAAAAAAAAAAAAAAAAGAAAGAAAGCTACAGAAGGGGGGGAAATATTACTCACAGTGTCTCTGTCCAGCAACCACAATTGTTTACTTTTTGGCATGTTTTCTTCCATTATTTTTTTATGCCTGCTCCTGTTACAGTGGTCAGAGACTGGGTCTCCCTATATCACCCAGGCTGGTCTCAAAACTCCTGGCCTCAAGTGATCCCCCTGCCTCAGCCTCCCAAGTACTGAGACTGTAGGCGTGAGCCACCATGCCCAGCTTGCATACACAATTTTCTATCTAGGACTTCATTACTTAATGTTATAAGCATTTTCCCATGTCAATAAAATTTTTTATAAACATTCTTTTTATGATTTCATGGTAGGCAGTACATGTACATACCATAATTTTCTTATCTGTTCCTCTGTTGTTGGGCTTTTAAGGTGCCTACATCTTTTTCCTGTACGATAACACCTCGGTGAATATCTTCTTGCATAAATCTTTGTCTGAAATCCATTAATTTCCTTAAGCTAGATTCCAAAAAGGAGAAGTACTGGGTCTAGAGGCAGGGAATTTATTTTTTTAAGTTGAATTTTGAATTGTTACGTAAACATGGCACACAATTCCAAAGGTACTAAAGATTACACAATAAGAATAATAGTTCTCCTGCTTGGTCGTTTAGCAGTGATTCCTTCTTTTTTTTGCTTTTTTCTTTCTTTTTTTTTTTTTCACTTAAAGGCTAGTGTGATATTTAGGTTTTTCTTCTTAATGGCAATGTGGTTGCCTGTTTTCTTCATGTGTATATTTCTTGTGGGGGAATCTATATATTTAAATATATATTTTTTAAAATATAGATTCCTTTTTCATATAGAAACAGTAGCACATCAGATACTTTTGCACTTTCCTCTTTTTGCTTAATATTCCTTGATGATTGCTCTATACATAAAATAGAGAACTGCCTTATTTTCTTAAAATATTGCATAGAATTCCTTTAAATGGAAGTGCCGGATTAAATTAATCAATTCTATTGATACATTTTTGGGTTGTTTTTCATCCTTCGCTCCTGAAACAGTGCAGTCTTGAACGTCCTTACGTGTGTATGACATTTTGTATATGTGCAAGCACACCCATCTCTACAATGGATTCCCTTAAAAGGAATTGCTGGGTCCCAGGGATTTTACATGTGGAAAACTATTGCTATCTCCACAGAGGGTGGCCATTTCCCGAGTAGAGGATATGCACAGTTTTTAAAGCTCTCGATAGAAATGGCACGACTGCTTTCCAGAAAAGTGTTCGTTACCTGTTTACACTCTCATTCGCACGCTGCTCCCTCCTCCCACGGACCTGCCTGGCTGACAAGTTAAAACACACACACACACACACACACACAAACACAAAACGGTATGGAGATGTCTGCAGGGTTTACTCTCAATAGTCATTATTTCAAAAGGATCTGTGAAAGATTAGCAAAGGTTTGCAAATATTTAACTTTTAGACCCTTTCTAATACAAAAATATTTAAAACCCAGGATCTGAGAGAATTTCCTAGCCCTCGTTTTTTCCACGCGTGACCTTGGCAAATGACTTCTCCTTTCCAAGCCTGTCATGTCTTACAATTGTCGTGGGGAGGAAGTGAGATATGACACTCAGTGAAGTGCTTGGCACACAGCAAGGGCTCAAAAGGTGGTCGCTGGGAAGAAATGGTGGTGAAGGAAAAAGCGCCAGCCCTCCGAGTCATCCCAGCGGTCAGAGGAAGGGAGCCAGCCTCCCAGGCTCCAAAAATTGGGCTGGGCGGTGCCGGCGGCTTTTGTTCTTTCCCTCGAATTCTCTCGCTGGTCTTTCCTTCCTTGAAGAGGAAAACGGAAACCTGCGACCAGCTCCCGGAGAGAAACACCCAGACCAAGACTGGCCCTTAACCAGGGATGGGGCCTAGGGGCTGGGTCCTCTCCCGAGTCACTGAATCCACTTCGGGGAAGCCTTAGCAAACTTTGGTCCGCACCCGGAGTGGAGGACCAGGTTCCTGCCGCGGGCGTCCCCAGCCTGCTCCGAGACCCGGAGTGCCAAGTGCTTCCATCCCTACTCGTCTGTTACTCAATCCTAGTTCTTCCTGAAGCTAACGGCAGGCACTGGCCGCGGCGCCTCCCGGGCGGGCACCTCCCAGCGACCTGGGTGGGCGCGGCCGCGTGCGCCCGGGGGTCTGGGCTTCTCCGCCACTCGCGAACGCGACCTCGTGCGGTTTCCCGCAGCCCTGGCTCCCCGCCAGCCAGAGACCCCACCCGCTCCCAGGTCCCCGCGAGCGGCCGGGAGGGGACGTCGCGGCACGTGTCAGTACTGCGGTCGGGCTTGCACCTCCGCCCGGATGCGGATTGGCCCTCGCGGGCTGCGCACCGCCAGTGAGCCCGGCCTTCTCTTCTCCTAGCACAGAGCTGCTGCCCTGAAAAATCAGCTGTTAGAGACGCCATTTCGGTCCCCACCCTTGTCTCAGCTAAGGAAGAGCCAATCACAACGCTTGTGTGTCGCTGTGCAAGCCGCAGGTGGGGTGGGAGAGCAGATCCGTGGAGCGCAGCGAAGCCATTTTCTGGGAGGATTCGCAGTCATTTCCACTGCTGCTGGATAACTTCCACTGATGGTGGGATAATCACCATGTTTAATTTCAGCCATTCCCTCCCCGCCAACTCCCCCTCACACCGTGGCCTTTCCTTTCCCCAAGCGATGTGGGGTCTAGTCTTGACCCTGAACCTAACCCACTCTGTGACCCAGCCTCAGGCCTCGGTCTTTTCAGCTACAAAAATGCAAGGAAGGAATAAAATTAGACAATGGCAAATATTGGTGAGGTTATGGGGAAATGCATTCTCTGGATTTGTCTTTAAACTGGAAATATTCATGACCTGTGCCAGATAATCCTATGTCTTGGTCTCCACCCTAGAAAAATATTTGCACACGTACTCAGGAAGGCTGTCTCTTGCGGGACCATATCTAATAACAAACCACTGAAAAGAGCTCAAGGGCTGTCCATAGGGAATGAATGAATACAATGGGGTCTATCTACATAACGGGTCACTGCATCACAGAAGGAATAAGCCAGATCTATGCATGCAGGAAATGGATAGGGCTCTAAAATATATTAAGTAAAAGTAGAAAGTTGCACAACAATGCATACAATATAATACAATTTTTGTAACATGTTAAGCAGAACTGTGGATTTTCTGTGATTACATTCAAACAGAACATAAAAGCATTTTAAAAAAAATAACTGAAAAATTCTTTTCAATTCAGTTCTTTTCAGTTCAGTTCCAGTTCACTCCTAATTCAGCTGAGTGGCTGTCTCTGGAGAGAGGAGCGGGGAGTTGGGATAGCAAGTGGAGGTGAGAGGCAACTTCAGCTTTCTTTGTAATATTCTAATTTTATTTTTAAAAATGACAGCCGGGTGCAGTGACTCACCCCTGTAATCCCAGCACTTTGGGAGGCCGAGGCAGGCAGATCACGAGGTCAGGCGTTCAAGACCAACCTGGCCAACACAGTGAAACCCCGTCTCTACTAAAAATACAAAAATTAGCCGGGCGTGGTGGCGCCTGTAGTCCCAGTCACTCGGGAGGCTGAGGCAAGATAATCGCTTGAACCCAGGAGGCAGGGGTTGCAGTGAGCTGAGATCGCGCCACTGCCATCCAGCCTGGGTGACGCAGCGAGACTCTGTCTCAATAAATAAATAAATAAATAAAATAAAAATGGCAGTACATTAATATATTACTTAAGGAATTTTAAGCTGCATGTTCATGAAATACTGGAGACAAGTATGTCAAAATGTAAACAGTGGTTAATTCCAGGTGATAGGAAATATGAATAATTGTTATTTTCTTCTTTGTACTTTTTGGGTTTTTAGTTTTTCAACATGCAGGGAAGGGATT
Organism: Pan paniscus; assembly: GCF_029289425.2. NCBI lineage: Eukaryota > Metazoa > Chordata > Mammalia > Primates > Hominidae > Pan > Pan paniscus. The sequence goes on from NC_073249.2 coordinate 200,952,907, forward strand.
CAAGAGTGACTGTGTGACCCATCAGGTCCCTCAGCTCAAAGAACCTGCAATGTTGTGATTCTAGATGGTCATCCTTAAAGTCCTAGCTCCCCGCCCTACCCCAAAGGGCTTACACATTTTGCAGGGCAGGGGAGCCTCAACATTGGCGCTCCACTGGGGAAAGTTCTTGGCTTCCACCAGCAAAGAATTCAAGGGTGAACTAGTGGTAGAAGAAAACAGCTTTATTGAGGCAGCAGTGTTACAGCTCCGTGACTGTTCCCACTGAGGAGAGAGTGGAGTCTAGCAGCTCAGGGGCAGTTCTGCAGTTTCATTTATATCCACTTTTAATTACATGCAAATTAAGGGGCAGGTTATTCAGAAATTTGTTTTTATTTGAGACACAGTCTCACTCTGTCGCCCAGGCTGGAGTACAGTGGTACAATCTCGGCTCACTGCAACCTCCACCTCCCGGGTTTAAGTGATTCTCCTGCCTCAACCTCCAGAGGTGCTGGGATTACAGGTGTGTGCCATCATGCCTGGCTAATTTGTGTATTTTTAGTAGAGATGGGGTTTCATCATGCTGGCCAGGCTGGTCTCGAACTCCTGACCTCGTGATCTGCCTGCCTCAGCCTCCCAAAGTGCTGGGATTACAGGTGTGAGTCACCGCGCCTGGCCGGTTATCCAGAAATTTCTAGAAAAATGTGGTAACTTCCAGGTTGTTGCTAGGGAATGGGTAAACTGTCATGGCACTGGTAGGCACATCAGCCAGTCTCGAATCTCATTCAGTGTTGAGTCCTGCCTCCTACCTCACAAGGAATGGCCTTGGTGCTGCTGCCCCAGATCCCCTCCCCTGTCTCAAATCCAGGGTTAACATCCCTCAACTTGAAACCTGCTGGAGGGACAGGGCAAACTACTTGCAGTTCAGCTACTGCTCTAGGCTGGCTTCTTCCAGGCATTTGGCTGTGCTGTTTCCTCCTCCTGGCACCCTCTCCCCGTTCCTCTTTGCCTGCAAGCTTCCTTCAGGCCTCATCAGCTCAGCCACCCCTTTCTCTAGGAGGCCTTCCCTGTTTCCCCTCCGCTGCCTGGGTTAGCCTCTGCTCCCCTGCGCCCCGTCAGTGCTCTGAGCTGCTTGTCTACTTACTATGAGCTCTTGAGGCCAGGGACATGCCTTCTTTCTTCCTGTGCTCCCAGGGCCTAGTACAAGACATGACACCTCATGGTTCATCAGTAACCTTCTGTTGAATGAATGGACAATCGGCATCAAAAGCAACAAATTCTTCCCTGGGCTGAGTTTTCTGGTACTCATCCTAAAAACTCTGCGCAAGGTAAGAGGCAGAATCAGGATGTGAACTCAGAGACCCTGACTCCAGAGCCCACACTCTTAACCACTGTGCTCTGAGCCCATAATGCACTTGGCTGGTTCATATACCAAATATGTATTGAGAGCCTAGTATTTGTCAGGCACTGTTCTATGGTAATGAAGAAAACAGACTTGAAAAACTAACTGTTGGGTAATCTATGCTCACCATCTGGGTGGCAAGATCATTGGTATCCCAAACCTCAGCATCACACATTATATCCATTTAAGAAATCTGCACATGTACCTCCTGAAATAAAAGTAGGATTTTTTTTTTTTTTTATACAGAGTCTCTCTCTGTCGCCCAGGCTAGAGTAAAGTGGCGCAATCTTGGATCACTGCAGCCTCCACCTCCCAGGTTCAAGCATTCTCCTGCTTCAGCCTCCCGAGTTGCTGGGACTACAGGTGTGAGCCACCACGGCCAGTATTTTTAGTAGAGATGGGGTTTCGCCATATTGGCCAGGCTGATCTGGAACTCCTGGGCTCAAGTGATCTGCCCGTCTTGGCCTCCCAAAGTGTTGGGATTACAGGCGTGAGCCACCATGCCCAGCTGGAAAATTTTTTTTTTCTTTTTTTTTTTCCGAGACGGAGTCTTGCTGTGTTGCCCAGGCTGGAGGGCAGTGGCGCGATCTCGGCTCACTGCAAGCTCCACCTCCCGGGTTCACGCCATTCTCCTGCCTCAGGCTCCTGAGTAGCTGGGACTACAGGCACCTGGCCACCATGCCCGGCTAATTTTTTTTGTATTTTTAGTAGAGACGGGGTTTCACCACGTTAGCCAGGATGGTCTCGATCTCCTGACCTCATGATCCGCCCGCCTCGGCCTCCCAAAGTGCTGGGATTACTGGTGTGAGCCACCGCGCCAAGCCAATTTTTTTTTTTTTAAGGTATCAGCAGAACATGCTTGTCCTCCTGCTTGGGTGGGACCTGCACTCTCCAGTGTGCTGCCTGCTCTGTCCCCTCTGGTGCCGCCTCTTCTCCTGACCCCTCCGTAGGGATTTGGGTTATGAGCGCCTATGTGGGAGGGGCAGACTGAGGACCAATTGGGAGGCTGCCTGGTAATCCAGTAGAGTGATGGGGCCTGCATCCACCCCAGGGCAGTACTGCTTTCTCATCCATGCACGGGATTAGTTGAAAGAGGTCTTGGTATCTAAGAGCAATAAGCCCCCAAGGTCTACAATCAAAGGGGTTCCAGGCTGCGGTGGTGGTTCACGCCTGTAATTCCAGCAGTTTGGGAAGCTGAGGCAGGCGAATCACTTAAGGTCAGGAGTTTGAGACCACCCTAGCCAACGTGGTGAAACCCTGTCTCTAATAAAAATAGAAAAATTAGCTGGGTATGGTGGCGTGTGCCTTTAATCCCAGCCACTCTGATAGCTGAGGCAGGGAAATCGCTTGAACCCAGGAGGCTAAGGTTGCAGTGAACCAAGATCGCACCACTGCATTCCAGCCTGGGTGAGAGAGTGAGACTCCATCTCAAAAAAAAAAAAAAACAATGGAGTTCCAATGAATGACACATCTGCTTTTCTTTCCCTCCTGTATTTTCTCTTGCACAGCATCCCACCCTTTGCCACCTGACACCCCAGCCACCCCCAGCTTCCCAGCTTGACTTCTACAACGTGTAGACTTTCATCCGTATCAGAATGGGTGTGATATCAGCAGCCTTCGTTTCCACTTCCTGTGACAGCTGTAACCTCTGTTCTCACTGAATTGCTAAGATTGCTGATAGATGCCAACCGCTTGGAAGCTTTTTAAGTGACTGGGATCAAGCTCCGTGCCAAGGCATGGAAAAATGGGCTACGGAATGGCCCAGAAATTTAGTGAATTAAACTAGTAATTCCCCCTTGTTTCTAGGCCCACAAGAGCCCATTCAAGAAACAGAGTAGATCTAAAATGAAAATCATTTTAGCCTCATGTGGGAGGAAGCGTCAATCTTCCCATAGGAAGCACCAGAAGCCCAGCAGCGGACAAGAGCCGAGCCCTGGCCTCCTCATTAAAATAAATGTCACTGGCTAAGGAGGCAAGATGCTATGTGCAAGGTGGTATCCTGGATTAGATCCTGTAACACAAAAAGGGACCCCAGTGGAAAAATGGAGAATCCAATTAAATTCAGCCATTCAGTTAATAGTATTGTACCAATGTTAATCTGTTAGTTTGGATAAATGTACCATGATTATGTAAGATGTTAACACCAAATGAAGCTGGCTGAAGGGCATATGGGAACTCTGTGTACCATCTTTGCAACCCTCTGGAAATCGAAAATGGTTGATTTCAATTGAAGTTTAAAAACAAATAAAATAATTTTTTTTTTTTTAAAAAAAAAGAAAGAGACCAGGTGCGGTGGCTCACACCTGTAATCTCAGCACTTTGGGAGGCCGAGGCAGGCGGATCACGAGGTCAGGAGTTTGAGACCAGCCTGACCAACATGGTGAAACTCCGTCTCTATTAAAAATACAAAAATTAGCCAGGTGTGGTGGTGCGCACCTGTAATCCCAGCTACTCAGGAGGCTGAGGCAGGAAAATCACTTGAACCCAGGAGGCGGAGTTTGCAGTGAGCTGAGATGGTGCCACTGCACTCCAGCCTGGGTGACAAAATGAGACTCCGTCTCAAAAAAAAAAAAAAGAAAGAAAGAAAGAGATGTCACTGGAATAGTCTTTTTGAATTTACAAGGGACTAGACTGCAGATTATACACTCAGATATGCCATCTGACCTTAAGCCCTAAGTGTTGTTTGGTGGCCAAAAAGACACTGGCCAAATGATTCAACACTCACAGATTGTCTGTGGCACTTCAGGGATGGCAAGACAGAATCACATAGGATCCTGCCCTGAAGGAGTTTACTCACTAGTGAGAGGGACAGACATGTATATGGATAGCTGCAACAGCAGCATAGTGGTGAGGGACAGAGAGGTTAGTCAAGACCTTGAAGGTGGAGAGAATTTCAATATAGACAGAAGCCAAGGGACTTAAGGCCTTATGAGGGCTGGTACTGTAGACTGAATGTTGTGTTCTCTCCCACATTCATATGTTGAAGCCTATGGCCCACTCTAATGGTATTTGGAGGTAGAGCCTTTGGGAGGTAATTAGGTCATGAGGCTAGAGCCCTCATGAATGGGATTAGTGCCCGTATAAAAAGAGGAGACACGGAATCTCTTTGTGCTCTCAGCCATCTCAACAAGAAGCTGTCTTTCTGCAAACCAGGAAAAGAGCCCTCACCAGCCATCAGATCTGCTGGCACCTTGAACTTGGACTTCCCAGCCTCCAGGACTGTGAGATATAAATGTTTGTTGGTTAAGCCACCCAGTCAATGTTGTTCTGTTACAACAGCCTGAACTAAGGCAGTTGGTGTCAGCAAAACAATGGGACATATAGGCATGTAACCTTTCAGAGAGCTGCCAACAGTCCAATAAAGCTGAAACTTGGTGGGGGAGTGGGAGGAGTGAGAGTGAATATAGAGGTTTCAGAGACACAGGACATAAGATGGGCAAGGAGGACAAAAGTCTCTTCTATTTTTAAAATATAATTGTTGGGGCAAGGCACAGCGGCTCACGCCTGTAATCCCAGCACTTTGGGAGGCCGAGGCCGGTGGATCACCTGAGGTCAGGAGTTCGAGACCAGCCTGGCCAACATGGTGAGACCCCGTTTCTACTAAAAATACAAAAAATTAGCCGGGCGTAGTGGCGTGCACCTGTGATCCCAGCTACTTCGGAGGCTGAGGCAGGAGAATGGCTTGAACCTGGGAGGCAGAAGTTGCAGTGAGCCGAGATCATGCCATTGCACTCTAGCTTGGGCAACAAGAGCAAAACTCTGCCTCAAAAAGAAAAAATATATATATAATTTTTGTCATTCATACAAGTAATACAAGTTCATTTTAAGAAGTTTGGAAAATCCAGAATAGTATAAAGAAGGAAAGCAAACTCAATTGTTATTTTCTTTCCAGAACTAATATTTTGGTGCATTTTCTTCATTGTATTTTGTTCCTAGTCGAACTCATATTGTGCAATTGGGTAGGCTTTGTTTGTTCTATTTAGCGCAATATAATGAGCCTTTCCCCATCTCATTAAAAAAGGACCTTAAAGCAGGAAGAGAGGTCATTTAGTCCACCTCTCTTCTAATGCAAGAATCCCGATTCAACATTTCTGATGTTTGACTTTGTCGGCACATGTCTCATAACAAGAATCTCATTCATGAATAGGCCCCAGTCCATTCTATTGTTGGCTAAGTCCAGTGATCGCAGAGCTCTTCCGTTCATCTTAGTTGTGCTTCTCTATAACGATCCATCCGAGAAGACAGATTATCTTTTTTTTTTTTTTAGACAGAGTCTTGCTCTGTCACCCAGGCTGGAGTGCAGTGGCGTGATCTCGGTGCACTGCAAGCTCCAGCTCCCGGGTTCACGCCATTCTCCTGCCTCAGCCTCCGGAGTAGCTGGAACTACGGGCGCCCGCCCCCACACCTGGCTAATTTTTTGTATTTTTAGTAGAGACGGGGTTTCACCGTGTTAGCCAGGATGGTCTCGATCTCCTGACCTCGTGATCCGCCCGCCTCGGCCTCCCAAAGTGCTGAGATTACAGGCGTGAGCCACCGCCACCGGCCCAAGAAGACAGATTTTCAAATGCATCAAGAATTAAAGAATCTCAGGGAAAAGGAGGGGGAGGTCCTTGAGGAAGACTGACCTGGAGGTCCTCATGGAGATAAAGACCTGCAATGACTTCATGGAGGGTTATAGCTGCTGTGCCAGGAATCCTTGGCCTCTAAGCCAAGAAAGGGAGTCTTTTTTTTTTTTTTTTAGGTTTCAGAAATTTTTGCTTTTCTCATATCATGTGTCCCAAAGTTGAATTTGTCGAATGTTTTCAAGCAGAAAATGGCATGATCAGAGCTGTCCTTGATAGCTAATACCTTAGCTGTCACTTACTGAGGGTTTATTGTGTATAGACACAATGCTAGGGACTTTACATATATTATTTTATTTAGTCCTGGCAGCTCTATGAGGTAGGGGTGTTCTTCCCATTTCACAGATGATGGAACACAGGCCCCAAAAGGGGAAGTCACGTGCCCACACTCATACAAATAGTAACTGAGCAGTACCTGCTGCATCATATAAAGGACAGGATTCAAATTCCCCCTGACATGACACGAACTAGCCATGTGACATTGGGCAAATGTCTAGAGTTCTGTGGTCTTTTCTCCCCTATTTGTAAAATAATAGGGGTAGCCTGATAAAACAGTTCAGAGTGATAGCTGAAAGCATAGAGTCAGGGCCAGACTACAAAAGCTCTGCCGCTTCTGTGTGGCCTAGTTGAACAAGTGATCTAAGCTTGCTGCAAACCTGCTGCTAATGTTTGCCAGACCCAGGGCAGGAGTATAGAAGGGAAGCCCACATACCATATGGCTAAGTATTTAAGAGTTATAAATCAAGCTAACAAACTATTTTTTAAAAATATATGTTCTATCCTCCTACCTTGACAAATATACCTCCATAACAACCTAGAAAGCCAGGTTTTGAGTTGAGAATTCTTGGATTCCCTGGAGTTCCATGTGAGAATGTAGCAGAGCCAGCTCCCTTCTCTTCTCATTCCTGTGTGCATTCCCCAGCCCACATGCTCAGCCTCTGTTCACACCCCTTGCAAACAGCCAGCTCTAAGCACAGGGGTGCACTCACTGGCAGGAAGTTTGCCCTTGGGAGGATGGAACCAGGGAAAGGGTTGGCACAGATGCTGAAAATGGACTTGGGCCATTTTGGCAGGGAATTCTGGAGTCCTGGGTATTGAGAGGGTGGTCTAGAAGGGGTGCACAGGCTCCAGGCGGGCATATCTCTTTGGACCCAGGGAACTGTGAGGAGGGACACAGCTGGAGGAGGATTAGGGTGCAGCCCTCTAAAGAGTAGGGCCTAGGACAAGGACCCCATCTGACATATCTAAAAAAGGGGCCGGGTACGGTGGCTCATGCCTGTAATCCCAGCACTTTGGGAGGCCGAGGCAGGTGGATCACCTAAGGTCAGGAGTTCAAGACCAGCCTGACCAACATAGAGAAACCAACATGGAGAAACGTCTCTATTAAAAATACAAAATTAGCCGGGCATGGTAGTGCATGCCTGTAATCCCAGCTACTCGGGAGGCTGAGGCAGGAGAATCGCTTGAACCCGGGAGGTGGAGGTTGCGGTGAGCCGAGATTGCGCCATTGCACTCCAGCCTGACCAACAAGAGCGAAACTCTGTCTAAAACAAAAACAAAAACAAACTTTAAAAAGCTACTATCTTTCCATGCCTCAGTTTCCTTTATTTTATTATTATTTTCCCCTCTAAAAAAGGCATTCTGAATCAGTTCCTTTATTTAGAATGACCAACTCATCTGGGCTTGCCTGGAACTTTCCCTGTTTTAGCACTAAAAGTCTCCAGTCCTGGAAAAACCCTTCAGTCCCTGGTAAACCAGGAGAGTTGGTCACCTTCATTGCCTCATCTTTGCAATTAAGCTAATAATACCTCATAAGACTGTCACGAGAATTAAGTGAGTTAGTACATGTGGAGTGTTTAGACCAGTGGCTGCTGTGTGGTAAGCATTCTATGTGAGCTATTAACATTGAAAAGATTCCAGTCTAGGCCAGGTGTGCCTGGACTGGCTCATGCCTGTAACCCCACCACCTTGGGAGGCCAAGGCAGGAGGATCACTTAAGACCAGGAGTTCAAGACCAGCCTGGGCAAAGTGGTGAGACCCCATCTCTAAAAAATAATTTAAAATTAGCCAGGCATGGTGACACATACCTGTTGTCCCAGCTACTCAGGAGGCTGAGGCAGGAGGATCACTTGAGCCTGAGAGGTTGAAGCTGCAGTGAGTCATGTTCACACCACTGCACTCCAACCAGGGTGACAAAGTGAGAACCTGTCTCAAAACAACAAAAAAGATAAAATGCTGCCAATAATTATAACATGCTATTTATTGACTATGAGGACCAACTGATTTCAAAGATAAAAAACGTGGGGGAAAAAATACATCTTAGAATTAATTAAATAAATAAGATCTGTGCCAGGCACATTGGGAGGGGAGTGAGATACAGCAATGAGAAAGACCCTGCCTTCAGAAAGCTTCCAGTCTCACAGCGCACTTCCAATCTCAGTGCAGTCCAGTCTCTTCCAATGGAAGTGCACTTCCAATCTCACTGCAGCCGTGTGAGTCACAGGACTGAGACGGGTGCCACAGTGCAGGCACCAGAGCTGTTCTGAGATCAGCCTGTTGCTAGTCAAATATTTATAGGAGTTATTAATATAGACAGAATTGACAGCCATGTCTTTCTTGGGATTTTGGCTCCTCCCCCTCCTTTTCTCTAATGCCTGAAATTTCTAGGGACAAAGCCTTGCAAATCATTTTTGAATGAGTTGAGATAATGAATTAAAGTGCCACATGGTGAGTGTTGAATTGGTACAACGTGGAAGGCAATTTGGCACCATCCAAATTACAAATGTGCTTGCCTTTTAGCCCTGAAATACCATTTCTAGGAATATGTCTTGCAGATATACTCACACCCATAGGAAATGCCATATGAACTAGGTCATTCATTACAGCATGGTGAGCTATTCTGAATAACTGGGAATAACCTAAAGAGCCACGGATATCCCACTGGTTAACTGCATCTTGGAATATTCATACCATGGACACCAGATCAAAGAAATCCTTGATGTATGAACAGGGAAAAGACCCCTGACGTGGTTTTTGTTTGTTTGTTTAAGAGACAGCGTCTCTGGCCAGGTGTGGTGGCTCACATCTGTAATCCCAGCACTTTGGGAAGTCAAGGCGGGTGGATCACTTGAGGTCAGTAGTTCAAAGCCAGCCTGGCCAACATGGTGAAAACCCATCTCTACTAAAAATACAAAAAATTAGCCAGGCGTGGTGGCATGTGCCTGTAATCCCAGTTACTCAGGAGGCTGAGGCAGGAGAATCCCTTGAACCCAGGAGGCGGAGGTTGTAATGAGTTGAGATTGTGCCGCTGCACTCCAGCCTGGGTGACAGAGCGAGATCCTGTCTCCTTCAGCTTGGGTTACAGAGTAAGACTCTGACTCAAAAAACAAAGAGACAGGGTCTCATTCTGTCACCCAGGCTGGGGAACAGTGGCGTGATCATGGCTCACTGCAGGTGGTCCTCCCACCTTAGCTAGGACTACAGGCCCGTGCCACCATGCCCAGCTAATTTTATTTATTTATTTGTATTTTTTCATTTATTTGTAGAGACAGGTTCTTGCTATGTAGCCCAGGGTGGTCTCAAACTCTAAGCCTCAGGTGATTCTTCTGCCCTGGCCTCCCAAAGTGCTGGGATTACAGGTGTGAGCTACCACACCCAGACCCTGACATGGATTGTTAAGTGAAAACTGCTAAGCAAAGAACAGTTACAGGAGGCTATCGTGTGTAAAAAGAGAGGGGATATGAATGCATACCTACAAGTTTGCTTGTGTACACATGAAGAAACTCCTGGATACACAGGAAACTGATTAACAGAGATTATGGTGGGGGAGTGGTTGGTAGAGAACTTGGAAGATAAGGAGGGCTTCTTATACTTTATTTTTAAACCATGTGAATGTGTTACCTATTTAAAGTGTTACATGAGAGCTTCTGACCAGAGGCTACATTTCCCAGCCTGTAAGAATGGCCACCCTATAGGCTGCAAATCTTTATGAGAAATAAAGCTCTCCTTTCCAAATTTATGAACAGACCAACCAGCCCAAGGAATATCTCACCGATTTTAAATCGGATCTTCTCAGCTTAGCGACTGAAGACTGACACAGCCCGATCGCCTCAGAAGCCCCCTGGGCCATCATGGACGCCGAGCTTCGGGTAACTCTTACAGTGGAGGACAGGAATGTCAGGCCTCTGAGCCCAAGCTAAGCCATCATATCCCCAGTGACCTGCACGTATATATCAAGATGGCCTGAAGCAACTGAAGATCCACAGAAGTGAAAATAGCCTTAACTGATGACATTCCACCATTGTGATTTGTTTCTGCCCCACCCTAACTGATCAATGTACTTTGTAATCTCCCCCACCCTTAAGAAGGTTCTTTATAATGTCACCCACCCTTAAGAAGTTTCTTTGTAATTCTCCCCACCCTTGAGAATGTACTTTGTGAGATCCATCCCCTGCCCCCAAAACATTGCTCTTAACTCCACTGCCTATCCCAAAACCTATAAGAACCAATGATAATCCCACCACCCTTTGCTGACTCTCTTTTCGGACTCAGCCCGCCTGCATCCAGGTGAAATAAACAGCCTTGTTGCTCAAAAAAATAAAAATAAAAATAAAAATAAAAAATAAAGTGTTAAATGAATTGAATTTAACCCCATGGGAAGAGTTAACCCAGTAACTACAATTTCCATCAAAGGGTGAAAGTCTAATAGTCATTCACTCATTCAATAACCTATAGCAGGCCAGGCACCGCGGCTCACGCCTGTAATCCCTGCACTTTGGGACGCCGAGGCAGGTGGATCACCTGAGGTCAGGAGTTTGAGACCAGCCTGATCAACGTGATGAAACCCCATCTCTACTAAAAATACAAAAAATTAGCTGGGCATGGTGGCGCACACCTGTAATCCCAGCTACTCAGGAGGCTGAGGCGGGAGAATCGCTTGAACCTGGGAGGCGGAGGTTGCAGTGAGCTGAGATTGCACCACTGCACTGCAGCCTGGGCAACAAAAGCAAAACTCCGTCTCAAAAAATAAAAATAAAATAATCTATAGCAATTAGGAAACATCTCTAGCAATGATACCTAACAAGTGCACAGCACTTTAAATGTGCCAGGCATTGTGCTGTTTTCATTTACATTATTTCATTTAATCCTCACCACTCCCAGAGTGCAAGTGTCTAATATCACAGAAGAGACAGAAGATCACAGAAGGATGAGAGAGGTTGTTCTTTTTTTTTTTTTTGTGAGACGGAGTCTTGCTGTGTCGCCCAGGCTGGAAGGCAGTGGCGTGAACTCGGCTCACTGCAACCTCCACCTCCCAGGTTCACGCCATTCTCCTGCCTCAGCCTCATGCGTAGCTGGGACTACAGGCGCCCGCCACCATGCCTGGCTAATTTTTTGTATTTTTAGTAGAGACGGGGTTTCATCGTGTTAGCCAGGATGGTCTCGATCTCCTGACCTTGTGATCCGCCCGCCTCAGCCTCCCAAAGTGCTGGGATTAGAGGTGTGAGCCACCGTGCCCAGCCAAGAGGTTGTTCTTTCCCAAAGTTCTCTGCAAACATTCAGGCGCCATCATCCTGGGCCAGGCCTGAGGATGGGCACTGCACTAGGGATACCAAGACAAAGACAGCACCCTGCCCTCTAGGACCTAATGGTCTAGTGAGGGAGATCGATGTGTAAAACAGCAGACTCATAGACAGGTTTTGAATAGAGAAGGGAGTGTTAGAGCATAGTGCTTGAGGATTAGGGGACAAAGGGAACAGAGAGACCGGGGACAACAAGCAAACCTCTCCCACGACACCCTTTGGCCGAGGACAGGCCTCGCAAGCAGCCGTGGAACTTGGAGGCGCCATGTGGGAGACAAACCCTGCAGCCTCAAGCCCAACAATGAACAAAGGCTGCCGGGCTCTCTGGCAGGAGAGGAGATCTGACAACGGCCTGGCCCGCCGTTTGATCAGTGTAGACATTCCTTCTAGACTTTGAAGCCTGAAGTGCTCTCCTTTAGCTGTCTACACAGATCAAATAAGCTGGATGACTGCCCTATCTCCACTTCGTTGTGAGGCTCCATAGTCACAGCCAGCTCCATAACAATCCAACCAAACCATCTGAGCAGAAGCAAAAATAATTCTCATGGGCAAAGATAGACAGTTCCAAGATGTGAACATTAACTCCTTGCTGCCACTTCAGAAGAGAGTGGATCTTGAAGTTCGTTTTAGGAAGCTTTCGAGAAGGGTGATTCTGCCCCTCTCCAAGGTGAAGTGGCAAAACTGTTGTCTCTCCTTACAGTTGAAAGCCCTTCCTATTCCAAGGCTTATATAGGACACCCACAAAAGCTGACAATAATGAGCTGTGATCTGGCTCTCGGGAAGGCAGCCCCACCCTAAAGAACAGGGATCAGACTGGGTGTGGTGGCTCATGCCTGTAATCCCAGCACTTTGGGAGGCTGAGACAAGAGGATTGCTTGAACCCAGGAGTTCGAGGCCAACCTGGGCAACATAGTGAGACCCTGTCTCAATTTTTTTTAAGTCAAATAATAATAATAATAATAATAATAAAAGGACAGGAATCATCCCACCTCAAAAGCACCTTTTTATTCAAAGGCTCATTCTAGGGGAAACTTTAACCCAGCCCTCTCAGTCCTCTAGCAGCTGTGAGGAGCTCGGAACATTGTCACAGACTGGCAGAACCAGGCATCTCCCAACAAACCCAGAAGCCAAGTGGCATTGCTAAAAAAGATTAAAAATGAACATGAGTTCTAACATCTACGTTCCTTGCTATGGTTTCCATGGAAATAGACATCTGCTCTAGGGAGAAAGAAAATGTGGGGGGAAGCAGTGTAAGTGCTTTCAGATTATCAGTGTTTTGAAAGATTTATTTCTTTTTTCTGTCACAACATTAATAGTCAGGAATGTGAGATTTTTGTGTGGCAATTTATTGTACTTAAAAAAATGCATTAAATGAGTGGGACCTTCCGCTGTGAACCTCCAGATCAAATACAAAGACTTCAAGATAAAAAGCCTGTTCAGTGGGTAAGGACCTCTTGGGCTTGGGTTCCTTACTCATTTGTGTTGCCTGCCTATCTGTCGCTTTCCTGAGGGGTCTCATGCCCATCCTTCTCCAACTTTTCTAATGATTTCTGAGATTCTGTTCAGAAAAATGACAGACGGAAGCACCTAGCCATTTTGAAGCTAAGTTTGGTCTGAGAAGAAGCCTTTCAAGGCTCAGTATCTGAATTATTCCTGGTCCTGCTCACAAGCTAAGTGAAAACCACTTCGATTGGCTTGGGGGGGAGGCCGACCCCACACAAGGGCGATTGTTGGAAAAAATGCCGCAACAAGCATATTTCAGGCAACAGCGCATTGCTAATTGTTTGCTTTGTGTAGTGTGCTGCTGCTTGTATGATCCAGTTTTTATTGTCTCGGTCACCCCTTAGTTGTATTTTATCTCTGGCACATCCCTAGTGACTAACTAGGCATGAGAGTCTTTCTAAATTAGGACTGTTGTTTCAGGAAGGTTGGTCACATTTGTTTCTTGATTTGGGGAGATGCAGCCCATTAATAAAATAAAGATATCTCTTCTGCTTAGTCAAGATCACAAAGCAGGTGTCTTGGTGTATTGACCACTAACCGAGGACACGGTCTTGGTCAGAGAATGGGAGGAGGCGGGGACCATGTTCATTTCATTTATTTTTTTCCCCTTTTTGTGAGAGAAAGGGCCAGTTATTCTAAGGCACGGTCAAACCAATTTCCTTTGTGCCTTTGCTGAGGTTCTGAGCTATCCAGGTCAGGGGGAACAGTGACCTTGTGGCTCCTTTTTCGATTTTTAAAAAGAACCCAGTGCTGCTCTGGGGAGCACGTGCTCTGAGAACAAAAGCAACACTTAACTGCAATCTGTGTAGTCTAGAACGGCTATTGCTCTTCCTCCCCTATCATCCGCAGAAGGCTTGGCAGAACAGATGGAGTCTGCATTTAAGCTGAGTGGCTTTGTTAGATCAAAGGCGATCAAATTCCAGAGCCCCACGCTTTCCCGCACAGGTCTCTGGTCACCGGCTCGGGAACCTGAGGATGCTGGCAAGAACGCACACAGTGAGGGAAGGGCCACGCCCGCGACCTGTGGGCTGAGTGGATTAGAAATTACGATGATGTCACAATATGGGTGACACGCCGGTGTCGGTGTAGGGCGCCGGGGGCAGGGGGCTCTGCAGGGGCGTGGAGTGGCATTGTGCTGTCACAGGGGCTCGGGCGTCTTAGGCACCCGTGTGGGTGGGGCACTAGAAGGGGCACTGCTCTGTCCGAGTGCTGCCCTTGGGGCGAGGCGGGCACGTGGCTCTACAAGGTGGAGTCCAGGCGGCCAAGGTTTGGAAAGGTAGGGAAGGACCCCCCCCGCCCTCCGCCTGCTCCGCCCTGCCCTTGTTCTCGAGAATGGGGAGCTGGTTCGGACCTAGTCCGGGGTCCACTGCCACGCCCTCTTCCACGGCGAGACCACCCCCCTAGTCCCAGGCCCACACCTGGGGATGCTCCCCAGGCGCCCTGCAACCCCCCGCATTGTCCTCCTGCCCTCCGGGCCAGGACTACACTTCCCGAGGTGCTTCGGGGTCCCGGGGGGCGGGGCTCCACGCGGGTTGTGGGGGGCGGGGCGGCACGTGCCGCCGCTCTCGGCCAATGCGGAGCCCCGCGGGGAGGTCACGTGCCGCTGTTTGGCGCTTTTGTGCGCGCCCGGGTCTGTTGGTGCTCAGAGTGTGGTCAGGCGGCTCGGACTGAGCAGGTGGGTGCGGGGCTCGGAGGCGGCGGCGGCTGGCTGAGGCCAGCAAGAGGGACGCGGTCGGCGGGAGGGGCTGGGCCGTGGCAGCGACCCCCTGCTGCAGGGCGGCGGGCGGGGCTGCGGGCCTCGGAGGGGTTGGTGGGCGGGGGTCGCTCCGCTTTGTGTGTGGCTCGGGCGGAGCCTCGCCTTTGTCCCCGCTCTCTGGGGGCGCGGCTGTTCGTGGGCAGGGGGCTGGGCGATCACCGGGCGTCCGCTCCGGGGTGCCGTCGAGGAGACAATAGGGGGCGTGGGCCCTCGTTTACCTCCCTCCCTCCCTTCCCTGCGGGCCCCGCCGGGGTCCCCATTGTCTGAAGGGACGAGGCGGTGCCCCAGGGACCAGCGGCTTTAGGACCAAACTGCGGGCAGCCAGGGCCGCGACCCTCCCTGCGACCGTCCCCTGGCGACCGCAGCTGGTGATTGAGGGGCGGCGCTCCCGGGCCCCACGAGGGTTCTTCTGTCTTCGCGGCCGGACGCGCGGACAGCTTGGGTGGCGGCAGGTTGGTCATGGGGACGGCGGGAGGCGGTGGCGAGCTCACCGCGGGGCCACCCGGGGACCTGTTCCCGGGGCCTGCCCCACCCGCTGAACTGTGACGGGGGTGGTGGCGGCGGCCTGGAGGTGTTTTTGGCGGGAGTTGGGGGGGCGTCCGCGCAGGGGGAGTCAGGCAGGGGCGGAGTTACCCGGATTGGACCGTTAGCCCCGCCCACCCCTCCCCTTCCCACGCGCGCGGGCTCCGGGGTGTTGAGTTCGGGGAGATTCGAAAAGGCGCGGGGAGGAAGGGGGCGGGGCCAGGGGCCGGAGCGCAGGGCGTGCTCTGATTGGCCGGGGGCGACTGGTCCTCTTTTCCTCGCCTGGACCAGGGCCACGCCCATCCTGGGTCCGGTGCTGCCTCTAATTCTCTGCTTTTCTTAAATCTTGTCGCTGCCTCTGATTTTAATTCCTAGCTTTTGGGAACCTGTCATCCTACGTTTTTGGTACTAGCTGGCGTCTACAAAAGTCATAATGTTAAAAAGATCAACAAGAGATACAGCATTTTTCATGACATAACGGCAGCAAATAAAAGTCAAAATCTAGAGGTTCATAAACATTTTGCTTGCTGTTGGGCAAGGAAGCTTAAACCTGAGGGACAATAGGAGTTCAACATTATTGGTTACTATTAGCTTGGGCGTTTTCTTATCCACCACGTCAGACACAGACAAAGCAGGGGTGGGTATTTCATTTGCACAATGAGTTGTAGGCAGTATTAAGATGGCTCCGGGGGCACTGTTGAGTTGAATCTGTAGTATCTTCTTACAGTTTCGGTGAAATGTTAAAGAGTTTATGGGGGAAAAATCCTTCAGCCTTGTGACTTTGTCTGATTTTAAAAATCCAAGAGTTTTATGACCGAGAAAGCTCAGTTAACTTGATTTTCTGCAACCAATATCATATTCAGGTCATATTTCCCAATGTTCATTTAGTAGATTTTGATAATTTTTTTCGTGGTTAATTTAGACGTCTTTATTCCACGTATTTTTCTGACGATGTATGTAGATGTGAGATTTTTTTGGGTCGATGACATATAGAAAGGCAAAGAAAGTGATTGCATGTTTTTGAAAATCATTTTCAGGACTTTCCTTATCCCAGTTGATTGTGCAGAATACACTGCCTGTCGCTTGTCTTCTATTCACCATGGCTTCTTCTGGTAGGTAGTCTATTTGGAAAATCTGAAATTGTAATGGGCTTATGATTTTAGACTGAGATGGCTCAGGTCTTCGCCTTTGATTTGGCACTTATGTTTTGGTCTTACCAAAACCTATTTTATGAATAGGGGAAGAATTTAAAAATGATTATCACTTGAATGTGCCGAGAGCTCGTAATTGTTTATTGGACAGTTTGGCTTAGTCTGAAGCAAAATTGTGGAGTTTGCACAAGTCTTTTGTTTATGAAAGCGATTGTCAGATACTGATGTCTCAAAACAGTATTTATTAATCCAAAAATGTTGAGCTTTGTTTTTCTGGGAGATGGTTTTTATTTTTTTTGAGACAGGGTCTCACCTTGTTGCCCAGGCTGGAGTGCAGTGGCTTAATTATAGCTCATTGCAGCCTTGAGTTCTGGAGCTCAAGTGGGCTCAAGCGATTCTCCCACCTCAGCCTCCATAGCATCTGGGACTATCGACATGGGCCACCACACCCACCTAATTAAAAAAAATTTTTTTTGTAGAGATGGGCTTTCCCTTTGTTGCCCAGGCTGGTCTCAAACTTCAGGGCTCAAGGGATCTTCCCATGTTGGCCTCCCAAAGTGCTGGGATTATAGGCATGAGCCATGGTACCTGGCCTTGGGAAATGGTATTTAGATAATATCTTGCCTGCAAATACATCTTCCCCTAGTGTCAGTAGGCTGATAGGAATAAAAAGGGGAAAAAAACACAACTTTCCTCATCAGCCCTAGTTTAATACATTAAATTGATTTGGGTTTTAGAAAATTATAGTACAGTTTATTAGAACAGGAGAATCCTGGTTTTCTGAATTATAAATATAATCAATTCTAGATATCCAGGTGAAAGAACTGGAGAAGCGTGCTTCAGGCCAGGCTTTTGAGCTGATTCTCAGCCCTCGGTCAAAAGAATCTGTTCCAGAATTCCCCCTTTCCCCTCCAAAGAAGAAGGATCTTTCCCTGGAGGAAATTCAGAAGAAATTAGAAGCTGCAGAAGAAAGACGCAAGGTAAACGAAGCAATTCATAGAAAGCAGGATATTAATTTATGTAATGGGCATATCAATTTTATTTCTATAACAGGAAGAAAACAGAATTGTAGCTACACTGTGATTATTACATATGCCAGTGACTGGAAGGAAATACCACTCCTGTTACATGCCCGCTCCTTTATTTATATTTTTCTCCTTTAATACATGGTGTTGCCTCAAATAATGGAAATTAGAAACAGTTTCAGGAATGTTAAGTCGTTTTTCTGCAGTCATACAACTAGTAAGTGTTGGGGTCAGAATTCAAGCCCTGGTCTATCTTAAACCAAGGCTCATGCTTCTCTCATGCTTCCTCTTTGAAAAAGATTTGTTGCCAGATGATTCTTTGGCACTTCGGTTTTGTTTTTTGAGAGCTGTACAATAACATTTTAAATTGCTAGTGTGATTGTGTTGCTCAGCTGGTATCATGGTAGCTTTTCTCTTATCTAAACAATTCTATTATAAAGTAACTATCTTTAAAAGCTGATCAGAAGAATCAATAAGTATTAATATGCTAGTTGTAGAAAATTTGGGAAATACAGAAATTTATAAATGGAAATTAAAAGTATTCATTATCCCGCTTCCCAGAAGCAGCCAGTGTTAACGTTAACATTTTGGTGTGTTTCTTTCCATTCAGTGTTACTCATTAACAACTGTACATAACTTTTCATTTAACTCCCTTTCTCAACAACCCTGATAGGATTGATTTTAAAGCTGGGGCAAGTGAGGCACAAAAGGTAAGGTAATAACCTTCCCCAGACCAGCATAGTGATTTGTAGTATACACACACACACCCGCCCGAAGAGCCTCAGTGCTTACACTAAGGAGTCGTCTTCTATGCAATAGTGTGAGTTCGTGGAGTAGGAGGAAGCAATACAACCAAAGGTTGGACAGTGGAAAGCTTTTTATACATCAACCCTGGCCCTGTAGTCGTTAGCCTGTGCTTTACATAGTAACTGGCTAAATATAGTGAAACTCCCATCATGACTAGGATTTGGCAGAAGAGAATCAATAGAACCAGTGTCAGATGCTCTGTGGTTATCCTGCAAGTCAGTGGTTCCAATGCGTTTTGAGAACAAGCTGTTCTGTTGAAGGGGTCATACCAAGGTATGGTCTGGTAATTAATGCAGTTTCCTGAGACAAAAGCTAGTAAGCCTTTTCCTTGAAACAAATTTTTCTGTCTTAAATAGTAATCTACAGGCTTAGTCTTGAATTTCCTATCATTGTTTTATCAGTTATGGTTAAAATTTTTACAATGAGCTAGTTTTCTTTGGGTAGCTTTTGAAGTTAAATAGTGAAATTCTTTATAATAAAAGTGCCACTCCCGAGTACATATTCCTCAAGTCATCCAGATACCATTAAGCAGTAAATCTTACAAGGATTTCCTTAAGGACTAATTGGGTAAGAGATTTCTAAACAGATAAGCACTTTTCCAAAATTAAATACAAATACTAGAAAAAGAATATCATTTTCACAGTATTTTATGATAGGGATAATTCAGGTCCTAATTTCGGTGTTATTTAAAGGGACCTTATTTTCTGCCCCTTTCCAGTCCCCTTAGTAAATTATTTTTATTGTAATTTTAACTTATGCTGAATACATTTTATTTTTTGAGGCAGAGTCTCTGTCACCCAGGGTGGAGTGCAGTGGCACGATCTCAGCTCACTGCAACCTCCACCTCCTGGGTTCAAGCAATTCAATTCTCCTGCCTCAGCCTCCCAAGTAGCTTAGACTACAGGCACCCACCACCACGCCCGGCTAATTTTTGTATTTTTAGTATAGGTAGGATTTCACCATGTTGGCCAGGCTGGTCTTGAACTCCTGACCTCAAATGATCCACCCACCTTGGCCTCCCAAAGTGCTGGGATTACAGGCGTGAGCCACCACACCCAGCCTGAATACATTTTAGAGTGCCTAGCCTATTAAACTTTTTTTTCCAGTCCCATGAAGCTGAGGTCTTGAAGCAGCTGGCTGAGAAACGAGAGCATGAGAAAGAAGTGCTTCAGAAGGCAATAGAAGAGAACAACAACTTCAGTAAAATGGCAGAAGAGAAACTGACCCACAAAATGGAAGCCAATAAAGAGAACCGAGAGGCACAAATGGCTGCCAAACTGGAGCGTTTGCGAGAGAAGGTTGGTTTCTTACCTTGTAAAAGGGTTGAGCTTGGAGTTTGATGCACCAATGAGTTGGCTTGAACTAAGTGCTTTGATAAAAGGTGTTTGGTGTCTTTTTGTCTTCCATTTTGGGGCTTAACATGTTAAATGAAAGGTATATTTTAAGATGGAATATTCAGTAATTCCCAGCATAATTGCACAGTCCTTGGAAGTCCAGTAGGCAACTTGTTAGGTTCTACAAGGGACCCAGGAGATTCGATGATGGTGTCTCAACTTAAATTGTGTGGTTCCCACAGGCTGTAATATATGCACTGAGGTTGTGTTGGGCCTCTTTGAGGTGGGGGCTGGGGGTCGTGACTTGACAGGATTTTTTTTTTTTTTTTTGACTGATAACACCTTACCCTTCCTTTACAGGATAAGCACATTGAAGAAGTGCGGAAGAACAAAGAATCCAAAGACCCTGCTGACGAGACTGAAGCTGACTAATTTGTTCTGAGAACTGACTTTCTCCCCATCCCCTTCCTAAATATCCAAAGACTGTACTGGCCAGTGTCATTTTATTTTTTCCCTCCTGACAAATATTTTAGAAGCTAATGTAGGACTGTATAGGTAGATCCAGATCCAGACTGTAAGATGTTGTTTTAGGGGCTAAAGGGGAGAAACTGAAAGTGTTTTACTCTTTTTCTAAAGTGTTGGTCTTTCTAATGTAGCTATTTTTCTTGTTGCATCTTTTCTACTTCAGTACACTTGGTGTACTGGGTTAATGGCTAGTACTGTATTGGCTCTGTGAAAACATATTTGTGAAAAGAGTATGTAGTGGCTTCTTTTGAACTGTTAGATGCTGAATATCTGTTCACTTTTCAATCCCAATTCTGTCCCAATCTTACCAGATGCTACTGGACTTGAATGGTTAATAAAACTGCACAGTGCTGTTGGTGGCAGTGACTTCTTTTGAGTTAGGTTAATAAATCAAGCCATAGAGACCCTCCTGGTTGATACTTGTTCCAGATGGGGCCTTTGGGGCTGGTAGAAATACCCAACGCACAAATGACCGCACGTTCTCTGCCCTCAGTTTCTTGCCCCAGTGTGGTTTGCATTGTCTCCTTCCACAATGACTGCTTTGTTTGGATGCCTCAGCCCAGGTCAGCTGTTACTTTCTTTCAGATGTTTATTTGCAAACAAGCATTTTTTGTTCTGTGTCCCTTTTAAAAGGCAGATTAAAAGCACAAGCGTGTTTCTAGAGAACAGTTGAGAGAGAATCTCAAGATTCTACTTGGTGGTTTGCTTGCTCTACGTTACAGGTGGGGCATGTCCTCATCCTTTCCTGCCATAAAAGCTATGACGCGAGAATCAGAATATTAATAAAACTTTATGTGCTGCTGTAGCAACTCCTGTGAAATGACTAAAGGGAACCTTAATTATTTCTAAAGTAGCATTTGACTCGGGTGGTTAAGGTTGGCAGATACGTCATCTTGTATCCAGAGGCTGTAATAGTCCCCATTGTCAGTGCTTTGCCTCTCAATTCAGGGAACGCCTTTGGCAGCTTTCCTGTGCTATTTGGGAAATAGCCTAATTATATATATTTTGTGCCTCTCAGACATCTGTATAAAAGCTCTTGGAAGCCAAGCACTTATAGCAAAAGATGATTGCTAATACTGCGGTGGGGTCCATGTGTTGCTAACGCATGTGCCTCTGCTGCTTGGCCTGTATCTTGAGATTGGGGTTTTACCAAACTTATTCATGAGAACAATAACAGCCTACCTCAACTTACCTCCTAAGATTGTTAGGATTAAATGGGTTTGTGGCAAGAGAGCACACTTAGAACATAGATATTTAGCATTCCATATAAATCACGATTACTGTTTTCAACCAGAGGTTAATGAGTGATCTAAGTTTATACTCTTGAGTTGGAAATTATGCAGTTTTTATATTCCTTAAATTGACTTTTAAATTTACTTAAATTATCAATCAGAGGAATTGTGAACAAAGCTTGGTTTAAGGAGTTACGCCCATGTAGGGCAAATAGGAGCAAGTGCAAGTATAGTTGAATACAATAGGTTCTGAGCAATATCTAAACCAAGAGGACAGGATGAGGCTTGTGTGCAGTGGTGCAGCACAGTTCATCTTGGCTCCTGTCTCTGGCACATAGCAGGTGCTCTGGGATCTTTAAAATACCAGTTCTGAGTAGATGGGAATATAAAGAGGGCCTGAGGGTAGAAACTTGGCATAATGATACGAGGTGTCCTACAGGTGGCAGTGAGCTTTTGTTCATCTAAGACATTTAGGGAGGGAAACTGGCCTCAGGAGAAAGCAAGGGAAGGATCAACATAGGCCTGAAAAGATGCCTCGTCAGTTACCACCCATCCCATGGTGGCCCTGACTTCCTATCAGAGGACGATCCTGAGCCCCTGCCTTGTGACAGGCTTAAGTCACAGGAAACTGAAGGGGATGCATCTTACCACAGAAATAGAAGCTCTGGCTTTTCTATTTCACCTTGACCTTTGGAGAAGCACTTAGTCCTGGGCCCCCATTTTCTCCTGGATAAAATGAGATGGTTGGGGGAGATCAGTTAAGTAACTTTCACTCCCCCATTCTTTGCATCTGGCTTGGAGTGAAGAGGAGGAGCGGTGGCACCTACGAGCTTCTGGGGAAGTGTCTCTGGGTATGCATTCCCGGGCCCGGCATTCTCTGCCATCACGGGAGTCTGCGTCTGTCCCACTGGGGCCAGCCTCTCCCAGCAGTACTTCCAATAGGTTGGCCTAATAAGGCCAGAGTGGTTTGACAAGCAGTTGGGGCTGTCACCAAGGAGCAGACTCCATTCCTTTTGTCTTGAATGGAAAATGAGGCTTGTCCCTTCCTGAGGATTTTGTACTTGGGCCTTATGGTTGACTGGGCTCAGTGGAGAGAGGTTTGAAGGACGTGAAGGAGTCCCTTAAATTAACATTTGACAAGCACCTAGATTGTGCTCCACACTGGCCTTTGTGCTAGGGATGGAGAAAAGATGGGGTGGGACCAGCATATCACGTGCCCATGTGAGGGGAAGGAGAGCTGTAGAATGCTTACTTACCTGAGGGTGAGGCTCTCGACCACATACTTGTACTCACCAGGGTGCTTTAGTGCTTTGGTGAAAGGAGTGACCACAAAGGGCTTTGTGGTCTGGGAAGCTTTGAGAGGAGAAAGGACATGAGCTTGTCCTTTTGGAAGTCAGATGAACCTTCCAAGCCAAACCCCAATAAAGCACTTAATTGTTAAACACTTAGTAAGCCTGTGATTGCCACGTGCACAGAGAACCTGCCATAGTTAATGGCCTTTGGCAGGCCCTCCAGGCAGGCCCCCTCCCCATTTTTTTATTCTAAGCAGCAGAGGCTCTTTGAAGGCTTTTGAATGTGGGGGGCTGCAGTGGTCAGTAACAAAACCATTTTAAGGAAGAGAAAGTGGAGGCAGGGTGAGTTGACTGGAGAGTGGCTGCTGTTCAGGCTACGGTGGCCATGGTGGCTGTTGGGGCAGCACAGGGATGAGGTGGGAGGGCCTGCTGGGCTCTGGAGCAATCCATGTGACTGACACTGCACTGAGGAACTGGGACATGTGCTCTAAACTTGGGAAGCTGGAGGAGAAAGAAATCACTCCACTTGGGAAAATGGCAGTGCTACTATTTACTGAGCACTTAACGTCCAGGCATCGTGTTCATTTTCTCCACCATAGAGAAGTGAACAGGCAAAGTAACGTACCCAAGGTCCTAACCTAGTAGGAGAAGCTTACCCAGGCAGACCTGCTCTAAGCCCTGCACAGGGAGGGGGGCTGCTCTGACAGCTCAGCATCCCCTCGTTGCCCGGAACAATTCCCCTCTGCCTCAGACCTGCTCACAAGTCTCAGTGAGCAAATGAAAGCCCTACTATTCAGCCGTTCCCACCTCCTTAAAAAGGCAGGGCCTCTTATCCTTGCATGCCTTGGAGTGAGGTCTCATCCCCCACCCCCA
The DNA here is from genome assembly GCF_029289425.2 of Pan paniscus. NCBI lineage: Eukaryota > Metazoa > Chordata > Mammalia > Primates > Hominidae > Pan > Pan paniscus. The sequence goes on from NC_073249.2 coordinate 200,976,506, forward strand.
GCACCTTTATAAAGGTGCTCCTGTCTACTCTATCATTCTCCCAGTGGAGAATTCTGATTTTCAGTGATGTTTTAGCTGTCCCGGTAAACCTGTGCACCCAGATGACAGTTTGGCTACCTTACTGCGAATTCATTTGTTTGAATCACTGTTAAATGTGGTTCATTTAGGAATACAGAAGATAAAGGCCAAGTTTTTTCTTTTTTTTTTTTTTTTCGAGACAGTCTTGCTCTGTTGCCCAGGCTGGAGTGCAGTGGCACGATCTTGGCTCACTGCAACCTCCGCCTCCCCAGTTTAAGCGATTCTCCTGCCTCAGCCTCCCAAGTAGCTGGGATTACAGGCATGCACCACCGTGCCTGGCTAATTTTTGTATTCTTAGTAGAGACAGGGTTTCACCATGTTGGCCAGGCTGGTCTTGAACTCTTGACCTCATGATCTGCCTGCCTCGGCCTCCCAAAGTGCTGGGATTACAGGCATGAGCCACCGCGCCCGGCAAGGCCAAGTTTCTTATAGAAAAGCTTCCCCCTTTGGATGGAGGTTGGACTTAGATGCCCTAGAAGTTCCCTTCCAAATCCAAGACTGATTCTCTACAGGGTTGGACTGCACAGACCACCTGAGATCAGAGACCATGTCATAGACACAGAGCTGAACTCCAAGGACCCAGACACATTGCTGGTGAGCCAAGTCTCTTGACACTTGCCTCCTCCCTTTTTGCCCAGGTGAAACAAAGGTCCAAAATGTCCCTGTGGCTGAGGCCTCTGCCAGCAGAAGCTGGTATTCCGTACTCAAGGGCGTAGGAAAGGGTTTCTGACTTGTTTCGTACATGCACTTAGATTTTTAAAACCTAGTTGTAGGGTTTGATGAGCTCCAAAATGCAGCAGCTTCATGGAAGGGCTCTGGTTCATAGTTAGAAAGGCCTGGCCTGCTTCCATCGTGGCCAAGAGCAGAGCAGTACCTGCCCAGTCCTTGGGCACCATATCCTACTGAGACAAGTAGGCTGCTGAAATTGGATCCATAGGAAGAAAAAACAGGCAGGAAATGAGCCAGCTACCTCATAGCAGCCATCTCAGCAGAAGAGGACTGAGCCTCTCCTGGGCCTGGAGCTTCCAATCCCTGTGGCCTCCTGCTCCCCTCACTGGCAAAAAGCCCCAGTATTCACTGGGATGGGGAAGTCCCCATGCTAAGCCTAGCCTCCCCTCTTCCCTGCTCTCACAGCTCTCTATTTAATAGCAGCAACTAATAATTATTGGCATTGTCTCAGTGAATCCCCAGAACAACCCTATGAGGTTATCATGGCCATTCCATAGGCGAGAAGTAAGGCAACTGGACCTAGATTAGGGGATTGACCTAAAATGACAACTAGCAAGCAGTAGAGTCAGGACTCAAACCCAGACTTTTAACCCCCATGCTGTACTGCAGCTCCTCATGTATCACAAGTGTTACTCATTAATTCAAGTGTCTCCCCAGCTAGAACATAGGGTCCCTGAAAACAGGGACTCCTCCTGTCACATTCACCACTGGATCTCCTGGCTCGTGGTGGGAGGTTAATATGCTGGATTAAATGATGATGAGTGGGTGGGTGACTCCCACGGTCTACCTCAGGGCACTGGCTTTGTCCTCATCCTTTGCGGACCCCATGTGGAGTAAACCCGATTTTCTAGAAACAAATGAAGGGTCTGCACCAGCTTTGCAGATGGCTCTGAGGTGCACAATCCTTAATGGAATCCTCCTGGATCCGAACGCACAAACTGGTGGCCTGCAGCCAATGTTGAACCATAGGCATGTTGCATTCAGCCCATGCTGTGTTTTAAATTGTTGAATTAGCTGACAATTCCATGTGAAAATCTGATTTCAAGCTTATCTTGAAAAAAGCTGACAGATCTGGCAACCCTGGGCTTACAGTCCCACCCAGTGGCCGTCAGCGGACTCTGGGCAGTTGCTGCCCCCTCGAGGCGGGACTTGGGTTCTGCAGCTCTCCATCCCCTTGGGCCCACCCACTTCTGTCTTTCGCTGGATCCGCCCTGCCCCTGCTGGAGGCCCAGCATTTGCAGTCCCTGACACAGAGACTAGTAACTCCATCACTCCAAGTCAGCCAAACTGTTTTTTAGATCAAAAGTCCAATCAGTATAAAAGGACGTGTAATAGCCTGTAATCCCAGCACTTTGGGAGACCGAGGCGGGCAGATCACGAGGTCAGGAAATTGAGACCATCCTGGCTAACACGGTGAAACCCCGTCTCTACTAAAAATACAAAAACAAGATTAGCCGGGCGTGGTGGCGGGTGCCTGTAGTCCCAGCTACTCGGGAGGCTGAGGCAGGAGAATGGCATGAACCCGGGAGGTGGAGGTTGCAGTGAGCATAGATCACGCCACCGCACTCCAGTCTGGGCAACAGAGCGATACTGTGTCTCAAAAAAAAAAAAGACGTATAATAAAAGTGAATCTCCCTGCCTCCCAGGTCACCTAGCTGTCTCTCGTGTCTCCTTCCAGAGATGTGCTCTACCTCTAAGCCCAGTCACCAAACACTTGCTGGCACCTCTATGGGCCAGACACCAGCTGGGTATCAGGATCACATGGTACCTTTTCAAAATATGAGACTCAGGACCCTCAGACCTTTGGAAGTAGAATTTCTAGAATTGGAGCCAGCCTGTTGCTGGGTGTGGTGGTACACACCTGTAATCCCAGCACTTTGGGAGGCCGAGGAGGGAGGATCACTTGAGGCCAGGAGTTAGAGACCAGCCTTATTTATTTAGAGACATAGCAAGATTCTGTCTCTAAATAATTAAAAAATGAAAGTAAATAAAAAAATAAAATTGGAGCCCCAGTGTCTAGAATTTTTTTCAGACAGGGTCTCTCTCTGTCACCCAGGCCGGAGTGCAGTGGTGCAAACACAGCTCACTGCAGCCTCAACATCCTTGGCTCAAGCAATCCTCCAACCTCAATTTCCACAGTAGCTTGGACTATAGGTGCATGCCACAATGGCCGGCTAATTTTCATATTTTTTGTAGAGACGAGATTTCACCATGTTGCCCAGGCCGGTCTCGAACTCCTGAGCTCAAGCAATCCACCAGCCTCAACTTCCCAGAGTGCTGCGATTACAGGCACGAGCCATCGTGTCTGGCCTAGATTTTTTTTTTTAAGCCAGCGTTTCTGTTGCTTACCTAGGCAGAGACCCCTCAGGATGCAACATCTAAACACCATTGCCATCTCTCCAGTCCCCAACAGCCTGGTGGAGATGGGCCTGCAGCTGCACCCATCACAACCCCTGCTCACAGTATGCAGACTGTACCCTGCACAGGAGATCCCACTGAGGAGATGTGGGGCCTGAAATCCAGTCATACCCTACAACCAAGGCACACATTACATTCCCTCATCTTCCCAGGAACAGGCACCACTTCCTAATTTACCATGTTACCCATTCAATACAAATACAGGGAGACCTGTGCTCTGCTCTGCTGTGGGACACAGATAGGGGCTCCTCAGGATGCAGGCCCAGGATGACTTCCTGTAGGAGATAATGCTTGGGTCAAGTTTGGTTTAGGGAGTAGAAGCAAAGAAGTCACCTCTCTACTTTTTACCTCCCCAATCCAGGCTACCCCACCCCATGACTCCCTGTGGTTATCAGGGACATCACCATTCTCCTGGCCACTGACAGGGACACTTTAATAACAGTACACATTGGCCGGGCGCAGTGGCTCACACCTGTCATCCCAGCACTTTGGGAGGCCAAGGTGGGCAGATCACCTGAGGTCAGGAGTTTGAGACCAGCTTGGCCAACATGGTGAAACCCCGTCTCTGCTAAAAATACAAAAATTAGCCAGGCGTGATGGCGGGTGCCTGTAATCCCAGCTGCTTGGGAGGCTGAGGCAAGAGAATGGCTTAAACCTAGGAGGCGGAGGTTGCAGTGAGCCGAGTTCACACCATCGCAGTCCAGCCTGGTCAACAAGAACAAGACTGTGTCTCAAAAAAATAAATAAAAACCACTGTACATCAACAAGGCCCTTGGGGACAGCTGGGGCATAAGTAGGTGTCAGCCATACATCAGAGCAGTGTGCCTGCCCTGAGCTGCTTGGGGTTGACCAGCCTGGTGTCCAGAAATGCCTGCTGGAGGGAGTCATGGTACAGGAACCTTGTGCTCTTAGAAGGTCTCCTGAGAGGCCCTGCAAAGCCAGAATCCCTCTTAGCAGCTCGGATCAGCGCTATCAAAGTATAGCTCGGGGATTGCTGCCAGCATACAAACTTTTACTGGTCTGCAGCGAGATAAGTACAGAAATTGAAAGTAAGCATTTAGAAACTTTTATAACAATTTTACAAGGTCTTGTCAAATGTTATTAAAATGAAGCTGAGGCTAGAATTTCACCTTTTTCATTTCGTTTTTTTCAATTTAAACAAATTGTAGTAAAATATAGATAATATAAATGTACCATTTTAGCCATTTTTGAGCGTACAATTTAGTGGCAGTAAGTGCTTTCACAATATTGTGTAACCACTAGTATTATATAGTATATATTTTTAAAATTTTACAGAAGTATTAAGTTAGCAGCAGATTAAACATTTTTTTCTTAAATTGAGCTTGAGAAGCGCTGGCCTAAATGGTAACCTGTGGGGAAGCCTTGATGGTTTGGAGGTTCCTAATTGAGTCCATTGCTTGGCTTTTTTCCCCAAATCACGGAGTGGAATTAGGTCCCAGAGAATGGTGTTGGCTGAGGCCCAGGCTCCCACCCGGGCTAGAAAACTGGGCAGACGGGCACCACCCTTGAAGGGAGGCCAGCCAGGCACTGCAAAGCCTGGGGTAGTGCTGTCCCATGTGCCTGGGCCAGGAAGGCTAGATGAGAGGCCTGGGGGCGTTTGGTTTAGAGGCCCAGCAGGCTTTCCTTCTGACTCAGTGTAGGGAGGCGGTTGTTTAGAATCTCAAGAATCTCAGCTCCAGCTGGGAGGACCCTCAGCGGCTCAGTGGCTCAGCCGTGGTGGCATCTACCCTCCCTGTTTAAAGAAGGAATCTGAGGTAAGAGAGAAAGAACTGGTTCGAGCTTGCAACCAGTTAGTGATGTAGTAGTGATGGTCTCAAATACAGGCCTTTTAATTCCTAGGCAGAGGCAGGGCAGAGATTTTTTTTTTTTTTTTAATAAAGACAGTCTTGCTCTGTCTCCCAGGCTGGAATGCAGTGGCGCAATCTCGGCTCACTGCAACCTCCACCTCCTGGGTTTAAGCAATTCTTCTGCCTCAGCCTCCCGAGTAGCTGGGATTGCAGGCACCCCACCACCATGCCCAGCTAATTTTTGTATTTTTAGTAGAGACGAGGTTTTGCCACGTTGGCCAGGCTAGTCTCGAACTTGACCTCAGGTGATTCGCCCACCTCGGCCTCCCAAAGTGCTGGGATTACAGGCGTGAGCCACAGCGCCTGGCCTAATTTATTTTTAATTTTAATTTTTAAATTTTTCTCAGACTTTAGTGAGCATAAGAATGGGCAGAGATTTTTAAAGTCACACAGAATAGTATTCCGGTTCTGGCTCTAAGAGCTTTTCAGGGGGCTTGGGCACCCATACCCTCATCTGTAAACTGCAGAGACCCCCTCGCAGACTGCATGAGTATTGAGCCCAGTGCTGAAATGCCCAGCACAGGGCTGGCCCCTCCCTGCCCAGTGTTCCTCCTGCCAGCTTCATGGGTCTCCCCAGCCTGCCATTTCCCCCTCATTGTGTGTGTTGGTGGTGGGGGGTGGGGGGTGCAGATGAAGGCAGATCCTCTTCCCCAGAATGAGGAGAGCAGGGGGCTCACAGCCTGCTGCACTGGCCCACCTCCACAGCCCTGTCCCCACTGGCCGCCTCTCTGTACTTGCCTCTGCCAACTCTCTGGGTCTTTGGCCTTTGGCCTTTCTTTCCAAGATGCAGAACGTTTGTAAAATGAAGGGGTTGGACCAGAAGAACTCAAAAGTCCATTTTGAGAAGGGGAAGCTAAAGTTCAGATGCCTTAAAGTTCTGTGTCTTTTCTAGGAGGTCCAAACTCCCAGCATATCTGACTGGGCTGCCCCCAGGGGACTGGGACATCTACTTTTGTGTCACCTGGCTCCATCATTTCTCCCTCCTCTCTTTTCTTTCTCTTACATGTCTGAAGTTGTTTGAGCTCTTAAACAATTTGCCGTGCATTGTATAGGCATTTTACATAATCCATCTGAATTTTTTTTTTTTTTTTTAAGATGGAGTTTTGCTCTTGTTGCCCAAGCTGGAGTGCAATGGCATGATCTCGGCTCACTGCAACCTCTGCCTCCTGGGTTCAAGCAATTATCCTGCCTTAGCCTCCCAAGCAGCTGGGATTACAGGTGCCTGCCACCATGCCCGGCTAATTTTTGTATTTTTAGTAGAGATGGGGTTTCACCATGTTGGTCGGGCTGGTCTTGAACTCCTGACCTCAGGTGATCCAGCCACCTTGGCCTCCCAAAGTGCTGGGATTACAGACATGAGCTGCTGTGCCCGGCCCTGATTGAATCCTTAAAACAACCTTGTGAAGTAAATACTATTCTTTTTTATCCCATTTTATAGATGAAACTGAGGTTCAGAGAGGGTTAGGTCACTCATCCACTGCTAATTAGAGGCAGAGCCAGCAGGCTGCTTGCTCTCTCAATGCCATTTTCCAGATGGTGGGGGTCCCATTCTGGCCTGAATTCATGGGGCTCAATATGGCAGTGCCTGTGCTCACCTCTTCTTTCCAGTTTTTTCCAAATGGTCTCTTGACTCAGTCCCCGGATACGCTCGCCTAGCAGGATCTCCTGGGCTGCTGGGTCTGTCCCGTAGACCCTGGCTGACCTACGGATGAAATGAGTAGTCAGACAGGTATGCACTGTAACAGCAGCTAGATGACTGCCTGGCTCTAGTGGCCAGAGAGCAGCCCCAGCTTCTCGGGTAATTAACATTTATTCTTCCCCTTTCAGGGAACTTCATGTGCAGATAATCAAAGGTCAGTTTCTGGTCAACATAAGTAAATAAGCCTGTTTAAGATAAATTCCCCCACACTCCCTTGTACCTACTCCTTGCCCTCTGCCTCAGGGTTATGGAACAGCTGCCTTCAGCTGTTCTCTCCTGGAGCTTTGCAGAGCCCTCTGACCTTTCAGAAGGCCTGCTCCTTTTCCCTATAGTTTCTCCCACCACTCTGACTGATCTCCTACACTGGGCAATCAGGGAAGAGGGCTGGGATGTTGGTCCAGTTTCGGACATACCTCATGTGTTGCATCCCCTTCCCCAAGCTCCTTCTTCTGCTTTCTCTTTAGATCTTCAAGAGCTAGAAGGTTCCCTAAGAGACCACCCGAAACAAGCCTCTCCATCCACTTATTCATTGAATGAATACACCTCCAGTCCTCCTACTTACCAGGCAGTGTTAGGTCCTGAGGATACAGCGATGGACAAGGCAGACAAGGTCTCTGCCCTTGTTTACATCCTGGGGGAGAAGACAGACTATAAAAGAGATTAGGATGAATGCTGTGAGGATGAAAAGGGTGATATAACAGACAATGACTGTGGGCAGGTGCAGTGTGTTCCTGGCAAAGGGAACTGCTAGTGCCAAGGCCTGATGGCAGGAACTAGCAGGTGTGAGGAAGGAGCCTAAGTGAGGCCCTCTTGGCTGGATGAGGTGGTCAAGGGGGACCCCATACAAGGAGGTGCTCAGGGTCCAGCTGTGTAGCCTGGGGCCAGGGCGAGGGTTTGGTTATAGTCTGCATGATGCAGTTTTGAAGGGCTTTAAGGGGGGAGTGATGTGATCAGATTACGTGTGTAAAGAATTCTTCAGCCACCAGGAGGAGAATGGACGGTAAGGAGAGCCGGAGTGCACAAGGGAGAGAGATGAGAGTGGCTTGGACAGTGAGGTGGAGGGTCATGGTCAGATTCAGGATCTAGGTCATGGTGAAGCTAACAGGAGCTGTTGGACTGGATGTGGGCATGCAGTGAGGGCTGACTCTTGGGCTTTTCCCTTGGGGAGCTGAGTGAAGAGGGGTGCCATCTACTCAAACAAGCCTGGAGAAGGAGTAGGTGTGGGGGGATGGATGGAGGGGAACAATGGTTTCATTTGGCCATCGTGGCAGACCTTGCTGGCTGCTCTCCCAGGACTGAGTCTCTCCTCCCTTATAACAGAAACCTGAAAAGTGTTTTATTTTGTTGTTTTTGTTGTTGTTTGAAATGAAAGGTCTCACATATTTATTACTGAACCCAGCCAACTAACGCATTCATAACAGATTCAGAGAGGAAAAATGTATTCCCAATAAAACATGTCTAACTGCAGGTAACGGTGACATTTTCAGCTTGATATGGTAATGTGATTGTGACCTTCAGACAGCATAAATGTGTGTGCCATCTCATGTGCAATTCCTTATAGACCCAGCTTGGTTTTCCTCCGATGTCTCCTTTTGGAGTTGTACCTGATTTTATTGCCAGTTTTCATCCTAATCCCCTGGAGAATGGAACGATTTTGCTTTTGTTTCTTGACCAGGAAGTCTTGTGAGAAGACATGGCAAGAAGTGGAGTCAAGCACACACCACGATGGCAGAGAAAGGGAGAGAGGGGCCATTGTTTTTGTTGTTGTTAAGTAGTCACCTGTCTGGCTCCTTGTACCTTTTGCCCTTTTCCCATCCTCCTTTTTCCTGGAACAGAGACGTGATACCTAGAAGTACAGCAGCCCTCTTGTGATCATCAGGGTAAAAGTCACATGATGGCTGGGACAGGGAGATGGATAGATCGTGGGTCCTTGATAATATCATTGAGCTGACATACCAGTCTAGGCAAGTTGATCATTTTACTTGTTTAAGCCACTGTTTTTGAGCCATCACACCTGGCCCATTGTGGCTTTTCATTGCTTGCTGCTGAATGAAGTCATAGCTGATGGAGTCATGTTGAGTTCAAGATTTTTGGAGGAGGGACGTGGGTCTAGGGAAGGAGGATGAGGTTACCCCTATATACTGAGCTAGTCAACCCAGAGTTCAGTCGTTTATTCATTCAAGAAATATTTATTGAGGACCTACTATGCACCAGCACTATCCCAGGTGCCAAGAATTTACCAGCAAATAAAACAAGGATCCTCACCCTTGAGGAGTTTGCATTCTGCTGTAATCAAGAAGCCAGCCTGACTTATGGGCAATTGCATTTCATTTAATCCCAAGGGTGGTGGGGTATGAGGTGTGAACAGGTGATGGTGGTCGGGCATGGCATGTCTATTCCCACAGCCCTCCTCACCCACTCGTGATGTTAGCAAATCAAAATAGTCAACATGTTTCTCCAGTGTTTTCTAGGAGCCAAGCACTGTGCTGTGTTCTACCTCTGAGGGAGGTGTTCTGATTATCCCCATGTTATAGGAAGGTTAAGAAAGCAGCTCTAGTCATACAGCTAACCAGCGGTTGTGCTAGATTTAAACCCAGGGCTTTCTGACTCCAGAAATTCACTGACCCCCTCCCACCCCTGGGCAACCTCTTTAAAAAAAAAAAAAAAAAAAAAACAAGGGCCGGGCACGGTGGCTTACGCCTGTAATCCCAGCACTTTGGGAGGCTGAGGTGGGTGGATCACGAAGTCAAGAGATCGAGACCATCCTGGCCAAAATGGCGAAACCCTGTCTCTACTAAAAATACAAAAATTAGCCAGGCATGGTGGCACGCGCCTGTAGTCTCAGTTACTCCGGAGGCTGACGCAGGAGAACCACTTGAACTTGGGAGGCGGAGGTTGCAGTGAGCCAAGATTGCGCCATTGCACTCCAGCCTGGCGACAGAGCGAGACTCCATCTCAAAAAAACAAAATAAAACAAAAAAACCACAAAAAACACATCTTTATTGTCTAGAAATCTATATTTTCAAAATCCCCCAGAAAAGATGCTGTTCTCTCACTTCCCCCATTTTCTTCCTTTTCTTCCATACCTCTACTATAAAGGACATTTTTATACCGTATTAAAACTTCACCCAGATGTCCAGATAGCTCCCCACCTATGTATTTCTCTTATTTGCAAGCTGCATGTTCATGTAGCCATCTAAGATGCCAGATAGCCCTTGTACTCCATTCCCCACTTTGTTTCAGCATCACTGGCTTTCCTGTTAACCCACTGAGGAAAGCTTCGGGATTGAGGGGTAGACTTACCGTAACTATGGGCAAATGCTGCAGGCTCCTGGACAACCTCTTGGCCCCTTTTCCTGTACCCCTTTTTGTCATTGTTTAACAAACCACTTCCTGATTTCCCCTTTCTCCTTGTTTTGGAAAGGGACAATGTCTCTTGTTCATTCCTGTGGTCCAGGCACCTGAATGAAGGCCTGGCAACCTTCATTCCTCCATCCCACTTTTTAAGAAGCTTTCTCTATGCTGAGTGCTGGGAATATAGACAAGTCACAGAACAAGACGCACAACCCAGGAGGGAAACAGGTAATTAACAGGTGTCACAGTGTAATGGGTCTGGTAGGATAATCAGAGGGACCAACCTTTCCTTGGTACAGGAAAGGGCATCCAAGTCAGAACAGGGTGGTGGGGACCGGTCAACGAGGGCTGCCTGGAGGAGTTGACACCTGAGCTGAGTCCCAGATGAGAAGCAGGAGTTGAACAGATAAATAAAAGCAGTGGGGCCAGGCACGGTGGCTCATGCCTGTAATCCCAGCACTTTGGGAGACCGAGGCAGGCAGATCACAAGTTCAAGAGATCGAAACGATCCTGGCCATGGTGAAACCCCGTCTCTCCTCAAAATACAAAAATATTAGCTGGGCGTGGTGGCGGGCATCTGTAGTCCCAGCTACTCAGGAGGCTGAGGCAGGAGAATCTCTTGAACCTGGGAGGCGGAGGTTGCAGTGAGCTGAGATCGCACCACTGCATTCCAGCCTGGGCAACAGAGTGAGACTCCATCCCCCACCACAAAAAAAAAAAAAAAAAAAAAGTGGTGGGGGTGTTCCAGACAAAGGGAGCAGCACATGGAGGGTGGAGAGAGGCGAGATGGCAGCATGTGAGCGTGGCTGGACTGTGGATGCAGGTGCACTCGTCTCCCACTAAGGAGTCCCACCTAAGCATCCTAGAAATCCGGGGCCAGAAGGATCTTAATCATCAACAAATCCAACCTCCTCCTTTTCCAAATGAAGCCCAGAGAGGGGAAGCCATTTTTCCAGGGTCACATAGAAAGCTAATGATGGAGAATAGACTCAAACTCACTGCACTGCCTGAGTTTTGGATTTTCTTTTTTTCCTTCCATTCCTTCCCTCTGCCCTTCCCTCCCACTGTCCTCCAATTCATATTTCTCACGTGCCTACTTTGCACCAGCCCAGTACCCTGACCTCCTTGCCCTAGAACCTTAGGCTTCCAGAGCCTAGGTCATCACCACCTCTTCCTATCAAACCTCCTCCCCACACCCCGTTCCTGCCTGACCTTTCCTACTCATTAAAAATCCAGATGCCTAGGTTGCTTCCCATACCAACAAGATCAGAATGTCTGGGGGCGGGGGCCAGGTGTCAGTATTTTTTAAAGATCCCTGGATGATTCCATTTGTAGCGAAGTTTGAGAACCACTGTTTTAGCCCTGATGAAGGGCCCCTCCACCTCCTGTCCCTTGGCCTCTGGGTTGCAGATGACCTGGTGATTTTTCTTTTTCTTCCAGATGTACTTCTGGACTCACGGGCCTGGGCCCCACCCAGCACAGATCTCTGCTGAGCAATCTTGTCTCCACTCTGTTCCTGCCCTTTGCCCAGCCCTGGGCCTCCAATCTGCATTGATTACCTGGTCTGACCTCTCTCACCATCCCTAGGTACTTAATAAATATTTGCTGTTGATGATAGCAATGACCTTGAGACTGATGAACAGTCTGGCCAAGAGGATCCTTGATGTGGAAGATAGAAAAAGCCTTTGGGGTCAGGCAGACTTGGATTCTAATACCAGCCAGTTCCGCTTGCTGTGTCTGAGCCTCAGTTTACTCATCTGTGAAGAGGAGGTAGCAAGAATGAAAATGCCTGCCTTGTGGTTTGTTGTAAGGACAGACACTGCCAACGTAGAGGGCCCAGAAGCTCACAGACCAGTTGCTCTGAGAGCAGACCACTCTTGCCCTGATGGTAGGGAACTATTTTTGTGTGTGGCAAGTGGGACCTTAGGAAGGAAGGCAACTGTGAGGCTTCTGAGAAGGACCCTACACAAGGGAGTTTCCTCCCAGGGCAGGTGAATGGAGAGGGTGGCAGAAGCCTACGGGAAGGGGTCACAGGGATCAGCTAGAGAGTGCCACCACCCTTCCTGGGGAATGCAGGGCAAGGTCCCTGGTGGGAGTTTTCCTGGGAAGCCAAAGAAGCACCCAACGAAGACAGAATCAACATTTGGGTACCTTCAGTACCCAGAGGCAGCAATGCCAACTACAACCACACTGGAAGAAGAAGACCTTCTCCGCATAGATTCTCTGATCTCTTCCTCCTTCACGGCACCAGCCCTGGGGAACCAGCATGGTGGGGAAATAATGAAGCTGGAATACAACCACTTACAGACTTCACAACCTCCTCCTGTAGATACCAAAGGGATTTTAGGATTACATTTTATTTCTCACCTGAGCAAGAAAAGCTACAGGAGCATCTCAAGCAGAGGGCAGGAGTCTCCAGAGGAGTTCAAGGGGCTCTGACAAGAAAAATCAAGGGGCTGTGTTCAAGAACTGGCTCCCTTGGCGATTATATTACAAAGCCCATGTGTGCTGGACGCTGATGAAATTGCTGCCAAATGCCTGTGTAGCCTTGGCAAGGCCCTTTATTTCTCTGGGTCTCCGTTTCTCTCTCTCTTTTTTTTTTTTTTTTGAGGCAGAGTCTCACTCTGTCGCCCAGGCTGGAGGGCAGTGGCGTGATCTCGGCTCACTGCAAGCCCCACCTTCTGAGTTCACGCCATTCTACTGCCTCAGCCTCCCGAGTAGCTGGGACTACAGGTGCCCACCACCACACCTGGCTTATTTTTTGTATTTTTAGTAGAGATGGAGTTTCACCATGTTGGCTAGGCTGGTCTGGAACTCTGGACCTCAAGTGATCCACCCACCTCGGCCTCCCAAAGTGCTGGGATTACAGGCATGAGCCACTGTGCCTGGCCTGGGTCTCCGTTTCTCTAGCTGTGAAATGACTGTTCTAAAAGAGCCCTGCCGGACTTTGGCAGTCTGTAAGAAGACCTGAGTTCTTCTCTCAGTTCCAAGCAGGAAAATTGAACGTACCCTGAGCCCAGAGCCTGCAACAAACTCTGAGCAGCCTCAGGAAGTCAGGCAGTGAAGTCCAAAAAATGATCTCTTCTGTATAGGGAGAAAATAAAAGCTTAAAAATTTGTAGTTTGAAGATGTCAGTTGCCATGTCAATTTTTATATTATTATTTTTTCCATTTCCTGGTAATGAGATGCTGTGTTATCTTTATTTATTTATTTATTTGTTAGAGACGGGGTCTCGCTTCGTCGCCCAGGCTGCAGGGTACTGGCGCAACTATAAGCTCACCGCTGTCTGGAATTCCTGGGTTCAAGTGAACCTCCCACCTCAGCCTCAGCAGCTGGGACTAGAGGCACATAATACCACACCCAGCTAATATTTAAATGTTTTGTAGAGACTGTGTCTCACCATGTTGCCCAGGCTATTCTCCAACTCCCGGGTTAAGCAATCCTCTGGCCTCAGCCTCCCATGTTCTTTTTTAAACAGCTTCTTTAGAGCACAACTTACATACCATAAAGTTCACCTCTTTTAAAAGTGTACATTGCGCCGGGCGTGGTGGCTCACGCCTGTAATCCCAGCACTTTGGGAGGCCGAGGAGGGTGGATCACGAGGTCAGGAGATCGAGACCATCTTGCCGTCTTGGCTAACAGGGTGAAACCCCGTCTCTACTAAAAATATGAAAAATTAGCCAGGCGTGGTGGCACGCATCTGTAGTCCCAGCTACTTGGGAGGCTGAGGCCGGAGAATGGCGTGAACCTGGGAGGCAGAGCTTGCAGTGAGCCGAGATGGCACCACTGCACTCCAGCCCGGGTGACAGAGTGAGACTCCGTCTCAGAAAAAAAGTGTACATTGCAATGACTTTTAGTAAATGTACAGGGTTTTGCAACCATTACCTCGATCTAATTTTATTTATTTATTTATTTATTTATTTATTTATTTATTTATTGAGATGGAGTTTCACTCTTGTTGTCCAGGCTGGAGTGCAATGGCGCGATCTCGGCTCCCTGCAACCTCTGCCTCCTGGGTTCAAGCGATTCTCCTGCTTCAGCCTCCTGAGTAGCAGGGATTACAGGCGCCTGCCACCATGCCCAGCTACTTTTTTTTTTTGTATTTTCAGTAGAGATGGGGTTTTGCCATGTTGGCCAGGCTGGTCTCGAACTCTTGACCTCAGTTGATCCACTCGCCTCAGCCTCCCAAAGTGCTGGAATTACAGGCGTGAGCCACTGCGCCCGGCCCTATTATTATTATTTTTTTCTTAGAGACAGAGTGTGGCTTTGTCACCCAGGCTGGAGCACAGTGGTGCAATCATAGCTCACTGCAGCCTTGAACTCCTGGCTTAAGCAATCCTCCCGCCTCAAGTCCTCCACCTCAGGCATGCACTACCACGCCCAGCTAATTAAGGTGACATTAAATAGACCTGAGGGAAGTGAGGAGATCAGCCCTGCCGCTGTTTGTTGTGTGACCTGAGCCAGGCACAGGGCCTGACACCTATCTTGAAGTTCTTAATTTTTATTTATTTATTTATTTATTTATTTATTTATTTATTTATGTAGACAGTTTCGCTCTTGTTGCCCAGGCTGGAGTGCAATGGCGTGATCTCGGCTCACGGCAACCTCCGTCTCCTGGGTTCAAGTGATTCTCCTGCCTCAGTCTCCTGAGTAGCTGGGATTACAGGCATGTGCCACCATGCCTGGCTAATTTTGTATTTTTAGTAGAGACGAGGTTTCTCCATGTTGGTCAGGCTGATCTCAAACTCCCGACCTCAGGTGATCAGCCCATCTAGGCCTCCCAAAGTTCTGGGATTACAGGCATGAGCCACCGCACCCGGCCTGAAGTTCTTAATTTTTGTGTACATTTTCATTGTGTACAGGGTATGTAGCCAGTCCTGCTGAGGCCAAATGAATTCCAGGCAGAAGGAACACCAAGTGCAAAGCTCACAGAGTGGGCAGGTGTTAACATCTTTGAGTCTGGAGTAGGAAAGGAGGCCATGGTTGGTCTCTCCTCTCTTTCTGCCCTTTGCCCTTTCTTCTCCTCCCCAGCTGCCCACTGTGGTTCTGGCACCTCCAGGGCTGATGCAGGAGGGAGAGGAAAGAGGTTCCGGAGTCAAGAAGGGCCTGACTCCTGGGTACTGTCTTGAGCAAGCATTGATGCTCTCTGGGCTTTGCAGGGGTTTAAAGCTGATGCTCGGCCCGGTGCAGTGGTTCAAGCCTGTAATTCCAGCACTTTGGGAGGCTGAGGTGGGTGGATCACCTAAGGTTAGGAGCTCGAGACCAACCTGACTAACATGGTGAAACCCCGTCTCTACTATAAGTACGAAAAATTAGCCGGGTGTGGTGGTGCGCGGCTGTAATCCCAGCTACTTGGGAGGCTGAGGTGGGAGAATAGCCAAGATTGCACCACTGCACTCCAGCCTACGCGACAAAGTGAGACTCTGTTTCAAACAAACAAACAAAAAGCTGACGCTCTTTCTCGTTTGGGGGGTGAGAGGAGCACTTTCATGGAAGTCCTCGTCCGGCTCCCCACCGCAAAGCCTGGGACAGAGACCTATGTGCCAGAGTTTGTATGGGAGGTGATCCCAGGAGGTCGAGTGAGACAGGAAGGAGGTTGCTGCTTTAGGAAATGGAGTCCAGATTCCAGGAAACCCAATGGGCAGACAGAACGGGTTGTTTTCTTTTGGACCAGAGTCCGGGGTTTCCTCAACTGCTCCCGCATCCCACTGGGTGTCAGCTGCGTGTGCCTCTAGTCTGCATCTGAGCTAGTGGGCTAGGCAGCCCTCCCAGCTTCAGAGGGAGCCCTGAGGCAGAAAGCGGAGGAACACCAGGTGGGCGAGTGGGGTGGGGCTGGTGTCAGCATGCGCGGCACCGTCCCCACTGCAGAGGCCGACCTGAGCTAGACCGAGAAGGTGTGACCTGGCACATTCTTATGCCTGCGGCCCTGGGGGTGGTCCCTGCAGGGTCTCCCGGCTGCACCCTTGTGGAAGGTGGATGGGTCTCCACCAGCCAGGTGCTCATTGATGACTCCCTCAATCCCAGGACATCACAGATGCCTCCAGCTTCTTCCTGCTGAGGCCTCACGCCACCAGAGGAGAACTTCCTGGGATCTGGATCCGAGGCCGCCCCAGGCAGACTCTCTCCTGTGGCCACCTGTGTGTGCGGTGCCCTCTGGCCGCAGCCCTCTACTCCACCGCCTTAGGGGGCTTCAGCCAGTCCTTTCTCTTTGGCTTCTCAGGCAAGAGTCAGACACCAGGTCATAGGTCCTGGGGCACACCCAGCACACACTCTCTGACTAGTCTTTTGGAAGCCCCCTCCCTGGGCTTGAAGTGAGAGGGAAACTACCCCCTCCCACCCAACTTTCTACCCCTGCTTTCCTAATGTCATCTGCCACCACCAGGTCCCCTGTGCACCAGCCCCAGAGCATGACGAGGCCCCATTCCCTAAGCTTACCCCTCCCCTCCCACCTCTGTGCCCTGGACATACTGTTCCCTTTGCCTGGAAAGTCATTTCCCCTCCTCAAGGCTTGGTGAACTCCTCCTCATTCTGTGAGACTCATCCAAGGAGGCCATAAAGCAGTGAATCTGTCTTGGAAATCAGTCCTGCTCCATTGTGCTCCCACTGCACCGTGCTCACACTGCTCTGTGCTCACACTGCTCTGTGCTCCTACTGCACCGTGCTCCCATCACCTTGTGCTCCTGCTGCATTGTGCTCCCATTGCCCTGTGCTCCTGCTGCACCGTGCTCCCGATGTCCTGTACTCCTGCTGTGGAGTAAAGAATTGAAATAGAGTAATACTTGGCATTTCTTGAGCAGTTACTATACGCCAGGCACTGTAAGCCCTTTCCTTGTACGATTCCATTCGCTCCTCCTGCCAACTCTATGAGGTGAATATCATGACCCTGCTTTTGAGTTGAGGAGACTAGCGTCAGGCGAGGTTACAAAATTTGCCAGGGTCACAAAGACCTGGTACACGGTAGAGTTAAAGTGTGAACCCAGGCAGAATACGCCCATGTGCTTCGCTGCTTTGCTACCTCTAGTGAATGATGGCCTTGTTTGGGGGGAAAAGAAAAGAAGGTGTTGGAGATAGCTCAGGCCCTACACATTGTTTCTCTTGCTTTAGGTCCACTGAAACCCTTACTGATGCTCTCCCAGCTCAGAGCCTGACTCCTTTTGGTCTCTGAGCTGATGCTCTCCCAGCTCAGAGCCTTTTGAGTCCTTTCAGGTACTGGACTTAGGTCTGCCCAGGAATCCAGGCTTGCTGGAGACCTTGATCTACTTGGGGCTGAACCTGGTAGCTGGAAGGGCAGCCTGATGATGCACAGGCTACCCACAAGGCTCCCTTCCAGGGTTCAGAACTCACAGGGTTATAGGGGTCCGGGCTCCTGGAACCATGCATCACTGGGCCTTACCCAGGTGGCCAGAATGCTGTCAGACTGCCCAGACTGGACTGAGGATGGGGGGCAGGGAGGCACTTGGACTGGGGAAAGGAGTTGAGCAGAGCAGGACAGAGAAAGAAGTGTCTGGGCCCCCAGCTTCCCTGCTTGATATCAGCACTGTGGAGCAGATAAGAGCAGGCTTGGATCCAGGTCCACCACTAGCCAACTGGGTGGCCTTGGGCAAGTAGCATTCTCCCAGGCCTGTTTCCTCATCCACAGACGAACATATTGGCAGAACAGCCTCATGGACCTACAGCACATAAAAGGGGCTTTGCATCCGGCCATAACTGTCCACTGTCTTTACTTCTACTGTTTTATCCTTCAGCTCTCAAATAGCCACAGCCTAGTTTCATGCAGTGAATTCTCTCCCACAAGCACACCTCCAGATCCACTTCCCAGAACCTGAATACCTCTGGAGCTGTGTGACCTGGGACACGAAATTTCTCCTCTCTGGGCCTCAGTTTTCCTATCCATAAAATAGGGATTGTAGGGGCAGAAAGGGTAATCTCTTTCCTCTCTGTCATAAGGGTCATGGCTAACAAGCCTGTAACAAAGACAAGTTAACAAGAAAGAAGCATGACAAATTTATTTGATTATAGTTTTATGTGGCACAGAGCCTTCAGAATGAAGACCCAAAGACATGGGGGAAACTGTCCATTTTTATGCTTAGCATTAGAACGTGCCCTTTTTGTCCAGTCATATTTCTCCACAGCTGTCCATATGCCATTAGAATCGCTTAAAATCGCTTGAACCTGGGAGGCAGAGGTTGCAGTGAGCCGAGATAGCGCCACTGCACTCCAGCCTGGGCAAGAAAGCGAGACTCTGTCTCCAAAAAAAAAAAAGGAGACTCAAAAGCAGTCTCTCTCCTGCCTTCCTGTCTCTGACCCCTAAACCATAGAAACTAGAACCTCCTAGAACTAGGTCTGCAACCTCCGCCTCCCAGGTTCAAGCGATTCCAAGCTATTCTAATGGCGTATGGACAGCTGTGGAGAAATATGACTGGACAAGAAGGGCACGTTCTAATGCTAATAAGAGACAGAGTGAAGAAGCCCAGCAAGACCTGTCTGTCCAGATTCTTCTTGGCCTTTCTGTGCAGCGTTCCTCCCTCCTGGGTATGGGGCAGGACCCTTCTGGAATAAGGGTCTTAATTTCTTTCTTTTTTTCTTTTCTTTTTTTTTTTTTTTTCAGAGGGAGTCTAGCTCTGTCGCCCAGGCTGGAGTACAGTGGTACAATCTCGGCTCACAGCAACTTCCACCTCCTGGATTCAAGCAATTCTCCTGCCTCAGCCTCCCGAGTAGCTGGGATTACAGGCACCTGCCACCATGCCCAGCTAATTTTTTATTTTTAGTAGAGACAGGGTTTCACCATGTTGGCCAGGCTGATCTCGAACTCCCAACCTTGTGATCCACCTGCCTCAGCCTCCCAAAGTGCTGGGATTACTAGCGTGAGCCACCATACCCAGCCAAGGGTCTTAATTTCTTTATGACCACATGTTACACAAAAAGACTGGGGTGGGGTGGGGGTGGGAGGCAGGAAAGTTAGAGATAGATTATATATATATATATATATTTGAGATGGAGTCTCACTCTGTCACCAGGCTGCAGTGTAGTGGTGCAATCTTGGCTCACTGCAACCTCTGCCTCCTGGGTTCCAGCGATTATCCTGCCTCAGCCTCCTGAGTAGCTGGGACTACAGGTGCACACCACCACACCCAGCTAATTTTTGTATTTTTAGTAGAGACGGAGTTTTACGATGTTGGCCAGGATGGTCTCCATCTCTCGACCTCGTCATCCGTTCACCTCGGCCTCCTAAAGTGCTGGGATTACAGGCGTGAGCCACCGCGCCCGGCCTGGAGCAATATTTTTAGGTGTTATGCCTGGTTTTGGGGGAAAAGGGTTCTAGTTTCTATGACCTGCATTGGGAAAGAAATATTCTAGTTTCTATGGTTTAGGGGTCAGAGACAGGAGGGCAGGACAGAGACTGCTTTTGAGTCTGCTTTTTTCTTTTTTTTTGGAGACAGAGTCTCGCTTTCTTGCCCAGGTTGGAGTGCAGTGGCGCTATCTCGGCTCACTGCAACCTCCGCCTCCCAGGTTCAAGCGATTCTCCTGCCTCAGCCTCCTGAGTAGCTGGGATTACAGGTGTGCGTCACCACGCCCACCTAATTTTTGTATTTTTAGTAGAAATGGGGTTTCACCATGTTGGCCAGGCTGGTCTTGAACTCCCGGCCTCAAGTGATCCACCCGCCTCAGCCTCCCAAAGTGTTGGGATTACAGGAGTTTGCTTTTTCTTTTCTTCTTTTTCCTTTTTTTTTTTTTTTATTCTTTCCTTCTTTCCATCCATCCATCAAGTGCAGTAGTGAGGAGGGGTAAAGAGTCGAACAAGGAGTTTGATCTGTAACTGACTGAACAATCAAACTGAGATAATTCACTACTTTTGGACCAGACTGAGGCTGCTTCTTAGGCCTTCACTTTGGGGACTTTGGTGTATTATTTTCTGAGCCCCCACAGGATCATCACACTCACCTCAAAGGAATGAATGAGGGTTAAATGAGATAACAGAAAAATCTCTTGTCACCTCTCTGAGCCTCAGCTTCCCAATTTGTAAAATGGCTTAATTATAGTATGTGCTTCGTAGAGTTGTCTGGATCAAAGGAGGTAGTCACTGCAACCATTTAGTGCACCGCTTGGCACATGGCAAGAGCTTAACAAACTGTAGCTTTCTAAAGGAGCCCAGCATGGAGCAGGTGTTCCAAAAATGAAGGCTGAGTCCAAGTCACCTTCCAAGTTTTTAATTTTTATTCACAATAACAGAATATATTCTATTATGCAGAATATCTTCTCCATAATGTCCTTACTTGTTTTCATTGCCTGTTCTCTATCAGCTGTAAATGAAGGTTTTCTATGCTACTCTTCCCATTCATGCAGGTAACAGATTTAACTAATTCTTATGGGTTTGTCTGAACCTGTTGAAGGAGAGACCGGTTTCATGCTATTACATTACGATTATATAACTAACCTTCCTTCCTTCCTTCTTTCCCTTCCTTCCTTTCCTTGCTTCCTTCTTTCTCTCTCCCTTCCCTCCCCTCCTTTCTTTTCCCTTTCCCTTTCCTTTCCTTTCCACAGGGTCTCACTCTGTCACCCAGGCTGGAATGCAGTGCTACAATCATAGCTCTCTGTAACCTGGAACTCCTGGGCTCAACCAGTTCTCCCACCTTGGCCTTCCAAAGTGCTGGGATTACAGGCATGGGCCACCTTGCCTGGCCTGACCATATGAATTTCAAATATAATAGAGAAATACATCTTCCCTAGGACTTTGCAGTGGACAAAGACCCTTCATGCTCATTGCTTTTTTAAATTCTTCTAACAGTGCTGGCAGATTGGTGGTATTATTTCTATTTTACAGATAATAAACCTGTGGCCCAGAGAGAACAAGGAGACTGTCCCAAGATTCCATGGTGAGTTACGGGAGCTCTGGGGCTGGGATCTTCGCATCGTGCTTAGGCACAACCGCCTCTCCCAGTGGTCTCAGAACTCCCTAAGGGCAGAGCGGCTTCTTCTCCTAGGCTGTCTCCTCTTGGCCTCCCATCCGGCAGACTGTGTGCTCCCAAGAGCCGCGGGAGTGGGGGTCTCCCAACTCTGCCTGTTCCAGGTCTTTGCATACTAGAGGAACGGGCAATCTGTGGCATTGTTGATCCAGTATTTACCGAGGGCCTGCTATGTGAAGGGATTCCTCACCCTTCAGGTGCTCCCAGGGCTGGGAATGTGTAACACCAGAGGGTAGAGAGTGGGTGTTTGAATACAGGTCCAGGCTGGGTGCACTCGGCTGGGCAGAGCCGGGGAAGCTGCCCGAGGGGCGGGTTTCGGGTGGGAACTTGAAGAAGCCAGGGGTGCCCAAAGAGGGGGTGGAGCTGCCCCAGCAGAGAAATGAAGGTGCGAACGCTGGGGCGTATCTCGAGCAGAGTGGCCTCGGGAGCAGGGGGCGGGGTGGGCTGAGTAAGCGTAGGGGCCGGCCGGGCTGTAGCTGGGAAACGCAGCCACTCTCCTGCGGCCGCCCTCCCCGACCCTCCCAGGGTCAGCCGGGCCCAGAAGCCGGAGCCTGCGCTTCCCGTCGTCCCGAAGTGCGAGAAGCGCGGCCGCAGCTCTGCGCCGAGGAGCCCCGGGAGTCCACTCCCGGGCCTCGGTCTTCCCATCTGTGTGACGCCACAGGAAGTCCTGAGACGCCACCTCTGCGCGGCCGACCCCTCTCCCGCGCGTGCAACACGTGGGCCTGGCGGGGCAGAGCTGCTTGTGCGCGGCGGGCGGGGTGCGGGGCGCTCGGCGTCGCCCGGGCCCGCGGAGGCGGCTGTAGCCAGAGCGCCCGAGGCCGCCCGCCCTCCCCCGGCTTGGGGCGGGGCCGCTGCCCGGCTGCTCTTTTATCTGCCGGCTCCGCCGACCCGGCCCCCGCGGCCCTCCCAGCTCGGCTCCGGCTCAGGTACGGGGCTGCCAAGACGGGGAGGCCTGGCTGGCCGCAGACGAGGGTGCTCTCCACGGGGCGCGGCGGGGCGGCGGGGCTGCGGGGCTGCGGGGCTGGACGTGGAAAGAGCAAGGCTCCGCGGGGCAGGGGCGGACTTGGGACCCGGGGAAGACAGGCAGGACGCGGAGCCGGAGGGGAGCACCTGCGCTAAGTGAGAGGACGCCCGCCCGGGGAAGCAGCCAGCGGAGGGCGCAGGAAGGAGGAGCTCGCTGGATGGGGGCGTCTTGGGAAGGGTGGGAGGAGCAGAAGGAGCACGGCTGAGGAGGATGCGGATGGGGGGCCTGAGAGCCTGTTTGTCCAGTGAGCAGGGGAGGGGAGGGCTGCTTGGAGAAAATGAAGGATGGAGGGCAGGGAGTGGGTAGGGGCGTCTGGCCCGGGCAAGGCCGCTGCCTTCCTGGAGCAGGACAGTCAGGGAGCTCACTGCTTTCTGGAGGAGGAATCTAGGTGAGACCGGGACAGGAAGGGGTGTGGGTGCCCAGAACCGGCTGATGTGAAGGAGTCCCACTTAGGGATCCAGGAACAGTGGGAATAGCACTGCTGGGGGCCAAGAGGGGCACTTGCTCCATGGGCCCAAGCAGTCTAGACACCTTGGGGGATGAGGGAGCCTCCCCTGGTGTCAGGAGAGCCTGGGGGTCCCCCACACACAGTGAGGGAAGGGGAAAACCCACAGCACTTGCCTCAAGGCTGCAGGCTTTGAAGACCTTCAGAAATTTCCCTGTAGCAGCCCCTGGAGGAGGCCTGTGGGGCTAGGTCAAGCCAAGGCCTCGGAGTCTGAACAGTTTGATGGATTCGGAGTCTGGGTGCTCCTGGGTGGACAGCCCAGGACCCCAAGTCTGAGCTCCTATAGGAGAGAGGGACCCAGCCTCTGGTCATGAGGCCTGTGCTACCTCTGGGTCCTTTTGTTGAGAGGCTGCCCCTCTCCAGCCTTAGTTTCTCTGTCCAGAGGGTTCCTTGCTGGTCAGCAGTGCAGCTCAGGTCCTTTTTCTGTGCCCCATGCTGGGTGACTATAGCTCGTTCACCCAACCTCTCTGGGCCTAAGAGATTCCCCCTCCTCAGAGCGGTTGTAAGTCTCAGCTCCACAGAATACTTTCTTTAAGAATTGCTTTTTCAGGCCATCTGTGGGAGCTCACACTTATAATCCCAGCGCTTTGGGAGGCTGAGGTGAGAGGATGGCTTAAGCCGTGAGTTCAAGGTTGCAGTGAGCTGAGATGGTGCCGCTGTACTCCAGCCTGGGGGACAGAGCATAGACCCTGTTTAAAAAAAAAAAAAAAGTCTGGGTATGGTGGCTCACACCTGTAATCCCAGTACTTTGGGAGGCCGAGGCAGGCGGATCACCTGAGGTCGGGAGTTTGAGACCAGCCTGACCAACATGGAGAAACCCCATCTCTACTAAAAATACAAAATTAGCCGGGCGTGGTGGTGCATGCCTGTAATCCCAGCTACTCAGGAGACTGAGGCAGGAGAATCGAAGCCGGGAGGCGGAGGTTGCAGTGAGCCGAGATCATGCCATTGTACTTCAGCCTGGGCAACAAGAGCGAAACTTTGTCTCAAAAAATAAAAAAAGAAAAGAAAAGAATTAGGCTGGGCACAGTGGCTCATGATTGTAACCCCAGCACTTTGAGAGGCCAACGCGGGAGGATTGCTCAAGCCCAGGAATTCAAGACCAGCCTGGGCAACATAGTGAGACCTTGTCTCTACACATAATAAAAAAATTAGCCAGGCGTGGTATTGTGTGCCTGTGGTCAGGGCTACTCAGGAGGCTGAGGTGGGAGGATCGCTTGAGCCTGGGCAGTTGAGGCTGCAGTGATGGCTGCACTGCACTTCAGCCTGGGGACAGAGTGATACCCTATCTCAAGAAAAGAAATAGTTACTTATTTCATTCTGATCACATTTTCCAGTACAAATACATGGAGGTCCCAAGTGCCAAAGTTACAAAAAAAAAAAAACAACAGTTTCTGTTCAGTTTTGGAAGACATGTAGGGACTTTTTCTTTAAACACTTTGGACCAAGTTGGGGAGTTAGCCTGCATTGAGGGAGGTGACCCAGTTGCTAAGAGACTGGGAGGCCAGCCAGGGATGAAAACTTTGCCTGTATAATCTGTGGTCACCACTGGGTGCCTGGGAGTTACCCACGGTGGACAAAGGGCAAGAGCGCTGGTTTTGGAGTCAGATAGATGTGCTCTGCCCTCCCGCCTCCAGGGCTGGGCTCCCAGGTTGGCTGTGGATCCAGAGAGTTGTGAGGGAGAGGTAAAATGTATGTGAAAGTTCTTGGTAAACACCCAGCCACTATATATTATGAATGGTAGCACCTAATCTCCTTAATGATATTTCAGGTGCCATATTGGGTCATCCTCACTAAAGACCCTTCAAGAGGGTTTTCCTCCAACAGCCCCAGTATTAACATTGGTCTGGCCTTATTATTTGTATCTAATGGGGTTAGACTTTCCCTTCCATGCTGAGAAAAAGTTGTCTTTAAGAGAATGTGCTGAACAATCAGGGCCCGGAAAGGCAACAACGAATATTTTGCATGCCAAGAAGGAGGCAAAAGAGGAAGTGGAATTGTACCCAAATAATACTTATAATAGGTGTTATTTAGCTGAGCTGTAAGCTCCAGGAGGGCAGGGTATTAATATATTGAGGTGTTGGCTGGGCACTGTGGCTCACTCCTATAATCTCAACACTTTGGGAGGCCAAGGTGGGAGGATGACTTGAGACCAGGAGTTCGAGACCAGCCTGGGCAACATAGCAAGACCTCGTCTCTACACATAATTTTAAAAAATAGGCATGGTAGCATGCGCCTGTGATTCCCAACTACTCAAGAGGCTGAAGAAGGATCACCGGAGACTGGGAGGTCAAGGCTGCAGTGAGCTGTGTTTGCACCACTGCACTCCAGCCTGGGCGACAGAGCATGACCCTGTCTCAAAAAAAAAAAAAAAAAAATCCTGTGGTGTTACCATTGGTATGAATTCCTTGGGCTGTTAGTTCTACGAGGGCAGTGGTTTAAATGGCTCTGTCACTGAGGAAGCTGCAGCGCCTGGCACATAGGAGGCCTAAAGTAAATATTCTTGGACTGTCCCAGGGCCTAAGGGCCCTTGGAAGTCACTGGTGAATTTACTCTCTCCTTTGACATTTGGAGAAACAGGGCCAAGAGGGGAAGGGACTTGTCCAAGGTCACACAGGGATTGAGTGGCTGAGTCAGGATGAGAATCCCACAGAAACGGCAGAGCCAGCACTGTGCCAGAGCCAACACCTGGCATCCATGGCTTTGTTTTGCTTCCACAAGAGCCCAAGAGGCAGCTATTTTAATCCTCTGATTCCAAAGAGGAAACAAGCTCAGAGAGGTTGAGGGACTGTTGCAGAGTCACACAGCAGGTGAATTCCAGACCCGAAATTTCATCCTCACATAAAAATGAGGCCTGTGGCGTCTCTTGAAACAGCCTGCCGGAGAGCCTGCAGAGATTAGTGGAGGAGGTCCACCACCAGGGCAGCAGTCTTCTCCAGTTCTCCAGGCTCACCACCTGGCTGGCTTCCCTCCAGGCTGGATCTTCCTAGGCCCTGTGGGCATTTGTGTGGGTGAGCCCGTTGGGGCAGGGAGCCTGTCTGCTTCATTTTCTGTGTGCCCCAGCACACAGAATGCCTGGGTAGCGTTGAGGCTGGCATATAGTATAAGCACTGAGTGAAATCTGTGAGATGGGGGTAACCCAGGGCTCTCCCTCTCCATAAGCCCATTTTCCACCACCTCCCTGCAGCCTGGTCTGCTTTGCCCCACGGGTGTTATGGGAACCTTTGACAGTGTGTATCCTTGGAGAGCAGGTGGGGGCTTGCAAGCCTTCGTTAAGGAGAGAGGTGAGGAGGGCTGACCTTGAGTTGAGGAATATGAATTGGGAGGGGTGAGGAAGTGGAGGGGAGGGGAAGGGAGGAAGGAGCGGCTCAGGCTGACAGAGGCACTCCCACTGGAGCCCTGGAGATCGCACTTCAGAGGTTCAGCCAACCCAGAAGACTCCCAAACCTTCTGCAAGACATGTCCAGGCCAGACCGTATGCCATTTGGATCACCTGCTAATTTGGTTCACCCTCTTGTGCCCTCGTGCTCTCCTGGGCTTCTGAGCTGCTGGAGTTGAGGCCCCTTCCCCTGGGACTGTCACTGCTTAGCCACGTCTCTTGGGCCTGTGGGTAAGCACCAATTTTCAGGGCTCTGTGAATTCAAAACAGTTACTCTGAATGGTCTTTGCTAAGAACAATTTAATGATTAAGTAAGGTCAGTGTCCTTGGAAGTCCAAACTCTAGCCAGATTTCCCTGGTCTACACCCCTAGGGATAAGGTAAATGTTTAAGCACACAGTGAACTTCCTGAGGCCCCCAAATCTAATGGAACTAGCTATTGAGGGCTAAAAGAGGATGGTTTTTTTAGAAAACTCGAAGCAAATCTCTCAGGCTGGGGATATTTCAAAGACTACTACTATTATTATTAATAATAATTGCAATATTTGTTGAGTCCCTAAATGAAGCTAAAACTTTGTTCTAATAAATTTAATCTTTACAGCAACCTATGAGGTAGATAATATTGTCATTCCCATGAAGGAGCTAAGGATCAGAGAAGGTAAGTCACTTGTCTAAGGTCACATAGCTAGCATGTTATGCAATCAGGAGTCAAACCTGGTTTGTTTGAATCTGAAGTCCATCTCCTCTGTGCACTTTTATACCGTCTGCTTTTTCCTTTATTCCTAACCTTCTTCCATGCTGATTCCCACTGAGTAGTGGACAGGAACCACTGAAGTTTGCCTGACACCATCAACCAGGCCCTAGTCACCTGGCTTTGCCTTTGCCCTGCTGTGTGATCTTAGGTAAGTCAAACTTTTCAGCTGGCCCTCGGTTTCCCCATAAGTCTCATGCAGAGGTGAATGGTGAGCTGCTTGCTGCAGCAGAGGCCTGGCTAGGAAGGCACACAGTTTAGCATGGATTTCACCACTATGGGAGTGGTGAAGTTGGGGAGGAGAGGTGTGGGAGGTTGTCTTTAGCCCCACCCTCTGGTGACATCACACAAGACACCCCCAGTCCCTGGAAGCCCCGCCCCTAGTGCCCCTCATCTGTGGAAGTGCTCAGCATCTGGTGAATTTGCCCAGTCCCATAGTAGAGGTCACCAGCCCCCAGGCTTGAGAGAAACCCCCAGGTACCTAGTGCAATTTGCCAGACTTGGAGGGGCCCATGGAGGTGGGCTGGGCTGAGCTGCCTGAATAGACAGGGCCCAGCAGCCTGGTGGGCACACGACTCAGAGGCTGACCACTCAGAGGATGCCCTGATGGTGCCCTCCGGATATCCATCCTCTCATCCTGCTGGCTCAGGCTTGACCCCTGCCCCTGCTTTTTCCTTTCCCCTGGATCAGAGTCCCTTTCCATGGAGTCAGGAGGTGGAAACTAATTCTGAAAACAGACCTACTTAGGTGGAGTGAGGCCTCTAGCTGAGGTCTAAAGAAAATAGGGCAGTGGGGTCTCTGTCATCCTAGCATGGTGCCTCAGGTTTTGTCCATAGGGCCCATTATATCTGGGGGAGGGAGGTATAAGCGAGCGCTGTCACTCACCTAAGGAGGTGGCTTGAGCCAGGGCCTCCCTGGAGAAGATCAGCAGCAAGCAGGTAGCCAGCAACTGAGGGAGACTGAATTGCTAGAAGCCTAAGAAAGTAATTTATAAGAAAGAGCCTGGTTGCCTGCTTTAGACCAGGATTTTGCAAAGTTGTTCTGTAGGATGCAGACAAGTGTGCCTGGAGCAGGGCAGCAGTAGTGTCTGCAAGCATCTACAGCCCAGTCCTGGCTCCACCTCCCTCCCCCATCCTCCAACCTTGGGTAAGGAGCTTTTTTTTTTTTCTTTCTTTTTTCTTTTTTTTTTTTTTTAGAGAGTCTCACTTTGTCGCCCAGACTGGAGTACAGTGGCACGATCTCGGCTCACTGCAATCTCAGCTCCCCGAGCTCAAGCGATTCTCCTGCCTCAGCCTCCTGAGTAGCTGGGATTACAAGCATGCACCACCATGCCCGGCTAATTTTTGTATTTTTAGTAGACATGGGGTTTCCCAGTATTGGCCAGGCTGGTCTCGAACTCCTGACCTCAGGTGATCCGCCCACCTCGGCCTCCCAGTGAGCTGGGATTACAGGTGTGAGCCACTGCGGCCAGCTGGGAGCTTTCGACTTCTCTGAATTTCATTATCCGCAACAACAAAATGGGCAGAATAGTACTTACCTCCCAGGCAAGTTATGAGAGTTAATTGCAACAGGACTGTAAAGAGTGGGCATATAGTAAACACTTTCTACATTTAAACTGGCTTTTTTTTTTCTTCTTGAGATGGAGTCTCACTCTGTTGCCCAGGCTTGAGTGCAGTGGTGCGATCTTGGCTCACTGCAACCTCCGCCTCCCGGGTTCAAGGCCTTCTCCTGCCTTAGCTTCCCGAGTAGCTGGGACTACAGGCACGTGCCACCACGCCCAGCTAATTTTTGTATTTTTAGTAGAGACGGGGTTTCACCATGTTGGCCAGAATGGTCTCGATCTCTTGACCTCGTGATCCACCCACCTCGGCCTCCCAAAGTGCTGGGATTACAGGTGTGAGCCACTGCGCCCGGCCTCAAGTGGCTTTATAATATAATTATTACTAGGGAAGGAATCCGTGGTCACATAAGCTTGGCAAATGTTGATTCAACAAAGCTAAGCCAACTTCTTTGCTGCAGGACTTCTTAGAGCTTTTTTTTTTTTTTTTGAGAAAGGGTCTCACTCTGTCACCCAGGCTGGAGTGCAGTGGCACAGTCTTGGCTCCCGGCAACCTCTGCCTCTGAGGCTCAAGGGATCTTCCTGCCTCAGCTTCCCAAGTAGCTGGGACTACAGGTGCACACCACCACACCTGGCGAATTTTTGTATTTTTTCATAGAGACGGGGTTTTACCATGTTACCCAAGCTGGTTTCGAACTCCTGATTGCAAGTGATCCGCCTGCCTCGGCCTCCCAAAGTGCTGGGATTACAGGCATGAGCCATCGTGTCCAGCCCTTCTGAGAGTCTTTAATGTGCTGTTATATCTTGGGAAGTTCCAAGAGTGGGATATGGAGCACAGGACTGGACTTATCAGATCACAGGCACCCAGGAGCTAGGTGTCCACAGGGCACAGCCATCGCCATCATTCGCTGGTCTTTGCCGCAGTAGTGGAATAGAAACCTTGCTGGGTGGGAGGACTCTGGGGAAGGCCTTCCAGTTTCTGGGCTCTGCTTTCCTAAGTGTAAAACAAGAGAGTTGCCCAAGATGCTTTCAGAGGTCTTTTCTGGTCCCCCCAAGGTTCTCAGTTGGGAAGACAAAGTTGTGGACAAGAGTGGGGGCCAGATTGTTGAGGTTGAAACCATCTCTTGGGGAGATGGAGAAATCCAGAACTGGCTCCCCAACCAGCAAGGCTGGCCAAGGGAGGTCTTGTGCTCTGGATGGAAGTGGCCCCGTCAATTAGTGCAGCAGCAATGTCTGCTTCCTAAATCTGCCCTGTGCCAGGCTCGCTGGGGAATAGAAGAGTCCTGCACATGCCTGTTGTCCTAAGTAGCAGCCCCTGTGCAGCAGTGTAACGACTCCTGCTTCCCCACTGGACTAGGAAAGCCTGGGGAGCAGGGCTGATGCCAGAATCCTAATGCAGGAGGAGCTTAGGAATGCAAATCAGGCTCTGGAGATGTGGGCTTGTGGGGGTGGGGTCGTCTTGATGCTGCCCTTGCATAGCAAGCACTCTGCATTTACTTGGACTGTGTGTGACTTATTTGATTGGTTTTGGGGGTGATCACAGTGCCGCTGGGGGCACAGAACATGAATGCTTTATCCTGCCTGAATCTCTTTTCCTTGTCTGGTGACTGGTGCAGAGGTAGTCACAATAAATATCTGATGAACCTGAACACTGAGTCCAGTAAGTAAGCTTGGAGGGAATTTATTTGGCAGGCAGGGAGGGATTGTCTGGCAGGTTTTTCAATAACTATTTGAGTTAATGAATAACACAATGAATGACGGTAAGCCTGAATTATGTAATTGAAGCCAGGTAAAACAGTATAAAATTAGGAAACGATAAATAGCCCTTGCCACCTTGTGTTGCAAAGTGCATTTTAGGGTAGTGGTTAAGAGCACAGTGGCTCACATTTGTAATCCCAGCACTTTGGGAGGCCGAGTGGGAGGGTCGCTTGAGGCCAGGAGTTCGAGACCAGCCTGGGCAACAAAGTGAGACCCTGACTCTATAATAAAGTAAAAATAAATTTTAAAAATCAGCTGGGCATGGTAACATGTACATGTAGCCCCAGCCACTTGGGAGGCTGATAGGAGGATTGCTTGAGTCCATGAGGTCAAGGCTGCAGTGAGCTGTGATTATACCACTGTGCTCCAACCTGGGGGACAGAGCAAGACGCTATCTTAAAAACAAAACAAGGCTGGGTGCCGTGGCTCACGCCTGTAATCCCAACACTTTGGGAAGCCAAGGTAGGTGGATCACCTGAGGTCAGGAGTTCGAGACCAGCCTGGCCAATGTGGTGAAACCCTGTCTACTAAAAATACAAAAATTAGCTGGGCGTGGTGGCGGGCACCTGTAATCCTAGGTACTCGGGGGGGCTGAGGCAGGAGAATTGCTTGAACCCAGGAGGCGGAGGTTGCAGTGAGCCAAGATTGAGCCATTGCACTCCAGCCTGGGTGACAGAGCAAGACTCTGTCTCAAACAAACAAACAAACAAAACACACAAAAAACCAGACTTGAGTTCAGAGCATGCCTCTGCCATTTGCTACTTCCTGGCTAGGTGGGTGGGCAAGGCACCTAACTTCTCTGTACTTCAGTTTCCTTACCTGGAAAATGGGAATAATGATAGTGTTTGCCTCTCAGGGTTGCCGGGAAGCTTCTAGCAGGTGCTGTGTGAGCATTTGCTATGATTTGTTTTTGTTTCTATATCTTTTGCCAGATCATGACATTCCTGAGGGCAGGGATCAAATCTTTCACTCTGTTCTTTGTCCCATCCAGCACAGGGTCTGAGGCAAAGAGGGGCTCAGTAAGTGTTTGTTAAATGAATGAATCAAGGTTAAACTGTGTAACCCATTATAGGTCAGGGGAAAGTGGGATTGGGGGAGCAGTAAGGAGGCCCCAGAGGTGGCAGCTTGTACTGGTCTTAAAGGATTTCAGTGCAGGGAAAGGAAGGTGGCACAGGGTGTGACATTGGGGTTAGGTGGGGAATAAGGGTAGTAGGAGCAGGTCATGTGGGCCTTGAATGCCAGGGTAAGGGGTTATATTGGATTTATTTGGAACTAGCAACCATGGGCAGTTGGGGGAGGGCCTGGAGAGGGGATTTTGAGAGTGGGGGTGTGGTTCATCAGTTGTTAAATGGGGACTTTCAGGAAAAAAGTGGTCTTTTGAGTTGGGCCTGGAAAGATATGAAGTGTCATCAGAATGGTGTCATGTTGTTCTTTCTTTTTCTTTTTTTTTTTCTGAGACGGAGTTTCCCTCTTGTTGCCCAGGCTGGAGTGCAATGGTGCGATCTCGGCTCACCGCAACCTCCGCCTCCTTGGTTCAAGTAATTCTCCTGCCTCAGCCTCTGGAGTAGCTGGGCTTATAGGCAGGTGCCACCACGACTGGCTAGTTTTGTATTTTTATTTATTTATTTATTTATTTATTTATTTATTTATTTTTGAGATGGAGTCTCACTCTGTCGCCCAGGCTGGAGTGCAGTGGCGTGATCTTGGCTCACTGCAAGCTCCACCTCTCGGGTTCATGCCATTCTCCTGCCTCAGCTCCCGAGTAGCTGGGACTGCAGGTGTCTGCCACCACGCCTGGCTAATTTTTTGTATTTTAGTAGAGATGGGGTTTCACCGTGTTAGCCAGGATGGTCTCGATCTCCTGACCTCATGATCTGCCCGCCTCGGCCTCCCAAAGTGCTGGGATTACAGGCGTGAGCCACCATGCCCGGCCTAGTTTTGTATTTTTAGTAGAGACAGGGTTTCTCCATGTTGGTCAGGCTGGTCTCGACCTCCCGACCTCAGGTGATCCGCCTGCCTCAGCCTCCCAAAGTGCTGGGATTACAGGCGTGAGCCACTGCACCCGGTCATGCTGTTCTTTCATTCAGCAAACATTGAGTGCCAGCTACTTGCTAAGCACCAGGGATTCACAAAATAATGAGACAAACTGCCTCCCCTTGATGAGCTCATATGAACAATCATGAGTGCCAGCTACTTGCTAAGCACCAGGGATTCACAAAATAATGAGACAAACTGCCTCCCCTTGATGAGCTCATATGAACAATCATGAGAAGTGTGAAAATGGTCAAAGGATGGTCTGATGATAAGCACTCAAGTGGAGGGGTCATCGTAGGAGGTTCAGGAGGCCAGGGAAAGCATCCCAGAAGAAATGTGTTTTTTTGTTTGTGGTTTTTTTTTTTTTTTTTGAGACGGAGTCTCGCTGTCGCCCAGGCTGGAGTGCAGTGGCGCGCACTGCAGGCTCCGCCCCCTGGGTTCACGCCATTCTCCTGCCTCAGCCTCCCGAGCAGCTGGGACTACAGGTGTCCCCCACCTCGCCTGGCTAAATTTTTGTATTTTTAGTAGAGACGGGGTTTCACCGTGTTAGCCAGGATGGTCTCCATCTCCTGACCTTGTGATCCGCCCGTCTCGGCCTCCCAAAGTGCTGGGATTACAGATGTGAGCCACCACACCTGGCCCCTGTTTGTTTTTTTAGGAGACAGGATCTCGCTTGAGATCAAGCTTGATCAAGCTTGAGTGTAGTAGTGTGATCAGAGCTCACTGTATATCAAATTCCTGGGCTCAGGGGATCCTCCTGCCCCAGCCTCTCCAGTAGCTGGGACTACAGGCACATGCCACCACACCTGGCTAACTTTTTTGTAGAGATAGGATCTCACTACATTGCCCAGGCTGGTCTTGAACTCCTGGCCCCAAGCAATCCTCCTGCTCTGACCTCTCAAAGTGCTGGGATTACAGGAGTGAGGCCGCATGCCTAGCCAAGAAATGGGTTTTTGAGGAATGAATAGGGGTTTGCCTAGTAGGCAAGATGAGGAAAATGTCTCAGGCAGAGGGAACGGCTCCTGTAAAGCTACAGACATGTGAAAGAGCAGTCCAGGGGTTGGTGGGGCTGTGTCTGGATTTGAAGTGCACTGTGGTTGTGCAACAAGACTGGAGAGGGTAGCAGGGACCAGGTCATGCAGGGTAATGGAGGGTCAGTAGGGGACCCTGGCCACTCTCGAGGAGCTAGATAGGTAGAGGCAGTGGGTCTATTAGCAAGGTCATTATTGCCACCAGTTGAACACTAATGGTGGCATGAACACGGGCTGAGAGCGCCTCACCCCTCTCATGTGTTTCACATGGCCAGATCTGTTCTTTAGGAGAGAAAACAGCTGGTGCTGCTGTGTAGAGCCTGGACCAGAAAGGAAATTAACAAGGCAGGGAGCCTTATTAATTAATACATTCCTCAAACATTTATTGAGCACCTACTATGTGTCAGGCACTGTTCTAGG
Source organism: Pan paniscus (assembly GCF_029289425.2). Lineage (NCBI taxonomy): Eukaryota > Metazoa > Chordata > Mammalia > Primates > Hominidae > Pan > Pan paniscus. Next base: position 201,010,075 of record NC_073249.2, read on the forward strand.
TACCTGGAATACATCAGGGATCCTTGCTCTCATGAGGTCAGAGATGAGGAATTCCACAGGATGAGTCTTCTGTTCTTAAACCGAGTGTAAGGATAAGGCTGACGGAGAGGAGGGAGTAGGATTTGGGCATCAGAGCCCCCCAGCTGCTGCTCGTGGGGGTAAGGACACCAGGCCCCTGACTTTGCTCTGGTCTCTCTCCCAGCTCCCTGCCCAGGCCCACAGCCATAGCCATGGCCCAGAAACTCAGCCACCTCCTGCCCAGTCTGCGGCAGGTCATCCAGGAGCCTCAGCTATCTCTGCAGCCAGAGCCTGTCTTCACGGTGGATCGAGCTGAGGTGCCGCCGCTCTTCTGGAAGCCGTACATCTATGCGGGCTACCGGCCGCTGCATCAGACCTGGCGCTTCTATTTCCGCACGCTGTTCCAGCAGCACAACGAGGCCGTGAATGTCTGGACCCACCTGCTGGCGGCCCTGGTACTGCTGCTGCGGCTGGCCCTCTTTGTGGAGACCGTGGACTTCTGGGGAGACCCACACGCCCTGCCCCTCTTCATCATTGTCCTTGCCTCTTTCACCTACCTCTCCTTCAGTGCCTTGGCTCACCTCCTGCAGGCCAAGTCTGAGTTCTGGCATTACAGCTTCTTCTTCCTGGACTATGTGGGGGTGGCCGTGTACCAGTTTGGCAGTGCCTTGGCACACTTCTACTATGCTATTGAGCCTGCCTGGCATGCCCAGGTACAGGCTGTTTTTCTGCCCATGGCTGCCTTTCTCGCCTGGCTTTCCTGCATTGGCTCCTGCTATAACAAGTACATCCAGAAACCAGGCCTGCTGGGCCGCACATGCCAGGAGGTGCCCTCCGTCCTGGCCTACGCACTGGACATTAGTCCTGTGGTGCATCGTATCTTCGTGTCCTCCGACCCCACCACGGATGATCCAGCTCTTCTCTACCACAAGTGCCAGGTGGTCTTCTTTCTGCTGGCTGCTGCCTTCTTCTCTACCTTCATGCCCGAGCGCTGGTTCCCTGGCAGCTGCCATGTCTTCGGGCAGGGCCACCAACTTTTCCACATCTTCTTGGTGCTGTGCACGCTGGCTCAGCTGGAGGCTGTGGCACTGGACTATGAGGCCCGACGGCCCATCTATGAGCCTCTGCACACGCACTGGCCTCACAACTTTTCTGGCCTCTTCCTGCTCACGGTGGGCAGCAGCGTCCTCACTGCGTTCCTCCTGAGCCAGCTGGTACAGCGCAAACTTGATCAGAAGACCAAGTGAAGGGGGATGGCATCTGGTAGGGAGGGAGGTATAGTTGGGGGACAGCAGTCTGGGTTTGGCTCCAGGTGGGAACAAGGCCTGGTAAAGTTGTTTGTGTCTGGCCCACAGTGACTCTCTGTGCACGACTCAACTGCCAAGGGCGTCACTGGCCAATTCTTGGATTTAGGGATTGGCTAGGAGTTGCTGGGGTCCACTCCTGGGCCTGCCCCAGCTCCTTGCCCAGGGAGAGGGAAAGAGTTAAAGGTGTGGGCCACTCCAGCTTGCCCTTCCACTGCCACTCACTGGGGTGAGGCTGGGGGTCAGCTTGGTGAGGATTGGGGCTTCTAGATTGTCTAGGCAGGAGGTGAAACTTAGGCCAGAGTCAGATTTGAGCTGAGCCAGGGGAGGCCTTGGCAACCTACTTCTACTCAGATTTCATTGCTGGATGCGGAAGGGGCAGGCCCAAAATATATACAGGATCTTACTGTCCCTTGAAGCCCAGCCACAAGTGTTGGAGCTGCAGAGAGACCCCAAAGGTAGTAGATTGTGCCAGATACAAATGGGTCCCATCCAGTGCTTCATACCCCTTCAGTCACTATCCCAGACAGTGAGCCCCAGATCTCCTAGCTCTGGCTTCTGTGTCCCACACAGCCTGTTCCCAGCTTCTCTCCTGGTTCCCTTGTTAAGGATTCATTTATCCATTCAGTGTTTCCTGGGCCTCTGCTCAGAGGCAGGTCACCACTGGGCCCTGTGGATCAATGCAAGATGACAAAGGCTTTTTTTTTTTTTTTTTGAGGAGTTTCGCTCTTGTTGGCTAGGCTGGAGTGCAATGGTGCGATCTCGGCTCACTGCACCTCTGCCTCCCGGGTTCAAGCGATTTTCCTGCCTCAGCCTCCCGAGTAGCTGGGGTTACAGGCATGCACCACCATGCCTGGCTAATTTTCTGTATTTTTAGTAGAGACAGGGTTTCTCCATGTTGGTCAGGCTGGTCTTGAACTCCTGACCTCAGGTGATCTGCCCGTCTCGGCCTCCCAAAGTGCTGGGATTACCGGCATGAGCCACTGCGCCTGGCTGACAAAGGCTTTGATATCAGAATGAACTGTCAAGGGAGGTGCTGGAGAGGGATTAACCTGTGCTGCCTGGGACCCTCAGGGTCTTAGGTTGGGGAGTGTGAATAGGAGTTTGCAGATGGCGAATAGGAAGGGCATTCCAGGCAGAGGGAAACCTGTGCAGAGACCCAGGGGTGTGGAAGGAAAAGTGGGGTTGGGGCTGGGGTGGTCTGGATTATGGCCTGGATGCAATAAAGTACTGTGACAGTAGCCGCCTCTTTGTTTTTTGTCTCCTGTTTCAGGGAGGGGCCCCTGCTCACATTACTGGAGGTTTTCCGGAGGAAGCTGGGGCCCCTGGGAGTGGACACAGGGTGCAGGGAGCAGTTCTTGTTTTATCTTTGCTGGGGGATGGGGTTGGGGCCTTATATACCATATTTATATATACAAAATTTGTTTGGCAAGGGAGTGGGGGGCAGTTTTATTACTAAAGTTTTATAAGTAGTTAAGGTGTTTAAAATATGCATAATCCCACTTTATGATCTGACAAAGACTTTTTTGTTTGGTTTTTCCTTCAATTAAGGAGGGTTTTTTTTGTTTTGTTTTTAGTGGAGGGGGCAGGGGCGTGCACACTCCACCACACATATTGAGCCTCGTCGCATGCGCACCAAAGAAGTATGTTATGTTAACTTTTATAATATTGCTTTTTCCGTAGTACACAGCAATATATATACAATGAAGGAAAATTGGGAAGATAAGAAAACCCAAATTAATTAGAAATATCACTTCACTGCTGAAATATCATGGGGGACCTTATGAAATACACACACATACACACGCACACACACGTAAAATATGTGTATATAAATAAATATTTTGATATAGGCCAGGCACGGTGACTCACGCCTGTAATCCCAGCACTTTGGGAGGCTGAGGCAGGCGGATCACCTGAGGGCAGGAAGTTGAGACAGTCTGGCCAACATGGCGAAAACCCATCGCTACTAAAAATACAAAAATTAGCCAGGCGTGGTGGCACACACCTGTAGTCCCAGCTACTTGGGAGGCTGAGGTGGCAGGATCGCTTGAGCCCAAGAGGTTGAGGCTGCAGTGAGCTGAGACTGTGCCACTGTACCCGAGCCTGGGTGACAAAGCGAGATGGCTCTGTCCACCGTGAAGACAGGCTCTGGCTGCAGAGATGGCTGAGGTTCCTGGCTGACCTGCTGCAGACTGGGCAAGAGGTGGCTGAGCTTCTATCCTCCCTCCACCAAAAAAAAAATTACAAAATTTTTGGCCGGGCGCGGTGGCTCATGCCTGTAATCCCAGCACTTTGGGAGGCCGAGGCAGGCGGATCACGAGGTCAGGAGTTCGAGACCAGCCTGGCCAATGGTGAAACCCCCGTCTCTACTAAAAATACAAAAATTAGCTGGGTGTGGTGGCGTGCAACTGTACTTCCAGCTACTAGGGAGGCTGAGACAGAAGAACCGCTTGAACCCAGGAGGCGGGGCTGCAGTGAGCCGAGATAGCGCCACTGCACTCCAGCCTGGGCGACAGTGAGACTCCATCTCAAAAAAAATTTTTTTTTACATGTACAATATGTAAACATTACATATAATATACATATATTCCATCTATGGAGATTGTGGTTAGGGACGGAAGGATGGGTGGGGGTGCCAGCATTTTTGCATTTCCAAGGGGTTTTCTGAATTCACAAAGTACTTTCACAAACCTCATTTGATCCTCTTTAAAATCCAAGGCACAGTAAACGGTGAAAGCAGGACTGAAATCTAGTTCCTGACCCCAAATTTTAACCTCTTCAAAATCCTCTCCCATGTGGCTTCGTAGTTACGCTTACATTAAAAAAAAAAAAAATTACCAAAGTTGTTCGCACACTCGAGTGTCTGGTAACCACTTAGGTCGAGGACCCCTGGTCTGGAGTCGACGGGCCTGATCTCGGCTCAGCCACTTCCTTCTGGGGGTGATCGCGAAGATTCAGCGATGACACGAACAAATTCCTAAGCCCGGGGTAATACTGTAAGAAATTTTCAATATAGCAAAAAGAAAATGTACATTTCTGAGGCTGTAGAGAACCGTTCACACAGCAGCTTCCGAATCCGCTCTTGAAAGAGCGGATCAGAAAGAACACGCACTCCTCCGCGCAGGGAAATACGCCGCACGCACTCAAGGGACCGGCCGCGAAAGTTAGTGCGTGGGCGGGGCACAGCGAAGGGGGCCGGGGCCTTGCCGGGGCGGGGCTGGCGCCCGGGGCGGTCGCGACGTAGCCCCGCCCCCAGCGTTGGCGCGAGATCCGAACGTCGGCGGCCGCGGTTCTGGCGTTCCCTGAGGCGCCGGGAGCCTGCGCCGGCGTCCTGCCGGCTTCGTCTCCTCAGCGGCCATGAGGCGGACAGGCCCCGAGGAGGAGGCCTGCGGCGTGTGGCTGGACGCGGCGGCGCTGAAGAGGCGGAAAGTGCAGGTGGGACGCTGGGGGGTGAGAGGGCGTTGGGAACCAGGTAGGGCCTGGAGGCGTAAGACGGGAGGAGTTTGGGGGACACCTGGAGATGATGAAAGCGAAGTCGGGGACAGAGAAGGGAACAGCGTTGGGGATTCACAGGCGAGAGGGATTGTGGTCTGAAGAAGGTTGAAAAATGGGGCTTGGGGAGGATGGGAGGGACGGAAGGAAGGAGCGTGCTGTTGAGGGGTGCGGAGGAGCGGTGCGCAGGGAGGGGCGGCGAAGGTTCAGGTGTGGGAGAGGCGGAGGGAAAGTTCGCTCGGAGCAGTTGAACTGACCAGGCTCCCTAGGAGGCCACAGTCCCTGTGAGACGTCCTAGTAGAGGCTGGAGCATTGGGAGATGGATGCGAATGCAAATTGGGGAAATTCTCACCCCGGGGTCTGTTTCCACCCAAATTGCCAAGTTGCAGGCCAACTACCTGCCCAGAACCGGTAACTTTGAGGGGAAAAGTAGAAGCTATGGGAAGGGGAGCTGGCCTCCTATGTACTGAGCAGTCACTGGGTGCCGGATACTGCATTAGATACTGAATATGCGTTATATGTATCGTCATTCTTACTGGGAATGAGGAAACTGAGGTTCAGTAACTAACCTAGGCCCGCCTAACTAGAAGGAGCTGGAAATCACATTCAGGTCTGTCACCTAGGCAAGATGCTCTTCAGTCACTGTAAAGAAACAAAAGTGCGAGATAATAATCATTCATGTTTATTGAGCATTTTATGCTGGTGCTAAGTGTTTTAGGTATGTTACCTTGTTTGGTACAATTCTATATGGTAGATAGTGTAATGATACCCATTTTACATACGGAAAACAGGCTCAAAACAGACACTAGGGGCAGGATTCTTGCTCTCAGGTTGCTCACAGTCTTATAGGGAAGAAAAGAGGTGTATAAATAATAACAACAATACCTAACCTTTATTGAGTGCTTTCTGTGTGTCAGGCATTTTGCCGAGACTTTATACACTTTATCAATGGCAGGTACTCACCAAAATTCAGTAAAGTAGATTTTGTCATTATCCTGGTTTTATAGATAAGAAATTTGATCGTTTTATTATTATTATTTATTATTATTATTTTTTGAGATGGAGTCTTGCTCTGTCGCCCAGGCTGGAGTGCAGTGACACGATCTCAGTTCCCTGCAAGCTCCACCTCCGGGGTTCACGCCATTCTCCTGCCTCAGCCTCCTGAGTAGCTGGGACTACAGGCGGCCACCACCACACCCGGCTAATTTTTTGTATTTTTAGTAGAGACAGGGTTTCACCGTGTTAGCCAGGATGGTCTCGCTCTCCTGACCTCGTGATCTGCCCGCCTCAGCCTCCCAGAGTGCTGGGATTACAGGCGTGAGCCACTGCGCCCGGCCTATTATTATTATTGTTATTTTTGAGATGGAGTTTCACTCTTGTTGCTCGTGCTGGAGTGCAGTGGCGCGATCTAAGCTCACTGCAACCTCCGCCTCCCGGGTTCAAGCGATTCTTCCGCCTCAGCCTCCCGAGTAGCTGGGACTACAGGCGCCCGCCACTACGCTCGGCTGATTTTTGTATTTTTAGTAGAGACAGGGTTTCACTATGTTGGCCAGGCTGGTCTTGAACTCCTGACCTCAAGTGATCCGCCCGTCTCGGCCTCCCAAAGTGCTGAGATTACAGGCGTGAGCTACCGTGCCCGGCCGATTGTTTTATTTTTTTAAAAATTATCAAAATGGCCGGGTGCGGTGGCTCACGCCTGTAATCCTAGTACTTTGGGAGGCCGAGGCGGGCGGATCACCTGAGATCAGGAGTTTGAGACCGGCCTGGCCAACATGGTGAAACCCCGTCTCTCCTATAAAAAATACAAAAATTTGCTGGGCGTGGTGGCAGGTACCTGTAATCCCCGCTACTCGGGAGGCTGAGACAGGAGAATTGCTTGAACCCAGGAGGTGGAGGTTGCAGTGAGCCGAGATCGTGCCACTGCACTCCAGCCTGGGTGACAGAAGACTCAGTCTCAAAAAAAAAAAAAAAAAAAAAATCAAAATGTGCAATAGCTATTTATTACTCCTTGAATTAGGAATAAGCTGTTTGTACCCTTTGAATACATTCTTGAATGACATGGGATGCGTGGGAAACTTGTATACCACTTTGATTTGTTAGTTAATTTTGGAGACAGGGCCTCAGTCTGTCACCCAGGCTAGAGTGCGGTGGCGTAATCACGACTAACTACAGCCTCAACGCCCCCGGGCTCCAGGTGATCCTCTTGCCTCATCCTCCCGAGTAGCTGGGACTACAGGCATAGTGCCACAAAGCCCAGCTCATTTTTTGTATTTTTTTTTTTTGTAGAGACGGGGTTTCGCTGTGTTACCTAGGCTGGTCTTGAACTCCTGAGCTCAAGTGATCTGCCCACCGTGGCTTCTCAAAGTGCTGGGATTACAGGTGTGAGCCACTGCACCCAGCCACCAGTTTAATTTAGAAAGAGAACAGAAATAGAATTAGGAAGAGTTCAGGAGAGCGAGAAAGGGAATATTCCACAGGGAAGAGGAGAGCCAATATTTGTCTCTCTATAATTCTGTTTTGTTGTTGTTGTTGTTGTTGTTGTTTTCTGAAATGGAGTCTTGCTCTTGTTGCCCGGGCTGGAGTGCAGTGGTGCGATCTCAGCTCACTGCAACCTCCACCTCCCGGGTTCAAGCAGTTCCCCTGCCTCAGCCTCCAGAGTAGCTGGGATTACAGGCATGCACCACCTTGCCCAGGTGAATTTGTATTTTTAGTAGAGACGGGGTTTCTCCATGTTGGTTAGGCTGGTCTTGAACTCCCAACCTGAGGTGATCCACCTGCCTCGGCCTCCTGGGATTACAGGCGTGAGCCACTACGCCCAGCCTAATCTTGTTTTATTGTTTGTTTTGTTTTTTTTTTTTTGAGATGGAGTCTTGCTCTTTCACCCAGGCTGGAGTGTAGTGGCATGATCTCGGGTCACTGCAGCCTCTGCCTCCCAGATTCAAGCGATTCTCTTCCTCAGCCTCATGAGTAGCTGGGATTACAGGCGTGTGCCACCATACCTGGCTAATTTTTGTATTTTTAGTAGAGACAGGGTTTCACCATGTTGACCAGGCTGGTCTCGAACTCCTGGCCTCAAGTGATCCACCTGCCTCAGCCTCCCAAAGTGCTGGGATTACAGGCATGAGCCACCGTGCCTGGTCTGTCTATAATTCTTATACCCCCAAATCCTGCCTTTTTCCCTGGCAATGTTATGGTGAAAACATTTGTCTTGTTGATGTAGTGCATGACAGTTATGGAATCCTCCAGGATCTCTAGGCCCTTAACTTATTCTGATTTCTAGAGGCCTGGATCTTATGACCATACTCACTAACACCATTTCTCCTTCTTGTTACTTGATTCCCAAAGATACTTGTTAAAATCTTTGGTTCCTGACTATTAACTATTACTCTGACTTCCAACCCAGAGAAGAGTACTAAAGATTCCCTTTCACAAGGTGCCTCTTCCTAGAGTGGCTATCAAATAGGCATACAGTCCTTTGAGTTTTAATGTCAGGGATGGATGGGCAGTAGCTAGTGTCTGTGTTTTTGAAAACATGCCTCTTCCCCCTTCATCTCTAAACAGAATGGTTTGCTATTTTTGAGAGAATGAGTAGTTTGTAGTCTGGCCAGTAGACAATAGTAGTCTATGTTTGGAGTGAGTTTGCTTCTCTCCTAATTTGAACTACCCATTTGGCCTCGTTACTTAGGCCTTGTATGTATACTAGATTTGCTTTCATTTTGTTTTTATATTATGAAAATAATATATGTTTGTTTAAAAAAAATTAAACAGGACTGTGGCTCGTGCCTGTAATCTCAGCACTTTGGGAAGCCAGGAATTTGGGACCATCCTGGGCAATATAATGAGACCGCAACTCCACAAAAAATAAAAAAAGTTTATCATGGGCGGAGGAGTGTGGCAGTTTTAATGTACATCCACAAATTCTTCAGTACTTTTCCTTCTAAAAGAACTTAATTCCCCTTTCCTTGAGCACAGACAGTATTTAGTGACTCCAATGAATAGAATGTGGTAGGTTATAGTGTTAGAATTCTGAGTCTAAGCCTGGCCAACATGGTGAAACCCCATCTCTACTGAAAATACTAAAATTAGCCAGGCTTGGTGACGGGTGCCTATAATCCCAGCTACTCAGGAGGCTGAGGCAGGAGAATTGCTTGAAGCCAGAAGGTGGAGGTTGCAGTGAGCCAAGGTTGCGCCACTGCACTCCAGACTGGGTGATACAGTGAGACCCCATCTCAAAAAAAAAAAAAAAAAAAAAGAAAGAATTCTGAATCTAGGTCATAAATGACATTGCAGCTTTAGCTTCATTGTCTCTTTGGGAGAAGCCAGCTGTCATGTTGTGAGGACACTCAAGCAGCTCTGTGGAGAGGTTCATGCAGTGAGGAGCTGAGGCCTTTTGCCAACAGTTGTGTGAGTGAGGGAGTCATCTTGAAATTGGATACCGCACCTCTAGTTGATATTTTGAATGCAACCTCACTAGACTGTGAGACAGACCCACCCATCTAGGCTTAACCCAAATTCTTCATGCACAGAAGTTGTGAGATAATAAATGCCTGGCTGGATTTCAGACTGGTGACCCACTTATACCTCTTATTTCCCCCTTTTTGAACATAATGTCTGTAACAGTTATGCCTGTTCCAAATTGTATGTTACATGTATGAGGGAAGATAATTTGTCTTTAGTTCACAGGCCTGCAGATCTAAAGGAACTGTATTTAAACTACATTTTTGGACTTCACATGTACCTGTTTTAGATGCTAGTATCCTTGATATTAAGCTAATGCTATAAAGAGATGAGATTTTTGTAGAGTTTTGGGAGGGAGGGAGTATATTTTGCATATGGGAAGAATGTAAGTAATTTGGGGCCAGAAGGTGGACTGTGATGGTTTCAAAATATGTCCACACTCTTCCCTTCAAGAGGTGGAGCTTCATTCTCCTGCCTTTATGTTTGGATTGGACTTGGTAACTTGCTATTTATTTATTTATTTGTTTGTTTATTTTTTTGAGATGGAGTCTTACTCTGTTGCCTAGACTGGAGTGCAGTGGCATGATCTTGGCTCACTGCAACCTCCACCTGCTGGGTTGAAGCAGTTCTCCTGCCTCACCTTATGAGTAACTGGGATTACAGGCATGCACCACTATGCCCGGCTAATTTTTGTATTTTTAGTACAGACAGGGTTTTATCATGTTGGCTAGACTGGTCTCAAACTCCTGACCTCAGGTGATCTACCTGCCTTGGCCTCCCAAAGGGATTACAGGCGTGAGCCACTGCGCCGGGCCGTAACTTGCTTCTAATGAATAGAATATTGCGGGAACTGATGGTGTGTGACTTTTTCAGATTGGGTCATAAATGGCTTTGTGACCTCTTTTGATTGCTCACTCTGGGAAAAGCTAGCTTCCATGTTGCTACATGAAGCCTGCTAACAGCCATGTTAGTGAGCTATCTTGGAAGTGGATCCTTTCAGCCCCAGTTAAGGCTTCAGATGATTGTAGCCTGAGCCAACATCATGAATGCAACCTCATGAGAGACCCTGAGCCAGAACCACCAAGCTAACCACCCTGAGAAGCTGTGTGAGATTAATGTTTTTTTGTTTTGTTTTTGTTTGTTTATTTGTTTTTTGAGACAGAGTTGCTCTGTCACACAGGCTGGGGTGCAGTGGCATGATCTCAGCTCACTGCAAACTTTGACTCATGGGTTCAAACGATTCTCCTGCCTCACCCTCCTTAGTAGCTGGAATTACAGGCGCCCACCACCACACCTGGCTAATTTTGGTATTTTTAGTAAAGATGAGATTTCACCATGTTGGTCAGGCTGTTCTCAAACTCCTGACCTCAGGTGATCCGCCTGCCTCCGCCACCCAAAGTGCTGGGATTACAGGCATGAGCCACCACGCCGGCTGAATGTTTATTGTTTTAAGCTTCTAAGTTTTGTGGTAATTCGTTACAAAGCAATACAACACTAATACAGCTAATATTAAGAAAGATTTTGTGAACAATATTTGGAGACTTTAATACCCACTTTCAATCATGGATATCAACAAGGAAAAAAGATTTGAACAATACTATAAACCAGGTAGACCTAACAGACAAAAATATAGAACAGTCTACCCAACAACAGCAGAATACATAGTCTTCTCCATGACACATGGAACATTCTCCACAAATACTAGGTCACAAAACAAATCTCAATAAATTTAGAAAGATGGAAATCATACAAAGTATATTCTCCATAATGGAATGAAAGTAGAAATCAGTAACAGAAGAAAAAGTAGAAAATCCACAAATAGGTTGAAATTAAGCAGCACATTTCTAAATAACCAAGGGTCAAAGAAGAAATCAAAAGGAAAATTATAATAGAAAGTACTTTGAGATAAATGAAAACAAAAATATAATGCACCAAGATTTATGGGATGCAACTAACACTATGCTTAGAGGGATATGTATAGCTGTAAATGCTTTTATTAAAAAGAATCTCGGCCAGGCGCAGTGGCTCACACCTGTAATCCCAACAGTTTGGGAGGCTGAGGTGGGTGGATCACCCGAGGTCAGGAGTTTGAGACCAACCTGGCCAACACGGCGAAACCCTGTCTCTACTAAAAATACCAAAATTAGCTGGGCGTGGTGGCAGGCGCCTGTAATCCCAGCTACTCAGGAGGCTGAGGCAGGAGAACTGCTTGAACCCAGGAGGCGGAGGTTGCAGTGAGCTGAGATCGTGCCATTGCACTCCAGCCTGGGCAACAAGAGTGAAACTCCTGTCTCAAAAAAAAAAAAAAAAAAAACCTTAAATAATCTAATCTTCTACCTTAAGAAACTAGAAAAAGAAGAGCAATCTAAACCCATAGTGACCAGAAGGAAGGAAATAATACAATTTAGAGTGAAAATAAATAGTAAAGAAAAACAATCAACATCAAAAGTTGGTTCTTTGCAAAGATCAACAAACTCAACACACCTTTAGCTAGACTGATCAAGAATAAAAGAGAGCACAGTGGCTCACACCTATAATCCCAGCATTTTAGGAGGCTGAGGTGGGAGGATCCCTTGAACCCAGGAGTTCAAGACCAGCCTGGGCAACATAGGGAGGCCCTATCTCTACCAAAAAATACAAAAATTAGCCTGATGTGGTGGTACATGCCTGTAGTTCCAGCTACTCAGGAGGCTGAGGTGTAAGGATCACTGAACCCAGGGAGATTGAGGCTGCACTGAGCGGTGATTGAGCCACTGCACTCCAGCCTGGGTAAGAGAGTGACACCCTGTCTCAATCAGTCAGTCAGCAAGAGGCCAGGTGAGGTGGCTGAAAAAACCCTATCTCTACTAAAAATACAGAAATTAGCCAGTTATGTTGGTGTGTGCCTGTAGTCCCAGCTACTCGGGAGGCTGAGGCAGGAGAATCACTTGAACCCGGGAGACAGGTTGCAGTGAGCCGAGATTGTGCCACTGCATTCCAGCCTGGGCGACAGAGTGAGACTGTCTAAAAAAGAACATAAAGAGATAAAAATAATTATAAGAGAATACTATAAACAACTGTATGCTAACACATTTAGATAACTTAGATGAAATGGACAAATTCCTAGGAAGTCACAGACTACCAAACTTGCCTCAAGAAGAAATAGATAAAAATCAACTGACTGTAAATGTAAGGGTTTACTTCTGGACTTTCAGTTCAATTCCTTTGGTCTATAGACCTATAACGAAGAGATTGAATTAGTAATTTTAAAACTTCCTGCAAAGAAAAGTCCAGGTCCAGATAGTTTCTCTGGTGAATTCTACCAAACATTTAAAGAATTATACCAATCCTTCAGACTCTCTCAAAAAAAATAGAATAGAAGAGGAGGGAACACTTTCCAACTCATTTTGAGGCCCGTATTACTCTGATACTAAAACTAGACCAAGATATCACAAGAAAAGGAAATTATGGTCTGGTATCCTTTATGAATACAGATACAAAAATACTCAACAAAATACAAGCAAAACAAATTTAGCAACACATAAAAAGGATTATAAATCATGACCAAGAGGAATTTATCTTAGGAATGCAAGGTTGGTTTAAATTTGAAAACCAATTAATATACCATACTAATAGCATAAAAGACAAAAACCACATAATCATGTCAATAGACACAGAAAAAGCATTTTGACTGACATAATTTTGTGATTAAAACACTCAACAGACCAGGAATAAAAGGGAATTTTCTCAGCCTCACAAAGGGCATCTATGAAAACCCAGTTAACATCATACTTAATGGAAGAAGACTGAATGTTTCCACTCCTAAATCAGCAACAAGACAAAGATCTTGCCACTCTGTTTACCATTGCACTAGAGATTTTATGCAGGGAAATTTAGCAAGAAAAAGAAATAAAAGATATCCAGATTAAAAAGGAAGAAGTAAAATTATCTGTTTGCAGAAAATATGATCTTATGTATAGAAAATCCTAAGGAATCCACTTAAAAAATTAGAAAAAATGAGTTCAGCAGTGTGACGGGATACAAAAATCAGTTGTACTTCTGTATGGTAGGATTTTATCCAAAAAATGAAACTAAGGAAATAATTTCATTTACAATAGAATCAAATAGAATAAAATACTTAGGCATAAATTTAACAAAACAGTGCAAGACATACACTGGAAACTATAAAACTCATTGAAAGAAATTAAAAATGTAAATAATGGAAAGACATTACATGTTCATTGATCAGAAGACTTAAGATAGGAATATGCCCCAATTGATCTACAGAATCAGTGCAGTCCTTATCAGCATCTCAGTTGTCCTTTTTGCAGATATTGACAGTCTGATCCAGAAATTCATGACATCGGAGGGATCTAGAAAAGCCAAAACAAGCTTGAAGAGTAACAAAGTTGGAGGAATCACATGTACTGATTTCAAAATTACTATACAGTTACAGTACTTAAGATGGTTTGATACTGTCATAAAGGTAGACACATTATAGATCAAAGGAATTGAAAGTCCAGAAGTAAACCCTTATATTTATGGTCAGTTGTTTTGTTTTTGTTGTTGTTGTTGTTTTTAGAATCAGGGTCTCAATTTGTTACCCAGACTGGAGTGCTATGATCACACCCAGAGTGCTGATGTGATCATAGCTTTATTGAGATATGATTCATATACCATAAAATTTGCCCCATTTAAGTATGTACCCCCGAGAGATAGGAAAACGTATGTCTGCACAAAAACTTGCACACAAATGTTCTTAGCAGCGTTTCTCATAATAGCCAAAAAGTGGAAACAATCCAAGTAGTCATCAACTGGTGAACATCAACTGGTAAACAAAATGGTATATCTAGGGTTGAGTGCAGTGGCTCACGCCTGTAATCCCAGCACTTTGGGAGGCTGAGATGGGGCAGATCACTTGAGGTCAGGAGTTCAAGACCAGCCTGGCCAATATGATGAAACCCCGTCTCTACTAAAAAAATACAAAACTTAGCCAGGCATGGTGGCAGGCACCTGTAATTCCAGCTGCTCAGGAGACTGAGGCAGAAGAATTGCTTGAACCCAGGAGGCAGAGGTTGCAGTGAGCCAAGATTGCGTAGCTGCACTCCAGCCTAGGTGACAGAATGAGACCCTGTCTCAAACAAACAAACAAAATAACACAAAATGGTATATCTATATAATGGAATATTATTTGGCAATAAAAAAGAGTGAAGTATTGATACATGCATGGATGGACCTCCAAGCATTAGGCTCAGTGAAAGAAGCCAGTCACAAAAGACCAGATATTGTATGACACATAAAAGGCCCAGAATAGGCAAATCTGTAGAAAAGAAAGTAAGTGATTTTCTGGGCCTGGGGTGGGATGGGAATGAGGAATGACTGCTAAGGCTAGAGGGTTTCTTTTGGGGGAAATAAGAACTGTTCTAAAATTAGATTCGGTGATAATTACACAACTTCATAAGTATACTAAAACTTAACTGTATACTTAAATGGGCAAATTTTATGGTATGTGAATTGTATCTCTATTAATAAAGCTGTTAAAATGAAAAGAAAGACGCTTTGTGGAAGAGTTAGACCTTAAATGAAGGGCCAGATTTTGTTGGAAATGGGAGTGCAGTGGGACATTATGAATAGTGCCGCAGAAGCAGGAAGTATAAGGGATGTTTGTGAAACATGAAATAAAAGTTAAGGAGTCTTGAAGACCACCATAATTTTTGACAGCAACTTCAAGTTTGGGGGTCCCCAAAACCATTCTCGGGTTTCATAATTTGCTAGAAGTACTCACAGAAGTCACTGAAAGCTGTTATGGTTACAGTTTATTGCAGTGAGGAGACACGAATGAAAATCAGCCAATGGCAGGGGTATAGAGAGCCAAGTCTGGGAGAATCCCAAGCCTAAATCTTCCAGTGTCCTCCTAGTGAAGAAATAGACAATGCCAACTGCTCTCAGCAGTGATATGTAACAGTACACACAGAGTACTGCCAATCATGGAAGTTTAACTGAGCCTTGATATCCAGAGTTGTTTTGGGGGCTTAGTCACATGCATGTGGTTGACTCACCTTCCTGCTGACTTTAGTTTTCAGCCCTTATAGAGGTAATGCTGTTAATGCATGGCCTAAAGACCCCTCCATAAATCACATTGTTAGCACAGATTATTTGGTGTGGCCCAAAGCTCCCAGGTTAAAAAACAAAACAAAACACTCCTATCAGGTGGGACATTCCAAGGATTTAGAGATTATCTCTCAGGAGCTGCCAGGCCTCTCCTTGCGTAAGATTCTTTTTTTTTTTTTTTTTTTTTGAGACGGAGTTTCAAAAAAACTTTTTGCCCGGGCTGGAGTGCAATGGCACGATCTCGACTCACTGCGACCTCCGCCTCCTGGGTTCAAGCGATTCTCCTGCCTCAGCCTTTGATGTAGCTGGATTACAGGCGTGCACCACCAACCCAGGCTAATTATTTTTGTGGTTTTAGTAGAGACGGGGTCTTACTGTGTTGGGATTACAGGCACGAGCCACCGCACCTGGCCAAGATTCTTTACTACATAGGGAATAATTCAATTTGGCTAAAGTGTAGACTATTCCCTGGAGTTGAAGGTGAGCTTAGGAGGGTAAACTAGTGCTATGTTGTTGGAAATTGATGGAAATTGTTGTCATGGGAGCTATCTCTTAAGACGATTAACCCATTAGTGGTTATTTGAGAGTGTGTAGTATCCTGACAGGTAGGCTAGAGGAATTTGGAGGATACTGCTGAAGTTTAGGTAAGAAATAACAAGGGCTTAGTCCAGGATGGCAGAAGTTGAAAGTTGTTTATTTTTAGTTGTTTATTTTATTTTATTTTTGAGACAGGGTCTCACTCTGTCACCCAGGCTAGAGTGCGGTGGCGTGATCTTGGCTTACTGCAACCTCTGCCTCCCGGGCTCAATCGATTCTCTCACCTCAGCCTCCCAAGTAGCAGGGACCACAGGCATGCGCCCCTGTACCTGGCTAATTTTTTTGTATTTTTGGTAGACTGGCTTTCACCATGTGGCCAGGCTGGTTTTGAACTCCTGAGCTCAAGTGATGTGCCTCCCAAAGTGCTGGGATTACAGGTGTGAGCCACTGTGTCTGGCCAGTTGTTTATTTTTATTTTGGTTTATTAGTCTCTCTCTATATAAAAGTATAGGTACGCTCAAGAAGAACCTAAATAGGCTTAGTAGGGGATTGCTTAAATGTTTTTTAAGGTTGGGTGTGGTGGCTTATGCCTGTAATCCCAGCACTTTTGGAGGCTGAGGTGGGCAGATCACTTGAGGTCAGGAGTTTAAGACCAGCCTGGCCAACATGGTAAAACCTCATCTCTACTAAAAATACAAAAAAAATTTAGCTGGCATCGTGGCGCATGCCTGTAATTCCAGCTACACGGGAGGCTGAGGCAGCAGAATCACTTGAACCTAGGAAGCAGAGGTTGTGGTGAGCCAATATCGTGCTACTGCACTCCAGCCTCGGTGACAGAGTGAGACTCCGTCTCAAAAAAAAAACAAAAAAAAAAACACAAAACTGTTTTTTAAGCTATAATTTTGGTCCAGTTATTTGGACCAGCTCTCAGTGTCTTTTAAAGCCCTTTTGCATCTTCACATATGATTACATTTAGCAGCTGGAAATTGGTAGCTGAGTAGGTAAAGGACAGAGAAAAATAAAAATAGAAAATGTGACTTGAAATAGTATTTGGAAATTGGGAGAATAGGTATATAGCTGCTGATTGTATCCATATACTACAATACTTCTGTTGAAGTTAACACTTTCCAGGGGGATTCAGGATTTGCTCCAGGGTGAGGATTCTTCCTCCACTGCATTTCAGTTGAGGCACAATGGTCGTCTTTCTTTTATAGGACTGTCATCTCTGTGACCGAGAGAGCCATATGCAGCCACTGCTATAATGGAAGTAGTTAAAATAAGAGAAGATTTAAACAGATCTTCAATAAGTAGTCCTTATTAGAGCAAAACTGAGAGTAAATGTACAATGACCTCTGATATGCATGCATTATGGCCTTTAAGTGAAAAAAATCTCATTAGCAGGGAGTACCCTTTTTTGAGACGGAGTCTCGCTTAGCTGCCCAGGCTGGAGTGCAGTGGTGCGATCTCACCACAACCACTGTCTCCCAGGTTCAAGCAATTCTCCTGTCTCAGCCTCCTGAGTAGCTGGGATTAGAGGCATCTGCCATCATGCCTGGCTAATTTTTGTATTTTAGTAGAGACAGGGTTTCACCACATTGGCCAGGCTGGTCTTGAACTCCTGACCACAGGTGATCTGCTCGCCTTGGCTTCCCAAAGTGCTAGGATTACAGGTGTGAGCCACCACACCTGGCTTTTTTTTTTTTTTTTTTGAGATGGAGTCTCACTCTGTTGCCCGCTGGAGTGCAGTGGCCCAATCTCTGCTCACTGAAGCCTCCACCTCCTGAGTTCAAGTGATTCTCCTGCCTCAGCCTCCCAAGTAGCTGGGACTACAGGTGCACGCCACCATGCCTGGCTAATTTTTGTGTTTTTAGTAGAGATGAGGTTTCACTATGTTGGCCAGGCTGATCTCGAACTCCTACCTCAAGTGATCTGCCTGCCTTGACCTCCCAAAGTGCTGGGATTACAGGCGTGAGCCGCCGCACCCGGCCTGGGAGCACCCTTTTATGAGACTTAGTAATGCCAGTGGATGTAGACATATCAGATCTCCAATTAGGAATTGTGATAGAAGAAATTTGCTTTTCTCCTTTCCCCGTTGAATTTTCATGAGGTTTAGATGAAAAACCAATACAGAGTGGTGCTCGAGAAGATTCCTGCAATAAATTTGTGTTGTTAGATTACTTTGGGATGGAAAACTTCATAGTTCTCTGTGGGTGTACGCTTCCATCCCATCTGTGTTCTGGACCTTATCTGTGACATCAATTATAGTGACAGGAGCTCATCTTAGCTTGGATCACAGCATTAGAAAAGCCTTAGTGTTTTCTGACAGCACTATTGCTGTTGTGCTGAAAATGTAATGAGTAGCTATAAATAAAATGAAAACGGGAAATCCTTCCTGCATATCTACCTTCCTGAAGTATTTATTGAATTGAGTACCTATTATGTGTATTAAGCTATATTAAGTTCTGTGCAGGATAGGAAAAAGGTATGTGAATCACATGCTGATGTCAGGATTTTGTAGGATGATAAGTTTTCAGACACCAAGTGATAAATGGCCAGTTCAGAAGAGGAAGAGACCACACATGGCTGGGGGAATCAGGAATGCTTGGTGGTAAGCTGAAGAGTATGTTTTGGAGCTGGGTGTAAAAAATGCCTTTCTCTGTGAGGCATACAAATGAGGAGATTGGAGGCCATCAGCAGGGACTGACATGTAGTTCAGTATTATGTTATGGGATGCATGGAGGGCTTTTGGTAGTAGAGAAAAAGGTAAACTGGAATCATCAATGTGTGCAATGTGAGTCTACACTTTATGCTACAGGTAATAGAGAAACTGTTGACAGATTTTGAGCAAGATGACGTGATCACAGCTGTACTTTGAGATTAATCTAGAAGTTATGTGGGGGATGAATTGAAATAGGTGGTGAATGGAGGCCTGACCAGCTAAGAGACTATTGTCATAGTTTAGGGCTAGGCAAGAGTTTATGAGATCCTAAACTAAGGTAGTGTGTTTTCAGTTCTGCAGAGAACTAAGAGAGGTTTGAAGTTGAAGCAAGTTTTGAATGAATACTTTGTTACTAATTCAACAGAGCTAACTTAAGTTGTTGGAGATGTATAATGATGAGACCCTGATAGCTTTTCTTGGTAACACTTCTTAAACAATCCTCCTTAGGGCATGCTTATGAGGTAGCGTCATCCTTTCAGCCTGACTCAGTGAGGCATAACAGTGCTGACTAGAAAGGTTTTCATCCTAAATGTCATCAAATTAATGCTGGGAAAGACTAAAAGGAAAGAGGGACTTGGTGATGATGCTCTCAGTGACTCTAAAAGTGGAGGAGAATGAGTAGGGGCCCTGGGAAGCATAGAGGAAGAAGGAGCGTGGCAAAAGGAATAATACTTTCATGTGTGTCAATGGTGGAACATGAGACTTCATATACAAATTTAAGACCAGAGTGACCATTATGAAAAAAGGAAGTTACATCAAATTATGTACTAGAGTTGAAGGTCATAGTGAATCATGAAAAAAAAAAGGAATTATATTTGTTTGAAGCAAAACTTTAAGATAAACTTATAGATAAATTATCGGAAGAGTTAAAAGATAAAATAAGAGCTAAACTTAATTTAAGTGCTGTGGAACCATGAGAACATTTTCTAATAGTGAGAGGAGTTATGTATATGATCCCAGCTCTTTTTTGATAATAGATTTGTTGAGCATAAGAAAGGGTCACACTTGGCCGGGCACAATGGCTCACACCTGTAATCCCAGCACTTTGGGAGGCCGAGGCAGGTGGATCATGAGGTCAAGAGACCATTCTGGCCAACATGGTGAAACCTCGTCTCTACTAAAAACACAAAAATTAGCCGGGCATGGTGGTGCACACCTATAATCCCAGCTACTCAGGAGGCTGAGGCAGGAGAATCGCTTGAACCCGGGAGGCGGAGGTTGCAGTAAGCCAAGATTGCGCCACTGCACTCCAGCCTGGGCAACAAGAGCGCAACTGTCTACATAAATAAATAAATAAAACAATGAAACTTGCTGCCTCGATGACTCTTCCTTTCATGGAAGATTTCTCTGCAGCATATGTTGCTGTTTGATAGCATTTTACCCACAAAACTCCTTTCAAAATTGGAGTCAATCCTCTCAAACCCTGCCTTTGCTTTCTCAATTAAGTTTATGTAATATTCTAAATTTTTTGTTGTCTTTTCAACAATGTTCACAGCATCCTCACCAGGAGTAGACTCCATTGCAAGAAGCCACTTTTTTTTTGCTTATCTATTAGACGCAATTTCTCATCCATTAAAATTTTTATTGGGAGAGTGTATCAATTCAGTCACATCTTCAGGGTCCACTTTTAATTCTAGTTCTCTTGCTATTTCCATCACATTTACAATTACTTCCTTCACTGAACTCTTAAATACTGCAAAGTCATCCACGAGAGCTGGAATCAAATTCTTCTAAATTTCTATTCGTGTTATTTTGACCTCGTCCCATGAATCATGAATCCCTTTTTTTTTTTTTCTTCAGACAGGAGCTCGCTATTTTGCCCAGGCTGATCTCAAACTCCTGAGCTTAAGTGATCCTTTAGTCTCAGTCTCCTGAGTAACTGAGATTATAAGGCAGCACCACCATGGCCAGATAATCACAAATGTTCTTACTGACATCTAGAATGGTGAATCCTTTTCAGAAGATTTTCAATTTACTTTGCCCAGATCCATCACAGGATTTATCTATGGCACCTGTGGCCTTATGAAATGTAGTTCTTAAATAGTAAGACATAGAAATTGAAATTACTCTTTGATCCATGGGCTACAGAATGAATATTGTGTTAACAGGCATGAAAACATTAATCTTCTTGTACATCTCCATCAAGCTCTTGAGTGGCTAGGAACATTATCAATGAGCAGTAAAAAAAAAAAATATATATATATATATATATATATATATATATTTTTTTTTTTTTTTTTTTTTTGAGATGGGGTCTCTGTAACCCTGGCTGGAGTGCTGTGGCACGATCATGGCTCACTACACTCCAGCCTGGGCTCAAGAGATCCTCCCACTTTGGCCTCCCAAGTAGCTGGGACTACAGGTGCATGTCACCACACCTGGCTAATTTTTAAATTTTTTGTAGAGACGGAGTCTCACCATGTTGCCCAGGCTGGTCTCAAACTCCTAGGCTCAAGCAATCTGCCTGCCTCAGCCTCCCAAAATTCTGGGATTACAGGTGTGAGCCACTGTGCCCAGCTAATGAACAGTAATATTTTGAAAATAATCTTTCTAAGCAGTAGAAAGTCAAGAGTGGGCTTGAAATATTCAGTAAACCATGCTATAAATAGATGTGCTGTCATCCAGGCTTTGTTGTTCCATTTATAGACCACAGGCAGAGTAGATATAGCATAATTCTTAAGGCGTAAGGATTTTCAGAATATTAGGTGAGCCTTGGCTTTAAATCACTAGCTGCATTAGCCCCTAACAAGAGAGTCATCCTGTCCTTTGATGCTTTGGAGCCAGGCATTGACTTCTCTGTAGCTACGGAAGTCCGAGATGGCATCTTCTTCCTATGTAAGACTATTTCGTCTACAGTGACAATCTGTTGTTTTGTGTAGCCACCTTCATCAGTGATCTTAGCTAGATCTTCTGGATAACTTATTGCAGCTTCTGCATCAGCACTCGCTGCTTCACCTGTACTTTTTATGTTATAGGGACAGTTTTTTTCCTTCAACCTCATGAACCAGCCTCTGCTAGCTTCAAACTTTTCTTCTGTGGTGTTCCTCACCTCTCTCAGCTTGCATAGAATTGAATTCAAGTTAAAGCCTTGCTCTCTGAATTAGGCTTTGACTTAAGCGAATGTTGTAGCTACTTTGATCATTTATCCAGACCACTCAAACTTTCTTCATATCAGCAATAAGGCTGTTTTGCTTTCTTATTTGTGTTTTCACTGGAGTGGCACTTTTAATTTCCTTCAAGAACTTTTCCTTTGCATTTACAACTTAGCTGTTTGGTGCAAAAGGCTCAGCTTTTGGCCTCTTGGGGCATGTCTTCCTCACTTAAGCATGATCATTTCTAGCTTTTGATTTAAAGTGAGAGACCTATGACTTCTCCTTTCACTTGAACACTTAGAGGCCATTATAGAGTTCTTCATTGGCCTAATTTCAGTATTAAATAGGGCAGCCCAAGGAGAGGGAGAGAGTTGAGGCAGTGGCCAGTGAGTGGAACAGTCAAAACATGCACAACATTTATTGATGAAGTTTGCCATCATATAGAGATGTGGTTCATGGTGCCCCAAAACAATTACAATAGTAACATTAAAGATCACTGATTGGCCAGGCGCAGTGGCTCACGCCTGTAATCTCAGCACTTTGGGAGGCCGAGGCGGGCGGATCACGAGGTCAGGAGATCGAGACCATCCTGGCCAACACAGTGAAACCCCGTCTCTACTAAAAATACAAAAAAATTAGCCGGGCATGGTGGCCAGCACCTGTAGTCCCAGCTACTCGGGAGGCTGAGGCAGGAAAATGGCGTGAACCCAGGAGGCAGAGGTTGCAGTGAGCCGAGATCGTGCCACTGCACTCCAGCCTGGGTGACAGCGAGACTCCATCTAAAAAAAAAAAAAAAATCACTGATCACAGATATAATAATGAAAAAGTTTGGAATACTGCAAGAAGTACCAAAATGGGACACAGACATGAACTGAGCACATGCTGTTGGAAAATGGCACTGACGGACTTGCTCAACACAGGCTTGCCACAAACCTTCAATTTGTAAAAACAAAAACAAAAACACATCTTCAAAGCGTAAAGCAAGGTGCAATAAAATAAGGTATGTCTATACTGTATAAAATACAAACAGCTGCCTTTATTTTGAGGTAGGGATAATCAGCTGAAGGACTTTGTACCTGGGATCTTTCTCAGTTCCAAATAACCTTTTCTCACACAGTCATAACAGTCCACTGAGATAGAGGTAGATCCTTGAAGCCATGGGTCTTCTAAGAGAGCTATAACTGGGACAGTATCACTTCTGACCTCACTCTGACCTACGGAAGGTACATCCTTCAGCTCCTGCCAACTTGGCAAAAGGCTTTATTCCCAGATGTTTTGCTAATTGAGGTCTTAGTGTTTTCTGATAATCTGTAGTTTTCTGTAAAACTTCTTTATAGGACTTAGCATACTTGTAGTAATTTAAATAACTATTAGTCTGTTATTCTCTCTTAAGCTATAAACTTTACTGGAGCAGAAAGTCTATTTTGTTCATTGCTATCTTCCCAGTCCTAGCATATAGGTACTCAAATATTTGTTGGCATACTAACCGCATTATTTTACATATCTAGGATGTGGCTCCTATAAAATTTAGAGAGCCATGTGCCAGCTTGGGTATCCTCAAATGTATTGAGTTGGTCCCAAGAGTGAGCACCTCAAGAGGGCAAGGCAGAAGTGCATGGCATTTTTATGACTTAGTTTTGGAAATCATGTACGGTATTTGTTACTTCTGTCATACCTTATTGTTCAAAGTAGTCACAAAGTACTTTCCAAGTTCAAGGTGAGGGAATAAGGACTTCATAACACTTGATGGGAAGAGTGTCATAGTCACATAAGAAGAACATGTGAAATGGGAGATCTCGTATTGGCTATCTTTGAAAAAGAATGTTACAGTTGTTTATAATTTTCACAAAATTTGGAAAACTTTTTGGCCCTTATTTCTTCAAACATATTTTCTGTCCCCCTCCACATTGTTTTTTTGAGACTAATTATATGTATGCTTTATATCTCACTAAGACTTTGCTTCTTCCTTTTCAGTTATTTTTTTCTCTCTGCTTCATTTTGTATAGTTTGTGTTACTATTGTCTTCAGGTTCACTGTTATTTTCTTCTGTAGTCTCCAATCTGTGGTTAAGCTCATCTGTTGAATTTTTTTTTATATCTTCTATTTTCTCACCTTATTATGTTCATATTTTCCTTCAAATCCTTGCGCATATTTATTCCAACTATTTTAAGTTAACTGTTAACTTGTCTGCTAATTCTCTTATCTATCACATTTCTGGGTCTGTTTCTATTAACAGATTCACCCCCACCCCAATTACAGTATTTTTCTGCTTCACATATCTAGTAATTTTTTATTGCATGCTAGACATTACAAGTGCTACATTAAGTATCTGGATATTGTTGTCTTTAAAGAATATTGGCCAGGCATGGTGGGTCACACCTGTAATCCCAACACTTCGGGAGTCCAGTGGGCAGATCACCTGAGGTCAGGAGTTCGAGACGAGCTTGGCCAACATGGTGAAACCTCATCTCTACTAAAAATACAAAAATTAGCCAGGCATGGTGGCAGGCACCTGTTGTAATCCCAGCTGCTCAGGAGGCTGAGGTAGGAGAATCGCTTGAACCTGGGAGGCAGAGGTTGCAGTGAGCTGAGATTGTGCCATTGTACTCCAGCCTGGGCAACAAGAGTGAGACTTCGTCTCAAAAAAAAAGAAGAATCTTGAAAATTGTTTTGGCAGGTAGTTACTTGCTAGTCAGCTTGATACTTTCAAAGCTTGCTTTTAAGCTTTGTTAAGGCAAGTGTTTGGAATAGTTTTTGCTCTAGGGCTAGTTTAGCTCTACTACTAAAGGATGATTCTCCTTAGAGCTCTAATGAATGTCCCTGGTATTCAAGATCATCCTATCCAGATAGTGGGAACGCAGATGTCCCCCAGCCTGTGTGAGCTCTGGGAATTGCTCAGCTTGCAATTCCAGTTTGCAGTTTCATTGCCTGGCTTTGTGGGGTTTCACCTAATACATGTGTAGGTTAGTATTCAGTAATGGACTAAAGGGATCCCTATGCAGAGGTCTCCCTTCTGGAGGTCTTTCTCTGCGCTGCAAATCTCAGCCACCTCAGTTTCCACAAATTCCAATCTCAGTCTACTCAATTCCTGAAGAAAGATACATTGTGGTCTGCAAAGCACTTCTGGGCAGAAAGCTGGAATGATCACAGGGCTCACCTTATTTGTTTCCCTTTTCTCAAGGATCACAATTCTTTACTGCCTGTTGTCTGCTGTTTATATCAATTTTTTCATGTATCTTTGATCCAGTTTTCTAGTTGTATGTGGTGGAAGAGAAGATTCTGTACCAGTAACACAACATGTTGAAGTATGAATTTACCCCCAGGATTTCTTTCTTTTTTTTAACCACTTAAAGTACAACTTAGTTTCCAAATGTAAAAATGAAGTCAACTTTGAGTTAGAATAAATAACTCGGCTTCAAGATTCAGGCCTACCTCTAACTTGCTGCATGAATATTGGCAAATCTTACTTGTTTTTTGGCAGACACAGCAAAATTGAATTGAATATAATCCTATTTGCCCTACTTCTCAGGCATTCTTTAACAAGCAAATGGAAATAAAAACAAATCACATTAAATAAGGATGAGGTTATATTTATAGTTAGTTGACAACTCACTTTTCAAACCTCTCTTGCCTATCTTCCAGTTCCATTCTCTAAAGAATAAAAGCGCCTGAGTTAAAAGTGTAGTGAGACTGGTGCTGTTTCACTGCTCCGCCTCTTAATATTAGCCAACTGCTACTGAATGTTTTCTATGTGCCGGGAACTGTGTAAGCCTTTTATGTGATTAAATTTACTAAACTTTCTTTTTTCCTTTTTTTTTTTTGAAACGGAGTCTTGCTCTGTCGCCCAGGCTGGAGTGCAGTAGCACGATCTCGGCTCATTGCAACCTCCGCCTCCCTGGTTAAAGCGATTCTTCTGCCTCAGCCTCCCAAGTAGCTGGGGCTACAGGCGCTTGCCACCACGCCTGGCTAATTTTTCTATTTTTAGTAGAGACAGGGTTTCACCATATTGGCCAGGCTGGTCTTGAACTCCTGACCTCGTGATCCACCCGCCTCGGCCTCCCAAAGTGTTGGGATTACAGGCATGAGCCACCACGCCTGGCCTTACTAAATTTTCATAACTGCCATATGGATAGGTACTATTATTGTCATTTGACACCTAAGAATGAGATTAAGCAACTTGGAGAAGGTCACATAGCAAAGTGGCAGTGGCAGAACTAGGACTGATTTTTTTTTTTTTTTTGTATTTTTAGTAGAGACGGGGTTTCGCCATGTTGGTCAGGCTAGTCTCGAACTCCTGAACTCCTTATCTGCCCGCCTCAGCCTCCCAAAGTGCTGGGATTACAGGCGTGAGCCACCGCGCCCAGCCAAGGACTGATTCTTGAGCCATGCTCTTAACCACCACTATGTGACTACTTAAAAACTACTGAAAATGCATCAACTGCTGCTGTAGAATCATTAATTATCCTTAAATATAAAAGAGCATCATCTCTGCCATCCTGTTAACAAATCCTGTTTGTTTAGTCAGCCTGACTGATTTCCATGGGGAAGCAGAAAGATTGGGCTATCATTGGAATATGTGATTCCTGAGAAAAACACCGTTACGATGGCTGGAAATGGAAGATGATGTCCAGCACCAACTACCTTGAGAATAGGCTATAAGTGGAGTACAGAGGATCTAGTGTGGTTCTCAGAGGATCACTGGTGTGTACTGAATCTCTACTGTATGTCTTTTAATATTAATAGGCTCATTATTCTTTTTTCTCTCCTTTCTCAGACACATTTAATCAAACCAGGCACCAAAATGCTAACACTCCTTCCTGGAGAAAGAAAGGCTAATATTTGTTTTACTCAAAGAAGAGCTCCATCTACAGGCATTCACCAGAGAAGCATTGCTTCCTTCTTCACCTTGCAGCCAGGTATGGTGACCCATATGGGAATACTTCATTATCCAGAGCAAAAAAGGAGCGTGTTCATTTGTCCATGTTAGACCATTTATGAGAAATGGTGAAACCAGTGCATTGTGTTAAACTTAGCCTGTTAGAAGAGGTTATAAAACATAAGTTGTTGCCTTTTGAAAAGCAATATATGTGTACTTTTACAAACATACTTTTCTGGTTCTGTTTTGCTCAGCTTAATATTAAATATTTGTATTTGCTGACAGAGCAGTCAGGAAGGGTGTACTTGGGAGTTGGAGGTGCACTGGGGAGTTGCCCTGCCATTAGTTAGGTGGTATATATCTTGGGTTGGCCACAGTGGGTACTCTGTCTAAGGTTAATTGATAATTGATATTTTTGTGTGATGCTTCTCAAATTAGTGAAAGGTTCAAAGATGCTTTTTCTTAGCCTCACATAAAGTTGGCTTATGTCTCATCCTTTGGCTGTTCTTTGCTTCCAGGTCCCTGTTCAGGGGAGCAGCTGACTCAGAGCAGGCTGGGCCTTAAACAGCAGGGTTCCTGCCACTTGGAGGGTGTTGGGAAGAGTGCTCTAATGCCGGGTGTGATTCTCAGGATTGCTTTGCCTAAACCTTCAAAATGCCCTCTCCCTCCTCCAAACAAAAACGTACACTCTTTTGCTTTATGTAAGGGCAGATTTAAAAAAAACAAACAAAAAACCCACTTTTTCCACTTACAAATTCTGGTGTATTTTATAGTCTATATTGAATTCTAAGGAAAAGTTGAGAATTCTCACAAAACCTAGTTTCTGCAGTATAATTCTTATTGTAGAAGGAAAGAGGAAATCAGTTATTCTGCTTTGTTTTTATAATTAGATCTTGGAATAATTTCAGCCAAGTTGGGAATTCCATGTCCTCCATCCTTATCTTAAGGCAGAACACAATCCACTCTGCCTGATAAAATTAACAGGCTGGACACTAGTAGTTGTTTCACTATTCTACCTACTGATTGACTTAGCATCCTAATTGTGTCTTCACTCCCTTTCCAATGAAATGCCTGGGGAGTGGAGGACCCACGTTTTTCACACTGTCACCAGAAGGTTTCTCAGAGTTGGATAGTTAATGTCATCTTTAAGACCTTACAAAACTAGTATGTGTTTAGCATGTTTCTTTAAGGATAATGTCTAGGAATGTATATTTGACCAGGATCACCATTTAGTAAAAAACCACATTAAATAAAAAACAAAAGCAAAACTGATGTGCCGTATGTTAAACAAACCTACAAATGAAAACTCAGCTGGTAAAGTAGGCTATGGTCTGATAGTATGCGATGTTTGACTTTATTAGGTAGGTGATGGGAAGTATCCATGTATTTGAGTAGGGAATATAAGATCTGATGTTTTAGAGTTTATTCATGATAGACTGGCAAGATTGAAAACAGGAAGATTGGCTACAAAGTTATGTGAAGAGTCTTAAGACTCCTGCACTAGGTAGTAATAGTAGCTGATACTGATTTCAGAAAAAGCCAACTGAATCCTGCTTAGGGCAGTTTTTCTGCAGAATAATATTTGTTCATTCCTGTTTTATTAGGAAAGACAAATGGCAGTGACCAGAAGAGTGTTTCATCTCATACAGAAAGTCAGATCAACAAAGAGTCCAAGAAAAATGCGACCCAGCTAGACCATTTGATCCCAGGCTTAGCACACGATTGCATGGCATCCCCTTTAGCCACTTCAACCACTGCAGACATCCAGGAAGCTGGACTCTCTCCTCAGTCCCTCCAGACTTCTGGCCACCACAGAATGAAAACCCCATTTTCAACTGAGCTATCTTTGCTCCAGCCTGATACTCTAGACTGTGCTGGAGACAGTAATACCCCACTGGCTTTTTCCTTCACCGAGGACTTGGAAAGTTCTTGTTTGCTAAACCGAAAGGAAGAAAAAGGGGATTCTGCCAGGAAATGGGAATGGCTTCATGAGTCTAAGAAGAACTATCAGAGTATGGAGAAACACACCAAACTACCTGGGGACAAATGCTGTCAGCCCTTAGGCAAGACTAAATTGGAAAGAAAGGTGTCTGCCAAAGAAAACAGGCAGGCCCCTGTCCTCCTTCAAACATACAGGGAATCCTGGAATGGAGAAAACATAGAATCAGTGAAACAAAGCCGTAGTCCAGTTTCTGTGTTTTCCTGGGACAATGAAAAGAATGACAAGGACTCCTGGAGTCAACTTTTCACTGAAGATTCTCAAGGCCAGCGGGTCATTGCCCACAACACTAGAGCTCCTTTTCAAGATGTAACCAATAACTGGAATTGGGACTTAGGGCCGTTTCCTAACAGTCCTTGGGCTCAGTGCCAGGAGGATGGGCCAACTCAAAATCTGAAGCCTGATTTGCTCTTTACCCAGGACTCTGAAGGTAATCAAGTTATCAGACACCAATTCTAAATGTTTGAAGCTTTGTTTCTAAAAGTACCTTGAAATGATAGAGATGTAGGAAAATATAGTTGTGGGTGGAGAGAGGAGTGAGTTTGTTTAGGTGGGAAGGTGGCATGGGATGAAGTTGTCATTACTGAGCATCTTCTCTGTGTAAATAAAGGGCAGTACCATTGTTAAGACAGTGGGATTGGCATCATGGCTTTTCCTCAGGAAGATGGTGGCTGGTAAATTCCCTGAATGAGTCTATGATGAACACTGAGGCAGCACGGTGGGTATTTATCTCTATGAAAGTGCCTTTTACTCAGCCTGCACAGAGCCATCTCTTTGCCCTTCCAGATGTCTGACTGGGACCTTGCTTATGGATGTGTTTTTGTTTTTTTTTTTTTGAGATGGAGTCTCGCTCTGTCACCAGGCTGGAGTGCAGTGGTGGGACCTCAGCTCACTGCACCCTCTGTCTCCCGGATTCAAGCGATTCTCCTGCCTCAGCCTCCCAAATAGCAGGGACTACAGGCATGCGCCACCACGCCCAGCTAATTTTTTTTGGATTTTTAGTAGAGACGAGGTTTCACCATATTAGCCAGGATGGTCTCCATCTCCTGACCTCCTGATCCGCCCACCTCAGCCTCCCAAAGTGCGGAGATTACAGGCATAAGCCACCGCGCCCAGCCAGATGTGTGAGCTTTTAATCTCTGGCTGATCTTAACCCACATCAGCCTAAGCTTGGGATGATTACTCTTGATCCTTTTTTTTCAGTGATTAGCAAATCTCCCCACAACCCAGGTGTGGAGAGAAGAGAGGTAGAATGGTGCTAGTTTCCTATTTTATTTTTGTGGTAACTGTACAGCACTTTAAAGTTATATACTCTATGTTTAAATATCTCCCTTAAAAAGCCTGAGCTATATAACAATCTGGATGTGACTCTGTTACCCTTTTCCCACAAGATAGGAGGGAATCCCCTTTGTAAAACTATGAATCCAAATAAATGTTTACAAAGTGGCTCTTGTGATAATTGGTAATTAAACCATTACCAATTTTATTTTTGAAAAGGCAACACTGTAATAGTATATGCTGTCATTGCCCTGAGCCTGATCTGAACCAGAGTCTAGTTTGACCTGTCTTCTACCCAAGGCATTATTCTTTGTTGTTGATGTGGTATCTAAGAGGCTTAAACAACCTCTAAGGGACAAACTTGCAAGGTTATAAGAGAACTGCTTCTTTTTTTTTTTTTTTAACTTAAATTTTATTTTTTTGAGACACGGTCTCGCTCTCTTGCCCAGGCTGGAGTGTGGTGGCATGAACACGGTTCACTGCAGCCTGGACCTCCTGGGCGCAAGTGATTCTCCCACCTCAGCCTCCCGAGTAGCTGAACTATAGGCACATGCCACCATGCCCAGCTAATTATTTTTAAAATATTTTGTAGAGATGAGGTCTTGCTTTGTTGCCCAGGCTGATCTTGAACTCCCAAAGTGCTGTGATTAGAGGTGTGAGCCACTGTGCCTGGCCTAATTTAAATGTTAAATTCTACTTTTATCGTGTATGTCATCTCTCCAGTCATTTTCCTGGAAGACCTGCTTTTAAGAATGTATGGGGCTTAGTGCGGTGGCTCATGTCTGTAATCTCAATGCTCTGGGAGGCTGAGGTGGGAGGTTTGCTTGAGACCAGGAGTTTAAGACCAGCCTGGGCAACATAGCAAGACCCCATCGCTACAAAAAAATTTAAAAATTTCCTGGGTGTGGTGGTGCATACCTGTAGTCCCAGCTACTCAGGAGGCTAAGGTGGGAGGCTCACTTGAGCCCAGGAGTTTGGAGGCTGCAGTTAGCTAATGATCCCACCACTGCACTCCGACATGACAGAGCTAGATACTGTTTCTAAAAAAAAGAAAAAGTATAGGGCAAAATCTCTACAGAAAGGGGGAAGAAACCCCGTAGAAGGGCAGGACCTTATAAGGAAAGAGGAGAAGCCAGTAGCCTGTTTAAGTTCATACACCTTAAAATTAACAATAATCTTATGCCCCTGAAGGATACTGGGTAATCGCAACTCAAGAGATGGACACAGCAAATGCATTCTCTCTCCAAGTCCTTCCTTTAATGTCAGGTAGTGCTTCAACCCAAACACAAGCAGTATACATACCATAGAGAAAGGGACCTGAGGGCATCTGAGTCATGCATGGTGTGGTACATACAAACCTTGGCCCAGCCCAAAGGAGCAGTCAAGGGCCTGGAAGAAAGATGGTTTGCTCTTTCCCCCTCCTCCTTTCTCTTTCCTACCGGGCTTAAAGTCCGTGGAAGAGAAAGTTTTTAATCAGTGGAACTGATAAGGCCTCAGGGCCGTGGAGGGTAGATTTGGTTGTTCAGGAATATAAAATGTGTTTAAGAAAAAAAACAGCCCAGGCTTCCCAGCAGTAGCCCATGTGTTGGCTGGTTCAGCAGCCTGACCTCTACATCTAGACAAGGAAGTGAGGAGGGTGATTGCTGGGCATTGGTGTAGGTTTATGACGGAGCAGCATAAGATTTTCCATGCCCTGTGAACATGTATACAAACATTTATAGCCCCTTCCCCTCAGCCCTGCTCTGCTGCAAGGAAGCTGCTGAGAGTGAGTGACAGCTGGGCACAAAGTGTCTTGTGAGACCAGTTATAGGGTCTAATGCAGTGAAGTCAGTCATTTAGGACCTATTTTCACACAGGGGCAAGGAAAAACCAGAAACAACTTCTCTCTTACCCTTTAAACTAAGATACTTCATTCTACACGATTACCTGAAACAAATGTCTCAGGTCAAATCACAAGCCTTAGCTTCTGCTAGGGTTTGAAGTCTGGGAAACATATAATCCAGCTCTTCTCTTTCAGTCCAAGCTCTAGCTTGTCAGCAAGACTGTTGCAGAAGATCTATCCTTAAGAGGCAGAAACATCTGCGGTGAGGAAGGCAGCTATTGAAGGTATTCCAGGAGCATGAGACTGAGTTTGCAGAGCTGAGGGTTGTCAGTTTCCTTTTCTACTGATATCTTCTTCCTTTAGAGCAAACTTCCTCCTTAGGACCTCAGAGATAAGCACAGCAGGGTCTTCCTCCTTCAATAAACTCCGGTTCCTAGAGACACAATAATAGCTTGAGTACTTACTCTTTCCTGTGTAGTGCTGTATATCTTTT
This sequence comes from Pan paniscus, assembly GCF_029289425.2. Taxonomy (NCBI): domain Eukaryota; kingdom Metazoa; phylum Chordata; class Mammalia; order Primates; family Hominidae; genus Pan; species Pan paniscus. The sequence goes on from NC_073249.2 coordinate 201,042,256, forward strand.
GAATACATTATCTCATTGAATCCTCACAACAATCTTACGAGGTAGGTGCCATTACAATTCCCTTTCACAGATAAGGAAATTGAAGCACAGAAAGGTTATACAAGTTGCCCAAGGTCACTAGTCACTCAGCAAGTAAGCAGTGAATCCAGAGTTCAAAACCAAACTAGCTGGTTCCAGATCTCATCTATTAACTAGAATGCTTTACTATTTCCTGAAATAGCTATAAAGTATGGGCAAAGTAAAGGACCATCAATCTGTTAGAGTTGGCCTCTGGTGGCTAAGCTTCTGCCTTCTGGCCCTGTTTTCTTAGTAGCATTTCCCCAGAGGGTCAGCAGGGGAAGTGACTGATGACTCTTGGCTATTCTGACCCTTGATAGTTCTGGAGAAAAGGTGTGCTTGGGATTTCCTACCACCGGGTCTCCCCTTCAGGGGAGATGATTTTTTATGAGAGCCAGAATTAGAGCAAAACATTCACATAAGAAACTCATGGGAACAAAACCAACTCCAGACTGAAGTAGGCCCAAGTTATCTGATACATCATATAAGAGGGTCCTAGATACCTGGAAAATAGTTGCTTGAAATCCTAGTGAACTTATATACATTCATCATGAAGGTGTTTTACTGGTGATTAAGCTAAATATAAGAGCCAAGACTGACTATTCAACCTTCAAAGCAAAAACAAGAGGGACTGCGTTTGGTTGGTGACATATCTGAACCTTTGCTGACTGGGGTACTTTCCCATTCTTATTCACTGACCCAGCTCCTTCTGATCTGAGGACACAAGTGGGAGGAGGGGGCTAGCAATAAGGGTCTTGAATCTAATTTGGTCCAAAAGGCAAGTAAGAGAAAGTTTGAGAGTCAATCTATAAAACATTTTGTTCAGAAGAAAACAGCTCAGAGAAGACCAAAAACAGCAGCAACTGAATTTGGGAATGTGGAAGACCAAAGAGATATGGGTGAGTATGACCAACCTGACTAGGGCCAGTGAAGGAAGGTTAAGAGTGACTTCCCTAAATGGGTCAACTGCCAGGAAGCAATGAGGGAGTCACTTAGCCTGGTCTACTTTTCAGAGGGAAATGGATCCCAGGAGACAAAAAGGGATCCAGGGCAAGTAACTTTCCCTTTAACAAGAACTTTATCAACTCAGGAGAGGACCTCGCTTCCCTGTCCCCAAAACAGTTTTTCATCTGCATTAACAAACAGAGCTGCACAAGCTGGGTGCTGGCCATCAAGGTCTGGCTCTCAAATGCCCAGGAACCTGCATTCAAACCAAGCTCCTCTGGTGAGTCCTGTGCAGCTGTTGAAACCGCAACCCACAACTGGAGAAACGCTATGCAATGGGGTGACTCCCTGAGGCTTCTTTGCCAGATGAAGTTTTTCAAGGTAGGTATTCCCCAAAGACCCTCATACTCCATCGGAAAAACCTAGAGCTCCACTCCTTGGGGTTCTACTTTAGTAAGTTAAAGGTGTATTTTTAACAAATCTGAGCAATTCTGATGGGCAGCTAGGTTTCGGAACTACTGGTGAGTCTCAAAAGCCTTATTCTCAAATCACTGAATGTGCAGGGTTTGTTTGCACAATGGACCACTGTATTTTAAAGCAGAAATCTCCAACTTTATGAAATTCTCCTCCCACCAAAAAAGTCTACCAATTTGAGATAAGAAAACATAACAAAACATAATGTCATGCAACCCCTCACTTTGAAGGGTGGGCCATGAAGACACTGTCACTAGCAGTATGAGGACTGAAGTGGTAAAGCCACCTGAGGACAGAAGTTGGATTAGATGAGCCTTCTTGTAAAATCCCTACTAGCCTCATATTTGGTTGGGGTGACCAAACCCAAAAAATGTAGTGTTGCTCTTTCCTCAAACTGGGGCCCCAGGCACTGGCAAGCAGGTAGTCAGCAAGCTTTATGAATGACATAACATATGGTACTACTAAGAACTTACTATGTAAGTATGTTGCATTACATAATTGGCCATGGGCAACTCTGAGTAAATAGATACCAGAGCTCCTGATCAGATACTTACAGATCTTGACTCTGTTTCATTCGGTGAAAGTCCTTCAGGATACCCATCATGTCTGCAAAGCTGCTGGCCTTGGACAAAGAGACGCAGTCATCCTCTTCAGACGAACTGCAGGCAGCTTTGTGTTCTGGTTTGCAACATTCAGGGCTGGCAGAACAAAGCAGGGGGACTGATGGAAGCTCAGGGACCTCCACCTCTGTCTCCTCGGTGATGTCACTAATGACAAAGGAAGTTGTAGAGTGGAATGAGGATCCAAAACAAGGTAAGGGAGAAGAGACATTTGAACTTCCTGGAGATAAGAAATCTGGCGTTAATGAAGCCGAAGCTGAAAGAGAAAACAATAGGCATGGGTGGACATTGGGGCTAGAACACAGTAGCAATATCTTCTCCCCACAGCCCTGCCTACTGAACATTCATTTCCTGGGCTGACACCATGACAATCTGGGAGAGCCAGGATGGTATCTGTAGCCAGTGGAGGGTCATTCCACTATGCTTCTCACTCGGGGGCTCAGAAAGCTGTAGAAGCACTGGGCTTTTCCAGTGTTCCAGGAAGGCAGGAAAACCCAGCCCCATAATGGCCTTGGCATTTAAAAGCTCCCATTCCACAATAGGCTGTGGAGTGACAGCCCTGTCATAGGCCAAAGCAGCAGTGATAAGAGCTAAGGCCTGAATTTGTCCTTTTCTCTAACTAGACTAGTGCTTTTGACTATGCTCCTTTGAAATCTTGCTATCTGTGAACTAGAAGACATGTTCTGAGCAAAACCAGAATGGTGACAGACCTCCCAACCTTCCCAAATTTCAGTGGAGAGAATTTCCTCAGTTTTTACATTTCTAAAAATACTTTAAAAACACTAAATACACTAAAAAAAAAAAAAACACTAAAAACACTAAATACATAAAAAAATAAAAAAAAAAGATGTTACTTCTGCTTGTCTCTTGGATGACAAAAAAGTAGCCAAGAAATAACAAAGTTTCAGTACAATTCTTCATAAAACTTCCATGTGAAGAAATTAAATACATGAAGATTTCAAAGAACACCATGATTTTCATGTGTCCTACCAAATGATAAATTTCAGAGCTATGACTCTGAGTCAATGCAGAGTGAAAAAATGAGGATGGGAGGAATATGAAGATAAGCCCTGAGCATCTTGGGAGAGATCCACCTGTTGGCTGTCCATGCCTCTGGTTAAGGCAGGCTTCCCATCCATTTCCAGTGGTTCTGCCTTAACTGTAGACAGAAAGCTGGAGGGGTGGGTTACAGGGCTTGTTTGCATAATAGACCACTGTTTTTTTTTTTTTCTTTTTTTGAGACGGAGTCTCACTCTGTCGCCCATGCTGGAGTGCAGTGGTGCAACTTCAGCTCATTGCAACCTCCACCTCTGCCTCCACCTCCACCTTCCAGGTTCAAGGCATATGCTGCGACGCCCAGCTAATTTTTGTATTTTTTATAGCGACAGGGTTTCACCATGTTGGCCAGGCTGGTCTCGAACTCCTGACCTCAGGTGATCCACCCACCTCAGCCTTCCAAAGTGTTGGGATTACAGGCGTAAGCCACAGTGCCCGACCACTGTATTTTAAGGCCAAGATCTCCAACTTTATGAAATTCTCCTTCCACCAAAAAAGTCCACCAATTTGAGATAAGAAAACATAACATAATGTCATGAAACTCCCCACTTTGAAGGGTGGGGCATGGGGACAATGTCACTAGCAGTATAAGAACTGAAGTGGTAAAGCCACTTGTGATTCCTGGTAGAAACAACAAGGCAAGGGAAGATAGGTGCGTAAAAAGGGTAAGTCTCAGTGGTGGTGGGGGGAATGTTTACTTCTTGTATTGAAAAGGAAAGCAGGGTGCGGTGGCTCATGGTTGTAATCCTAGCATTTTGGGAGGCTGAGGCAAGTGGATTGCTTGAGCTCAGGAGTTTGAGACCAGCCTGGGCAATGGCGAAACCCTATCTCTACTAAAAATACAAAAAATTAGCTGGGCATGGTGGCATGCGCCTATAATCCCAGCTACTCGGGAGGCAGAGGCACGAGAACTGCTTGAACCCAGGAGGTGGAGGTTGCAGTGAGCCAAGATCGTGCCACCGCACTCCAACCTGGGTGACAGAATGAGACTCTGTTTCAACCGCGGGCACAGTGGCTCATGCCTATAATCTTAGCACTTTGGAAGGCCGAGCTGGGTGGATTGCTTGAGGCCAGTTTGAGACCAGCCTGACTAATGTGGCAAAACCCCGTCTCTACTAAAAATAAAAAAAATTAGCCAGGTGTGGTGGTGCACACCCGTAATTCCAGCTACTCAGGAGGCTGAGGCACGAGAATCGCTTGAGCCCGGGAGGCAGAGGTTGCAGTGAGCCAAGATTGCGCCACTGCACTCCAGCCTGGGCAACAGAGCAAGAACCAGGACCCTGTCTCCAAAAAAAGGAAAACTGGCTGGGCTCGGTGGCTCACACCTATAATCCCAGCACTTTGAGAGGCTGAGGTGGGTGGGTCATCTGAGGTCAGGAATACAAGACCAGCCTGGCCAACATGGTGGAACTCTGTCTCTACTAAAAATATAAAAATTAGCCAGGCCTGGTGGCACACCCCTGCAGTCCCAGCTACTCAGGAGGCTGAGGCAGGAGAATCGCTTGCACCCGGGAGGCAGAGTACAGTGAACTAAGATCGTGCCACTGCACTTCCAGCCTGGGCGACAGAGCAAGACTCTGAGAGGAGAAAAAAAAAAGCTACTGTGGGCTTATGTAAGATGTGATCTTAAAGACACTTAGAAGAGGGTATCAGTTTGGGGGCTAAGGGAGGGACTCTGCCTGGGGTCACAGGTTAATATTTTGTTCTTAACCAAACCATTCAGCCCAAAATGGCTGGTAGAAACCATCTAAGAGGCACTACAGGCTAGCCAGGCTTCAGGACAACCCCAGGGCCCGGAACCTAAGTACCTCCAAACCAAGGATTACCATTTTCTTTACCCCTGTCCTGGCCAAGAGCCAGGGGAAAGGAACAGCCTGTTACGTTCTGGCCCTGGCACAGGGGCTCCTACCTGCATCAGCTGCCACTATCTTTGCAATCTGGCTGCGCAAGTGGCTCAGCTCGTCCTGCAGCTCAGTAGTGCGGCTTAGGGCTGGCAGAGCTGGCTTCTTCAGGGCCAGAAGCCTCTCCTCGGACCCACGCAGGTTGGGAACAGAGGCATTGCGCTGCATGACAATCAGAGGGCTGGGTTTCCAGGTGTGCCTCAGGGGGCGCGTATCACTCCTGGACCAGGGAAAACCAAGTAGATCAGTTAGAGACAGCAGGCCACTGTGCTCCTAAAGTTCCTTCCCCCACTTCTATGAGAGTAGTATAGTAAGGTTCTGCTCCTCTCTGAGCCCACAGTTCTCATTTCTCTCTCCTTGCTGCCTGCCACCTCTTCTGGGAAGTTCTCCATTCCTTAGCAGACCAGCTACTGCCTCAACTACCTGACCCGAGCATATGTCTCCTCTTCATCCGCAGCAATCCAGGCGATGTCAGCCAGGGTAGGGACTGGGGGCACATCTCTCAAACACAGGTCAGAGATGTTGGGCAGGGTCTATGGAGAAGCAAAAGTCATCAACATTTACAGACGCCATCATGAGCCAATCAGAAACTGCAGAATACACAGGAGGGGTACCTAATCCGGCACTGGGTGTCAGGAAGGCTTCCTAGAGGGGGCAGAAGAAGGTTCCTGGTCGAAAACATTGAACAGAGGCCAGATGACAGTCAGGCATGGTGGCTCACACCTGTAATCCCAGCATTTGGGAGGCCGAGGCAGGCAGAATGCTTGAGACCAAGAGTTTGAGATCAGCCTGGGCAACATGGCAAAACCCTGCCTCTACCAAAAAATACAAAAATTATCTGGGTATGGTGGTATATGCCTGTAGTCCCAGCTATTCAGGAGACTGAGGTGGGAAGATGGCTTGAACCTGGGAGGCAGAGGTTGCAGTGAGCTGAGATTGCACCACTGTACTCTAGCGTGGACAACAGAGCCACATTCAAAAACAAAAACAGGCAAGACACATGAGTCTATGGGATTACAAACAGTTCTGTGTCTTCAGTGGAACAGGCCTGAGTCACCTTTTAGTAGAGATGGCAACTGTCTAAAACCACGGTGCCCTCTGGTGAAAATACAAGTACAAGGTCATCCACAACCTGTTACAGCAATAGGAAATTTTTCCTGACTAGCTTTTTATAATCCTGTATAGCTAATTGAGATCTACATTGTTACAGCAATGCTGTTTTAAACAAACCTGAAAATTTGAATATATTTAGATTTAAATAAAAATAAATGATTATACAAAAGGAACCATAATAGGATTTCTTAAAATAGCTCCTCAACCTAGAGATGTTGAGTAAAGTGAAAAATTAGGATTCAGTCATGTTGACTGTGATTACAACAAAGTAAAAAACATCCATCTAGAAAAAGAGGACTACACTAAGACATTAATAGTTATTGTATTATTACTATGTAATTATAGGTAATTTATTTTCCTTTTACTTTTCATAATTTTAATATTTTCATATGCTTAAATTTTCAAAATAAATTGGTAAGAGTCCCTTAAATAATATTTAAGGTAATTTAATAATAATAATAAATGCATATTTACACACAAGTAAAATTCAACTGTTTCTGCTACAAATTATTTGGTATGGTAGATGGATCCAGGATTGATCGCTCCTGCATTTAGATAGGAAACCTGGGACTCACAGGAGTTAAGTGATACTCCAAGGTCACACAGAGAAGAACTTCCAGTGACCCAGGAACTAGTGCTAAAATAGGGCATTTGGGGGAAGCCTCCATTTGTTTTCCTGATTAGCCCTGAATGCTCCTTTGCTCTTGGCAATTAAATGAGTAAACACATATAAAGTACAGCACAGTGCCTGACACATAGTATGTGCTCAGTAAATGTTATCTAGTATTACAAATACTACTCACATATATTCCTGCTCTGTGAGAGCCTGTGCCCTTGATTGTCTCTGCCCAGCATCTGGCCAAAGAACTGAAGAGGGTATAGCCAAGTGTGGGGACAGCCTCTATGCAGTGAGCCACACTCCCTAGCTGTCTCCCTTTTTTTTTTCTGATGCTTCTGAGGCAAGTTAGGACCAGTTCCTGCCCAGGATCTTTAGACAATTCTGGATAGCTGGCAATCTGAATACTGGGACAGCTTTTCCTGCCCCCTACCCCTGCAACACTTCCAACTCCATTCCTGACCCTAATACGAACCCTGACACCTCTTCTAATTCCAGATCCAGTTCCTACAGACTCTGCTTCTTAGCATCTTTTATACAGATTTGGCTCCTTCATTTCTGTTTCTACCTGGGCCCACATCCTTTCATGCACATATTTCTATCTCCTCTGTGTGGGTAGAAAGCACAAGTATTTCTTTTGTATCCCAGCTCCCCAAATGCACACATCTGAACCATATAGTTTGGGGCTGGTGCTTAACCATTTAGTTCCTAGAGGGAGGCAGCTGGGACTAATAAATGCTACTTAGCTTTCTACCACAGAAGGGGTCTCAAGAGACTTGGGCCAGGTAGGAATCTCTGCTGCTGAGTGGGTGCTAAAGGATCCCTAGACACAGAGGTAAGACCAAAGCACCCCAGTAAAGGATGCCCAGATTGGCCAAAAAGAGAAGGCTGAGGAATTATGGCCTCAGAGAAACACTAAAAATAGTGGAACTGGGCATGGTGGCTTGTGCCTGTAATCCCAGCTACATAGGAGGCTGAGGCAGGAGGACTGCTTGAGCCCAGGAGTTTAAGACCTAGCCTGGGCAACATAGGGAGACCTCATCTCAAAAAATAATAAAATAAAAATACTGGCTACATGGTCAATTCTTAGGGCTGGTGAAGAAAAGCAGAGTTCAGCTCAAAAATCACAATACTCAGTGTCCCATGTGGGGGACCTGTCAGGTTCCTTGTGGTCACAGGTTTGTATGCACTCAGGAGGACACAGTGACCAGGATATCTTATAAGCATTTAACAAATATTTCATAACAGAATGAAAAGTGACCAGGAAACAACCTACTTGGGCAGTACCAAGGGGTTTGGGGCACAGAAGCAGCACTGTCTGAGCCTCTACTCTCCTGCCCTTCCAACATACTCACCTCAAAGGACGCCCGGGCACACGGCTTCAAGGGTAGGTTGGTCCCAATTCTTCTTACTACACTTCGAGCAGCCCCATGTGGCTTGTTTTGCCAGATTGGGATGGTCTGGAGCAAAGAGAGACAGAGACAGCTACAACCCCAGAGAATGAATCCAACTACTGTCCTTGTCCTCTCCTCTCTAGCAGGGAGACTGAATTCCACAAACCTAGGGACAGGGCACTCTCTAGGGGCAAGTCAACTCTCAATTATAGTGAGGGCAGGTTCCCCAGTTGCCAGCCTACACCCTGGCCAGCCACCCAAGGGAATACCTGCTGCTGCTAAGGCAGTCAATGTTGGGAGGGTCAGGGAAGGGGAGAGGAAGTAGCTGAGTGTAGAGATTATCCAGGCTTTCCTTCCCGTCCTCTGTACAGAAAGGCAGACATACACTGACTCCTGAAGTGCCCCAGGATCATAGTTGGTTCTTCTTAGGGGGAGGGAGTGAAACGGTGGCCTTGCTCCAATTCCAGGCCTCTGGAGAAAGGAGTGCTCAACTGGAGAGTCTCAGAACCTTATACAGTACTTCAGCAGGCCCAGCACCCAACCTTCCCCACCATACCCCTGCCCTGGGAATGCCCCTTACCACAGTGGCTTCCATTCCTGACATTTGAACCAGCTCCTGCACTTGAAGGACAAGGCAGCCACTGGGCAGCTCCGGGAGGCGGGAGGCGTGACTCCTTCATATCAGGCCATCTGGAGGAGCACCAGATTTCCCTCTTGTGAAACAACCCCCCACAGTGGGGATTTAATGGTCACCACACAAGCCCCAAAAAACCAGGCCCTGCAGAGCCATGACTTCACAGGGGAGAAAACCAGCCCAAGAGGCTGCCCTCACCCAACACTTCTCTAAGTCCAGACTCTTAAAGGTTCTGTTAAAGATTTGCGGCCAGGCGCAGTGGCTCACACCTGTAATCCCAGCACTTTGGGAGGCCGAGGTGGGCGGATCACGAGGTCAGGAGAGCGAGACCATCCTGGCTAACACAGTGAAGCCCTGTCTGTACTAAAAATACAAAAAATTAGCCAGGTGTGGTGGCGGGCACCTGTAGTACCAGCTACTTGGGAGGCTGAGGCAGGAGAACGGCGTGAACCCAGGAGGCAGAGCTTGCAGTGAGCCGAGATCACGCCACTGCACTCCAGCCTGGGTGACACAGCGAGACTCCGTCTCAAAAAAAAAAAAAAAAAAGATTTGCCTAGTGAGCTTGGCCAACCCAAGAGCCTTCCTGGGCTCTCAGGTTTCTTGAGGCAAAACTTCTAAAGATGCAAATAGAATCCTTGGTAGCTACAAAGCTCATCTAGCCAAATTGTAAGTACTATCCAAGCCCAGGATTCATTCTTGAAGATGAGATGTAAAAGCACTGCTGGGCCCTTGCAAAGGGAGAGATCAGAGAAAATAGGAGAACGAACACCAGCTCATGCCAATCTCAGTCTCCTGAGCTACAGAGAAAAAGAGCCAAAAAAGTTTATCCTGGCTCAGCCACCTTCTGGCTTTGTAGCTACAGGCAAGTTATTTAACTTTTCTGAATGTTGGTTTTTCCATCTGGAAAAAGGAGACAGGAAAAGCTGCCACTGGAGGCTACCCTAAGGGTCAATGAGTGAAATGGGGTTGAGTGCTTAATGAACTGTTAAAACATGACACAGATGGGTGAGGTGACATCTGACTGCTCTTCACAGCAGTCCTTGCATGGTGAGCAGATGCAATCAGTGTGCTCGTTCATTCACTTGTTCATCAAACACCAGCAGTACCCACTTGTGCCAGGCCTTGTGCTGGGCACCGTAGGGGCTATGGAAGGAGTAAGACACAGTCATGCTCTCAAGGAACTCGCTGTCCAGCAGAGTGATAGGACATGAATACATACTTCTAGCAAAGGCTGAGTAGCATTAGGCAGGTGGCCAGATGAGGTCAGAGCTCTGGCCCTAGTGCCCTGTAGTAAGTTGCGAGGGAGTAGGAAATGAAGACAAAACAGCAAGAGCACAGGTCCAGCACAAGAAGGTGAAGGACATGGAAAGAGGAGCAGAGCATGATAAAGCTACAAAAGTAGGGGGCAAGTCATGAGGTCCGGGTCACTGGGGAGCCCTGGACAGGCTCTGAACGGGAGATAGACTAGACTGACAAAGCAGCTCTTTCTGGAGACCTCCTGTGGAGGGTCCCCTCTTCTACCCTTGGGAGACGAGGTGTCATTCACTTTACGATACACATGGGGAAAGGAAGTTGGACAGGGGAAGGCACTTGTCTAAGGTCACTCAGTGGTCATGCCAGTGCAAAGCACCCAAAGCCTGGTCCAGGTCCTGCCACCTCCTGCGTGGGCTCCATCTTCTCGGCTCAGTTCAAGCCTTTATTATCAGAGTCCCTCTGTGTGCCAGGCTCTGTGCTGAATGTCCGTGTCGGCCACAAATTGCACTAACGGTGCTTACTGCCACTTCCTCTCCGACCTAACCTCCAAAGACCCAGCTGGGCCTAACCCTCACACACAGCCAGAGGAATCCTTCCCAAACACACTGTTAATCACATCGCTCATCCGTTTAAAACTGGCTTACTAGAGCCAACACAGGATAAAATCCACAATCAGTCCCAAACCCATCTTTCTCTGCCGTCTCTAGACCACACTCACTGAGCACCAAGGCCTGCACGCTTCGCAGCCAGCCCTCCTGCTCTCCCCCTTGCCCTCCAGCCACACTGGCCCTCAACCCCCAACACTGGGCCCACCTCTGAGCCCTGCATCAAACAGCAGCACCCCCTTCGCCGAGCTCATTCTTCATCATTCCTCAGAGCTCAGCTTAAGCATCACCTTCCTTCCCTGCGACAGGGTCAGGTCCTTTCCTGTGCGCTCCGCAGCACCCTGCCTGTCCCTCGGAGTCCTCGCGAGAAGAACTAGATAACTGTGATCCCCGCGCACAGCACGGTGTCTGCCTAGGACACAGTGAGCGCTTCAACGCGCTGAACTAAACGAATGAAGGGGAACACCAACTCAGCTGTCACCCCCGCCCCCAAGTGTCACTGGCTAGAAGATCTTCCCCCGGTTCGCCGGCAGCACCGGTGGGTCTTGTCACCTCTGCGCCCCGCAGCCCTCCGGAGGCTGCAGTTGCTGTCTGTTGACAGGCGTCCCCTCAGGAGAACGGGAGCTCCTCCAGCGCAGGGCCCCGCTCAGCACCCCTGGTCCCGGGGGCCCCCACGGAGGCCGCCGCGCTCAGTGAAACTTTGCCGCGCGCAGCAGTGGCCGGAGACCCGCGCGGACCCTCTCCCCGCGGGGACCCGCCAGGGCGAGTCGCCCCTCCCCCGCGGCAGACGACCCGACCTGGGCCAAGGTCGGCCAAGTCCTCGCCGCCTGCCCAGCGGCCCTTGGACCCACAGGACCCGGACCCGAGTGCGCGGAAGCCTCCGAGCCGCGGCCAGGTCTCAGAATGCGCGGCGGGGCAGCCCGGCCCGTCAAGCAGCGAAGCCGAAACTAGAAGCCTGAGGTCTGGCTTGGTCACTGTTTGCTGGGGAACTCCGACGAGCAACTACCCTTCGGGAACTCAGTTTCCCCCGGGCCAAGTGAGACGGACAGCTGCGGCTCCCGCGAGAACTCGCGCGGGAACAGGAGCTGCGGGCTCCGCACAGCGCCCGGCACGTAGACCCAGTCTACTAACGGGCTGGAAGGTCGCGCTCCCGCCTCCGCGCCGCCCTAGAACCTTTCTCACCTCAGGCTCGGGCTCCCGGACTCTCTCACCTCACGGCCCCTCCTTCCACCTTGGGCCGCCCAGCCTCAACCTCCTTCACTTCCGCTGACCCGCCCCCCGGAAGCGATCCTCCGCAGCTGCGCACCGAGCCGCACCTCCGCGCACCCTCAGGAGGCGGGTCCAGCTCGGTGGCGAGGGGAGCGCGGCCCCCGAGTGGGCGAGGCGCTGGCGGCCGTAGGCTCCGATACCGCGGAGCACACTCCCCTCCATCGAGACCGTGGCCCCGCGGGGTCTGTGTCCCCGGGAGGAGTTGGCTGCGTTTGGAAATCCCTCGGCCTGGTATTCGTCGCGTCTCCCTGCTTGTTGCTCTCCACGTTTAGCCCCATCCGACTTCTGGAAGCCCAGGGGTGTGTCGCTCGACCCCTAAAATATGCTCCTACCCCTAGGGCAAACTTCAGAATCCTCACCCTGGCCCCCTTCCCAGTTCTTGGTTCCCAGGCAGGTCCCTTTGCAAAGCCTCTCTCCAGCAAGAATGCGCAGAATGGGCCTCTTTCTCCTCTGACTCCTGCCCTCCAGCACTTTGCAGCTTTCTTCTATTTTAGCCTCTCTCTCTCTCTCTCTCTCTCTCTCTCACACACACACACACACACACACGGTATATTCAATGAGTTTGCTTATTAGATGGGTACTTGATGTACAAGACTCCAGAGGCTCTGTGGGAAGAGCCACATTCCTTCCAGGCTCACTAACCCACTCCCTCTTTGTGCTCCAGCCCTCACTGTCTTGGTCTGTGGCATGCAGTTCCTGGGTCACATTTCCTTCTCTGCCTTCAGCACAGCCTCGGGCTGTGCCTGGCTCCCAGGCTGGAGTTCCTTGGTTCCAAAGCCTGCAGTCCCCTCTGCCAGAGACAGAGCTGGTTTCATGGGTGAACAGCCCATGCAGTCACAACGGGCCGCATGCTCAGAATCCTGTACTTGGTTTAGTACTTTGCTGTTGCCGTCTTGAAATGATTTTCTAATAGGGGGTCTTGTGTTTTCATTTTGCACGGGGCTGTGCAAATTATGTAACTGGTCCTGGCTAGAGACCTCAGAGGTCGTCCACCCTGATCTCCACCATATCTCAAACGCTGAAGATTGACTTCCAGGTCTGGCCCTCTTCCCAGGATGGCACATTGTGTTTTAATCATTACCTTTCCCTCCTGTGCGATGGCGGATCATGCAAGTCCACGCTGGCTGTCTGTCCTGGGTGTAGATGCTGATTTGGTGTCCCACTCAGATCCCCTTGCAGGAAGAATGGAGCCCCCTACCTGGGAATTTCCTTCACCTCCCAAGCCAATGACTGATACAAGGTCCAAAAGGCCAGTTCAGCTCTGCAGTGTGGTTTATACCCCACAGCTCTTCCACTGTGGGTCAGGCCAAGGCTGGGCTGAGACTGTTCCTGCTCAGCATTTTTCCTTTCCCTCTTCTGCTTCCTTCCTTCTTTTACTGGTTTTTCTGGAAGTACACTCCCCCCCAGCCCCACCAAACAAACAAAACAAACAAAAAAACACTTCATGCCTGTCTCAGGCTCTGCTTTTAAGACAATGATTTTAACTTCCAGATCTCTCTCAACAGAGAGCACCAGATTCTCAAAACAGTAAGTCTTACCACTTGTTCTATCGTAAAACTTATTTTGGGCAAGTCACTCAAGCCTTCGATAGGTAAGATAGTACCTGAAAGCATTCCAGCTCAACTCTGCCCCAAGAGGGAGCCACCCCATGGAAGGATGGAGCTGAGCAACATGCCACTCAAAGGAAAAGCACTTAGAACCACTCTAGTTAGTCTTCTCTAATTTTATTACAGGGCATGTTGGGGACAGGGGAGGGAAGTGTTAGAGGAGTGACAGGAGGGCAGCCCGGGGCCCTCTCCCACCCTGAGCCTCGAGGCCTGGTGGGGGACAGGAACTGCAGAGGCATCAGATAAGGCCTCAGAAAGCCCAGGCCATCATTTTCCATGGTACCAGGCTGGCTCAATGTGGAACTGGCCCTCCCAGAGCAGCAGGAGAAGGGCTCGCATGGGCTGCTCCCGTCACCTGTGCCTGACAGGATGGGGGAGGCAGAGAGAGAGCATCAGACGCCCTCCCTCCCCATAAGGGGCATGGGGGATGGGGACACTTCCTCCCAGGACACAGGGAGCCTGGCTGAGCTGGCTGGCTCATGCCCCATCTGGTCTGGAGGTCAGAGGGGAGTGAGACACTCTGGTTTGAAAGGCCTTCCTTTCCACTTTGGGGAAAACAGGCAGGGAGAGAGGTGAGGGTGCCATGCCAAAAAACACCCCCAAATCCAGATGCAGACTTTGGAGCCCCATGTGGGTTTGAATCTCAACTCTACCTGAGTGACCCTGGGCAAGTCACTTCACTTCCCTGAGACTCAAGTTTCATCAAGATGGGAACAATGAGCATCTGCCTCACAGGCTTGTCGTGAGGATTAAGTGAGAAGGTGCATGTAATATTAGCGATGACTGGATGATACAAAATTAAGAACAAGGCTGGGCACGATTGCTCACGCCTGTAATCCCAGCACTTTGGGAGGCTGAGGCAGGTGGATCACCTGAGGTCAGGAGTTCCAGATCAGCCTGACCAATATGGTGAAACCCCATCTCTACTAAAAATACAAAAATTAGCCAGGCATGGTGGCATGCACCTGTAATCCCAGCTACTCGGGAGGCTGAGGCAAGAGAATTGCTTGAACCTGGGAGGTGGAGGTTGCAGTGAGCCAAGATCGAGCCATAGCACTCCAGCCTGGGTGACAGAGCAAGACTCAGTCTCAAAACAAAACAAAACAAAATTGAGAACAAGACTGGCTGGGGAAGGCTCAGTGGACACGCCCAAGGCAAGTGGGGTAACTCGGCACATAAAAGGCCCAGGAGTGGCTGCGGAGATGTCTGCCTTCCTTCTTCCTCTGCCAGGCTGAGTGAGCCCCGGGTGGGGTGAGGGGGTGGGGAGAGAACTGGGGGCTGGGGAGGGGGCAGCCTGACTTCAAGACCTTAATGAAAGAGAGTACAGGCATGCCTGTGGGCCTGTGTGGAGGATGGGACAGTGCTGGGGATCATGGATCCTCTGAGGACTGTTTTTAAAAAGCTGAAGAGGAGAAGGAAGAGAGGACTACTTCTTCCCATAGGTGCAGCTGCAAAGACATCAAGCTGGACCCATCGAGGATTTCGGATTCAGCCATCATGGGGCTGCTGCCGGGGAAGCCACTGCCCCTTCTTTCTCCTCAGCACTGGGGTTATAAAAAAATACCTACAAACCATGAGAAAGTTTGTGTAAAAACACTTTTCTGCACATATAAAAAGAGAGACTGGCCGTGGTCAGTGGCTCAGGACGTGGACCAAAGTCCCAAGAGTGGCCAAGGGGAGTCCGTGGTGCCCCAGAAGTAGAAGAGCTAGCCTGGGGCACCCCTGGTTGCCGGGACAGTGCCGGCTCTGGAGAAGGCTGTGGTGTTTGGCTGGGTTGTGCTTCTGTGGATGCAAGGTCTGAGGGGCAAGAGGGGTGGCAGGAGCGCTGGCTTCCGCAGTCCTGCAAAGACCCTGTGCTAAGGTAGGCGGTGGGAGTGCCTTGGCCCTGGGCCTCGGGAACCCCCTTAGTGAACCCCATTGCTAAAGGCAGAAACCCCTTCACAGTAAACTTCCCCAGACAGCTGGTCAGTGGCGTGGTCAGGGAAGCTGCAGGGGGTCCCGTCTGATTTCCACTCTGATGGAGGGTTCTGCCCAGAGGCTCCAGAAGACTGGCTCCTGCTGAGACTGACCCCATCTGGGGACATCAGGCACAGGAGGGCAGTCCAGGGTATGGCCAGGAACGAAGGCTCTAGATAAACAGGGGAGCCGCCTTGGCAGCCTGGCCCCTCCTGGCTGGGGCTTCTTGATGTTTCCTGTGGGAAGGGCTGAAAGCAAGGAGAGGGTGGTGGCCCCGTCTTCCTAGCCTGCTCCTCCCTCCATTCTTCACCCCACAAGGGCCTAGACTGTGTGGCTGGCTAGGAAAGGTCCAGGGAGTTCACCCAGGCCCTGATCTGGGGGGGCCAAGCAGCTTCCAGAGCCAAATGGGTAGGGAGAGCCGAGTGACAGTCAGAGCTAGAGGTTCCTCTGCCCAGTCAGCCCAGACATCCCTTGTCTACCCGCCACCATGGAGCCAAGGCTGTGGTGGCCACCCTCAGTGGATCTTGTACCCCCCAAGGCAGCCTAGGAGTGGGGTGGGAGTGGGCGGCATCTGCAGTCTGAAATGGGCTGAGGACCACTCTGGCTCTGAGGCGTGGGGGCCTGTGCATCAGATCCCGTCCGGGCACTCTAGGGCTGGAGGAGGGGCAGGCCACGCCGGAGTCCCTCCTTCAGGAACTGCATGTAGGTGGCCGTGGACGGGTCTTCAAAGGTGGATGAGAAGCTGAAGAGATTGCTCTCGATTTCCTCGGGCTTCATGGAGGTGATGTCCAAGAAGTAGTTGGCATTGATGTGGTGGACCTGGGAGAAGGGCCGGGTGAGGCAAGTGGGGCGGAGGGGGGCCCCCAGGCTCCCTGTGCCCTCTGTTCTATGGGGAGAAGCAGGGATGCTATCAGGCCTTGACTGTCCTTGTCTGAGGTGGATGGTGGGCAGGCAGTGCTGCCGTAAGCCCTCGCCAGCACCCGACACCATCTCATCACCCTGTGTCTGACGAGGGGGCTCCTCCCTGCCTTGCCTACCAAGTGAAAACCCAACACCTTCCAACATCACCTCTTCTACTAGCCCTCTGCCCCCGCCCCCCAAAATGACCCCTCTCCTCTGTTCCTGTGACCCCGGACTCCATCCTGAACTCCGTGCTCCCTTCTCTCACTGCAGCCTCACATTCAATGGGCCTCTCCTTTGGCCTCTCGCTCCAGAGACTGAGCTCCTTCAGCACGGGGCCGTGTCTTTATCTTTGTGCCTGGCACACAGTAGGTGCCCAGTAGATGAACAAATGAATGAATCAGCATTCAATCAACATTCATATGAATGAGAGGCCTGGTTCTCCCAACCAGGCCCAGCCTCATCCAGTTCCCCGACACCATCTCATCACCCTTGTGCCTGGGACAGCAGATGCCTTCTGCCTGGTGCCCTTTCCTTTGCACCAAACCCTCACTGGACACCTCTCCCGTGACAGCCCCTGCTCCTGAACTGCTCCCATCCTAAGATCCTGAGGAAGCCGGCCCCCTCCTACAGCCCTGGGTCCCACACTAACCATGCCTTGGGACTTAAAGGATAAGGGGTCGCTTTGATCAGAAGAGCTGGAGATCTGAGGCTCAAGGGCAGGCCTCGGTTCAAAGCCAGCTGCACTTAATTGACTGCAACATTTGTCCAGTCTCTGAACTTTCTGGGCCTCCTTGTTTATAAAATGGGTATTCATGACCATCCATCTCCCAAAGCTGCTGTGAGGCCCCAGTGAGAAGACTTGCTGAGTGCTAGGTAAGGGGCCCTTAGGGAGAGGTGGGGTCTTGAATCTTGGCTCAGGGCCCTCTCCTGGTCTCTGTCACAAGGCCTGGCTCCTCCCTCCCCTTCCATCCCAGGACTGGCTGCCATGGTCCAAGGTGAGCCTTCCCTTCCAGGCTGTGTTTCTAGGGAGGCGCTGACTCTGCCTCGGGACTATGCTCACTGCTGCGCAGCCCCCGATGACCAACACCTGCATCACGATTCCTGTTTCTACACGGGGACAAGGGAGGCTTAGACTGGGTAAGAGACCAGCTTGAGGCTTTGCAGCCAGGAAGTGGCAGGGACAGTCCCGAAGCCTGATGAAGTCTGCACATCCACGCCTCCTGCTGGTTGCTCCCGGGGCCCCGAGGTGCCTGGGCCCTGTGGGGTCTGAGTGGGGGTGCCTACCACGGTGCCATTGGGCAGGCAGATCATCATCTCCACGGGGAAGCTGTACTTCTCCAGGTGCAGGCCAGCCAGCTTCTGGTGGGACGAGTTCTCCTGGTTGTTCTGTGGGGACAGTTGCACACTCCTGATGCCGCGGCCCCCACCACTGTTCTGGACGCTCCTGTTCCTGCCACCTGCCCGCTCACCTGCAGTTCCTCCAGCTCCTTCACCAGGGACCAGGTGCTGATGAAGCTCTCGTTGAGCAGGGTGAGGATGGGCGAACTTTCCAGGACAGTCTCCCGGAGAGTCCGCCCTGAACCTGTTCAGGAAGAGGAAAAAGCTGGACGACAGAAGGGTGAGGTGCCCCCACATCTTGCTGGGGTGCAATCTTGCTTTGGGGAGACCTCACGGGCTGCAGGACAGTCTCTGCACCCAAGTGAAATAACAGATTCAAAGAGCCTGAGGCAGAGTAGGTGCTGAATAAATGATAGTTGGAATTAACATCAATAATATACCAGCATCCTGGGCTGAGATTAGGGTTAGGGGTTCTACCTGGCCCTGGGGACTTGCAGACAGTGACAGCTTCTTAAATCCAATGAACGCTCTGTGTCCCAGGGCCTTCACACAGGCTGTTCCTCTACCTGGAACACTCCATCCGGTCACTTGAGAAACTCCTACTCATCCTTCAAAGTCTCAGCGTAAATATCACTGTCTTCACAAAGCCTTCCCTGACCCCCAGTTATACACTCTGGTGCCACTCTGGACTGTCCCCTGTAGAACACTCACCGTGCTTGTACTGACTCATTTGGTGTCTGCCTTTGCACTGTGTCTCCCCCTTTGAGGGCAGGGACCCCTTCTGCCTTCCTCACTGTGGGACACCAGCACCCAGCCCACTGCTGCACTGATGGTTGACAGGGTGAGGGTGGGGCACTGTTTTGTTCATCTTTGTGCCCACTGCCAGACACCCAAAGGACGTTGCATCTAGGGGGCCTCTGGTGAATTTCCTGAATCAATTAACACAAGCCCAGCCTCTGGCCCGATTTTTTCTCTTACACGTATATAACACTTAACAGTGTATGCGGCACTTTCACCTCCATGTCCACAGCTATGAGAGGTAAGTGTGTTATCCCCTCTTACTATTGAGAAAACTGAGGCTCACAGAGGGGAAGACACTTGGTCAAGGTTACCAAGCTGACAATGGCTGAGTTTGAACCCAGTCTGCCAGGGCCCTTTCTTCAGCATCTGGTAGCTCCCTCTGGGCTCAGCACAGAAACCCCCAAGCCCTCACCCCACGCCCCTACCATGGGCAGTCCCCGAGGCCCTCACGACTCAACAGAAGAGTCCCATTGGTCTCAGAGCCTCTGGTACCCCACAAGGTGTGGACTTTCCCACTGCTCCCCTTAGATCCAGCCGGGCCCCTCACCTCAGCAGGACTGGTCGTCCAGGGCCCCCCACAGCAGGATTGAGTGCACCAGCTTGTTCTCAGCCTTGGCTCGGTCGAAGGCCTCAGTGAACGGCAAGTAGGAGACCTGGGGCCACACCGAGACAGAGCGAAGCCATCATCAAAGCGGCCAGGGTCCCACTCGGGCTGAGTCTGTAGTGTGTGCAAGTGTGTGTGTGTGTATGTTTGTGTGTAGGCATATATATTTGTGTGTATGTTTGTGTATATGTACATTTGTATGTGTATATATATGTTTGTGTATGTTTGTATATATGTGTATGTGTGTGTGTATATATATGTTAGTGTGTGTGTTTGTATGTGTGTGAAGTGGGTGCTGCTAAGCCAGGGAATGGATGTCTCCTCCAAGTTCTATTTATTATTATTATTTTCATTTATTTTTTATTTTGAGATGGAGTCTCACTCTGTTGCCCAGGCTGGAGTGCAGTGGCGCAATCATAGCTCATTGCAGCCTTGAACTCCTGGGCTCAAACAGTCCTCCTGCCTCAGCCTCCCCAAAGCTTTGGTACTACAGGTGCGTGCTACCACCACCCCCAGGTAATTAAAAAAATTCTTTTGTAGATATGGGGTCTCGCTATGTTGCCAAGATTGCTCTTGAACTCCTGGCCACAAGTGATTCTCTGCCTCCGCCTCCCAAAGTTTTGGATTATAGGCATGAGCCATTGCACCTGGCCTCTTCCTCCAAGTTCTGAATGGCAGCGGGGAGGCCCCGCTGGCACAGCTGGGCCCAACAGTGAGACAGCCTCAGTAGCAAGCCCTGCACACATACCAGCGCCTGTGCCCAGCTGCTGCTCCACAGCTCCCAGCCTCTGCCCATGCAGCCTGACCCTGGCCTTCACCCCTGCCCAGCCTCACCTTCTTGAAGGGGTACATGGCCACCTCCAGGCGCCGGGCAGCCTCCTCCCAGCTCAGCTCCTGCTGCCACTTGATCTCCTCAAACACAAACTGCAGGGGCTCCCCTGAGGGCAGGTGGCTGTCGATCATGCTGCCATCCTCATCCAGGATCACGGAGGGCACAGAGGGGCCCGTGGCCTCCAGCTCCATCTGGGCCAGAGGTCAGTGGTGGGGGGAAGGCTCAGAGATGGGCAAGAATCCTCAGGGGCTCCCCTAGAGACCTTCCAAAATGCTCCACTCATTGCAGAGGGAGGGCGGGGCCCTGCAGCCGAGCCCACCTGGATGGGAGCCTCCTGTGCGCTCACCTGGGGTATGT
Source organism: Pan paniscus (assembly GCF_029289425.2). Lineage (NCBI taxonomy): Eukaryota > Metazoa > Chordata > Mammalia > Primates > Hominidae > Pan > Pan paniscus. Next base: position 201,062,592 of record NC_073249.2, read on the forward strand.
AGCCGATGTCCACCTCCATGTTGCTGCTTTCACTGGCCCCGTAAAGCCACTCCATGTCCACATTCAGAGACCTGGGATGGCCAGGACAGAGTGACACCATCATCAAAGCCCATTATCTGTGTCACACTTTCTCTCACATAATACCTGCAACTGTCTCCACTTTCCAGATGAGGACACTGAGGTTTCTCAAGGTGAACACCTGCTCTCAGAGCCACTGGGATTCTGGCTGCAGAGCCCTGGCCCTCTTCCCCACCAGGCTGCCCCTTCCTAAGGCACTGGAGCCACTTCACCATCCGCCAGCCCTGCCCCTCGCAATTCACAAAGGGCCTGCACAGCCATGGCCCGTGTACTGTCCAGGACCCTTTGAAGCAGAGAGATGGCCAGTGCCTCAAGGCGGGTCACAGGGTGGGGCAGGAATGAAAACGAGCACCGTGGTCCCTGCACAGGCCTCTGGCGGGCAGCAGGAAATCTGAGCCGAGCAGTGCAATCTGCAGATCCGCCGCACGAGGGAGCCCCAGCACTGACAAACCACCACCTCCGCAGCAGGGGGCACAGAGGGCAGAGCTAGGTACCCCCCGGGGGTCAGCAGTCCCTGGTGCCTGGTCCTCAGACATGAGCCCAGGAACAGCTGGTCCTGGAGCTGGCCACTGCCTCTCTCCTTCTGTCCCATACAGTCCAGGCCCCCTCCTCAACAACGCTGGGATGGAGGCAGGTGTGCCCAGCCCTAGGTGAGCAGATGGAGGGCTTGTGCCCTCCTCTTCCTTTTCCCTTTGACCGGGAAGCCCCTGCCCTTCCCACTCTGGGGAGGGAGGGAAGCCACCCCCACTCCTAGGGGCAATTTTCTCTTCCCATGTTATCCCAACCATCCTCTCACGCCTGCCCTGTGGGTGAAGTAGGCCAGGAGTCAGTCTCCCATCCGGCAGATGAGGAAACAGGCCTACAGAGGGCCAGGGCCTTGCCCACAGCCACAGCCAATGGGTTCCACAGCTGAGACTTAACTGCAGACCTCCTGGCTCCCAGCCAGGTCTTATCCCTGTAGAGCGGTCACTCAGGCCCACTAGGTGGCCACTTGCTATCAGGAATCTGGACAAACTTGAAGCCAGGGCCCCCTGGGTCCTCTACTCTGCTGACAGGTGGCCAGCCCTGAGGAGGTGAGGCAAGCAGGTGGCTGGTGTAGCACCGTCCCGGAAGCCCCTCTGGGGCTCTGCAGCAGTGGAGGGCCTGCCCTCAGCCTTTGGATGTGCTGTTCCTCTGCCTAGCAAAACCCTCAGAGCCCTGATCTCTGCTGAGATGACCTTTTTCTTCTGGGAAGCCTTCCTGGACCCCACAGCTGGGTCCCTGCCTAGTTGCTGGCCTTCCCCTTGGTGGCGTGCACAGGCTGCGGTTACAGCTCTGCCTGGGGCCTGTCAGCAGTATGAGGGCGGGGAGGCCCAGCTTCAGGAAGGGTCTGCGGACTGCTGCACTGGGTCCCAGGCACAGAGGTGGAGGGCCAGGCCACGGGTGCCTGGGAAGAGCTGGTGGGTGATCAGCTCATTCTCTTGCCTGCCTCATGCCACCTCCTGCCACGTCAGCCCCATGAGATGGGCTCTGGGGAGCAAAGGAAGGGGCAGAGACAGAAGAGGCCCCTAGGCTCCTGGAGCTGGGGAGCAGGACAAGCTGTAGGAGGGAGCCAAGGCTGGGCCAGGGTCAAGCTCCCACCTGTGGTTGGGCACGAAGAGCCGGAAGTCGCGGACGTGGGTGGCATCTTTGGAGAGGATGATGTGGCCGGTGAACTGAGCAGGGGAGAACCAAAAGGGGAAGTCGGGCGGCTCACTGAGCTGGAACTCGGCATGGATCCTGTGGGGAAGGGGATCTGCTGCACCAGAGCTGCCCACCTTCTCCCCAGGAGCCCGGGAAGCCTTGGCCAGAATCATCAGGGAGAGGAGGCTGAGTGTGGGGGTGGAGGTGGATGGGCCAGGGGGCAGCAGCGAGGCTCTCCAAATGCTGCTCATCCTTCGAGGCCCGGGTCACATGCCCCTCCTCTGGAAGCCCTGCCTGGACCCCCTCCCCCAGCCTTCACAGCTTCTGGAGGGCATGTGTGACTGGGTGTCCTTCCCGCTTCTGTGTGGATGGCACAACCATGGCTACCAGCCCCGTGCCAAGCAAGTTCCACAACTTTTCTTTCTGAACCCTCACGTGCCTTATGAGGAAGTCATCAGCACCTGGATCCACAGGTGAGAAAACTGAGGCTCAGAGAGCCAAAGCTGCTTGCCCAAGACGGCAGTGGGAGGAGAGGTGGAGCTGGAAGGCTCAAGCCGGGCCCTCCCCTCTGGGCGCTGTACCGTCATGCCTCCCCGGTGCTCCAGGCCAGCCAGTGTGGCCCACTCACCGGAACATCACAGTGTAGTAGAAGTCGCTGATGGCAGTCAGGCAGGCCACAGCTCCCTGAGGGGCAAAGCGGGTCTTCACAAAGGGCCGAGGGTGGAACATGCTCAGGAGCCGGTGGATGATGACCTGGGGGCGGCGGGAGGCACGTACTGGCTTGCTGGGTCCCGCTGGGCCTGGATCCGCTGGGGTGGGGGTCAGCCCAGACCCGACGGCCCAGGGGCCCCATGGGGAGGGGGCAGGTCCAGAGGAAGGCAGGAGAGCAGGTGGGGCAGGCCTGGCACTGGGGTCCAGGCACAGACAGGGGGTGGCCACTCCTGGGCTGGGGCGGAGGGGCCCCACGTCGCACCCCAGCTGTCCTCACCTCCTTGCCCTTGGGCGGCGGTGGATAGAAGCGGTTGTTGGACAGGTAGCCAGTGAACACGCTCAGCTCACTGGGGATGATCCACCAGGGCTCACCCAGCTCCTGGCCTGGCGGGGGAAGGAAGGGCTGGAAGTGGCGGGTGGCAAACACTGCACTTGGTGAGGCGGCGGCTGTCCAGTTTCGGAGGCCGGACAGGGCGAGGCGGGAGACCTGGGGCGGGGGAAAGCAAAGCTCCAGGAATCTGAGAACATGACTCCGGGGTCTCCTGTACCATGTGGGTGGAGGTCTCCCTCAAGCCCCGAGCCAGCCCACACCAAGGGAGCAGATGGACCCCAGGGAGGTTCCTGCCCTTATCATGGCCACAAGCTTAGCAATATCCCGCCAGAGAGAGGCTCCTCTCCCTGCTGCAGTGCCTCTGCAGCCCACCCAGGCGCAGCCCACCCAGGCGCAGCCCAGGCCAGAGCAGCTCGCTCGAGGGCAAGGTTGGAATGGGGATGGTGGGGCTCTGTGCCTCACATAGTCCCACCTCCATTCTATGCATAAGCCCATGGGCCAGCCTTGGGTGCCACCACCCTGCCTGGCTTCCCTGGCCCTCCAGCAGCCCTACTCTCCCTCCCCAGTCTCCTCTCCAAGTCTCCTCCCAGGGACTAATGTCCCACTGGCCAGCTCAGGGTTTCGGTTTGGAGCTAAGTCCGATGAGGGTGGTGGCCAATCATGTTTGAGGTGAAATCTCTAGGGTCAAGAGCAGGATGAGACCACAGGGAAGGGGAAGGAAGGCCACCCCCAGAAAGGCCCTGCCTTAAGTACAGCCTGCCCTACCCTGGGCAAAAGGCCTTCCCTAAGCCCGAGTCCTCATCGGTGACCTGCCTCGCCTCTGTCTGACAAGCTGATGGCTCGGAGAGGACGCTCAGAGACCACAGAGCTGTCTACACGTCGGCCAGCATTTGGGGAACAGCAGATTCCCTCTTCTGTCGCCACCTCCCTGGCAGCAGGAGCTCAGGCTTGGTGGGAGGTGGGAGGAAAGCAGGCAGGGAGCTCCCACAGAGACAGATTTAACAGGCGGTTCTTAAGGCAGAGCTGGCTGTGCGGGGCCAGGCTGAGCCCGCCTTCCTGGGTCCTGCTTGTAGGCTTGCCACCCCCTGCAGGGGACCTGCCAGCGATGGGTGCTGGGCTTGGTGGGGCTCTGCTCGGGGGCCAGGGCTAGGGGTGCTGCTCCTGCCTCACCCCAGTTCTTGCTGTCTGTGCGGACTTATCTGCTCAGACCAGCCCATCACTGCCAAACCCATGGAGATGGGTTCCCCATCTCCTTTTGTGGAAGGTCAGACCGGTTTTGACCACTTCCTGGACTCCTGCCTATCTGCTGCACTGTCTCCTTGGCTGAGAAGAACACGTTTATTCATTTGTTCATTCCACAAAATGTTTTATGCACCTACTGTATAGGAAGTTTCTATCAGGATACACTGTGCACCCTGTCTTCTTGGAGCTTATAGTGGGAGACGGCAAGTAAACAGGACCCAAAATGGGCAATGCCCTTCCCTGTGAGCTCCTCCTTGGAATTTCTGTCCCTCCCTGAACCTGGAGCGATGAGGTTAAGAAAGGGGCTCCCGGCCGGGCATGGTGGCTCACGCCTGTAATCCCTATAATCCCTGTACGCCTGTAATTCGGGAGGCCGAGGCAGGTGGATCACGAGGTCAGGAGATTGAAACCATCCTGGTCAACATGGTGAAACCCCGTCTCTACTAAAAACACAAAGAAATTAGCCGGGTGTGGTGGTGGGCACCTGTAGTCCCAGCTACTCGGGAGGCTGAAGCAGGAGAATAGCTTGAACCCGGGAGGCGGAGCTTGCAGCGAGCAGAGATCGCGCCACTGCACTCCAGCCTGGGCGACAGAGCGAGACTCCGTCCCCAAAAAAAAAAAAAAAAAAAAAAGAAAGGGGTTCCCCAGCACTGCTTCCCTGGGCTGGGCCAGGTGGCAATTCCACCACAGGTGCCAGCCTCAAGGTCATTCCCAAGTTTCTTTTGCCATGTGGCTGCCAGGCTCTAGAGTTGGGCACTGCCAAGGGGCTGCTGCTGGGCAGCAGACATCCAAAATCCCCTGGGGACCTCAACTTCAACATGTGCAGACTGACCTCATTCTCTACCCCTACTCCCTCCCCGCCTACAGTCCCCATCTGGGCAAGCAGCCCACCATGCCCCTGGTCACAGCCAGAAGCCTGAGTCATCCAACTCCTGCCCACCCACTGTCCATGAGGAGCCACTCCCTGCCCTTCCTTCCCCAGCATCCTCCAGGCTGCCCTTACTCTCCATCTCCTCTCCGTCTCCCCTCCAGAACTGGTCTTCTTGCCTCCCACTTCTCCCCATTCTACACATGCCCCGTCCCTGGCCTGGAGAGCCCAGGTCTGATGAGAAAGCTGTCTTATTTAAAATCTGCACGATATTCAGCCACCACAGAATGAAGGCCAAAGGCAGGCAACAAAGCCCTTGGTGGGGTCTGGCACCTTCTCTCCTGGCCCCACTGATTGGGATGCCCCTGTGTGGGTCCTGCATGCCCCCTGGGCCCAGACACACCCACTGCCTGGCCTCAGTGACCAGCCTGGCACTCCTGCCTTCAGGCCTCTGTTCGTGCTGAAGTGGCATTGGCTGAGATGAAAAGGCTGGGTCGGGCTGTGTGGGCTGGGCACAGAGAGGCAGTGTTCCTGGCAGAGGGAACCACATGTGAGAAGGCTCCCAGTTGGAAGAAAGCCTGGGGATTTGGAAGGAAGGAAGTCTGGTGTGGTTGGAACAGAGGAAGCCCACAGAGGGGAGGAGAGAGTGGGAGAGAGTGCAAAAGGGCAGGCAGGGGCTGAGGCAGCTTCATCCTGCAATGCGCTCAGGACCCTGTCCAAAGGGCCTTGGGTTGGGGAGGGGCTGGCAAGGAGAGCATCTGTCCACCTCCTACCTCCACCTTCTCAGGTGCCCTCCCCACCCCACAGCCCTCTGCTGGGGACCAAACCTCAGGTCTAGATCATCAGAGTTCAACAGAGTACCTATCAGGAGCCAGGCACCATGCTGTGCCCCATGGGGAAGAGATGGCTGTGTGGGAAGTAATCATCATAGTATGTGGGGCGGCTGCACTAACAGGGTCTCTACCGCACTGCTGCTTCCTCCAAGACCCCCCCAACCTGTGCTCAGTCACCCTGCTGAGCCCTCCTCATCCTGCAGTCTACCAGATGTCACTTCCTCTAGGAAGCTATCCCAGACTCCCCAATCTGGGCCAGAAGCTAATGCTTCTCTCTCCTGCTCCCCCAGCAGGCTGTATGCCTGGACAGCAGGGACAACATCACCGCACATGGACCTCCAGGGCCTGGCTCTAGTGGGCACACAGAGGGCAGAGGAAAGATGGATGAATGGAGCAGAAACTCATCTTCAGGATACACACAGATGACCCCACTGCCTGTGGTCCCCAACTCACCCCTAGGAAGCCATCTTTGCTCTTGGTCATGGTCTCCGGGAGCAGAGGCTGGAATCGGGCTTCTATGGTGAGCGTCTCCTCACTAGGGTCAGGGGGCAACTCCTCCTCCTCGTAGCTGGCCACGGGAGTTGACCCTATGAGACGCAGACATCAGAGAGGCACTGCCCTTATGCTACAGGGCTCACCTCTCCCTCATCATCCACACTAGCTGGTGATTAACGGAGCCAGGCAGGGGGTGGGGGTAGCTGGGGTGTTAACAGTTAACAGTCACCAAAGTAACAACCAGTGTATCGCATTTTAGTTTCAGGATAGCCCAGGGAGGCAGTTAATAACATTACCAACTCCATTTGACAAATGAGAAAGTGTTCAGAGAGGTAAAGTCACTTCCCCAGGTCACATAGCTAGATGGTGGGGGAATCGGGATTGAAACCCAGGCCTGTTTCCTCGAAACCCATGACCAACCACGACCCTTTTCTAGGTCTTCTGGGACTGAGAGGAACTCAGTCAAGGGAACCCGAGTAATGAATGAAGCAAGAAACAGAAACAGGCTCTTTGGTGTCATAGGGAGAGCACTGGTTTGAGAGTGAGGAGACCCACTTTCCCCTGCTTTTTTTTTTTTTTGCGGGGGGGGGGGGGGCATTGCCCCAGCTGTAGGAGGGGCTGGACTGGCAGTGTGGCTGGATTTGATTTCTTGGATCTTTTCCTGCTCAGAGATCTGGCAAGTCTATAACCTTCCCAGTATAGAAGGATTCATTTTGAAGGGAGAAATGACGCCTATTTCAAAAGGGGTGAGTAATAGTCACCAGTAACAAAGTGTAGCCAGCGGAGGGCAGGGGTGGGTCTTGCCCTGTCTGCCCTCTCAGGGCAGGGTAGTGGTACAGAGATGATGCCTGGCATTTGCTGACTGACTGGCTAGCAGGCTGAATGATGCATTAAAGCAGTTCTCAACCAGATGTCCTCAAAATCACCCAGGATGCCTTTAAACTACAGATGCTCACAACCCACCTCAGACCTACTGAATGAGAATCTGCAGGGGTGAGAGTCTGGAATCTGCCCTTTTAATGAGCACTCCCTACTGCTCCTGATCCAAATCCCTATTCTGAAGAATCACTTATTTCTGTATTTGTAAGTCAATGAGGTAAAACTTTCCAAAACGCAATCTAGAAACCCAAGAAGAAGGGAGCAACAGGAATATGCAGGGTTATTAGTAAGCCTTGCTTATTCAATTATTTTACTGATATCACAGATAAATATTAATAATAATGATTCCCAAGGCAGCTCATGCCTGTAATCCCAGCACTTTGGGAAGCCGAAGCAGGCGGATCACCTGAGGTTAGGAGTTTTAGACCAGCTTGGCCAACATGATGAAACCCCGTCTCTACTAAAAATGCCAAAATTAGCTGGGCATGGTGGTGCACCCCTGTAATCCCAGCCCAGCTACTCTGGAGACTGAGACAGGAGAATTGCTTGAACCTGGGAGGCAGAGGTTGCAGTGAGCCGAGCACTCCAGCCTGGGTGACAGAGCAAGACTCCATCTCAAAAACAAAAAACAAAAAACAAAAAAAACAAAAACCAATAATAATAATGATGCCCCCACCACCTAGCTGTATGATCTGGGGAAGAGACTTCACCTCTCTGAGCCTTTGCTTTCTCATTTGTCAAATGGAGTTGGTAATAATGTTATTAATTATAATAATAATACTCAGCATTTTACAGCCCTTTGGCTTTTTAATAAAAAGTTTTATTTCCTGACTTATGAGTAACATTTGCCCATTATAGGTAATTTGTAAAAATTTTAAGGGATAAGGCAGAAAATTAAACACGCTCATAATTCTACCAAATAGAACTAGTTGGCTCTATTTCCTGCTTGGATTTGATTCCCCCTGCCCTTTGATTTCTCAATACTTGGTCCATTTTTGCATTCACAGCCTAGAGGTAATGGGGGAATTCTTTTACCCTGATGGAGAAAAAGATTTCTGTGCAAAAAATTAAAAGTGCACCTCAACAAGCTTTGCTAACATGTCATTATGAGAGAACTCTCACTCTGGCCACAAAAAAGGACAAAGAGGTAGCTGTGCAAATGCACAGAAGTGTATGCAAAACAAGAAGTACAGGCAAGGCCACAAGGGGACGACCTGTTTATCTGCCCATCTGCTTTCATGACAGAACTGCCTGCCACTGAGAGACATTGATACACATCCACTCCAGCTCATTAGCATTTTTCATCCAACCTTCCTCCTCTAGCAGCGATCACAGGTCACCGGGCCAGCACGGAGCCAACCTACACAATACACCCCTGAAAAACAGCAGGCTAGTGACAGCGCTTTGAAGCTTATGCACCCGAAACAGCCAGCATGTCTCTCTTGCCTTTCCCATCAATGACTGACTTACACCAGGCAATCTGGGTAATAAGTAGGTGTCCAAGATCCTAAGTTCAAGAAACGTCACAAGAAGTTGGAAGAAAATGGGCACAGAGGTTAGGGTGGTGGTGGGGCAGCGAGAGAAGCATTTTATAATTCATTAGAATGTTTCAGCCCCTCATCTTTAACCAAATAAATAAATAAATAATCACTGACTGCACTAGGCAAAAATGATAGCAAGAATGGAATAGGAGGCCGGGCACAGTGGCTCACGCCTGTAATCCCAGCACTTTGGGAGGCTGAGGCAGGCAGATCTCTCGAGGTCAGGAGTTCGAGACCAGCCTGGCTAACAAGGCAAAACCCTGTCTCTACTAAAAATACAAAATCAGCCCGGCATGGTGGTAGGTGCCTGTAATCCCAGCTCCTGGGAAGGCTGAGGCAGGGGAATTGCTTGAACCAGGGAGGCAGAAGCTGCAGTGAGCTGAGATTGCGTCACTGCACTCCAGTCTAGGTGACAGAGCAAGACTCCATCTCAACAACAACAACAACAACAAAGAATGGAATAGGAATCTGAAAGCACCTAAGCAAAGTTTCAGATTTAGTAATGATAGTTATAGCTCCTGGCTGGGTGCGGTGGTTCACACCTGTAATTCCAGCACTTTGGGAGGCCAAGGTAAGAGGATCGTTTGAGCCCAGGAGTTTGAGACCAGCCTAGGCAACGTAGTGAGACTGCATCTCTACAAAAATAGAAAAATCAGCTGGGCGTGGTAGCACATGCCTGTGGTCCCACTTACTCAGGAGGCTGAGGCAGGAGGATCAATTGAGCCAGGGAAGTTGAGGCTGCAGTGGGCTGTGACTGCACCACTGCACTCCAGTCTGGGTGACAGAACAAGACCCTGTCTCAAAAAAAAAAAAGAAGTTATAGCTGCTGTCTATTGGAAATCTACTGCATATTCGTCACTGTGCATTTCTTTTCTCTACTGAAACCTGTGAGCTGGTGCAGGACCCTGAAGCCAGATGGCCCCAGTTCTAGCCCTGGCTCCGCACCTTTCTAGCTTAGGAAACTGGGGAGCCTGCCTGTGCCTTAGTCTCTCAAACTATTAAACATGGGGATCATGACAGTGTCCATCTCCCAGGGCTACTGTGAGGTTTAAAGAGAGAACCCACATGAAGTACTTAAATACCTGGCACGGAGGAGGTGGCCAAGGAATGGTTTTTTTGTTTTTTTAGTTTTGCTTTGTTTGTTTGTTTTGAGACAGGGTCTCACTGTGTCGCCCAGGCTGGAGTGCAATGGTGTGATGTCAACTCACTGCAACCTCTGCCTCATGGCCTCTAGTGATCCTCCCACCTCAGCCTCCCAAGTAGCTGGGACTACAGGTGTGCACCACCACACCCGGCTAATTTTTGTATTTTTGTAGGGATGGGGTTTTGCCATGTTGACCAGGCTGGTCTTGAACTCCTGGGCTCAAGCGATCCTTCCATCTCCCAAAGTGTTGGGATTACAGACGTGAGCTACCTCGCAGACCAAAGAATGTTAGCTGGTATTATTGCTCACAAGTCTGAGAAAAACAGGCTCAGGGGTTGCTGGAGCAGCTCGCCCAAGCCACCAGCTACAAAGTGTCAGAGCTGGGAGGAGTCCAGGGCCTCTGAGATCCCACGAGCTTCCCTCCACTCCAGACGGCCGCTCCTGCTCAGTGAAGACACCGTTGGCCAAGGCGCCCTCCTCCCCAGCCGCCAGCCTCTCCTGGTACCTGTTAGCTTCTCAGCAATGGGTTTGAACTCCTCAGGGCTGATGTACATATCCCCGTCAGTGTCCAAGGAGGAAAAGAGAAAAAGGCCATCTGTCCCCAGGGTCTTCAGCGCCAGTTCCTGCTTGGGAGGAGAGACTGGGCTGGGCACCATTTGGCGGCCTGGTCTCCTGGTCCCCAACAGGCAGTTGCTTCCGCATGGAGCCCCTTCTCCCACCATCTTCCTGAGTTCTCCCAGTGCCTCCCGGTCCATCTGTGCAAATGTTGCCTCTGAACTGCCCCAGAGCCTCCAGTCCCTCCTAGTCCCTGCTCATCCACTGTCTGGTCCGACTGCCCCCTCCCAGTTTGTCCCCACTCCGCCTTCCGCCTGGCCCTGGCTGCTTGGCCCTGTTCCTCCTGCACCTTCTGTCCTCTCCTGTGTCCCCTCCTCACTGTCCCAGGGCTCCCCAGTGCCCCTTTAAGACTCTGCGGGAACCAGCTTCACTGTGTCCAGGTCACTCCTCTGGATAGAGACCCCTCCAGTCTGTCCCAGCCCCACACTGGCCTCCGTTCGCCTTCCCCCCATCAGCCCGGCCCCAGGCACCCCCCACCCGCCTCTCGTGTCCCCTCCTTCCCGTGCTCCCTCCCGTCCAGTCCCCCTCCGCCCTCCGCCTCCCCCGACTCGTCCCTGCCCATGTCCCCCCTGCTGCCGAGGCTGGGTCCTTCAGTCCCCGCTCCCGCGCTCCCGCCCCAGCCAGCTCGGGCCTGGACCTGCCGCGCGGCCGCCTGGGCCTCGGCGTGGCGGGCGCAGACCCGGACGGCGGCGGCAGCGGCGGCGGCCAGCAGGGCTCCGAGCAGCGCCAGGGAGCGGGCGCGGCGGCGCGGTGGCGCGGGAGGCTGCGCGGCGGGGCCGGGGCTGGGCGGCCCGCGTTGGCCCGGCCGGGCCCGGCCCATGGCTGCAGCTGGCGGCGGCTGCCGGCGGCCCCGGACGCGAAGGGGCGGGGCGGGGCCGGGGGCGGGGCGGCCGGGGCGGGGAGGGGCGGGGAGGGGCGGGGCGGCCGCAGGGGCCGGGCGGGGGGTCGCTGGTTCCCGGCTTCGCAGCCCGGCCAGAGCCCAGGGCGGGGTCAGCTACACCGGAAGGCCAAGAGGGGCTGATCGCGTCTATGCGGTCGGGTCCGTAGTCCCGGCCACCCCAGCCTCCCCAGGCCGCTTCCTGCCTCTCCGCGCCCCTTCCCGTGCTTCCGTTCCCAAAGCTAAGCCAGGCCTCTGCGGCCCACTTGCCTGGCCCAGCCCAGAGAGCGATTCCAGACTGGGGACTGGGACAAAGAAGGGGCTGGGGCCAGAGGCTGGGGAGAAGCCACACACCCTGTGCTTTCCTGGAGAAGGGGCGTCGGGGGCCACTGAGGCCTCGTGTCCCTCCTCTGCTGGCAGCCGTGCACGAGGCCAGAGACTGCTGAGGGGCATCCGTCCATCCTTATCCCACCAGTTTTCTAAAAGTTCCTCTGTCATCTAGAGCAAGACCAATTAAAAAGAAAGCCCAGCCCCTGTTCCCCTCATGTGCAGTTGGGGGGCCACCTCCGCAGATGCATGGGTTATGGGGATTGGCCTTGTTCCAGGCACAGCAGGTGCAGCTCTGAACCTGCACTTCCCTGGGCCCAAATTTCCTCATCTCCACCAAGGAGTTAAAAGAGCCCCCCAACCCCCACCCTCCGGGCTCTGGTCTGGTGAGGGGAAGGCGAGGCTCCAGCCCCTCAGCAGCTGGAGCTACCAGAGGCCCTGGCTTTTCTGGAGAACAGCACGCGGCATGCTTGGAGGAGGGCCTTGGAAATAGGGGTGGGTGGTGTTGAGGACATATTTTCATGCCTGTCAATCCCCAGGACCCTTGGTTCCTTGGGGCTCTCTTCCATTCTTTCAAAGCCCCCAGTTACCATGGGGTGGCTCTAGATGTCTCTACCTGCATTTTCTCAGGCGAGGGTGGCAGCTGCAGAAGCCTCTAGACAAGAACTCTGAGCCCAGAGGCGAGCAGTGCCTGCCTTTGCAGAGCCCCACCAACCCCCCCCCAGCGCAGGGGCACCTGTCAGGCCTGAGGGATCCAAAGGATGCTGAGCTCTGCCCATGTGCTGGACTTCAGGTGGGGTGATTTACACATTCTCTCACTCTGTTCTCAGTCTCTGTGAGGTAGAGACTGCTTCCCTGGTTTTCAAATGAAGAAGCCTGACCTCTGGCACCCAGGTCTATGGGTCCAAATCTCCTGCCATCCTGCCTCCCAGGCTTCCCACGGGATGACCCGGTCGACTGAGTTGGGGGTGGGGTCCTGCCTCCACTGCCCATCCTGTTCTTCTTTGGTGGCCAGCCATGGCAGCGCCAGGTGAGGCCTTCCCAGAGCCCACACAGGGCGTGGCACATCGTGGGCACTCCTCAGTGTCTGTCGGATGAATGACTCCCAGGGACCTTCCAGAGTTGTGGGCCCAACCCAACCCTTGCCCTGTGCTCTGGCCCCAGTGTCCTTAGAGGGACCCACTGAGGGCCTGACATCTGGCATTGGCTTCTGAAGGCTTCCAACTGTGCCACTTTCAACTCATTATTGCTACTGTTTGGGGACACCCTGTGTACGATACATGCTACTAGAAAACCAAATTCCATTCTATTGGAAGCAAAACTAGTAGAGCACAAAGCAGGTTAGGAGGGGAAGATTGATGAGCTAAGGCTTCTGGAAAATAAACAAAGGAAGTTTTCTTTCCTAGATAACTTTTATTTATTACACTTGCTTTTTCTTAAAGATACAGTTACCCCACTGGTCTCTGCTGCCCAGTGCTGAAGAAATGGGTTTCTGGGGCTTGCGGGACTTGGGGGATGATTCTAGAAGCTCAGGAAGGCGCACAGTGGGGGTGAGTTAATGACAATCAGGTCAGATCAGTGTGCCTCTGTGAAAAGGATCAATCTTGGGCCCAGCTCTGGGAGATGTCAGTTCTGGGAGGTGTCAGCTCTGGGACTGGCAGTGGAGCAGGGCTGGTTTCCCACTGGAGGGCGCCCTTCCCAGAAGGGCTTGTCCCAAACCAAGATCCCCGGCAGGGCAAGGCCGTGAGAGATAGGGCCTAGTGGGTGGTTCTGGCTGGGGCAGCCCTGCAGGATCTCTTTGGCACCTTGCTGTTGCCTCCCAGTGGGCAAGGGTGACACTTGGGAACTGGCAGCCAATGGGAACCACAGCAAGGTGAGTAACGCACTGGCCACGTCCATGAGGGTCTCGGAGGTTAGTGGGCACTCGCTCATTCATCCTTCCAACACATGTATTGAAGGGCTACTATGCCGTGTCCTGGCGATTGGGTGTCCATCAGAAAACAAAACAGTCTCTGCTCTTCCAGATGAGTCAATGGATACTGCAACCCTCCTCTCGAGGGGTAAGTGCTCTGAGAGGGGTGTGCACAGAGGAGGGTCCCCCTGACTATCAGGAGGGCTCAGAAGAGGCTTCCCAGAGGAGAGGTCTGGCCAGACCTTGACTTCAGGAGCTCACCAGGCATAGCACCCAGGAAGATCATTCCAGAGGGTGGGAACAGCAGAGGTGAAGGCCCAGTGATGTGAAACTCGATGGAGTATCCGTAGCGTCTCGAGAATATAGTCCAGTGGATTTGAGCAGAGGGACCCGGGGGGGAAGTGTGAAGAGGGAGGAGGAGGAGGCAGGAAGGTTGGGCTGGCGCTCTGGCCAGCTTGTGAAAAGCCTGGACTTTACCATTGAGACAATGTGGAGGCATCAGAAGAGAGGGACATTCAGCCACTGCAGCACCCTTCAGACTCCCTACTGGGTCCCAGCTTCTGCCTGGGGGCACCCACACCCACCTCCCTGCGCAGAGGGTGTTGGCGTAAGCACTCCAGGCCACTCCATCCACCCATGAGAAGAGGAGGGAGCCTGACCTGCCTGCAGCCACATTTAAGTAGGGGCAGGGTCACTGCCTCGAATCCTGGTGTCTCTCTCTCTTTCTCTCTCCTACACACACACACACCCCTGATGTGTGTGTGTCTCTCTTTCTCTCTCCTACACACACACACGCGCACACACACACACACGCGCGCACACACACGTGCGCACACACACACGCACACACACACACACGCACACACACGCACACACACCCCTGCCTGCCTCCTAGTAGCATCCTCTTCTGCTTCCTGTCTCTTTGGGGTAAACTCACCAGGAAAGGCCTTCTTCCTGCAGGGGGCGCTGCTGCCCTCCAGGGAATCAAATCAAATTAGGATTTTCCATTCCAGTTTCACCGGCGACAGTGAGCCAGGAAGAGGGCCATTTGGCTCTGTTTTTTGTGTTTCTTCTCTTCATCTGGGACCCTAGAGAGGCAGGTGATTTTCCCCAAACCCAACCCTAACATCTTGGCAGCCAATAATAGGACCAACATTTGAGAACAAAGGATCACTTGGGGGAAACAGGCTTCTGGTGCCACTGCAGGAGTTGCTTAAGCATGCCCGGACCACGTGGGCCTCTCTGCAAACTAAGTACCTGCTGTGTGCCAGGGACTGTTCTCAGCCCTGGGAACACAGTATTATAGAAGACGGGCAAGGCACTTCCTCTGTGGGGGCTGAATATTCTACTCGGAGGAAGGAAATGACAGACACACAAGGTAATTTCAGAGAAAGGTAAGTGTGAAGGAGTGAGACAGGGCACTGTGGCACAGTGCCACAGGCAGGCATCAGCAGCGTAGCTGGGAGGTGACACATACACTGCGCCTGGAATGGGAAGAAGCAGCCAGCTATGAGAAGAATCGAGGAAGGAGCGTCCCGGGCACGGAGAAGAGGGGAGAGCCGGTGCAAAGGCCTGGGGTGGAAACAAGCTTGGTATGTCCAGGAGACACACAGAAGGCAGAGTGAGTTATGGGAAGAGAAAAGCTTGGTGACAGAGGCTGGGACAGGACGTCGGAATCTTGCAGGCCTCGGCAACAAACTTCATTCAATTTATTTATTGAGACAGGGTCTCACTCTGTCCCCCAGGCTGCAGTGCAGTGGCACGATCTCAGTTCACCGCAACGTTGAACTCCTGGGCTCAAAGCATCCTTCCACCCCAGCCTATCAAGTAGCTGGGACCACAGGTGTGAGTCACGGCACTTGGCCAAACTTCATTCTAGATATGATGTGAAACCATTATAAGGTGTTAAGCAGGGTGGTGACAATGCGTGACTTGGTTTTTTGTTGGTTTGTTTGTTTTTGAGATGGAATCTTGCTCTTGTCGCTCAGGCTGGAGTGTAGTGGCGCGATCTCGGCTCACTGAAACCTCTGCCTCCCGGATTCAAGCAATTCTCCTGCCTCAGCCTCCAGAGTAGCTGAGATTACAGGTGCCGGCCACCGAGCCTGGCTACTTTTTGTATTTTTACAAATACAAAACCCTGTAGAGACAGGGTTTCACCATACTGGCCAAGCTGGTCTCAAACTCCTGACCTCAAGTGATCCGCCTACCTCGGCCTCCCAAAGTGCTGGGATTACAGGAGTGAGCCACCGCACTCGGCTGGTGACTTGTTTTTTAAAAGACCTTTCTGATAGCCCAGATGCAGAAACAACCCAAATTTCCAGCAATGAATGGATAAACAATGCGGTGTATCCATTTGATAAGTATTAGTGGGCAATAATAAACCTTAGAAACTTTAAGCTGGGTGGAAAAAGCCAAACACAAAGACCACGGCTTGTGTGATTCATTCAGTGAAATATCCAGAATCC